>NW_020527735.1:0-644237 GCF_003368295.1 Carassius auratus
TAGTAGAAATCCGCATTGAAGCTCCATCCACACCCCAAACAGTTGGTGGCGGTAATGCACCAAATTGGTATGCCAACCGCCAATAAAAGAAGAAGAAGCACACCTGTTCAAAGTTTTAATGACTTGGAACACACATGGTTCTCCCAACATTCAGCTCACCTTTTGACCCGCTTCGGCCATAAGGTCATGATATTGAGAACATGATAGTGGCCCTTATTTCTTCAGAATCTTGTCCTCTTCTACCTCTTCCTCTGTATTCTTCCACCACACATACTTACTTCTTCCATGCTGTTCACCCTGTTTGTACCTTGTTGTTCTTAAATTACCAGAGTGTGTAACACTGTGTTGTGTTGTGCTCTGTCTGTATGCTTCTCAGATGAAGCTTAATGAGATGGACTCTGAGCTATTTTAAGGAACTGGTGGATTATTGGATGATCGAATGCTTTACATTCCCCTTCATTAGTGAAAATCAGAATTCACCTCTGCAATTCAACAATTCAGGACAAAAATGTCTAATAGAAGTGTATAGAAAATTTGCTTGACAGTTTATGACAACTACTATTCTGCATTTAATGACTTAATGAATTAATACCTAGATGTTTTGGGGAGTAAGACTTGGGAGTATTCAGCAGGAGACCATACATTTTGATCAACATGGCATAAGCAATTGATAATGTAAGAAACAGATAAAACGTGTACATAATCAGTTGCATTTGTAATTTGTTCAAATGATGAGCAATTGCTTTTGAGGTGCACAAGTAAGTAGATAACGTGGAGGTTGAATAAGAATTTTAGTCGTGATCTGAGAAATGCCCCAAAGCGACTAAGAAAAACTTCAAATATAATTAATAGAATATAAAATAAAAAGATGTTTGCTGTACCTTCTTTCCTCTTTATAAAAATATAATATAATGTAATATAATGCAATGTAATGTCATATAATATAATTATATAATAAATGAAGGAATATAATGTAATGTAATATAATTAATATAATATATAATGTAATATAAAATAATATAATATTATATAACATAAAGAGAATGTTTGCTTGTTTGCTGTAAGTGAATGTGTTGCTCTGGTTACAGACGCGCGTGCTCTGGGTGGGGGAGGGGCCTGGCTGCGCTGTCAGGGAAATGGCAGGACGCAAAGTTGGAGAAAACACTTAAAACAAATAACATCACTTATAAAAGCAAGCGAATCTGCCTGTTTTCACATATTTTAATTGCTTGTATATTTTTATTGAATAAACTCAGATGTATATCACCACACCCACAATAACAGATTTAAACAGTTGCCCCTCCGCTTTTGGAAGGAAATATGTTACTTTTTCAAATTCACATGATGTACGTGTCTATCCCTTCCTGCGTCAAACTTGTTCCTACAGCATTAATATCCGATGTAAGTGCTGTAGTCATGGTGACGCGGGGCAGCGCGATCTTTACACACACAGAGCAGACTCTGATGCGAGAGAAAAACGCGAGGATTAAAAGTTGCAAAACATGCTAATATGAATCGCGAGAGCTCCTGCTGCTCAATGCATATTGGTCTAATCTTATTTAATACTAATTATTGGGAATTTATCTGTAATTTAATGTGGATTATCTGTCAATTCATTCACAATCAACATGTTTTTGCCTCCGCCATCTTTATTGATGACGCATTGGCCTCTGATTGGTCAGATCACCAAGTCCCGCTCCCATAGCGGCTTCCTGCGCTCTGATTGGCCAGAATCCCCAAAGTGTGTATCTTTTCCGGAAGTGCAGTACTCCTAGAGGGCGCTGTGTTATACACACTTTAGTGGGGGGCATACACACTTCAGGTACACAAATCAATTAAAAGTGATTTTTTGGGACAAGTGAGATTTTAAGCCTGGAAACCATTTTAGAGCATGCTGAATGCCACTGTATAGTCAAACAAATGAGGACATACAAAATGTCCTCAATTTTTTGGGTGGTCCTCAGTTTACTGGTGTGTATTCTGGTGAATGTACCCAAAAGTGATATAAGTAAGTGCACACACACACACACACACACACACACACACACACACATATATATATATATATACAATCAAAAGTACAAACATTTATGGATGCCATATTTATTTATATTTAGAATATGAAATCTGAATACATAGAATGAAAGTCTGAATATATTCAAGTTCAAGTTCAAGTCTGCTTTATTGTCAATTCTTCCACATGTACATTACATACATACAGAGAATCTAAATTGCGTTACTCTCAGACCCCGGTGCATACAGATAACATTAACATTGAAGCCTAAAAAAAAAAAAAATAACTGGATCAAATATAAAATGTAGATACAACTATACAATAAGGGAATGATATAAAAAAGACATATAATTAATATTTAAAATAAAGTTACAAATAAAGTTAAATAAAGCAGCGTAAGGTAAATGACAGATATAGTGCAAATCAGTGAAGTGAACAACAGTGCAGTTAAAAGATTTTTTAGTGCAAAAAATCACTTATTAAGAATATCTTATGGAATGAAAAGTCTGAATATATAAAACGAATGTCTGAATATATATGAAATTAAAGATTGAATATATATAGAATGAAAGTCTGAATATATAGAATGAAAGTCTGAATATATGGAATGAAAGTCTGAATATATATAGAATGAAAGTCTGAATATAACAAACAAATGTCTGCATATATGGAATGAAAGTCTGAATATATATATAGAATGAAAGTTTGAATATATATAGAATGAATGTTATTAAAATAGATTCATGACGCTTAAAGCTGCAGTAGGTAACTTTTGTAAAAATATATTTTTTACATATTTGTTAAACCTGTCATTATGTCCTGTCAGTAGAATATGAGACAGATAATCTGTGAAAAAAATCAAGCTCCTCTGGCTCTCCCAGTGGTCCTATTGCCATTTGCAGAAACTCCATCGCTCCCAGTAAAAAATAACCAATCAGAGCTGCGGTCCGTAACTTTGTTTGTGTTCAAAATGTTGAAAAATGTATATAATAAGCGAGTACACCATGAATCCATTTTCCAAACCATGTTTTTAGCTTGTCCTGAATCACTAGGGTGCACCTATAATAAGTGTTTATATTCGGACTATTTTAGATTGCTTCGGGGATACAGCGGCGGAGTAACCCAGTGCCTTTGTGATTCTTCATAGACATAAACAGAGAGAAGTATCTCTGGCTAGAGTGTTCTTCCGCAAGGCGCAAGCAGTTCTGTTTATTAACCGCTAGAGCGTCAAAAGTTACCTACCGCATGTTTAAGTAGTTAAACTTTGGAATTAGTAGTTTTTGGTTTATAGATTAGTTTATAGACAACATTTGTGCACAACCATATGTCATTACTACAGCAGTGCAAAATCCCAAAACTACTAATTCCGAAGTTTAACTACTTAAGCCTCATAAATGTATTTTAAATTTAAAGATGTACAATTGTCTACATCTGAAATCATACTTAACACATTTAACAGATATTTCAGAATTTTGCTCTGACAAAAACACTTATCACCTGCATTGAATTTTGTTCTTACCTCTTATGTCTAGGGCTCTTTCGAGTGAACGGGTGAAGGCATGTTTCTTTCTGTAATGTTTGCTTGAGGGTGGTGTTGGCGCAGTAATAGCAATTGTAAGTCGCTTTGGATAAAAGCGTCAGCTAAATGAATATAT
Organism: Carassius auratus; assembly: GCF_003368295.1. Lineage (NCBI taxonomy): Eukaryota > Metazoa > Chordata > Actinopteri > Cypriniformes > Cyprinidae > Carassius > Carassius auratus. The sequence continues at coordinate 3,670 of NW_020527735.1, forward strand.
GTAAATGTAAATGTAAATTGATAAGCAGGAACTTCCTGGCCTGTGAAGTTCACCGGATTCACTCTTCTGTGGTGAAATAGCAAATACATTTCTTCATCAGTAGAACGATGTTGAGTACTGTTGCCAGTATTTTGGCCCGTACACGCATTCGCCAGGGTGTTAATTAGATGATCGTAACTTAAAATTGCTGCTTCTAAATTTTGTGCGGACTCGCTCATTGCTTTTGCTTTTGCATTGATTTTCAGACATTCATTTTATATATTCAGACTTTCATTTTATATATTCAGACTTTCATTCTATATATTCAGACTTTCATTCTATATATTTAGACTTCATGTTATAAATATAAATATAATGGCTTGCTATATATTTTTTTTTTCGGTCGCCAATTAGTGCCTAGAGTTTGGGCCGGCTGACTCCCAGGTAATCCTGAGGCCCCGGCCTGGCTATGTGCCCAAGGTTCCCACTGGACCTTTCAAAGACCAAGTGGTGATCCTGCAAGCACTGCTCCTCGAGGAGGCAGACCCAGCCCTGGCTTTGCTCTGTCCCGTTTGAGCATTGAGATGCAACGTAAACCGGATACAAAGCTTCAGGACCTCAGACCAGCTCTTTGTCTGTTACGGAGGCCAGCAGAAGGGGAATGCCGTCTCTAAGCAGAGGATGGCCCACTGGATTGTGGATGCCATAACCCTGGCTTATCAGGCACAGGGTGTGCCCTGCCCGTTCAGGTTGCGAGCTCACTCAACTAGAAGTGTTATATCCTCCTGGGCACTGGCTTGTGGCACCTCGCTGACAGATATTTGTAGAGCTGCAGGCTGGACGACCCCTAACATGTTCACTAGGTTCTATAGCCTTCGTGTAGAGCTGGTATCCTCCTGTGTTCTAACCTCAAATGGGTAGTGGCACTGAGAGGCCCCGGTTAGTGTCGGCTTGCGTAAACTGCTCCAGAATGTCCGTACTGTAGACCCTGTTGAGATCCTCCATCACCCTAGGCAGCTGGACGTGGCGGAACGTCCGGAGCCAGGCCTTCATGATGAATCCATGAGAAACATTGAAGGCTGGGTTCCATATTGAGATCTAAGCGGTACTCTTATGTGTATAGTCCACAGTATAGTCTTAGAGCCTGTGTTTCCCCGGCAGACTTCTGCCTTCCCAAGAGGGTTTTAATCACCTCAAATTTCCCCATATACACCTAAACAGATGCGATATGTGTATTTGCTCCCAAGACCTCCTTAGGGAAGGATGGGGCTTCTGCAGCGTCCCTGTTCCAAGGGGAATGGGTACGTTTTCCCAGTGTTATCCAATCTCATAAATTTATTTTCCCTTCAGCCTGAGGCATATACATTTCACTTTTGGTGGCTTTTATTTTTGCCAAAAATATAAATTTTTTACTTTAAAACAAACAAGCAAGCCCTGTCCAGTTTTAAAAAATAACGCAAAAGTACCGTAATGCATTACTTTCTAGAAAAAGTAACCAAGTAACGTAATATGTTACTTTTTTATGGAGTAACACAACATTTGAATGCATTACTTTTAAAAGTATATTTCCCTTTTATATATATATAAAATATATGTATGTATATCATGTATTTTTTCATCAAAGTAGCATTTAACTAATCAAAAATATAGTGTGCATTATCGTTACTGTTTGTTATAAATGTAAAATACTTGTTTAAAAACATTTTATTACATAATTCTCAACAAAATCATTCTCGTGCTAATTTGGTTCTCATGAATATATATATATATATATATATACATATATATATATATACATATATATATATATATATATATATATATATATATATATATATATATATATATATATATATATATATATATATATATATATATATATATATTCTTTAGTTTGTCACTGTCTATTTATTTATTTTTTGTTCTTTCAAGCAATGCTTTTTCCATGAAAGTATACATTTTCTGTCTTGAAGGAACAAAGCAAACTGGATTTAACCAGGACAGAAAAAAAATAAAAATAAAAATAAGAAAAGCAGATGCACTACTTTGTAAGAAGACAAATATATCCAAGTCTCTGTTTTGAGAAACAGATGCTCAGCAGGCAGCTTCTTTGTTCAGAACACACCAAACATCAGCTTCATCTGAAAAAAGTAAAGAGAAGAAAACATAGAAAATGGTTGAATGTGTTTGAAGATGGTAACAGTACAGAAAAATAATATTATTGATGGATAAATAAAAAAAATGAGGTGTTGAGTTGTTATGGGAACAGTTTAATTGAAGTCTGTGAAAACTGCCCAAAATGACTATCACACCTATGGGAAGTGCTGTGAAAAGCATGAGAAAATTCAACTGAATTTCTTCTTAGAACCCTCACAGCTGAAATTACAGTACATGGAGGATAGCAACGAGTACAGACATTCATATAACATAAATGTCTTTACAGTAATTTTGATCAGTTTAATACATCTTTGGTAAATACAAAACATTTTTTTTCCATTCAAAAACATACTTTTATAATGATTCCAAGGTTTTGAATCTATAGCTGTGAGCTTAAAAATGTCTAAATTAAATTATGTCATCATTTATTCAACCTGATGTTATTCCAAAACTGCTTGACTGTCTTTCTTCTGTTGAATCTTTTTTTTTTTTTTTTGCCCATTTGTCAGTGGGTTCCAATGATCTTCAAAGTAGCCTTACTTGGTTCTACAGAACAATGAAAATCATTAAGGTTTGAAATGACACATGGGGGTGAGTATATGATGACAGGACTTTTATTTTGGAGGTGAACATTTTACTATTGGGAGGCCTATGTAATCTGTTTCAGGGACACTCTAGACTAGTCTGAAGTTTAAAATCATTGGTGGTCACATGGCAGTTCACAATCACAATTATCACCTTGAAAGACTTTGTTTCTGTGTCTGTTTTTGATTTCCCTAACCTAAACTACAATCCTAAATTCGGCTCTGTGCATCTACATCATGGCTCTCAGCCTGCCCTCTGTTCATTGATTGGCCAGCTGTTTTGGAGCTGGAGGAAAACTGGGAGAGTTCAGACTGAGTACAGAAGCAAACTGAAATTGAGCGGAAGTACGAAGTCTGACGTATAGTCAGGCTACCATTTTATGCATGTGAACCAAAAACAAAACTTAAGATTAAGCAAAAATTAAGCTGAAATCTTTTCATTTTTAGTTTTTTGGTTTACGGGTATAAAATGGATAAACAAAGACCATAGATATACAAAGACAATTCACTCCTATTACTTATGAATGGGAGAAACTACAATGTGCAATATGATGGAATATGTCCGCCTTATAATACACGCTTTTAAAATGTTATTTAAGCATAAAGAACAAATTTCATGGGGCAGTTAATGTCAGATTTTGTTACTGATTTAAAATATGTCTTTTAATTGTGACTTCAGCAGGCAGTTTTTGAGATTTCAGGATACCCCCATTAATTTAGATAGGACTTGGATGCCTGCAATAGCTGTCCGGAGGCGTTGCAAATATGGCCGCTGAGTGAACAGACTTTCCTTTGAAGGGACTGTAACAATATTCGTTGTGTAGGAAGGAAGACTGCAGGGTCGGCTGTGACTACTGACTGCTTTATTTATAAATTCAAAACAAAAAGCAGGCAAAACAGGCACCAACAAAAGACAAAACAATCAACATAAACTCCGTCGAAATGTAGCAGCCAGCAGTCTCTCTCTTCCCCCGCTCCTGTTTCTCCTGGTTTTTTAAACTCTCTCCACGCCAATTACTGCAACAAGAGACAGGTGTTCGTTATTTGCTCTCAACCCATCCACTCACCGCGCATCTCCTGATGCTCTCCCCTGCTGCAGGGTTCACTAAACCACGCACCCCTTGCCACATATCCCCACCGCCCGACTCAGGCCGGGGAGCCATCCATACACAAATTGGTGTAACCCAAACGGCGTTGTGAAACCTGTTTTTTCTCTGGATAATGGAGACAAGGCGATCTGCCAATAACCCTTTGTTAAGTCTAATGTCGAAAAAAAAAGAGCCATACTGAGCTGGTCAAGCAATTCGTCAACCCGTGGCATTGGATATGCGTCAAATTTTGACACAGCATTCACCTTGCGAAAATTCACACAGAACCGCACTGACCCATCCGTTTTCGGAACTAAAACTATTTGGCTTGCCCAGTTACTGTTGGATTCTTCTATTACCACCATTTCAAGCAACGTACCTAATTCTTCCTGAACTACTTTTTTCTTGTTTTCAGGCAAGCGATATGGCCGGCTGCGAACCACCACGCCCAGCTCTGTCTCAATATGGTGCTGAATGAGATTTGTACAACCAGGTAGGGGAGAAAACACGTCAGCAAACTCGAATAGCAACTCGAAGGGGGAAAACCCCGTGGAGGCTTGCGGGACCTCTCGCACAGCGAACAACAGGGGTTCCAACCATCTGTCCCAATTTTTGGCATCTTCCTGAACAAATTTACGAATCATTTTCTTAAGCTTGCGATTAAAACGTTCAACCGGCCCGTCTGTTTGTGGGTGAAAGACGCTGGTCCGAATCGATTTAATGCCCAATAATTCATAACGTTCACGTAATGTCCGTGACATAAACGCCGTGCCCTGATCAGTGAGGTTTTCCTTAGGAATCCCCACTTGGGAGATTAAAGAAAACTGCGTCAGCAACACTCTAAGCAGAAAAGTTGCGAAGAGGCACTGCTTCTGGATATCGTGTTTCATAATCTACAATGACTAATGCAAAACGATGTCCTCATGCTGATCACTCTAATGGCCCGATGAGGTCCATGCCAATTCTCTTGAAGGGGACCTGCATTAATGGGAGGGGGCACAAAGGCGCTTTTGGGGTGGCCGGTGGGTTTACCAACTGACATTCAGGACAAGCCGCACACCACTTGCGCACATTCTCGTGAATGCCCGGCCAATAAGAACGGGTTATGAGGTGATTTAGAGTCGTTCCTTGTCCTAAATGACCAGCCATTGGATTAGAATGAGCCGCCTGAAAAAGCTTTTCCCGGCGGCCCCTAGGAACTAATAACTGGGTTGTATCTTATTTTGTCTGAGCGTCTTGGGTCACTCGATACAACCTATCTTTAATTGTCGCAAAATATGGACAGGTAAGCAGCTGTCCAGGATGGAGAGGCTGACCGTCGATGGTCCTGACCTGTTCAAATGAGCATTTCAGCATCTCATCCTGAGACTGCTCCAGGAGAAAATCATAGCGCTCTGAGAGAATAATTCTCTCGATTTCGCTCTTTTCCCTTGAGGCTGTACTTCAGTCTTATGCATCCGTACATAAAAACCCCAATAATTATTTAAATGATGGCAAATTCGTCGCCAAAATTAACGGATGCCGGAGGTGCAGTTTAACTGCCACCTCAACACTTTGGTTTTGTCCCCTAAATTTAATAACGCCTGGCAAAATGGGATACTCAATCACATCCCCATGCACAGACCGTACTTTAACCATGCGGCTCATATCCAATGCCCCGGATTGTATCAAACTTTGATGGATTGAGGTTTGGTTACATCCTGAATCCACCAACGCCTGATCGGTGCCCCCCTTGATACTCACAGGTATTTGGTACCACCCAGCCTGACCGGGGGCAGCCTGCGGGAGGTCCGGGACCTAAAAAAAAAAGGAGAGAGAAAAGCTGATGGGAGAGGTTCGCCGACCACGGGGCACGCCACCATATGGTCCTCTGCGAGATCAATAGCCTTGTGGGGCGGTGGCACTGGACCCACTCTGCAGTTCTTCTTGGTAGCCGAGTGACGAACTGCTCCAGCACCACATGATCGATTATCTTCTCCACGTCGCTTCTGTCGGCCAGCAACCATTTGTGGCAAGAGTCCCGGAGCTGTTGGGCCAATCACAAAGGGTAGCTAGTTAGCTAGGGAGCGGAAGCGTGGGCAATGTTGTTCCGGACTCTGGCCGACCCGCTGGATGATGGCTCTTCAGGTCGTCAAAAATTAGGAGGTTCCACACTGGAAAGTGCGGGGAGCGCTACCTGGGACTCCCCGGAGAGCAGGCGCATCGGCCACTGTTCCCGCGCCAGCCATGGACCTCGGCCAACTTCTCAAATAAATCCAGGAATGTCTCCGGGTTGTCCTCAGGCCCCATTTTGTGAAGAGGGAGGTGGGCGGTCACAGCTTGTAGGACCATGGCTTCCGTCCGAACCTCCCGGTCCATCCAGCTCTGGAACCTCTCGCGGTCTTCCTGCTGGGTTTGGAGGACAGCCTGAAACCGCCACTCCTGATTGTGATGTTACTCCTGCAGGGCCTGTGTTGATCATGTTGCATGACTGCGAGGGATGTAATCAGCTCCACAAATGGTGCAGCAGAGGGCGCAGGCTTGGTGGCGGCATCCATCTTCCTTCCCGGGTTTCGGCACCAGTGTAACAATGTACGTTGTGCAGGAAAGAAGACGGCAGGGTCGGCTGTGACTACTGACTGCTTTATTTATAAATTCGAAACAAAAAGTAGACAAAACAGGCACCAACAAAAGACAAAACAATCAACATAAACTCAGTCGAAATGTAGCAGCCAGCATTCCTTCTCTCTCTTCCCCTGCCCCCGTTTCTCCTGGTGTTTTATACTCTATCCACACCAATTACTGCAACAAGAGACAGGTGTTCGTCATTTGCGCTTAACCCACTCACTCACCTCGCGTCTCCTGATGCTCTCCCCCGCTGCAGGGTTCACTAAACCATGCCCCCCCTTGCCACAGGGACTTTGTTCAAAGCTTGTTTTTCACATGTGGGCAGTCATGTCAAGACTCTCATTTCCACCCATTGGTCAACCAAAGCTGAAAGTGATGTCATCAGCTGTTCCTCAAGTCTGTTTAACAAAATAATAACTCTACTAAGAAAGGATATTTCAGTGGCCACAGAAAATACTTTCATACAGTATTAATGCATTAGAGCATGTAGCAAAATCCGAATCGTAAAGGGGACATTGATTTCAAAGGCAAATTTTCTTTGTGCACAAGATTTTTATTATTTATTTTTATTTATTAAAATTATTCAATTATTAAAAGCGCTTTTATAGCTTCCCGGTCACTACGTCACCCGCCTATGACATCACGCCCATTCATGGGACTGATTGCACATATTATTCAGAGCTGGTCACGCTGAAGGGCATTCCCATAGCGTTTTCAGACGCAGCTCGAGTTCCTGAAGGGGAACTACTTTTACATCATAGGATACAGCTTTTTCTCTAAAAGGTGCTAACCACACAGAATCAGATTTGAATTCCTGACGACTCGTTAAGATTAATGTAAGATTATTATTTTTTTTTTTTTTTTTGAATGACAATAACTTTATTTATCATGCCGGCTTCACAACTTTGCACGTAGTTTAAAGCATATAGTCAAGCTACATGGCACACTGCATGAAAGGTAATATTCAAAAAGGCATAACAGGGGCACTTTAATGAAAATTAAATGAAATTACAAATATACTGCAATTATTTCTTATGGCTAATTTTTTTGAGCCTATGGCCAACTGTTTCATATGTGGCAAAAGATGTAGTCAGGGTACGCCTATGCCTTTTATACCCTTTATGATACAAATAACATGCTTCATGAATAGCTGTTCTTAAGCAATAAACCAGCAAAGAAGGGTTATGTCAGCAATAACACTGCAGCTGTAATTTGATTGCAGAAAAACATAAACATACAGTATATAACATATATGTACTGTATATATGTTGGTGTTAAAAAAAAACGTTACATCAAATCAGATTAAGTCAGACCTACTTCTTGTATAAAATATGTCTTATAAAATGCCTTGATCTGACTCTTTAGCAAGATGCAATCTTCTTAGTAACACAACTGAGCACAAATGCAGGTAACAGCCCTGTATTGATTGATTCTGGGAAGCTATGGGTGTTCCAGAATAAATCTGTGGCAAAGTATTTGAACAAAGATTTATGCAGTGTTAGAACCAAATGGATACAATAAAAATGATGAAGTCTAGCTTATGGTAACCATCATGTATTGTGGCTGTAAATTACATTGGGCAACTAATGCTGCAGGTCTGCATTGATGCTCAATTACAGTATAGACAGTAATGAAAATGTATACAGTATTCAAATATATGCCTGCAGCAAATGACACTGTGAATAAATAGCTCCAGTAGGTTGATCATCACTATAAGCTTTTCAAAAATGCCTCATGTTACAGCTTAGAAGAAGAGAGAGAATGGTTCCTCAAAATGAGTTTCTGTAGCCCACATGTCTGGTTCTCTCTCATGCTGCTAGATTTAACTGGAGCTCAGCAGCTCTTAAAACCGAAGCACTACAAGTAGCAGTCAGTCAGTTGAATCTACTGTAAATTTTAGGCAAAATTTTTTAAATTTGAAGTCCAAAAATTGCAGCCATTCATTAAAAAAAGAAGTTTGCATGGCTCCGGGGGGTTTATAAAGCTAGAGATAAAGCTATTAATAATAAAGCTTTATAAATCAATATAATTAATATCTCTAGCTTTATAAACCCCTCGGAGCTGTGTGGACTTCTTTTATGGGGGCTATTTTTTTGGACTTCAAATTTTGGCCTATTATCCGCTCCCATTACAAGCCTGGATTAGCCTGTACATTATTTAATATAACTTTAATTGTATTCGTCTGAAAGAAGAATGTCAAATAGACCTAGGAAGGCTTGAAGCTGAGTAAATCATAGGGTAATTTTAATTTTTGGGTGAATTATTCCTTGAAAAGCACATACAGATGCAATTCCTTTAGCTCGACAGTTCCAGACTTGGTTGCCAAATTTATTTGTCAGCCGAGCCTCTTTATCTTAAAATATTAACGAGAAGTGTTATCTTCGATTTTAACAATTTGCATGTTCAGTCTTTTATTTTAAATGTTTATATCAATTTTATGAGTTAATGAATTTATAGCTCATTATTATTAGCTTCATGATCTTGCAAACCCCTTAGAGTTCCCTCACAAACCATCAGGGATTTTCCAAACCCCAATTATGGGAAGCCCTATATGAGCTTGAATAGTTCACCCAAAAATTAATATCTGCTGAAAATGTGCAGTGAATCGGTACCACCAGAATGAGTCCAAACGGCTGATAAAAACATCACAATAATCCACCGATTCACTGCAGAAGATCCATTGGTGAGTAAGTGATGTAACGCTAAATTTCTCCAAATCTGTTTAGATGAAGAAGCAAACTCATCTGCATCTCAGATGGTCAGAGAGTGAGTAAATATTCAGCAAATTATAATTTTCTGTGTGAACTAGTATGGTTGGAAAAGTCAACGAGAAAGACAGGTAATACTTTGAAAAAAGGTACATTTACAATTATTTGTAAAAATGCAGATTTCGGATCTTCATGCTACAGTCTATTAATGTTGAAAGTGTGATGCAGAATGAGTCGTCCTGAGCAAAGGTGGCAGGTTTTAAAGTGCTTCGTGAGTAGCATGTGTTCAGAGACAGATTCTTAGTGACTCATTTTTAAATGAGTCAATCTACCATGAGGAGATTTGTTCTTAGGTATTTTGGGTATTTGTCCATACTGTAATGTTTTCCTAATTGCCCACACAAGGGAATGACCAGAGAATGCTCTCCAAAAAGACTTCTGTTGTTTCTCCATCGAGTGATTATTGAACAGTCATGATGAACAGAACATAGATTATGTAAATCTGAGGTATTAACACAGAGTCTTTCACATGATTTCAATAACTCTGTATTTAAAAAAAAATAACTGTGCAGTGATTAACAGTGGAACATTAATCTGGTGTTGTACTAAATATCAGTATTCTTGGAATGCCATTCGCCCAGTCAGATTAAAGGGAACTAACCGGAACTATTGTATAACATTTCCTTATGATAAGCTTTAAATACTATTAGAGATCTCTGTGGTTTCATTTATTCATCTTCGCAGGGAGACAAGATGATATTAGAATTATAAACTCTTCCCCAGCCAGCTGCTTGATTTACAGTGTTTCTCTTTGCACATGTACAGTATTATGTGAAGCATTCGTATAGTCTATATATTTTTATTTTCCAGTCTATGTATAGGTAAACATTTATATAAAGTACATTCACATTCAAAATCTTTCAGTAGGTTAGTTGTGTATAGGTGTATCCTGTTTTACTTCATTGTTGTATGTCTGTATTTACAATACAATACCTTTTCCATTTGCAAAACATGTTGAGAATCATGTGTAATTCCCACTGTGCAGTAAAATGATAATATATAGGATGTAATATTAAATTCACAAGCTTTGCTGCTTTGGTTTGAGCAGATGTTGAGTTTTATATACTGTATGATACAAAAGTCGTGCACTTAACGATATCAAGATGCATTCCATTGTGTTTGCTAAAATTACAGAAATCACAGAAACAAATGTTGATTATATCCAAATTTGAAAAGATGGTTAAGAAATTACATGAATATAATTTTAGTATCGTTCATATGCTATTATAGTTTTTGTTCATATTTTAAATGATGTGTTTTTTCAAGTTAATGATAATAACTGCAGTTTGATCAGAGTATATTAAAATTCTGATAAATCCACAAAATACACAAGTTAGTTCAAAATGTACTGCATAAAAGCAGTGACACACACAGTGTTTAACATGACTAGACATCTGTACACAAGAGTATCAGTTTATTTCTTTATCCATCTTGAATGTGTGATGACATACTGTACAATGCAATACTGTAAAAAATGTGTTAGATCAAGCAGAACATTATATAAGGAAAACAAAAAAAAAGCATGTCCAATGGATGATATTTTGCATAGTTTCAACATTTGTTGTGGGCATTTCAGTGTCAGACAGAGGACTGAATCATTTAAAGGTGGTACTGTGAGACCATAAAGACCGTTTCAATATTGCTGCAAAGGTAAATGATTTTTGATGGGGAGAGCATTGCGGGGATGATTGTGCAGACCCCATTACTGCCTTTTAATGTGTGACAGTAGAGCAATTAACTGCATTTTATTCTATCTCAACATTACAAGAAGTGAATCCTCACGTCTCTGATCCTATTAAAACTGCTGGAGTGCAGTAGATTTAAACACAGCTGGCCAATCTGTTATTAATCTTTTAGATTAAATCTCAGTTTTGCTGTTTTCCTTCCCCCTCCTCTGATCATTGTGACATTTCTCCAATGCATAACAAATTATTCCATAACTATTCTGAACACAAAGGTTGCTAGTCATGGTCTAGAAAACTAGACCACAACTGAAAATTGTTAAAAAAAAATAAAATAATAAATCAATAAATAAACTCTAGCAAGGCTAATCCTAAAAGGGAGAGCATTTTATGTAAGCTCATAAACAAAATATATAAATAAATAATAATACTAATAAAAGTCCAAAGTCAGCATTCTGAAGACACTAAAATTCCACATTGCAGTTCTTTAATCATATAAGAATGATTTATTTGATAATTTGTCATTTCCATTTTACGACCCTTCATGCAGTTTGGTGTTTTATATTCTATATTCTGCTCAAATGTCCCCATTTACCTTGCTAACCACAGCCACGTCAAATAAAACCAAATATATAAAGATCAAACTTTGTGCTTTGCGTCATATGCAAATGATCGTGTTTATTGATGCCTTCATGCATTTTTAATGAATGTTATCTGCAAGCGCTGCAGGAAATATCAAAAAAGCCTGCGTGTATTCAGACTTGATACCTCATTTATAGGCTATAGCATAGCATAACGTTTTCCTCTCTTAGCATGGGGCACTTTGAAGTAAACTCTTTTTCTTGTAATCTTCTCATCGTCAGATCTCATTAGGTCCCATTAAGAGTGACCTCATTAAAATTGAATATTGGCTCATCCATCCATCCCTTGCTATTGAATATTTTTAATTAGTCAAACACATTTTGGCAACTTTAGTATTTCTTAATTTGCAAGCAGTTGCTATGTGAAAATCGGCTACAAATGCTTAAACAAATAGTTCATCCAAAATGAAAATTTGCTACAAATGTATTCACCCTCAGGCCAACCGAGATGTAGATGAGTTTGTTTCTACATCTGAACAGATTTGGGGTAAATTGAAATTGAACAAACCACAGGGCAAAGCTTTTTGTCCGTAATGTGGTGACAAAACTATAATTGCTAAATGTATGACATTATTATGTTTCATTCACATCATCTAAATGTCCTACTGTACTACAAGTATCAGTGACCATCCCAATAATGTTAATAATGAAGTTTATAATTTAGTTTATTTGAGTGCACATAAACAATATACACTTTGGAAATGCTAGTTCTGTGATGTTCATTTATATATTTCATCATGAAACAATAAGTCAATACTAGTTTGCTAAAGCAGTAATATTGTGAAATATTTTTATTTAAATATTAATATTTAAAATATTTGTAAAGTATTGTAAATATTTAAAATAACTGCTTTCTATTTTAATATATTTTAAAATTTTTATCTATTCCTGTGATCAAAGCTAAGTTTTCAGCATCATTACTCCAGTGTTACTCCAAGTTTAATAATATACACTACGCCATTCAAAAGCTTGAAGTCAGTATATACAGAAATTAAAACTTCTATTTAGCATACACATGATGATAAATAAAAATGATTAATATGATAAATATTACAAATTATGCTGTTCTTTCAATTTATCCAAAAAAAAAAAAACACTAATAAATATTATCAGCTCTTTTCAACATTAATACTACAACTACTAATAATAAATGTTTTCTTGAGTAGACAATCAGAATATTAGCATGATTTCTGAAGGATCATGTGACTGGAGTAATGATGCTAAAAATTCAGCTTTGAAAGTCAGCTTTGATTGTTCCTAATAAACTTAACTGCACCTGCAAGTGAATCTCAAGTTATTTTGTGGGATAATTAAATATATTCAAAATAAACTATAAACATAGAAATATATACATTTATTTTGTGCTCACATTCTTTCTTGTAACTCCTCCCTCTCAGTGACATACAGATGACTGAAAGGCTTATTATGCAGCTCATTATGCAGTCCTTTGTCTTCTCAGGTGTAAATCACAATAATATTCATGATAGTTGACGCCTACTCGCATATGACTTTTACCAACAAAAAGTGTCTTAGAAAATTTAAAATAATCTATTGTTTTCTGTGAGTGAGTAAACAAGATGATTTTCACATCATTTTGAAGCAAAAATTCTAGGCTACAAGCTCCAGGTTTGACAGTCTTGTGATTAGATGTTCTGTATGTATTTTATGACCTTATTTCAGTGACTTGAAAATGTTAGTTTTTTACTAACCACACATAAACGTTGTTTTCTCGTTGATTTTTTTTCAGCAGTCCTTTTTTTATTTATTTGACGGACTAAAAAGGCTCAAACTAAAACTAAACAGAAATAGATAAAGTAAAACCTAGATGACAAGAACACAAAACAAAATTACTTAAACTTTTACTAAAATGAAAACAGAAAATACGAAAATATAAAATAATACAAACATTTTTATAATGTTCATCTGTTCAATCATTTATTTATTTTAATTTTTAAAACATTACTGACTGCACATTTAAGTTTATATTCTCAAAAATGAAGCCTGTTTAAACAAAACATATCTTTCTGTTTTCATATCGCCTTTAGTATAAAAGCAGTGAAAGATGCACAGCCTGTGCATATTGTGTAGTACCTCATGAATACTGAATGAGAAATAAACACAGTGATAGTAGAGGTTCTCACTCCATTACCCAGTCGTGCTTTGTAAGCTTATTAACATCGTACAGCTCTCATTATTTCTTTCATGGATGAGAGTTTCCTTGTTCCTGCTGATTCCACAGCGCTCGCTCTGATTGGCTTGCTGACTTATGCAATTGCACAGTCACTATCTAAAAGTGTTGAACCAGGAAGTAATGACTTCTAACAGACATCTTTACATAATTGCCTTCCTAGTAAGAAAAAAATTCAGTCTAATGTGAGAACAGGACCAGCAAAGGAACAGAGGGACTAAGGTCCCTAAAGAACCTGAATGTTTCTGTAGGACACTCTTAAATGTCACACTGGCTCTACACTGACACTATAGTATTTTAAGATGCTATACATATTGAAATACATACTGAAAAATGGACATTGTTCTTATTTCCCCACTCTTATGATTTCCAAAACTGACTGTATGAGAGAGAGAGCAAAAAAGAAGATATTTTGAAGAATAAAGAAAAAAAAAATGTTTTGGTCTGTAAATGAAGTTCAGTGGGATGCAAAACAATTAAAATTGTCCCCATTGACTGTCATGGTGTGGACAAAGAGACGTATTTCTAAATATGTTATTTCGTCTTTCACAGCCAGCTACCTTGCTATGTAGACAGCAATGCAGCCTATTAGATTTCTCCTTTTCCTTTATTTTTATTTATTTTATTTTATTTTTTTATTTTTTTGGATACAGTCTGTCATAATTTTTGTTACCACAACTGTCACCATCATTGATTTTGCATTAATCACTATTTAGAGACCTCAACATTTGTGTCCATTGGCTTTGAATGAAATATATTCATATACATTTATTCTAACACATTATTAAAGGTGCATTCAGTAGTTTGGTGCTCATTTAAAAAAAAAAAAATGGATTAATGATGTGGATCTCCACTGATGGAGACAATTATTAGCGAATAATAGCGTAATATCAGTTGAAAAAAAAATTGAAATAATTAATGTGAAGACACATCTTTAAAATTCACAGTAATCAGCATAAATCAGCAAAAATAGTTCAGTTATGATCATGCTAATCACTATCATATTTGGCAGTATCATATAAATTATTCTGTTTAATGATTGCAGTAAATATCATCTGTAACCATAATGACTAAAGTATATATATATATATATATATATATATATATATATATATATATATATATATATACAGTATATATATATAATGGAACTTCCATAACACCGGTAGATCTTATTACAACATACACATTTATTTAATGAGTCCAATTATGGCGTAAGTTCATCTGCCGCACATTACCAAAAATGTGGATTAATGTTTTATGAAAGTCAGTTTAGTTAAAAATAATAAAATGTTTATAACCAATCTGTGTGTAAACCTAACCACATAACCATATTCTGCAGCTGTGTAAAAAATTACAGTAGTCACAAGTTTTTCAAACTGAGCTTGACAACTTGACAGTTTTGTTTGAGAGTAGTTCTCTTAAAAGTCCTCTGTTTATTAACAAAGCAACACAGGAATTTTGAAATATGACACCTGTCATATTTTACCTCCCTGTGAACTATGTGTTCATTATTAATAAAAACTCCATAGCATGTGTCCTCCACCTTCTTGTACAGTCTGTGTCGGCATCGCTGCTCTCTGGAATAATTGGTAGATCAAACCTCGTCTTCAGCATAGCCCCGGTGTTTTTATTTGCAAGCAGATTTCATTCTTTATTAAAGCTTTGAGAGCCGCTGTGTCTAAATCTAATGGTGTTAGGGTCAGGGTTAGAGTCTATGTTTATGTTTGACGAATGAAAACTGTGAATTGACCCAAGAGAGGGTCACTGTGCATTGGTTCAGAATCACCTACTGAGGTACTTCCTAAAAGATTTTAACTACAGCTTTATGTGGGGTAAACGTAACCTCCTGGACCTGATGCTCCTATAGAGCTTTCACAGCTTCCATTCACAGTGGATGGTCTATGTGTTCACAAGTTTCCTTAACCTTAATGCTTTCTTTTTAGACACCTTGCAAGCAATGAAAGTTCTTTAGATGGTGTACCACCTTTGGGACTTTTTACTTGTTTTATGGCATCTATGAGAGCAAACACTATAGGTTGACCATGTATTCCAGTAATGTAATTGAAATGTTAATATTGCCCTTTTGTGGTCTTAAAACCTCCAGTTTTCCTGGGCTTAATTCATCAGATCTAACAGCAATAGTTAATCAACGGTGTCAAGCTATCAAATGTCATGGGCAGGGAAATGAAGGGTGAAGATTGAAGGAAATGGTAGATTACATCACTCTAAATATTGCCAATACTTAGTATAGAAGTATTAACCTTTCATGTATAGTTTGTTCTAGTGAGTGCTGGGAAAGCTAGCTTCTCTGTAAAAAATAACTAATTAAATATAAAATAGCTATACATTACACTTTAGAGATAGTAAATAGTTACACTACTACACTAGCATTCAAGTTTAAAGGTTGGAAAATCTTCTTTTTTTAAGAAGATACTAAATTAAAGTATCAATTCCTTAAAAAAAAATATTACTGTCTCACTGACTCTACATAAAAAATGTAAATGCTAAATTGAAGTTACCTTTTTAATATCTGATATTATATATTTAAAATTGTAAGCTTAATTTTGTTTAAATGCTGGTTTATTACATTGTTGGGTGTAATGCAATGTAAATATTTGAAGTAAATATTAACTGTATTTTTTTTTATTAACTGTATTTAAAAAAAAAGTAATTACAGATATTTGATATAATAGCATACTGTACAGACTAGAACACTTCTGCATTAAACAATGTGGGATTTAGAAAGTAGGCCTATTAGTAATAAATACAGGTACTTCAGTACTTTTTAGAGAGAATAACTAATCTAATTACACTGTTGAAGATGTAATTAGCTGCTAGTAATTAATGACTTTTTTTGGAGTAACTTTAACTGGAGTAACCAACACTTGATTATTAAAATAAAAATAACAGTTTCAAAATATTCTGAACTGATTCATTTGAGCAAGTGAATCAATTATATTAAACCCGCTCTGACTGATTCAAAAGCCAAATAACTTGTTGATGATTCATAACTGGAAAAGTGACTCATTCACAGAAATTCATTGATTGCCAGACTTGTTGAAGAGAGAGAGAGAGAGAGAGAGAGAGAGAGAGAGAGAGAGAGAGAGAAGAAAAAAAGAGGAATCATAAACTGGCAGGAGAAATCATAAACAAAATAATCACAATTACACTACTCATATTTTCTTCAGAAAAACAAAAAACAAATACACATCAAATACAGTACACATCGAGTAGATTACATCCATAACAACAGTGCCCAGTAGATCACCAAAAGAACTGGAAATGTATGGAAATATTATTAACGAGGCAAACAAAGTTGAGTTTTGGTTCATCAATGAAACACCTCAGTCGTATATAATTGCACAGGTGCACAGACCTCAGATGCTCACTGGGGTACACTCTGGACTTCACCTGTGTGTTGTTACATGTTCAATCTGATAGCCTTGAGGCGATTCATTTTTGAGTCCAAGGTCTACTGATGGGGGGTGGGGGTAATCTTTTGTTGTTGTTTAGTGGGTTTCATTGCTCTACAGAGAAAGCAATTTTAGAGAGGATGAAAGAATAATCCAGCACGAAGCAGGGATTATCGGTGTGAATGACGCATTATTTCAGCACTAAGCATTGGGTGCTTTTAAGTGCTTTAGCCATGGACTCATCTGATTATATATAGCTGGATGCCTAGATAATCTTGAAGAGCTTTGGATGGAAGAATGGCAATTTACCTGCAAAATGAGATCAGAAACTCACATGGCCAGAATTTATTTCACTCATTTCTAGTGAATTTCACAGATAATTAAACAAAGAAATAGCAAGAAACACACCTAAATAAACATATATATGTGTGTGTGTGTGTGTGTGTGTGTGTGTGTGTGTGTGTGTGTGTGTGTGTGTGTGTGCGCGCGTGTGTGTGCGCGCGCGTGTGTGTGCGTGTGCGTGTGTGTGTGTGTTTTGTCTTAAGTTGAACACACTTTTTTACCCTAGTAGAAAATTGTTTGTAGTTAAAAATAAACCTCATAACTTGATTTATGGGGAAAACTTTAGTTTGGGGACCAGTTCTCACTATTAACTGAATTTTGCTTCAAGAAATTCTTAATTTGCTGCTAATTACTTGTTTGTATGGTAGTTGTTAAGGTTAGGTATGATTAACGGATCTAGAATATGGTCATGCAGAATAAGGCATTGATATGTGCTTTATAATAAAATGTCAACATGCTAGTAATATGAACTCTAACAAGAAACTTGTTATTTATGAGAATTAGTCCTTAAAGTGTAAGCAATTTATTAAAAAAAATAAAAATAAAATAAAATAAAATAAATTGAATGCATTTAGCAGCGACTTACAGTGCATTCAGGCTATCAATTTTTACCTATCATTTGTTCCTGGGGAATCGAACCCCCAACCGTGCGCTTGATAGAAGAGTGCTCTACCAATTGAGCTGCAGGTACACTTATGACATTTATGTGTTATGCCGTCTTGTGCAATGATTGTTTTTTAAATTATTTTCTGTTTTTTACTTAAGCTGGGACGCTCAGTCCAGCCTGACTGTAGAAAGAGTAGGGTGGATTTACTGTTAACAGCTTCCTTCTCCTATATCCAGTTTGTTAGAGAGATGAGTCACCTCTAAATGTAATAAGAACATTGTCAAATTGCCATGGACATTTCTTTGAAATTGGAATTTGCGATGAAGGGAAAAACATGTATGTGATTTAAAAAAATAAGAACCTTATTTCAGTTGTCATAAACATTATTAAATTGCCATAAAGTAAAAGGCTAAGACACCATAGGCAGAGGTTACCATGACAGCTCGACATAATAAGTGTTTGTGCACTAAAACAGCAGAATTTATTTCATCCTGCTCGCAGAAATATAATTAAAAGTGTCTTAATTTTCTACAGTCAGATAATATTGTATAGCTATACATTACATTCTTCATACATACAGTACATATGTGCACGTGTGTGTGTGTGTGTGTGTGTGTGTGTGTGTGTGTGAAATTATTATATATATAATTTATAAGTATGATATAATTTATAAATATGATATAATTTATAATAATTTCCTCGCAGGTCTCCAAGATTCCTTGGTTTATAGCAAGATAGAGAAAAATATTGTATAAACTAAGTGCTGAATTTTAAGCCTATTGTATATTGATGTACATTGTTACTGTATATACTGTATCTTATTTAAATTGTAATTATATTATTATTATTATTATTATTTCTGAAACTTCATCATACAATGAACTTCATCATATTAGTATAGCTTTGGTTGAAAACATTTGTTTTGTTTTATTTATATATTTCTTTCACCCTCTGTTGAAAACCACTGATCTATATAATATTACAGGATACTAGTATGTACGTATACCAGTGAATGCAAAAGAATGTTGAACGTCCACACAATCATAAAATCAGCTTACTGTCTACCTCACTGAGTCTTGGCCAGTGGTGACCCTCTTGTACATGTCCTGGTTCTTTCCAGTCATGTGGGACGTGTTCAGGCTTCTCAGGATGTGCTTTAACACTGGCTTTAATGTCAGAGGTTGTGCCCTCAAAAGCACTGTGTGTGTGTTTTAATTGGTGCACCGCTGTATTGTAGAGACACAGGGGGTCAACGGTCACAAGGCACTTTCCACAAGAGTGTGTGTGTCAGCTTATTACTACTCTGACTCCTTTACAACTCCTTTACAGGTCCATGGAAACAGTTTACCTAATTTTTCTAATGTATTTTTCATTTAATAATAATAATGAAAACAAATCTGATGTCCCAATATAAGATGACTATATATAACTAATATGTTTCTATGAATAGAGAAACATTTCTATTCACTGTTTAAAGTCATTTTTATTGTGTGTGTCTGTGGCAAACACTGATATCATTTAGGTTCAGTGTAACAAAATGTCTTGATAGTCAACATTTCATTGTATTTTGCATGACAAATATAGCAAAGCACAGCAAATGTGTGAGTAAACGTTTTTTCAGATTGAATTGTTTTCAGATGAACAATTTGCAAAACATATTCTAAAACCTCTTTTAAGCAACATTTCAGGCAGATTGAAATGCACAAAATAAAAATGTGAAAAGACAAACTTACAAAAAATATAATCTACATATATGTACAGAGAAAGAACAGAAGAGCATTTTCAAAATAAGATTTTTTTTTTTTTTTTTTACATATAACAACAAACACACACACATATATATATATATTTTCTCATTAATAATAAATATGTTAGCGGTATTTTAAGTTGGATTGACATTATGTTGGATTGCGGCCTGGACATTATTAGGAACATGGATTTTGATGTTACACACAAGAAGAAGTGTTTTTCATCTCATTCTGGAGGCAAAACTGGATTAGAAAATGTAAAAGATTTGCTAAAGACACCGAAAGTATATTGAAGGACTTGATTAAATTTGAGTTAATTCAAAAAGATAATAAGACGATCTTTGTACATTATTGATAACATAATCCCCCTTATGGTGATAGCTTACATGGGCTAAAATGTTTTTGCATATTGGTTCAAGCAAAAAATATGGGATCTAACTATTTAATGTTGACCTTTCTAGTCGATTTATTTCCAATGGCAGCACCAACGTCAGTTTTAATCAAATATGTGGTTAAACAGAAATATGTTTTTGTAGATATATCGAAGAGTCAGAACATAATTGTTTTGTTTCATTGTGTCAGTATCTTGCTGAGAGGCGTGCAGAGAGGTTACGTGATTTCCCACACAAGCAAACATGTAACCGAAAATTGTGCTGTCAAGATATCAGCTTTGTGACAGGCCATGAATTATTTATTATTCTTCAGCAGTAATAGTGAAAATGTTACCTAATCCAACCGCAACCATGCAATCCACTTGAATTTTAAGGTGCACAAACCTGATTGTTTTGTTTTTGGGCAAATATTGTTTCATAAAACCAAAAAAAAAAAAAAAATGCTATTTGCTCATCCAACAATGTAAATAATGTCTTCATTTACTCACATAGTAAAGGTTTTTTTTTTTTTTTTTTTTAAATCCCATCACTGATATAAAGCCTGCTGTGATATATCTTGATGTGCCATATTTGAATATGTGCAAGTGTGAATGAGATTTGAGAGTTGCAGCAGATTTTCATTGAGTAATGACTTATTGAATTTCATGTTGTATGGTTTGAGAAGACTTTGAATACCCCTGTGAAAAAGAAGTGTGCTTAATTGTATTAAATGTGCCCTTGTAGTTTAATTAATATCTTAAAATATGTTTTTTTTAAAAATCTACTTGTAGAAATTAAAATAAAGGCTACTTAAGTGTACTTAAAGATTAAAATATATTTTAGTTTACAATAAATGCCCGTAATTATATTCATCAGTAGAATTTAACCTTATTTCAAAGAAAATTTAATTATGAAATTACAAATACAGATGTACTTAATATATAAATATCAACATATAAAGAAGTACTTAAGTTGGTCAAGAAATACTCTTAAATTTAAATGGATTTAATATAAATTTAATTACCAAGGTAATTGCAAATAACATTCAAATAATGTACACTACAAAACATCACAGTCAGTTGCACTTAACGTATATTCTTTTAAAGTATATTATTTCCATAAGTACGATTTTTTTAAGCATGCTAAAATTTACTTCTTTTTCACAAGGGTATAGATATATTTTTGTCTTTTTTTTAAGCTTTGCAGTTCTTGGTCACCATTTATTTTTATTGTAAGGAAAGAGCAGCTTGAACATTCTGCTAAACGTCTCTAAAAAAGTCAGTCATAACGGTTTGAAACCGCATAGTGATGAATAAATGATGGCATAATTTTCATGTTGGCCAGAACTATAACCTGTCATCACTCTTCATATTAATACTGTAAAGAAGTGGCCATTCACGCAAAAGCAAACTCTTAAAAAAACGCAGACAAATTCATGGCACATCTTACAAACAATCTTTTCGTTCTCCCTGTAAAATTGTTTAAAAGTTCCTAAGATTGAACCAGCATTATGAGGTCACGGGGGCGTGTCCGTTCACCTCTGTGGACCCCCTACGCTTGTTCCCCGTGTACTCCCCGATGAACGACCCATCTTCGTCGAACTCAATGCTGTCGTCCTCGCTGCTATCATCCTCTTTGATGTCTGTGAACAATGGCTGGCTGCTCTTCAGCGGCTTCTTATCATTGTCACTGTCAAACAACAAGAAAAATGAGTCAAATTCAGCTCAGAGTGACTAAGACGATGATACTAGTCGAGGCTGGCAGACAGAGCGGGTGTAGGAGGGTGTAGGGGAAGGATACAATCACTACTTTCTGATAATTACTAATTGCAAAGGCCTGATGGCAATTCTCAAAACTAGAGAGAGAGAAAATTGCAGAGTGCCAGCCAACGAGAGGACCAACTTAAGACATGCTGTGTGTGCCTGTAGACAAACAGCCTGTCAGGTCACTTTAGTCCCTATAGGAATGATGGGACAAACCAAAATTAGTTGCCAATTTGAGAGCAGGCACACTGCCAGCTAGCAGGTGTCTGGAATGAGACAGGGGGTCACCTCGTAAGCTCCCAATTACTATAAGATGCCACAACATCTTGGATAGCGATACAATAAATCCAAACTGAACATTTATTAGGATAAATTGACATTTGTCCTCCAATTTTGGAAATTGTAGTCCCACTGACCAAAGGAGAACAATTCACAGTAGAGACTGCATTGCATCGTGTCTCCAAAATATATAGAGTTAACAACGTGTAGAAATTGCATGGTTTTGCCAATTAATCAGTGCAGATAAAACAAATAATTGTATCAGAACCTGTCATCATTAAACATCTCTTAAGCTAACCAAGGCTGCATTTATTTGATCATAAATACAGTAACAATAGTGATACTCTAAAATAACTTATTTTAAAACACTTCAATTTTAATAAATACAGAAATCATTCTCATGCTTATTTGCTGATCAAGAAACATTTCTTATTACTAATTAATGTTAAAAACTGCTTCATAGTTTTGTGAAATCCATTATACGTTTACAGTACTATTTAAAAGTTTGGGGGTCATACAATTATTTAATAAATGCATACATACATAAATAGATGCTTGTATTCGGCAAGGATGCATTGAATTTATTTAAAATGTGACTGTAAATAGGCTACATTTGTTAAAAAATATATGTATTTTTCAAGTATTCTGTTCATTAGATTCCTGAAAAAAATATCACCGTTTTCACAAAAATATCAAGCAGCAAACAATTTTCAACATTAATAATAAAAATCATTATTAATAATTTAGCACCAATGATAACTGAGCAGCAAATCAGCATATTAGATTTCTTCAGGATCATGTGCATGATACTGAAGCTGAAAATTCAGCTTACATCACAGGAATAAATTACATTTTAAAATATATTACAATAGAAAACAGTTTGTGCAAATGTGTGTGTGTGTGTGTGTGTGTGTATCTGTGTGTTTCAGTAACTGACTGATCTCAGTTTAACTTTACGCAGTCTGGTTACCAGTATTTGCAAAATCCTTTATCAGTCATCCTGTAATATATATATATATATATATATATATATATATATATATATATATATATATATATATATATATATATATATATATATATATATATATATATATAATATCTTAAGTATCCCAAAATTCAATGCACTATTTCATGTTACAGTGCATCAAATGAATATCACCAATGGTGTAACATGATAAACCCGCTCTTCTGTTCCCAAAAGTAAAATTAATCAGTAGCCTCCTTGTGTAAGCCAGAGTAACGCAGTTTTGAAAGCCTCTGAGGCAACCGTCATACTCCACAGCTGGTAAGTGACGTACTTCCCTATCTGGTTTCTTTCGGCTAGCAGATGTTTGAGTGTCTGGCGCTATAACTCCCCAAACAAGGGTAGCGTACAGATCAGACTCCGAGCCTCTGCTGAAGCTGCATTTCTTTCCTGAGGGAGGAATAATACGGGCATCTCTGTGTCTAAGTGTAATGAGAGGGAAAAACATTTATGGATTCAAGCTACTCCATTTGCAAGTATACAAGTTAACTACATGCAGCCCCACTTTTCGCTCGCCTCTGGTCTGTTTTTCCACACAGGTTTTTTTAATGTGCCACTTGTCACATTGCACCTGGGTGTTACAGTTTCAGGGCCATGATTATTGTTGTTTTTCCATCATTAACTACACACTTTTTTTTTATCCAACAAATTTCCATCATATTTCCAGACATTTCTGATGGTTTAAATTTGCACTACAGTTAAAAAGATTATATATATATATATATATATATATATATATAAACTCACTGGATGCTAGTATCGGGTTGGACCCCCTTTTGCCTTCAGAACTGCCTTAATTCTTCATTGCATAGATTCAACAAGTTGTTGGAAACATTCGAAATGATAGCATCACGCAGTTCACTATAGCCTTTCACTAATTTGTTCTTCCATGATTTTTTTCAGGCCTGGAAAAAAAAATCTATTTGGAAATTTCCATTATTTTCAGGTCTTTCTATAACTGAGGAAGCTTTTTAAAGTGTACTACAGGCTTAGCATACAGTAACACAACAAACCAACCCCTCTACACTAACAATCTAACTTTTAAGCTAAACAAAGCTACCGTTCACTACCTGTGTGCAGGCTAGTGAGCACAGATTAACTTCAAGCTTGCGTAGCAATGCTTTCCATGTGACTCCAAGTAAATGGTGTGCATGTAGGGTTTATTTGCAGGAGAAAAGGCATTAAGAAATTATATTACAGGAGCTCAGAGAGATGAAAATCTATAAAAGGACAAGTGTGGCTCTCTGACCTGTCGCAGGGGGATTCTTCGCCCATGGCTTGAGCTTCAGGATCAGCAGGAGTTTCCTCCTTTTCCTTAACTGTCAAGAAAAATAATATACTATTATATAAATATACTATTTTGGGAGATTCGATTGAAGTGAGATTACAACATTCAAGGAGAGTGTTTTGTGTATTGTTTTTTTCTCAATTGCTTTTGAAATTTCTTGCATTGATGTCATTTAAAAAAGAAAAATGACATTGGTGTTATTCATAAGAGATAATATAATATCTTCTTGATTTGCAAATGCTGAGCAAACATTCAATGTTTCGTATTCTCTAAATGTAAGTGATTTGTATTTTGCTGTGTGGAAGCACATCAAGGACACTGACTGCCTTTTAGAAAAATGACTGTGTGCTTAACTTAAAAGTAAGATATGGCCTTACTGGTAAAAAAAAATACAATAATAAAAAATAAAAAATAAACCTTTATTCTTTTTTAGCTTGGTAAGGTATAAATAACCTTTATGTAAAGTATAGCTAACAGCCACAGTGATGTAAAAACAAGACGTTCAAAACTGTCTTGCAATGCCTTGGGTTTTATTCCAAAAGCTCCAAAAGGGTTCTTATCCATTTCAATACATGCAAAAGTTTGTTGCAATAATCCATTGGTTCTTGAATCCATTGAAAGTCATTTCAAATTGGTTAAATATATGTGAAGAACAAAAGAAGACCTAAGATCAGGTCAATAAAGCTCACTGATCTCAGGTTTTCTGTCTGACACTGCTAGTAATAAATCTATGAGCTGGTGCGACAGAGCCACTTGACACAAAGCTAACAAAAGCACCAAGCTAAAGTGTATACGTTTTGACTACAGAGACCAGAGAGCTTAAACAGAGGTCTGGGAGCTCTCTGTGACCTCTGAAGCTGTTTCTGTCTTACCTGCGTACTTCCCGCTTTTGTTCTTTATTACAAAACAGCCGATGAGGACAAGCAGAGTTAGTAAAGCCACTCCACACATGATCGCCACAAACCACTCCTGGGATGCCACGGCTTGTTTACTAGACACTGCAAGGACAAAGGAGAGTTTGTTTTTGGCAAAATTTAATTCGTGAACATGAGTCACACTGATGTCAACTTAAAAAAATACTTGAAAATAGTGATGATGTCTTGTTGGGTTAGAGGAAGAATCGTCAAATGACATTTTTAAATATGGTTCCTTTGTCAAATTCTGATGGGGATTTTTCAAAGAAGAACAATCAGAACCCAAAGAATAGTATTTAAATGGGTCTACATTTGATTAACTTCTTTTGAACATTTGCCAGTTCTCTGATGTAAATGGACTCGTCTTTGCTGTTGTCTCAGAACCCGTGAGTTTGTTGACAAAATTAAATGATCTGGGACCCAGTTGCAAATACATGTGTCACTTGTTTCTTATGGAGGATGTGTTGGGAGCACATGCAGAGCTGTAGGTGATACATCTACCAGTCATA
This sequence comes from Carassius auratus, assembly GCF_003368295.1. Classification (NCBI taxonomy): domain Eukaryota; kingdom Metazoa; phylum Chordata; class Actinopteri; order Cypriniformes; family Cyprinidae; genus Carassius; species Carassius auratus. The sequence continues at coordinate 29,628 of NW_020527735.1, forward strand.
CATAATTCAGTGGCATTATTGTTAGTTCTTCCGGTGTTTATGAATAACATTATCTACCCAAATTCCTCCTCACACTGAATTGATGGGCCAAGCTTCTGTCAAATATAGAGTAGGCATCGTTGACGTGTAGAGGTTGGCCGTTATGTGGCCAAAAGGATTTATTTGTCTGATATCAGAAAGTTTTTAGGGCCTTACAGTCAATTAACTTACATTCTGAAGGTCATATATTATGGAGTGGAACTTTCGAGTTTTGAAAGATACAGTATGTTCATATATATATATATATATATATATATATGCTAATGATTATTTTTCTTCTTGGTTATGTACATTAGGGTTTTGAAATCAGTGTCCAGTTGACCTAGATCAGAACATAAGGCACTTTAGCATCGACAAGTTAAAGTGGTTATCAGTATACTCTACAGATACAAAGTAGTGTAAAAAGATGTAATATATGGATGGGCAGTATTTCAAATAAGTTTTTGAAATACAAAATACTATTTTGTATTTAAATACATTTAATCTTAGTATTTAATCTTAGTATTTTTGTAGTTTCAAAATACATAAAATACTTTTTGCCAATCAACCTCTTTATTAGACTGCTGATTTACTGTATCAACAAGTATACAAAAATGCTAAAAACAAACAATTACTAAGATTAAATCTATTTAAATACATAGTTGATTTGACTTTTTCCAAAGGTATTTTTAATACAAAATATACTGCACATCCCCGCAGGAAATCAGCAGTCTAGGATTGATTGAAGAGATTGATTGGCAAGAAGTATTTTATGTATTTTGAAACTACAATGCAAAAATGCAAAATACATTAGATTTATATTTCAAAGGTATTTTACACATTCCTACATCAGTTATGAAAATATACAGTTTTTGTTACCATGATATACTGCTGTGACTGTATTTTTTAGGTACATTTCTGGCAACCACAGCTGCTGTTTTTACCCCTGTAAACTTCATTGCCTTATTTTTACAGCATATTCTATAAAGTATAATAATAATGATAATAATAAATTGCTTTGCTCAATGGAATTAGATACCTTTTTTCTTTTCTTTTTTTTTACCTCTAGTGCTAATGCACCCACAGAAAGACTATCACTTACTATACTATGCCAGTGATACATCTAATGCTGATCTACTGGCTACATTCTCTAACTTCTCACCTTTCCTTGTCTTGAAAACCTCTTCAAAAATGCTAGGGACATCAACCCTGCGTGAAGCCTGCAGCCGGACTGTGTACACAGTTCCTGGGCTGAGCCCTTCAACGAGGTGGAAACCTTTAGATGTATTTAAAGCCTCTGTAAGCTGCCAGATACCATCACCTGAAGGAATAACCGCACGATCAGATAGTGTTAGGCCCCAACCCAGCTGAAAGAGGTGATATCTATGATACTGTAAAGCGACACTGAAAGGTTAGAAAAGTTGACAGAGTAAGATTGATAAAAGAGCTTAAAATAAAGATACACAATGAAAATATTCAAGAGTGAATTTCATTATCATTTGGTCTGGATTTTGGGCTGTTTGGAGAGGATTTTATACAGGATCCTACTTATGTATATATGTTCTTAATGTGTTCCTTTACAAAGTATACATAATAGTCATCATTAAAATGGAAATATTCCATGTATGCACAAGAATGTAAATCAGTCAAACAGACTGCAATAGAGGAATTTGTAGTCCTAAAATGCTTGGGAATTAGCATTTACTATTAGCATTGTCATTACTTTCTATAACAGAATAGTGGTCTGCAGACAAACCTCAAATTTTGAAACTTCTGAATTAACTCTTTTAGTTAATTCATATACTCTCATTCTACAACAGCTCATTTAATCATAATTAATTAAAACAATATTCAATTTATTTTGAAATACTGAAAAACCTATTCATTTTCTTGAATATTATTTCTACTTTGGTTATCTAAACTGTAAATTTAACTGAGATTTTTTTTTTCCTGCAGTTTAAATTGTAACGTTTATATTTACATGTTTGCACTCAATGTATACAGTAAATAATACATTTTTTAATCTGCACATTGATCAAAATGTTGAAAAGGCAATTCATGTAAGAAATCAACAGATTAATATCATCAATTCAGAAAAGTTCAAATTGTTGCAGCCCTCCATGATACTTTCCAAGCTTTGTTACAAATATGTCTAAACTCTACACAAAACTCAGTGCTGCAAACATTGGATCCTGACAAATCAGTTTGATGAGTAAGTCCCTTACTGTGATTCATTATGGCAACAAAGAGCTGTGAATCAGAACGTTCTCCTCTGGTTCTCCAGCTGATTCTTGCAGACGTGTCACTTACAAAGGCAGATATGTTGAGCACAACTGAGAGAAATATATAGAGAAGAAGATATAGAGAACAAAATACAGGAAAGACTATCAAAAGGTTAGTTAATGCAAAAGAATCCAAGTACACCCATAACCATATGAAAGTGTTAGTGATACAGAAATCTGAATCAAGAAGCATTTCTATAACATTTCGGAGTAAAAGAGGATATTTATTTGAGGCAATTGTAGTGCAGGATTTTTATCAGAACTGACGGTTCTCTTTATCAGGGACCAGTGATGTCAATCATAAAAGATTACTGTAGAATTTATTTCTATTTAATTGAAAAATGTCATTTCATTCTAACTTTTAATGTTAATTTCACTCAAATATGGAGTTATGAAAGTGATTGTTTAGGTAGATGAATGGATGAATACCTAAGGTAGGAAAGGTGGTACTGATAGAAGGAGAGTCTGTATTAGATGAGGCGAAAGAGAAAGGTTGTCCTGCAAGAGAAAGAGAGTTCAGACCACATGCATTTCCCTGTAGAATGGACTGCAGCAGTGGAAAATTAAGAAAAGAAAAGGAAAAAAAAATGCTTCTACGCATCATAAAATCATAACAGCATCACATCAACAGGAACTATATAAATAATTAGGAATGTTTCTATATTTTGATAACAAGCAGTGGGTTTATGCAAAATGCAAAATGCAAAATGCAAAAAAAAAAAAAAAAAAAAAAAAAAAAAATGGTGCTAAATGCAAATAATTAAATGCAACTAATTGTAGGAAATACTGCAAAATAAATAAATAAATCAAATGGAGGGGGGAAAGTGCTGTCAAGGCCTAACTGTTAATTCTGTCAGCAGCCAGACTGATTTTGTCAACCCTGATAAAGACAGCATGTTTTTGCAGTCTTTAGCAGGAGTTCAGGGACAGTATTACTGCCTCAGAGGAGCTCTTAAAAAAAAAAAAAAAAAAAAAAAAAACTAAAGCTAATGCCAACAGCAACTGAGCTCAATAAACTTGAACCAGCTGTCACTATGTGGATTTTTGATGGAATAGTATGCTCATTTTGCAGAATGTACACAGTTATATCCTTCACTGAATATAGAATATAGAATGCAAATATTTATACATAAAAATGCAGGAGTTCATATAGAAAAATTCATTAACAGCTACAAATTTGCTGGTACATACTCAACTCAGATGTCGTCCCCTTAGATGTCGACTGTTCATCTTAAAAAGACAGTGGAGATACGTGAAAATAAAACAATAAATAACTTCAGGTTTTATGTCCATTATTTAAATTGCTTTCAATTGCATTCATCAGACTGAAAATGCAGATGTCCCCACAAGAGGCATTTGAAAAGCTTCAAAATACTACTACTACTACTATGAAGTAAACTGCAAAAGGCTGTGAACTTCAGTATGTGATACATACAGCTCTCTGTTGATGTTTCAGCTGAGACTGTAGAAACTTCCGGAAAGGAATGTTTGGGCATTGTAACTAGTTCATGAGAAACAGAAGATGGTTGATAAGAAGACAGATCAGTTTAAACAAACCCATGTAGTATGCGAATATGAGCGTAACAGAAAGAAATAGGCAATCCATAACAAAATTGAGGCCTACGGAAAACTTTGACGATGATGCAATATCAGTTATCCAGTGAGTAAAAACACATCAGTTGCCTTTTTTTTTTTTACTAGGCCTACTCATTGGTTGGTCATTACATCCTTTTGTTCATCAGATCATTGAGAGTTTTGCATTTTAGCAATAATCTAATCACTCTCCAATATGCAACAAGATCTTGCCAACAGCAACTCAGAGTTCTGTAACTGCTGCTTAATCACTTTGGAACACCTTGCGGCTGTGCTAATTAGAACACAACTAACATAGCTTGTATCAGATGTTTGCGTCTCAGCATGGGCACTTCAATTCAGATTCTGATACCAGATCCATTATAGCTCTAGGGACTCATAGTTTATAGCTCATAGCTTACAGTTGCTGCTGGGCACACTTACACACTTCAAAGACGGTACCTCCTTCCTCACTGATGGCTGACCCGCAGCCCACCTGCGTGCATGCGCTCAGGTAAAACTTATACCAGTTGTCATCCTGCAGATCACGCAAGACCCACTGTGTTGTATCTGGAGCACTGATGTTCACAGATTTCAGCTCACCCAGAGTCTCATTAACTACAAGGGGGGAAAAAATGATTTTAATATAGTTTAAACATTTTAAAGTTTAGGTCAGTAATATATATATATATATATATATATATATATATATATATATATATATATATACACACATACATATATATCTTTTTTTTTTTTTTTACAAAGTGAGAATTTTATGCATTAACTTAATAAAAAATGCATAATATTACAAAATATTTATATTTAAAATAAATGCATAGTTCAGTCAAGAAACTCCATTTCTTGTCTTTGCAACCCTACATATTACCGCCCAGCACAGTTAGAATTTTCTTTAACCACCCCCCCCAGGGATACTCCCCTATACTTTTCCTCACAGCAGAATGTTTTTGCCTATTATATATAGTCTGCCAAAATCCATCCGACCTACTCTCTATTCTCATCAATAATATGTTTTTAATTTGAGATTTGAGAAAGCATTGTCATGCTTGAAACAATGTTCTTCAAACTTTCTGTTCATCAATAACTTTTAAATAAAGACACTGTGTTGCATTTTCCATTTGCTTTTTCTTGAAGCTTTCATTTTCCACTCTCTCTCTCTCTCTCTCTCTCTCTCTCTCTTTACATTTTATTATAATTAAAAATCATCAAATTAGCATATCAGAATGATGCAGAAATTTCAGCTTTGATCACAGAAAAAAAAATTATTATAAAAAAAAACTTTATAACAATAGAAAACAGTTATTGAAAATTGTAGTATTATTTAACAATATTACTGTTTTGACTGTATTTTTGTAATATATAAATGCAACCTTGGTAGGGGTGTGCCACGTCATACTGTCAATGATAATACGGTATAATTTTTACATGATAAAAAAAGTGTAATATCACGATATCAGTGATATAGCGATGCGATGATGTAAGGTGGATATATATATATATATATATATATATATATAACAGTAGCAGAACATGTGAGCGTATGAGTTTCTTTATTTTTATTTTTTGATTCGTAGAATAGGTTTTGTGTATGTGGAAGAAAAAAAAACAATCTACCACTTTGCAACTTTTGTCTTCAAACTTACTGGTACACATGTGTAGCTATTCTCTACAGCTACAAATTCCACTGTCACAGATGCTCAGTGGTTTTGCACCAAAAATACCTTCATAGTTATGTCTTAAATGAAAGTAAACAGTTGCGAAAGAAATGGAATGTGTATCATACTGGATGTATTATCTCTTAAAGTAATTGACTTGCTGCCGTCAGTGTCCTTAATGTTAATCCAAGAAATGAAATGGGAGAAAACCACTCACTGCTCTTTACTGAATTACTCTGTAGTTTTAAAAAGAATTAATCTATATTTAATTTATACAGTAGAGACTATGCAATGCTTTTTACATTTGATTATTTAGTTTCTGTACCTGGACACCTACAAAAGTGAAAAACCTTAAACGTTGTTTAATTTGTATATTTGTGCTATTTAAACAATTTCAAACAGGGTTGACTGGTAATATACCGATCGGCCTGCTTCAAGTTGAACACACAGCTACTGCTGCCACCTTATGACAAAAGAATCACTTCAAATTAGGTAGTCTGTCATCATTGGAAAAGGATTGAAAATGCCCCTCATTTTTTTGCACTAATAAGTACTGCTGCCTGCCAGCTGCAATCACCAATAAAATTATGTTCCATGTTTATTTTTTCTATATAGTCATAAATATCATTATCGCAAATATACTAGAGATATCGTGATATTATTTGGAGGCTATATCGGCCCACCCCTAAATCTTGGTGAGCTTTCTTACCTAGGCTACCAATAAGACTATTCTTAGAAAAACATAAAAAATGAAACTTGGAAACTTGAAGCCTCAAACTTGGAGTATATACATCAAGATACTGTGCAGTTAAACATGGATTATATAAAATTCTCTGAGATAGCTGATATAACATAAATCTGTGAGTGTCATACCTGTCTGATATTGCAGCAAGTATCCCGTGAGAAAGCCATTGGTTTCATGCGGAGGCGCCCACACCAGTGTGATGGAGTCTTTCTGAAAGTTTGTGGCTCTCAGGATGGGAGGTTGCTCAGGAACTGTGGGAAGATGTCAAGCGCTACTGGTCAGTATGTACCTTAAATAAAATAAAAACTAAAAAATCAAATGGCGTCTTTATTTGATAACCACCTACAATTTAGTTAAACTGCTGAAATAGCATTGCATTGTATTTCATTAAGTCAGTGTCATTCTTTTCACAACTTTCTATGTAAATTAGTCTTCTTATGTTCAGCAGTACATTTTGGTAAACAATAAAGCTGGTACAATTCAACTATATCCACACAATAATTAATCAAATGCCCATACCACTGAATTTTAAAATGTGTCTACTATCGAAGTGTTCTTGCCTCCCTGTGGAGTTGTGAAAGAGATGGGACTGCTGCTGGGCCCATTCCCTCTCCGGTTAAAGATGTTGACAGTCAGGCTATATTCAAAGAATGGCTTCAGTCCCGGCACCATGGTGTGACTCCTGTTTCCAGGGATGGTGAGAGACTTTCTCTCTAAGGGAATTCTCTTAGAGGTCAACAGACTTTGTGTTTGCCACCAGTGAACCTGGGAGCAAAAGATGGAAGAAAGAGAAAGAGGGTTGATGAAGATATATATAAACAGCTTGTTTGTTGCTGAATGACCATCAACTTTTGTCCAGTACCACAGGATTTCTGAACTGAAGGAGTCTGGAACTCACAGTGTATCCTCCAAGGTGGCCCCTCAGGGCGGTTTGGGGCACTGGTGACCAGCTGACCCTCAGCAGCGTAGAGTTCAACACCTCCACAGATATGTTTGCAGGAGCCGCCAAGGGCGCTGGAAAGGGCAACAGAATGCAGATCAGTTTATGGCTAAACTTTCCCAACTGATGCAAGAGGGTAACAGCTCACACATTTACACATACACAACCATTTCCTCAAGCAACTAAAGCTGTCAAGGAAAATGAATTGTATTTTCATGACACACTGACTATTTCCAGGAAAACTGCACATGCTAACATGAAGCTATCCATAGACACATGTGGATACATGGTAATGGCTCTTTCAGGGATGCAAACTTATTGGGGGGGGGGGGGGGGATGTTACAAAGACGTTACCCCCACTGGCTTTAAAATGTAGATTTATGGTCAGTTTGATTATGAGGATATTCTATTTTGCTGAAGTTGTCTCATTCCACATTCACACCGATTTTATAGAACCCATTCAACATTACTATACAATAATAAGGACAATCCCTTTAGGGGTAAAAAAGATACAAAGGTGTCCCATTGAGGGTGCTGCCCCAATGGCAAGCTGTTGTATGCCTAATGGTACAAATTTTGCACATTTGTTTCTGAGAGTATTTTGGATTCAAAACAGTAATTATATTTGAAAAGTGTCAAGTTTGCATCCCTGCTCTTTGCAACAACTGCATGGAAACTGTCACGAGCTACCTACAGCTAAATAAACCATGTTTTTGTAAATCTACAGTGATGCAGGAATACAGGGACAAAAGCAGCCCAACCTGTTGCATCATCCTCAAGACAATGCCAAACGTCGACTAGAAACAAGGGTACGACATGGAAAAAAATATGAAAATGGAATAAAACAAAAGATAATCACATAAGTGCTTGGCAAAGAATTTGTCTGATCCCAAAGAGCACAACGTAAAATCTCAGCAGAAATGGCTGATCCTGGTAAAGAGTGGATTAATCTACTCTCCCAACTAATCCTCTAATCTTAAGTGTTTATTTTACGCGGCATTGTCACACGACTGTGAGATGAATGCATTAACATGTTGTTTGACTCACAGTCTTCCCCGGAATAACCAGTCACTACCCTGGGTTCTGGTGCCCAACCATGGTTGTTGAAGGCCTGGATCTTGACCTCGTAGGGGACGAATGTTTGGGTGTCTCGCACCACAAATGAGTCTCTCTTGATCATCTCTTCTTTCCAGCTGTCCTCGACACCCATTAGCCTGTAACTCAGTTTGTATTCCAGACCGGGACCATTGTGCTCCACAGGCAATAGCGGCTAGTGATTAAAGTAAAAGTGGGTCAGTGCACTCCAAACATTACTGAGCATTTGGAAAGAATGGAAGAGTTTGAGAGACATTTGCTGGTGGGTTTGCAAAATCTGGCATGGAAACCTAGTTTCTGGGGTGCCTAGCTAGGCTTTCTTTCATACTTGCAATCTGAAGGAATTTTGACTCATAAATAGAGCATAATTTGGCTTATGAATAGATATTTGCTCATATACTTGATTGCCAGAGCAAATTAAGTCATTACTGCTTTTAAACTACAAGACACCTGACTTCTTAGGCACTCCAGGAGCATTTAGTTCCCAAGCTTTCATGCATGAGGGTATTTGTCTTTTTCTTACTCCCAAGCCATGCATATATGCATATGCATTAAAGTTGTTTGACAATGCTGTTTGCATTTTATTACCTCCCAGCTGATGTCCATCTGATGTGGCAGGCGACCCTCAATCTTAATGTTTTCTGGGTTCCTGTCGGGGGCTGTACAAATGCGAATATGAATTATTTAACATTTGTCTCAGTCAATAATACCACTGACCTCAAACACTGCCAATGTGTATCACACATAATGACGAGCATGCAGTCATTGATAGTCAGAGACAGCACTTGCTTAAAAGAGCATTAAAATTTATGGAGCTTTTATAGACATCTGTATAATTTTCTCAGGGTAAATCCCCACAAAGACATGCTTCAAACCAGTCCAAGGTGAACCAAGGACAGCCTAGACATTGGATGATAACATTTTTACGAAAGCTAGTCTTCAAGGATCACAGGTATCTCTACCGCAAGGAGGTGTCTTATATCTTTCGGAGGGCATGCTGGGAAGGCTTCTCCCAATAGCATTGACAGCGATGACTCTGAACTGGTAGTTAATGTGGCCGTAGAGCGTCAAGGGGGCTGAGATCTGGCTGCCTGCAACTCGTAGAAGCTCCTTCCAATTCTCTGGGTCCCAGTTGTTCTCTTCATACTGGATGATAAACTCTAGTCATAAGAACAGAGCACAGAGGGCATTGAATATGCAGAGCACACACTCTCAATACACTGTGTTGTGGCCCCAGTGGGAGCCTTCTTGAAATATTGTAGAGCAATGTCTGAGTACGAGCAGCGTCCATGAAAACGACTTCAGAGGAATCTACTTAAAGCAAAAGCCAGCTTCAGAAGCAGTGAAAATGTGCACAATTGCATGTGAAGGGAACGCAAATGGGGCAGTTTTACAGTGCATCTGTAGGAGGAGTTTTACCTGTTATGGGACTGTTATGATCGCTGGCAGCTGCCCAGTGGAGCCTGACACTGCGGTCTTTCCGCTCAGAAAGTGTCAGCTGAACCGGTGGATCTGGAATATCTGTGTCACATTTCAGACACAAACACCATAATCAAACTTTTTTATCATAACAACATTTTAAGCCCATACATAAGAGAACTAGAATTGCTTAAATAAATAATGTGCAATAATGATCTGTTTTGTGTTTTGTGTACAATCTTTTGTGGAGTTTGCTGCACTATTATTTAGATATAATATAATACAAATATTTCCAAGCAGGTCTATTATTGTGGTATTGGTGTAATATACAAACATAACACCACAATTTAGTTGGTATTCATTCTGGTCTCAGAAGGTCTTTTAATCGTACCTAACACAGTTATGTAAGCAGAAGCTGTATCTTGGTCCAGTGATGTTCGAACAACACAGGTGTATTTCCCCTGATCACTGTGGCTCACACTGACAATCTGAAGAGTTCCATCATTTGTGAAATATCTGCAAATAACCCAAAATAAATAGGTTATAAAATAATAGTTGGTAGTTGATTGATAAGAAAATAGTAGTTCCAAGTCTCTAAATGTCTTTCACAATGTTTCAAAAGCAATGAAATAAGCAATGTGCATTTCCTGGAATGTTTATTGTAGCGTTCTATGTTGGCAGCAATAGTCGATGGTAAAACAAGGCAAGAAACAATGCGTCTTTGATAAACAATAGTGTTCAGGATGGAGAAAAAACCAATCTTCAAAATCTAGCTGAAAAATATGTGCCAAGTTTTTAGAAATATATTCTTCTCTTTCATGTGGTTCTAAAAACGTTTGCTCTATTTTCAGGTACATTAATAAATGCAATGCCTCTAAAATGTGATGTAACCAAGTATAAATTGTCGTACAGATTAATAAAAAAAATTAAAAAAAATCTTACACCTTAAATATGAGTGACGTATCTTAAACAATGTAATCATTTTTTTTTATAAGTATTATGAATTAATAAATAATTATTAGGTTTTGCAGGAGTCACACCACGTCTACATTCTACAACTGAGCTGATCTTCTTGTTTTCATTGTAAAGGGTCAAAAAATGTATATTTTACGAGTCTTATTGACTTTGAATCATGGATAAACTTCAACGCAAACTGCAGAGCAATCAGTTCCCCCAAAATACAAATGTTCAGGCAGACCATGAAAAAAAATTATGCGGCTGGAGATTCTATGCAGCTTGACAAAAATAGAAAACCAGGTATCCGTCAAATGAAGTGCAGAGAGCTCCATTGATTATAATGGAAGTGATATACAGCAGTTTGTTTCAGGACAGAATAGACACATTGTCACAAATCTGTGGCTTTTTTGTATCAGAAATGCCAAATATAAGCTTTATTAAATGTTGTTTGGACAATCAATGCACGGCTCTATTATGTTCCCTTCTTTTTTTTTTTTTTCATTAATAAAAAAATATTTGAGGTTTGATCTGAATCATGGCTTGCTAGCTGGTGACCTGAGGTAAAGATGCAAACATAATTCGTCTGGAAGCAAATAACTGACAGTTTCAACAACAAAACATTGCACAGTATTACACTGCATTTATATCCTGTTGGGCATCATGATCCAGTCGGTAGAAAAGAGGTTAAAAGAGGCTCCTGCTCATTAGCTGGAGTACCTTTTGATTTTCAGAGAGACATTTCACCCATAAGAGCTTACTATTACTGATAAAAGCTTACAATTACATCTAGCTCGGCTTTGGTACATGACTACAAAGTTTAAGTACTTAATCCATGATTCCTGCACTGATAAAACTATAAATAAAATGTGTGCACTACAAAACTATCATAGCTCCCGCTAATCCTTTCTGTTTTGACAGCACAACCTTTCTAACAAGGATTTGCTTAAATGGAGAATGGCTTCAACGAATTCAAAGTTGAACCATTAGGGACAGTCTGTCGCATCCTGCTACTCATTGAAAACAGGTCACCCACCTTTCAGAGAAGTTTGAGAGGATATTCATCCCATCTTTCATCCACAAGATCTCCAGCTCTCTTCTGAGGGTGGGATCACACTCCGCCTGGCACTCTAGCTTCGCCATAGATCCTCGTTTGACCTTTGTGTCTTGAGGAGGTTCTACAATCCTCGTTGAATCTATCAAAAGCAGACCTTTAGTTTCAATTATGACCAGGAAACAGAAAGCTTTTTGATTAAGGAAGGTGCATGGCTAACCCTTGATGAAAAGTTCAATGGTGAGGCTCATGGTGCCTTCTGAGTTCTTTGCCAAACATTTGTACTGGCCCATATCTTCCATCTCAACTTTGTGAATCTGCAGGGAGCCATTCTTCAGGAGAGAATATCTCTCTCCATCTAGAGAGCCCTCTGGGTCTTCTCTTCTCCTACAAAACAAACACTGAACCCTTCAGAGTTCTTCTGAAACAGAGGCCCATGGGAAGGGCCTTTACCGAAACATGCTCTGTTGATAAATCCGAATGCAATGTAACCTAGTTTTTTTTTTTTTTTTTTTTTTTTTTTGCCCTTTTGTTTACCACGACTTTGAAAATTGACCAAAGGTTTTTGAACGAAAACTTTTCAAACAAGAAAACAGTATAAATGAGGGCAAAAGGAGGATCCCTAGAGAGAACAGACATTTCAAAAGGGCTATAGATCTTGCAGTGTCTTTTCTCAATGTATTGTCCCTTTTCCTTCACTGATTGCTGTTATTAAGCACTCTGTGCCCAACAACTATCATTCACTCATAATCTGGAAACCAGCTATAGTGAAGCCACACTAAAATCCCTGCTAAAATCATTTAGAATACTTCTAACAAAATCTTAATTATAATGTCATTTAAGACATATATTTTAAGGTTGTTTAGCAAGGTTACTGGACAATAATACAGGCAACAAAAACTATTTATTTGTTTATTAAAAAAAAAAAATTGGAGTGTAGACCAATTTATGACAATTACTGGTCATAATTATTATTAAAGTACTTGTGTCTTTTTGATTTTATTTAATAATGGTTAATATAAATATTTATTAATAAAAAAAAATCCTTAGAATCATCATAAATCTGTGTGAAAACTGATAAGTGAGAAACTGTTTGCATGTAATTGCATTTATTACTTAGACGTATAAATGTATTATTTATTTATTTTTATTATGAACGTGGTTTGAATATGGTTAGCTGTGGAACAAGCAATATCCAGTTTACATTTATGAAATACATGATTTGTTCTGGTTACTGTGCATTTAAAACACTCTCAGTTTATTTAACTTATGAAAACAAGTATGCATCACATTATGTTTACTAAGTTATGTTAAAACTGTAAAAAAAATAAAATAAAAATGCAAGTAAAATACATCTTAAATATAGGCCTAAGTATTTTTTTTTTTAAATTGATGGATAGGTACCATAAAGTAACATTTAATTATCACTCATACACCGTGTCCTAACCAGGTGTGATGTGATGAGAAACTGAATGTGAAAAACATTTGCAGCTCAAAACAGTTTGCACGCCTTTTCACATGCACACCACACTGGGCTGAAGAGCGTAAAACTACATACTTGTGTTTTCATGACTTCTGCACTGGACGGCATGCTTTTCATTGTTGACATTGTGGAATATTATGAATTTGTCTTTTAATCTCTGATTCTTCCATAATTAGTCTCTGATTGTCCAAGTTTGATGTTTAATATAAATGTATAAGTTACCTCAGACCAATAAGATTTCATATAAAGAAACCAAGCTACCAACAACATTTAGTGTTGTTACTTGCCGTGGTTGGTTAAGACAAACTCTGATTAACAAACAGAGACACCTCACTTGTCACGTATGTTGCGTCTGGTTAGGACATGGTGTTAAAATCACAACACTTAGTTACTAAACTCACCAGTTAATGGTGGGAGGTGGAGAGCTAAAGACTTCGCAGTCCATAATCACACTCTTTCCTAACATGGTTGAGTACTCCAGATAATCTCGGGTCAGAATCAAAGGGGGATGATCTGAGAGAAAGCCAGACCATTAGTCAAAACATTCGTGCACACAGACAAACATCAAACAGCCAGCGCGGCATATGGCTCACTTTCTGTGGTGAAGTTTGAAACCGTGGCACACTCCCGAAATCACAATTAAACTGTAAAAAAGCTATTAGCATATAAAAGAGCTCTTTTCTTCTGCCAGCTACAAACAGAAAACAGTGACCGAAGTAGTTCAGAGACGCACACATTTCATCTTTTCTTCTACAGCAATTACGAATGAACAGCTGCTGTAACCCTTAAGCCATTGCATGTCAGCAAGAGCACAATCCTCTCTTCTGGTGCTATGATTAATTGATACATGTAAATTAGGAGGGTTGTGCATCAGAAGCGCTGACCTGTTATTGTGCTCTGAAAATCACAATTTGATATTCATCTTCTTCCAGTTTACAAAGGAAAGTGAAGTACTCACTCATGACAAGCACATTAGCATTGAAGAGTAGGGTCCCGTGTCTGTTGGAGGCCTCACACTGGTACACTGCAGTGTCTCTCTGCTGCGCTCTGAGGATGATTATTCTGTCATCAAGCACTTTGTAATTGGTAGAAGGAAAATCTGGGGAGAAAACAAGCTTGAATTGGCACCCAAAGTGTTTAGGAAAATACAAAACTTTGAGCCGACAATTTCATTCCGCATGGCATGATAAGGGTGGGAGAGGAGGGGGTTTAACACACCATCAAGAGGCTGGCCGTTTCTCTTCCAGGTGATTGTGGGTTGTGGTTTTCCTCTAGCAGAACACTTGATGTGGATGTCAGATCCAATCTCTACTAACTGACTCTTCACTGGCTCCTCCTGCCAGCTAGGAGGCTCTGAGACACACAACATGTGAATAAGGATTAAAGCAACTTCCTATCTAGAGCAATACTTCCCCCTTGTGTTTGTAAGTGACATGACTTTCAATTTTGTATTAGGTCATGCAGAATGAGCCATTAATATGCGTTTCATAAGTACTAATACACAGTCAATATGCTAGCAATATGCATGCTAGTTAATAGTGAGCATTGTATATACAAATCATATAAAATACCTGAAATAGAGTATATACATCTATAGACTTATTTTGTTGTTTTGTGATTGTGAATCTGGACAATTATATTTCAAGTTATTTTTAAAGAGACTGAAAAGACTTAAAGCAAATGTTTTTTTGTTTTTTTTTTTTTTTCAGCTACTGGAAATTGCAAACTGAAAATTCCCTGGCATTTCCCAAATGTTCAAAAATCTATTTTAAAATACTTTAAAATAAGTTTTAATAGTTAACCATAGTTAATGCATTAAAAATGCATTAAGATCATCTAACAATGAACAATATATTCATCTCAGTAATTACAATCCTTCTTAATGTTAGTTATTAAAAATGTTTATTGTTACCCCATGTTATCTCAAGTCATTAAATAATACTGACGTACAACTTTTGATCTGAATAAGTATCAGTACATGTTGAAATGAATATGAATCATGATGAATAATAAGTGTATTTCATTGTTAGATCATGTAGTTAACTAATTTTCACAAGCAAAACCTTACCGTAAACTGTTGCAAATTATTCTAGAATAATTATAGACTAGAATAACTTGGAATCGTCATAAGTAAATCAATACAATTCAGACTTAAGAACGTGTAAATGTTTGCATACCCTCCACGACAACTTGGAAATAATGCTCATCTTCCCCAAGATCATTCTTGGCTTTGCACATGTATTTCCATTCATCCTGCTCTGTGACATTTGGTATTGTAAGGACCTTTCCATAGTTCTTGATTTGTGTACGGTTTGGTAAATTTTCCCACATCTTGATAAATTCTACCACCGGAGTAGGCCTGAGAAAAAAAATGAAATAAAAATAAACCGCCTTCACTCTCTCTGTCGGTGGAAATGCTTTGCGGCTGTATAGTGTTCGTAAACCCAACATGGTCATAAAGAAGTAAACTCACAGTCCTTCTGCGATACACTCCAGCTCCAGCGCTTCTCCTTTTTTTAGGTATGTCGTTGAATGACTGGAGGGCACCAAAATGCTCGGCTTCCTCTTCTGAACTGAATGAGGACAAATGATGGTAAATCGCCTCAACATGGATAAAAAAAGAAACCTACCTTCATATATTTGAACAAGAATAGGTTAAGGTTCAATATATTATAATATTAAAATATATTTTCAGAGTTTGTACAAGGTTTTTGTCACGTTTTGATTACTCTTATTACATCACACAGCTCAAACTGAAGAAAAACTCACAGTCTGACCTTCAGAAATAGCCAAAAAACTTGCAAGTGCTAAAGCCCAACAAACTTTATCTTGAAAAAAAAAAATCCCTTACATAAAGATCAATGCAAAAAATTAAATAAAAAATAAGTAAATAAGTAAAGGGATTTTGATCTACAGCACGTTTGACCAAATGTGACTCACCACTCTTGATGCCATCATCCCCCTGGCCTAAATAAAAAAAAATACAAAAATAAATTGAAATAA
This sequence comes from Carassius auratus, assembly GCF_003368295.1. Lineage (NCBI taxonomy): Eukaryota > Metazoa > Chordata > Actinopteri > Cypriniformes > Cyprinidae > Carassius > Carassius auratus. The sequence continues at coordinate 45,869 of NW_020527735.1, forward strand.
TTGTTTGAATTTTCAGCATATTTAAATAGTAATAAAAAGCATATACACAATACATATATAGCATATATACAATATATAGAAATGCCACGTAACTGTATAAAGGACAAGGTCAGTTAAACAAGGTTGTAAAACAACTGATTTGATTAGTTAGGTTTAGATTTTTTTTTATGTTATTAATTTATTATTATTATTTGAATGACATTAACTGATAAAACATAATAAGACCACGAACATTTAAGAAAGTAAACAGGGTTGATTTTTATGTCACGCTGACTTTAAAAAGGATTACATTAGAGACAGTTACTGTTAAAATATTAGCATGACAAAGCCCACTAAAACTGAGATGCATCTATAAATTGTATCCAGTTTAATGTATCGCCACACTAACAATTACTGAAAAAAATTAACTGTTAATGTATGTGTACTTTGTTCTGCTTTTGTTGTGCATCTCACAGTTTTTTTGTGTGTGTCTTAAGCACTGCATTTTCATGATGTTGTGTCAAGCTAAAAATACTTTTCAGAAAAATCCTGTCACATTCTGCTGTGCTTTTGTCCAGCTGTTCACGAAAGCAAGAATCCACCCAAAACCAGCATAATAGGTCTTCACTGATGTGCTGAATATTAGATTAGTTGTGAAAATATGTATTGAAACACAATAAAGACTTCAATTAGTTTTGAACTGTTTGGGTTCAGTAAGATTATTTTAAGAAATTAATACTTTTATTCAGAAAGGATGCATTAAATTGATCAAAAGTAAACATTTTAATGTATTTTTGATCAAATAAATAAGCATAAGAGACTTCTTTCAAAACCACCGAAAAATCCTACAGACAATAGTGTATTAACCTTTTTTTCTATTTCATTTCTTTTAAACCATATCAAGCTTATGAGATTCTGGCCACATACTTGGCTTGACCCTCAGGACCATGGGTGGTTTCTGAACGATTGTGCGTATCTTGGAAAAGGAGGCAAAACAGGAGTATTCATCGTGGCTGTCTGACATCAGTGTATTAGAGAAGTACAGATTCCCATTGAGGCCCATGGTCACCCTCTCATTCTGCTCGATGTGTTGAAGATCTGAGAACAATACAAAGAGGAGGGTTAGATTAACATGAGCAACAGGACATCGGAGAGGGCAACCATCCAGTCCGCCCAGAAACAGTCCCGTCTGACAGACTGCACAGCAGATAACAGACATCATGGGAAGAGCTTTGAATGCTCAGGCATTCAGGTTTCTCAAATGAAGCGTAGGTGGCTCGACATGATTAAGTCGCCTCTGCAGTTCAAGAAGTGAAGATGTGTACAGTAACAACACTCAACAATTTTAATCAAATGTCTTGTTTTCCAGAAGAAAACAAAAAACACACAGGATGTTTTTATTATCATTATTATTATTACTAAGTATTTCCTTAAGAGAAAGTGAATGTGATTTACAAAGGTTTGCCAGTGGAGGTTCAAAATTAATTCAGGATAATTCAAGTTTATTTTTCTTACCCTCACTAAACCTTAACCTGATTATTTTTGATTATATTAAATATCTGAATAATAATATTTTTTTGTCCCCTTTCAAGTAAATTAATCTTGTTTTAATGTTTAGATTTATTTATTTATCTATGTATTTTGGAAAGCAAGACAAAAAGTAAGAGTTTTTTTTTATATATATATATATGTAGTAAATGTCTAATTCATATAATTTAAATAGATGGTTCACCCTCTGTCATAACTCTGTCACCATCAAGTTGTTCCAAACCACCATGAATTAAATTATTCTGCTGTCCATAAAAGAAGATATTTATAAGAATGTGAGTAATCAAACTATTTCCTCATTGAATTCCATAGTACACACACACACACACACACACACACACGCACACACACACATATTGCTTCTTTTTTTTCATACCATTGAAGTGAATGGCTACCAAAAACTTGGTTACCAACATTCTTCAAAATATCTTATTTTATGTTAAATGCACAGTATTCATGTATGAACAACTTGATCTGAAGGTTTGGAACGACATGAGGATGAGTAAGTGATGACACAATTTTCATTTTTGGGTGAACTATCACTTTAATGCAATATAGCCCCATGAGAATTTGTGCACTCAAAAAAAAAAAAAAAAAACACGTACTCTTACGCTTACAGACACTGGAACGTACAATACTGACAAATTTACAGCATTTAAACATACAAAACTGATAACGCATATGAAATGATAACATGACAAAACTATTGTATTCCACCAGAGAAGATTGTGACTGCAACACATCGTCATTTGGATTAGTTTTAATTCTGCTTTTGACAGTTTTGCAATTAAAAAACATTGTTATTGCACTTATCTTTCTGTCATTGTTTTTCTTTATAATGTACATATTTGTAAGAAATCGGAGTGGGATTAGCAACCATAAAAATATATATTTTTAATGCTATTTTGTTACTAAAATTGTCATTTCCCTGCAAAAAAAAATTGATAGGTATAGGTTAAGGGGTTTTAAAAAGCCAAATCACTTATTGAACAAAATCAGTGATACATAGCTTAATGATATAAAAGGTTTGTAACTATTTTAAGTTGTTTAGCTGTACATACGTAGCAACTTTATGTTTAAACGTTGTAATAAGTCCAAATTGTACATTTTAGCATCACTCAAAATGCTTGTAAAACTTTAATACTTCATTTACGTATAAAAAAATGAGATAAGGCTTTTTAATAACAATATTTTTTTTTATTATATAAATAACCATTTAGAAACCAAGACTCACTGTAGAATTTTGCATATTATTGGGCCTATATGCATATTATGTCATATATATATTTGAATGTTTAGGTATATTAATATATTTGAATTGAATGTTTAGGTATATTAATATATTTTTGTTCAGGTGTGAGCATTTGAGATCGACTGATCTATTGTTTTACCGTCTGGAATTCTCCAAATGTCACATATTCCCAGCATTCTTTACAAATTGCAACATGTAACATTAACCATTAAAAGTATGTTATTAACAGAGGATGTTATTTACTCCAGTCTGGTGTCAGAAAAGACAGTTAAATACAGCTGGTTGAGATATATACATGCATCTGTTTATATTTAGGCAAAAGCCTGGAGAAGACTGACGTATCAGAAACAATAACGCTTGCTGTAACAGCTGAGGGAATTTGAAGCAGTGTTATTTTTGTATTATTAATATACTATTATATTTGTGTTAATGAGGAGAATTACATATATAGACATTTTTATTAATAGTAATAGCCCAGATCTGAAGAAGTGATATTTAAACTAACAAGACATGCTTGGATCCCTTTGTTTGGCAAACGTGATGTGCAGGAAACTGATTTAAAGTGTCTTGAACTACCATTGGTCATCCAGTACAGTTGCGAAGGTGGAATGCCTTGTGGTGGGTTACACTCCAAGACCACTGAATCGCCTTCTGTGACCACCGCTGGCTCTATCTTCTTCTTGGGAAACTTGGGAGTCACTGTGAGCAATCAGAAAAACAACACAAATAAACAGCTTTAAATTCATATCAGTCACTTTCTTACTAAAGTATAAGACAGAGACAGATATCCTACCAGTGAAACTGTCAGTAAGACATTATCAAGATTAAAAACCAGTTAAGCCACATCATGTTGGACATGCTTAAGCGGTTACATGTAATATGCAAATTTCCAAATTTTCTGAGGAAATTCTCAATATATATATATATATATATATATATATATATATATATATATATATATATATATATATTAGATTCATGATAAGCAGTTGAGATAATGTGTAGCAAGGGATATTTATGAACTGTGACTTACTAGGCACAACCAATTCTGATTCCTCTGATATTGCTGTTCCAAGCTTGTTTGAGGCATAACATCTGTACTTTCCCTCGTATTTCGCCATATCTTTGGGTATCAAAAAGGACCCGCTACTCTCTTCTTTAATGAGCTGAGAGTCTTTATGCAGGTCAAAATCCATCCCATCTTTCGTCCAGCGGTACCTGTTCAAATAAAAAAACATTGTTTTATGTGAATCTATAGTTAATGACTTACTGACACTTGTCGTATACTTTAATAAAAAGAAAGAATTTCAATGTTAAAAGTTAAACAAAATGTCTTTTATTTATTCTGTTTTACTCTGTGGGGCGATGAGTAATTCATTTTGAATTTCCACATTGCACAAAGAAATGTCTAAGTGTAGCAGAAATGAGTCAAATCAGACAAATCAAAGAGTCTATCAGAGCTGTGTGCATTGAAACATGAGCTGAATTCCTCAGGAAGTCATAAATCAGTTCTAGTGCCACAGGAACCAAACAAGATAACCAACCAACCAACTTGTTCACACAACAGCTTTCAACATTAACACCAATAGAACAATTATTGACAATTTTAATTCAAAGAAGAGATTGTCAAATTTATTGTTCGTGATTGGAATGCAACGCTGGACATCACATGTAAACCCAGGAGATCAAGTTAAATACTTGCATTGACTTCCCCCCCCCCCCCAGCCAGTGAAACCAGACTGAAATTCCTAAGGGGGAAGGGCTTTAAACCTTTGTCTTCACAGAAAAGTCCTTTGCCAGAGAATGGCAAAGAAACCCTTTTTATACATTATATATGGACCAGAATGAACTCAAAAAAGACTTATGAATGAATCATTCCATTGCTTAACTCCATATTCATTTACGTGTAACCCACACATTTGACTATCATGTATAATCACTTATTGTGTATGTCTTTTGATAACTATAGGATACCTAGTCATGTCTAGTATTGAAATAATCGCATTTTCTTGCTTGATATTGTCCTGACAATCATTTATTTGTAATATATATCATAATCATGTTATAGGAATCATGTCCAAAATTAGACCCTGTGAGGCAAGAACCACATGCTTGGTAAGATAAACAAATGATTTATGATACCCAAGACTCAAGAACATATCTGATTGGTCAAGGCAACATTTGAGGGGTGGCCAACAGGAAGTTTTAAATACTTTGGACACGATGTAATTTTTTTTAGTCATGCCTTGCTTTTAGTCATGCCTTGCTTTTAGTCTGCTTTTAGTTCTAGTCTAGCTGCTGCTATTAGCCATGTCGGCTTTTAGTTCTAGCATTGCTCGTGCTATCAGTCATGCCTGCTCTTAGCTCTTAGCTTGTAGCTTTGCTACCTAGCTTTAGCTTGTAGCATCTAGCCATGTGGTTAGTCATCATGGTTCTTCGAGCGCGGTTCCAGCGTGCCTGCCTGCTGCTACTTATGCTACTATGAGAAGGAACACAACCTAGTCTCGCCAAACTTTATTTCTTTTCTTTTCCGTTTGAGAGTTTCGTGTTCTGAGTTAAGTTTTGTAACGTCCATTCAACTTCAACCAGCGAACACGACTCTGCACTTTCAGCCAACGCCCAGCAACCACGGGCTTCCCAAGACGTCACTTCAGAGACTGAACTTCCAGCCAATCAACGACCTCGGGATAGCCCTTTCACCGAGGCTCCTTCTTCACAGGAGATGCAAGTAACTTTACCTCCAGACTGTGACCTTTACTGGTGTATCTAATATAATTTTAACCTCATTGAGGAACTCAATGCGAGCGCTAATTACGTGATTGATGGTTGTTCATGTTTATGCAATTTAACGTATTGCTGTTAACTTGGGATTCCATATTTCCATTCTCTTAAACTCATCTTTCCCTAACTTTCGACCTTCCTGCAACTTGTGTGAATGTGTGTGTGCGTGCGTTTATGTGTTAGATTAGTTTACATGTCTTAGATTTATCTAATAAAGCCTTATTCATATTGAAAAGAGAAGTATCTTGTGTTTTGTGCTTACAAGTTAATGTCTTAAACTGTCGATCTTGTTACTGTGCTAATTGATAGTGTTTTCACTATAGTTTGGATATTAGTATCCAGCGCAGATTTGATGTTAAACGGCTCGTTCACTGAACCACAGGCGCGTCTCCGTGAGCAGCCGTGAAACAGTGATTCTGTTCAAATTCCCTTTAAAATTTTAAATGATTCCCTTTGAGCTAAATTGACCTGTTTCCCTTACATTTATAATGGTGGAGAATGATTGCGGGCAGTTTAACCTAAATTGTGAGCATAAACCAAGTTATTTAATCTTTGATTTTGCTAAAGGAATGACGGATGAAAAGCTTCCGAGACCTGAGTATGTGTGTGTGTTTGCGTGACGTAAGCAGCGCGCGCCCTCCCGCTTGAATGAAAGGAGCTAGAGGAGACTTTAACTCGAGTCCGTCTCCCCTTTGTTAACAGCAGTAAGTGAACTTAAAAGTAAACATCTGAGATCGTACAATAAGGTAGAAATTGAGCGTGTTCCTCATTTGTGTAATGCCTTGTTTTATAGCTGATTTGATTTCACTGCGTGTTCCAGTGTCTCAAACGCTATCTCAGTCACTGTTTGCTGAACGGAGCTAAACTGTTAGTGTTTCAAAAGGGATATAAATCGGTGAATAAAGAATAGTTTTGAGCGGGTTCCTCAATCTATTTATCAAAGTCCCCTTATTCATATTTCATATAGTTTGATTGCCAGTGCGTGTTCCACTGCCGAATCAAATTTGATATTCGACTCCCCTAAGTTAACGTTAAACATTAGAGAACAATGTTTGCCCATGTGTATCCGTTCACAAAGTGAATGCAATCTCGCGTAACACTGCGTGTGTCCGAGAGTAATTTGAATGGGAGTGTTTTAAAAGCTTGATCAAGTAAATTTTAACTGTGTACCAACAGCGAAGGAAAACCTTTATGTTTGTGTCCAGAAAAACTGGCACGGAGAATCAAATAGCTGAGATTGATATAATAACTACAGCAGGAAGCTGCTATTTGAATTAAGATAAATTTAACTCTATACAAACTGAGAGTTTAAGTGCCACATCGCAAAACCAACTGAAAGGCGGTGTTGTTATTTGTACAGTGTTGAAATGAGCCGACATTTCATGTAACATGCTTAACTGTATTTGCAACAATGCAACGATTCATGTGCTGATCCACTAGAATGTGTTTTGGTTGCCATAGTGACGACCGTGACCCGGAAGCCTAACGTACTTCCGGAGCAACTCTGAACTGTGCACGCGCAGCGCACAAACTCTGCGCGTGATTTTTTTTCCCAAACCGGTTGAGCACAAACCACGCCCCCTACGCGAAAACCCCACCCCGCAGCCGTGACTCACGTCTCTAGCTCGATTTCATTGGTCAACTCTGTTACCTCACCTGAGAAGAAGTTTGGACGTCAATCAAAGTCGTTGATGGATCCGTCGCTGACTAACGGTAAACAGTTCTTTTCAATAACATTTTATTATTAGAAGTATTTGTAGGTCTCAATGTGAGTTTTTACATGTATTATTAAAGTTTTCATTTGAACTTTATCTTATTCATTAGGTTCGCTCTCAGGAGAGTGCGCATGTTTGGGCTGTGGTGAAGACCAAGCCGTACATCTGAAGGTAAAAATATGATTTCAGAAAAAAATAAAAATAAATAAACATTGTACATATTTATATATTTTACCAAAGTAAACTGTCTCTGATTTTACTCAATGACAATGATATTCGACTCACTCATTAAACGCTCAATACTGGCACCTACTGGCATCATAATTTCTTGTTTTTTTATATTATAAAAATATTTAAAATAATCTCATGATATTATTTAATACAGTTGTATTTTTCAGTGTAAATTATTACATTTTATAGGTATAGATAATCACATTATTATAAATTGTATTCATGGATCAAATGTAAGAATTTGAAATAAAAGTATTAATGAGATTAATGGGAAAATGCCCTCTATAAAGGAAAAAAAATTAAATAAATACCCCTGGATAAAATTTAAAGGTCTCAGCTGATAGAAAACTGATAAAAATATTGCTTAAGAATAAATCATATTTGCAAACACATACACGCATGTTTGTTTTTGTGAAAAGTGTGTTCATCCCATAGGTGTAATGGTTTTTATACTGTACAAACTGTATATTCTATGGCCCTACACCAACCCTACACCTAACCCTAACCCTCACAGGAAACTGTGCATTTTTACTTTCTCAAAAAAACTCATTCTGTATGATTTATAAGCGTTTTGAAAAATGGGGACATGGGTTATGTCCTCATAAGTCACCCTCTCCTTGTAATACCTGTGTCATACTCATGTCATGATACAGAGTTGTGTCCTGATATGACACGAAAACAAGAGCACACACACACACACACACACTCACACACTACCAGTCAAAAATTTGTGATAATAATGAATTATTATTTTTCATTTTATTTATTTACTTATTTATTTTTACTGTTGTTTCTTATGCTCATCAAGGCTGCATTCATTTGATCAAAAAATACAGGGAATTTTTTTTTATTGTTAAATATTATTATGGTGTAAAATAATTTTTTCTATGGTTTCTAAATCTAATTTATTCTTGTGATCAAAGCTGAATTTTCAGCATCATTACTCCAGTCTTCAGTGTAATTTCCTCAAAAAGATTATTCTAATGTGCTGATTTATTATCAATGTTGGAAATTGTTGTGCTACTTAATATTTTTTTGGAACCTGTGATAATTTTTCAGGATTCTTTGATGAATAAAAGGTTAAAAAGAAGAACATTTATTCAAAATATTAATCTTTTCTAACAATATACTCTGCAGTTCTAAAGTTTGGGCTCAGTATTTTTTTTTATTTTTTTGAAAGAAATAAAAAAAATTATTCAGCAAGTTGTTTATTCAGTGTTAAATTAATACCAAGTGATAGCAAATATTAAAAATGTATAAAAGATTTATATTTTAAATAAATGCACTTATATACAGAAATAAATGACAGTTTAAAATGTATATTTAAGAAGGAAACTTTGTTTTATATTGTCATAACATTTTGCGTAGATTATTGTTTTTTCCTGTATTTTTTATCATCAAATGCAGCCTTGATGAGCATAAGAGACCTATTTAAAAACATAAGTCTTACTGATACTAAAGTTTTGAATGGCCGTGTATACACACACACTACTGTGCAAAAGATTTTGGACACTAGTATTTTATTTTATTTGTTAAATAAACTTGGTTTACTGTTATGTGTCTAAACGTTGGGCCATCTCAGTTATAATACTAATTGGTGAATTTTCTGTTTGGTGACTTCTTTTTACTTTTACAGAACTGGTTGCCTCCTGGGTATAAATATCACTTCTGCACATATCGTTTGTGCACTACAGAAGGCAACTCACACCTGGACCACACAAGTTTTGAGGCATCACTAAGAATTGCATTGACAGAAATTTGTGAAGTAAAGGAATGGGTGGGAAAGCTTAGTGAATCATCAGGAGTGAGTTGGAGAGTGGCAGTGACAAAACCAAATAAGGGACAACGTGTACTTTATAAGGTAATATCAAATAATTTAATTCATCTTTACACTATATAAGTGTAAGACCATTAGTTACACTGAAAATGACTTTACAGTAAATTTTGTTAACAAACAGAATTGTACTGTGCAAAAGGCACATTAGATTCTTCCCCCAAATTTCAAGACCATTATTTATATATGTATTATATATGTTTCACTTTATTCTGCCAGTAAGTAATATCAGTTAACACTGACTTTTACCATTAATTGAAATAGTCCAGTGAGATTTGTATCCCTGTGATGGACTTGCTATCTCTAGACTCCAGTATTTGTATAACCTTAGGACAAGTGAGATGGATTGATGGATTTTTGTATGCACAGGTGATCTGAAATCATATAGTTCACACATAGATCAAATCTCACCATCATCTAGTCCATCTGGGATTGCATAAAGAGGTGAAAAAATGGAGAGACACTAAAACCTGTGGCAAAATCTCCAATACACTTGGAGAAATATACCTGAAAATGTAAATGATAAAATCTAAAACATTAATAAAAATGTATTCATGACATTATTTAATAAAAATACATAATTTAGAACACTATTTCTGAAAGCATCATCAATTTACAGCATATACATTACATATGCGAATACATTTTTCAATTTTTTTAGCTTTGCAGGTTGATTTATCCAAAGGTCTTGGAGATATTTGCACAGTATGTAGCCTGTCTTTTTTTGTTTCTTTATGGAATCCCTGTTGGACTGTTGAAACTGAGATCATATATCTGTGTAATCCATACTTTTTGCTGTTGGACTTGTTGCAATTTTCTCCCTGGAAGAAGAGATCTTATATCAATGTCAATGAAATGTTTTCCTGGACAACTAAAGGAGTAATAATAAAAATAATTACAATTAATGGCAAAATGTAAGTTTGGACATAATTTTCTATTGCCAGAGTAATGTAAAATATATAAATAACTAAATAAAAAAATTAGCATGTCTAAGATTTGTGCATACTTCTATACATATTTAAACATTCATATTATGTCTATCTTTAGGCTCATTACAGGTGCCAGCACAATGTTTATGTCCGATCAGACACGGCTAATCAAAGGCGGCTTTCAAAAAATACATGCTGTGAGGCAAAAATGGTTTGCACTCTGGTGAAGACTACAGACAAAAGGGGAGGAACTAGTAGGTGGGTTAGAAATGTCAAGATTGGATAAAATCAGTGCTTTTGCTTGCTTCTTTGTGTGATTTGTTTTTATTTTTCAGGAGCATTGATCCCCATATACCTACTTACCCAACTTCGGTGCGTTTGTACAATGTACACAATCATAACATCTTTGTTGCGGAGGCACTGAGGCACAAGGATGTAGGGGTCAAGGCAATTGAAACCCTGACACAGTTGTTTGAGGTTGGGCACAGTCCAACCTCAGCTCTGGCTGTACTTAAAAGTGACCTGTTGGCTGAGCATTTTAACAAATATGTATATGTCTCAGCCAACCGTGCCATTTGCCCAGACCTTCAGTTTTGCTACAGGTATGTGAATTTCACTTGGTGCAAATCAGTTGCTTTGATGAACTTATTTAGTCAAGACAATTTTAATTTGCAGACTGTATCAGAAGTTGAAAAAGCAGGAGTTTGGAGAGTAAAGTGGGGAGGCAATGCTAGCGGCTTTGGAAAGACAGGTAGAATCGTACAATGCAGCCTGTAATGACACCTGCGCCAAGCTTAAAATATCTTCAGCAGGAACACCACTTGTAGCCATTTGTTCCCCATTGATGAAACAAACACACACTCTCTCAAATAGTGGAGAAATGTGTTTTATGGATTCATCTGGTAACATGGACCGGGAGAACTGCAGGGTGTTTCTCCTCCTCACACACACCTGTGCAGGTGGTCTTCCTCTTGGGATAGTGATAACACAGTCAGAAGATGAGAAGACAATTAGTGAGGGATTAGAGCTGCTGAAGTCCTTACTGAAAAAAGATGCCTTTGGAGGGCGAGGTGAGGCAGGCCCTCGTGTGTTTTTGACAGATGACTCAAAGGCTGAGAAGGGAGCTATAGCACAGGTCTTTCCTGAAGCCGCACAACTGCTCTGCATATTTCATCTTCTCCAAGCTGTGTGGAGGTGGTTGTGGAACAAAGAACATGAAGTTGAGATGAAGGACAGGCAGACAATGTTCAGCATAGTAAAAGACATGCTTTATGCCAGGGAGATGAGTACAGTTGAATTACTCTACCAGCAAGCCCTTGACAACCCTTTGACCATCAGGTAGAGAAAATAGTAGACAGTTAGAGGTAGCTTAAATATTTTAGTAGTACTTCTGATGCATTTACCCTCCCGAGACCTATCCTGAGGGTTTTATTGTATTGTTTTTATTCTTTACAATTTCTCTTTACCCATTACAGATACAGGAAATTCCTGACCTATCTACAGAATCTTAACAGTCGACGTGAGAGTTTGGCTCTCAGCTATAGGAGGGACTTGCCAACCCGTGGCAACCAAACCAATAACTATGTGGAGGCTGCAATGCGTGTCTTGAAAGACAAAATACTTCATAGGACAAAAGCATTCAACCTGCCTCAATTATTCAACCTTTTCATTACCCGACTAGAGATGTACTATGAAGCACGTGTGACAGACGTTGCTCTTGGCCATTGGGAGGCATTCCACCGGTCAAGATTTCTTGCTACACAAAGTAATATCAAAGCATCGGATATTTCTCAGGTAAAATGTAATTTTTAATTATGGATCATTAAAAAACGTGTGTTTTTAAGCCTTTTAAGTCTTGTTTTCATAGTGTCATCATCAACTGGCAAAGTTAAACTTCAATACGAAATACGCGAGAATGCAGGTCCGTTCTGTGCATTTTTATAATTGAGAAACATCCAATATGTCTGTATTTTTGTCTTTATGTCACTGTTAGGTTGGAGAAAAGAAATTTCAGGTAAGATCATCCACATTAGGGCACACATATACCGTGGACATGGAGCTGGAGCTCTGCACTTGTCCAGTTGGCCATAGTGGGGCACCATGCAAACACCAGGCAGCAGTAGTGCAAAATTACAACATCACCTCCATCAACTTTCTCCCCACAACAGCTGAAATGAGGGCTGAGCTGCTGAAAATAACAAAAGGTAAGTATTTCTTTGTACCATAGGTTGTCACACACACACTGACTAATGCTGTTTTTAAAAACTTTCTTCTTTAGATATTTTAACTATTAAATTATTATATTAATTATATGTCTTGTTCATCATCTTCACAGCCTCAGTTTCTCTTGACTTTCTAAACCCTTTACGGCAAAATATGCCAACGCCAAGCACATTAGCTCCAGGTAAGGAAGTTCAAGTGGGACAAAGAAACTTCATTAAACATGCTTAATTCTTAACAAAACAACTATTACAGCAGTGCAACATTGGTATACATTTTTTTAGACATGCCTCGGAAACAAGAAACCTGCACTTCTGATCATCAGTATCATCTCAGTGCTGAAGATGATGGTCAGTATAAAGGGAGGGATGGTGCTGTTTTTTTTAAAATGTATTTTCTTTTATTTTCTTTCTTATGGTGGCATATTGAACAGAAACACTCTTGTAACATTTCAGTTTGTCTATCTGTATCTTTTGAATTGTAGAGTCACATCAGCTGGACCTGTCTTCGACCAGTTCTACACAACTGCAACAAATATCACCTATGCAAGAGGACCCATACTCCAACCATCCCTGTGTTCAGGGTAACACAGAGGGAGGTGAGTCAATTAAGCTTAAAGTTACATTAAAAATTCTGTATAGATGCTTATTTGGGCCCTAGCTTAAAGGGATCCTTAAAGGGATAGTTCACCTTAAAATGGTTATTGGTTGGTAATCAAACAGTTGCTGTAGTATATTTGCATTGTCATTTTTCCATGCTGTGCATATTTGGAACAACCTTATGCTGAGTAAATTACGTCAGATGTTTGATTTTTTTTTTTTTTTACTTTGCACACGTTGGCATAGTCTGCCGTTTGGTATTCTTGCTTTAACCTTTTTGGTCTTAAGTGCAAGCTTTTTAGTATTTTGAGGGGATCTACTACTAAACAATATTCTGTATTCAATTATACGCCATTTATTTCTGTAAAAAAAGAAAATGATTAAAAAAACATTTTATACTTTTTTTTTATTAATTCAGTAAGTTAAAAGTAGGTAAATTAAAACAAAGGTATTTAAAATCCAATGAATGGAGGCAGATTAATAGAAAGAGATAAATGTAATCAAGTGCAATACTGTAGTATAACCAGATGACTGTATAGGCATATATTTAAACAGGACTGTGTGATTCCTGTTGTTGAGAACAGTGTTTTTCAGCTTTTAATAGGCATTTGTGGGTGTTTGTTGTTATATAATAGTTTTTTATTGTTGTCTCTTTAAACAGCATCTTTACCTCAGTCTCCTGTGAAACGGATGCTGAGACTGCTCAGTGAAATGGCTGAAAACCCAGACTACAGTAATGCCATGTCTAAAATGGCCAAGCAGCTTGAAAAGATACAGCACAACCAGACCCAACTGATCTCGGCATTTTACTGCTTTGGTAAAGGGATGTCAGTATCAAAACGTGCAGCAGCGTTAAGACGAGCTGCTAGACGACCAGGTCCTATTATTGGCTGTCAGCCAACAGCAGTGGCCAGAAGAACAGCTAAGACTGGTTCTAGGCAGCGTTTGACAGCTGGACGCCCCAGAAAATGCAATTCTGGTTCAGAGCATGACTACAGCAGATATACAGGGAAAAAGGCTGTCAGGGTTCGCCACAAATTGTCAGAATCTGTGGCAATGAATTACTCACATCAAGCATAAAATTATTTGTATGACGTGGGTGGGTTTGGGTGTGTGTGAGTGTGTGTGTGTGTGTGTGTGAGTGTGTTTAAAAATGGTTATTTCGTAGATTAGTTAATGCAAACATAGTATTATTTATGAAATTTAGATCCAGACTGCAGGTTATGTAGCCATTTTAAAATCATTTTTGGAAACTTGTTAAAAATATTAACTGCACAGAAAAAAAATTCAAAAGTTTTTATAGCAATTGTGAATTGCATGTAATGTTTTTGTGTACCAGGACATTTTTGTATTTTATCTATGTAATTGATAAATAAAGCATTCTATGGCCAGTCAGCAAGTTGATTATTACTAATCATCACGCAAAATGCAAACAAAGACATGCTTTTAAATCGTTGTTGGGTTACTTTGATGCCACTTTAAGTCAAGATGCACCTAAAGTCTTGAATTCTGGGCTAGGAATGCAGGTAAAAGGTCATATTGTTCGCTATATTAAATTAAAATTATATATATATATATATATCAGTATTAAGCTTCTCTGTGTTCCTGTTTTATAGCAGCCTACATTATGTAACTTAATAATTTTTTTTATTTTGTACACCCTTTTATTTGTGTTTTGGATATTATATCCATATATCTATGATTGTATAAAAATCTGTTCGTTTGTTTCAAGGCAATGTAGCAATAAGCACTGTGATAGAGTTGACCAATGAAATCGAGCTAAAGACGTGAGTCACGGCTGCGGGGTGGGGTTTTCGAGTAGGGGGCGTGGTTTGCGCTCAACTGGTTTGGGAAAAAAAATCACGCAAACTCTGCGGTGTCGCTAAGCTAACGAAACCATTGCATTTACATTGAAGTCTATACTAAAGCCACTAGCCTCAAAGGTTAGCCGTTAGCATTACCATCCAGTGGTAGAATAATGTGTGTTTGGGCAACGCTGACGTGATTTAACCATTTTAAACATCTTAACTAACACTTGTTAGTCTCTTTCTTTTTATCGCTCTCTCTTCTCACTAGACCACTTATTTTCATTTTACTAGAAAGGGAAATACTGACTCACAATTATTCAATGTCAAATTGAAATTTAATTGAAACATTAAATTTATTTGGAAGCATTTAAAATTTCCCTCTCAGATCATTTCATATGATCTTTTATTTCTAGTATTCTCTTTTGGGTCTAATTATTTTAGGAATGAATAAGCCTTGAACTTTGGAAGTTAAAGTAAACTTATTCTTCCTAATTTATTTATTACCCATCTGAATATATGCTATTCAGACCTTTATTTATTTGAATGCGTTTTACCCCTCTTCCTGTTTTGGTTATACACTTAACCACTATTGTTTTACGTATTGATTTCCTCTTTTTAATTTCATGTTTGCATATTTTGCCCATTTATTAATTTTTTTAATTTTCCTATTTCTTACCATTTCTTTTGTGTATCCTAGCCTGGGAACGACAAACCTGAGCCCTAACAGGAGACATTGTTATCCCTCACTACGAGTTCAAATAAATTAGAAAGACAACTCTCTTTCACTTAAAGTTTATTTTGTTTGATAAGTCGTGCAGCAACTAACACAACGCTCTCCTTGTAGTTCAGATAACCGCTACTGAGACTTACCATCTCCGTCCTCTCTCTCCTTTACTTTCCTCTTCTCTTTTTACATTTGTAGGACATGTAAGAACCATCAATCAATTCTAAGTGAAGTAAATACACAATCGTGCCAAAATCGACGAATTATCCTTATGAATTTGATTGTAATCATCCTCTCATTTGTTCTTCCTAACCTCCCTACATTTGGAAACGCAATCCAAGTTTTAGCATCTCATCCAACGTTGAGATCAATTTAATAGAGATACGTGTTGAGCAACTGTCGCCTCGCTGACTCCCTGGTGAGCGGTCCAACTGAAAGGTGTATGGTGTCAATCCTGTCAGACTAAGAAAAGAGATATCAGAATTATTATTGTATTCTTTTGTCCAAAGCAAGAAATATAATAATATTGTTTATGTTTTTGATAACATTTAATTGAAAAAAATAATTTTCCTCATTTGAAAAACAGAAATTTTGCTTGTCATTTGAATTTGTTTTTCACCTCTATCTCTCTTTTCCTCTTCCTCATTAGAGTGACAAAGTCTTCGCATCTCTAGTCTACTTAGACACCCTGAGACCAACACAGTCATCACCACATTTCACTAGTGGTTCACAATCACTGATACCACACTTAGTTGTCCCACCACACATAGGCTTTTACTCCACGCAGATCTGTGTCAGTCTCTCTTCTCCCCAGCGTGCCAACATGCCGCAGACTGCAGACCCCATTTCCCATGGGGAAGATGTGAACATTTGGCTGAGAGGCATAACAGACAGCCTCACTCCAAAGACATTTGAACTGTTATTATTTTTAATAATAATCCTAATCCTGAGAAGATTCCTGACACAAGATTCAAGCCAGAACAACAACCACGAGGAGCTAGTCAAGATCACAAGCTCACTAAGCTATGCCTTCACAACCCAGCTGAAACTGAGCGACAAGCACATCACCCACCTTCAAGAGGAGCTGACAGGTGCTCAACGTCGCATAGACAAGCTGGAAGTGAAAGTTCAAGATCAACTCAAAGCACCCAGCGAGAGGGAGCAGGATACAACAGAACAAGTTAAGAAGCTCCAAGCAGCCCTGGCAGCAGCTCAGCTCGACCAGCAACATACAACGGCTGCTCAGAAAGACCTGGTAAACAGACTCCAGTATGCCGAACAGCTACTGGAGAAAGCCAAGATAGACATCAGAAACAAGAACTCTGAAATCAGTGCTTTGAAAGACCACCTTGAAAGGTACAGAACTGAAATGGACAATCTGACCCAACAACTAGATGATACCAACGATGAGCTCTACATGGTCAGAAAAGAACTCCAAAATGCTTACAAGCACAAACTAGAGCCAAGAAAAGAGAAACATCTCTTAGCCTCATCACTGCTGAGCAGAGCAGAGTCCCACGTCCAAGAACTGGCATGTGACGAAAAAAGCGAAGGGCCACAACCCAAAACCTCACCTGCCTTCGCCACACAACCCTTTCCTGCCAACGAAAGAAAACCTCCCGTCCAAGGCCTTGAAGCTGCACACGGGATGACCATCAAAGACCTCAACAAGCTGTCTAAAAACATCAGCAGGTTCAACCCGAACTCCACAGAGAGCCTCGACATCCAAGCTTATCTGCGAGATATCGAATTTCACCTGGAAGTGAGACCTCATGTGACTGACAGAGACTGGTTATACCTCCTTAGAGCCACGTCCAGTTCCGAGGTACGAAACTTTCTAGATCGACAGCCCAGTCAAACCAAGTCAAACTACCAGCGACTTCGTGAGGTCCTGATTAAAGAGTTTACAGACCCAGAGTCTGAACATGGACTGTTAACTGCCTTGGAAACCAAACAAGGTCGTCAAGAGACTCCACAAGCTTATTACAACCGACTCCGACAAGCCTACTTTGGTGCACACAACAGCCCTGACCTTGAAGAGGATGTGAACTTCAAAACCCTCTTCCTAAAGAATCTGCACCCCGGAGTAAGTCACCATCTAGGTGTCATGGCCTGTCCGAACTCCATGACCATCCAACAGTTGCGTGACCTAACACAGAAGGCCTATAACAAGCAGAAGTTGGCCTCAAAGAAAGGTAACAAAACATCCACACTCTTGAACTCTGTCAACAAAGACTCAAGCCTTGCACTGGACGACACCCAGCGGCATCACAACACCAGAGTCTTCCATCAAGAGCACAGAGAACGTGACGCCCATATCCACGACCGCTTTCAGCCCAACTGCTGGAAAAATCCATGGGACCAGCCACGCTTCTCAAGAAACCAAAAGGATAACATCTGGAAACCTAACCAGATATCCAAAGGTAATCACCTGACTCATCCAAGAGCAACTCGTGTGGGTAAGCGACAACAAAACCCACCTCAGCACCACTCAGACATGCACAGTGCTGAGTACTCACAAGAACATAACCGCTTACCATTAGAAGACACGGAACAAGTCATGGAACAACTAAGAGAGTTCCTTCAAGACAATTTACATGCATATGACCACAAAGTTGAGTCATGCTCGCTGTGACCAGCGACAGAACGGAAGGCCGGTGATCACCTGGTGCACCGCATCAGAGATGACAAGCACCTGTTCAACAACAACCCAGAATGAACAAGTCTTTCACGGCCAACTGTTGATGAAAAATCTGAGGTACTAAAGGACATCACCTCAGTCACTAACAAACTGTCAAATGAACTCCAACTCCAAGTACCACATTCCCTGTCTGTGCAACAGCAACCACCAGAGCACAGAAGGTCAGAAAGTCTGCTACAGCCAGAAGGCATCACAAGAAGAATGCAACATAGGAGACAAGTTTTGCAACTCAGCTTCACACAGCCATGCCAAACTGCCTCCGACGGCGTGCTAAAGAACTTCCTGCCTTGCTGGACTGACCCCTCATTAGACCATGGACACGCCCTCATCCAAGCCAAAGATGCAGAGAGCCAGTCTTCAGTGACATGCTAGAAAAAGGGGGAGACAACACAGACTTGAACAGATCTGACCACACATGCACTACACCAGTAATACACAACATTACCTACACCCAGAGGTAAACACATCTACTGATAACACAGTCAACAAACATATTCTTCCCACAGGTAGAATATCCAACTTTTAGCGTAACAAAGTTACACATACCCACCATGAAGAAACGTGCAGCCATCCTCACAATAGGTAGAACACCTGACACTAAGTTAAGGTTCACGACACACTAGCTGCACCTGACATCCTAGCTCAATAGTAGTTGTAACACATGCTAGGAAAACCCACAGCAGCCTTGTTTTGTTTTGTTCTTCTTTTACCTATCCTTCTCCTTCCCCTCTTTCCTGAGTAGGTGAAACGCCTAGACACCCTGCGAGGGTCGAAGGTCTGATATTAGGATTGACTCGCAACACCTAATATCCGCCAGCCACTCTAAACTGAATGGAAGCCAGAGAGCTCCATGCATGATAGGTCAATTCATTGAATTGAAAATGAAATTACTAGAAAACTAATGGTAAACATGTAAAGTAAGACAACCTAGAAGAACCAAACAAAGTTAACCACAAATTTGATTGATGAATCAAAATAAAAACAATTTCCAAGACGATCTAAACTATCCTCAATGTGCTAAACTACATTGACTAATTGAACTTAACCACGTGTACCTAAATAACCTGATGCCTGCACCAGTACAGTAACTGTCATGGAGGTGTTGTCTTGCTGTTTGCTGTGTTTGTCTGCTTCTTCTGCCTTTGTTTCTCCAGCGATCGACGATGTCTTCACCTAAACACCTCGCCGATCGAAAGGGGGATATATGTAGCAGAAATGAGTCAAATCAGACAAATCAAAGAGTCTATCAGAGCTGTGTGCATTGAAACATGAGCTGAATTCCTCAGGAAGTCATAAATCAGTTCTAGTGCCACAGGAACCAAACAAGATAACCAACCAACCAACTTGTTCACACAACAGCTTTCAACATTAACACCAATAGAACAATTATTGACAATTTTAATTCAAAGAAGAGATTGTCAAATTTATTGTTCGTGATTGGAATGCAACGCTGGACATCACATGTAAACCCAGGAGATCAAGTTAAATACTTGCATTGACTTCCCCCCCCCCCCAGCCAGTGAAACCAGACTGAAATTCCTAAGGGGGAAGGGCTTTAAACCTTTGTCTTCACAGAAAAGTCCTTTGCCAGAGAATGGCAAAGAAACCCTTTTTATACATTATATATGGACCAGAATGAACTCAAAAAAGACTTATGAATGAATCATTCCATTGCTTAACTCCATATTCATTTACGTGTAACCCACACATTTGACTATCATGTATAATCACTTATTGTGTATGTCTTTTGATAACTATAGGATACCTAGTCATGTCTAGTATTGAAATAATCGCATTTTCTTGCTTGATATTGTCCTGACAATCATTTATTTGTAAAATGTATCATAATCATGTTATAGGAATCATGTCCAAAATTAGACCCTGTGAGGCAAGAACCACATGCTTGGTAAGATAAACAAATGATTTATGATACCCAAGACTCAAGAACATATCTGATTGGTCAAGGCAACATTTGAGGGGTGGCCAACAGGAAGTTTTAAATACTTTGGACACGATGTAATTTTTTTTAGTCATGCCTTGCTTTTAGTCATGCCTTGCTTTTAGTCTGCTTTTAGTTCTAGTCTAGCTGCTGCTATTAGCCATGTCGGCTTTTAGTTCTAGCATTGCTCGTGCTATCAGTCATGCCTGCTCTTAGCTCTTAGCTTGTAGCTTTGCTACCTAGCTTTAGCTTGTAGCATCTAGCCATGTGGTTAGTCATCATGGTTCTTCGAGCGCGGTTCCAGCGTGCCTGCCTGCTGCTACTTATGCTACTATGAGAAGGAACACAACCTAGTCTCGCCAAACTTTATTTCTTTTCTTTTCCGTTTGAGAGTTTCGTGTTCTGAGTTAAGTTTTGTAACGTCCATTCAACTTCAACCAGCGAACACGACTCTGCACTTTCAGCCAACGCCCAGCAACCACGGGCTTCCCAAGACGTCACTTCAGAGACTGAACTTCCAGCCAATCAACGACCTCGGGATAGCCCTTTCACCGAGGCTCCTTCTTCACAGGAGATGCAAGTAACTTTACCTCCAGACTGTGACCTTTACTGGTGTATCTAATATAATTTTAACCTCATTGAGGAACTCAATGCGAGCGCTAATTACGTGATTGATGGTTGTTCATGTTTATGCAATTTAACGTATTGCTGTTAACTTGGGATTCCATATTTCCATTCTCTTAAACTCATCTTTCCCTAACTTTCGACCTTCCTGCAACTTGTGTGAATGTGTGTGTGCGTGCGTTTATGTGTTAGATTAGTTTACATGTCTTAGATTTATCTAATAAAGCCTTATTCATATTGAAAAGAGAAGTATCTTGTGTTTTGTGCTTACAAGTTAATGTCTTAAACTGTCGATCTTGTTACTGTGCTAATTGATAGTGTTTTCACTATAGTTTGGATATTAGTATCCAGCGCAGATTTGATGTTAAACGGCTCGTTCACTGAACCACAGGCGCGTCTCCGTGAGCAGCCGTGAAACAGTGATTCTGTTCAAATTCCCTTTAAAATTTTAAATGATTCCCTTTGAGCTAAATTGACCTGTTTCCCTTACATAAGCATCTTTCAGCTCATTAAAGGTAATTTAATTTGGATGTTTCTCCAGTTCATCTGCTTGTACTGGCATCCTCAAGTGCCGGACATCTCACTCACGTAGGTCTTGGGTTGCCTTTGGCTTCACACTTGAACAGGAAGTTCTCATCAAATGGCAAGGCAATGAAAGAGCCTGAGGTCTGAGCGGTGATGGTCGGCAGCTGCTCCACTACAGGAAACAAATCACATGCATGAAAAAAGAGCCATTTAGATCTGTGCTAAAAAGGGTACTTCTTTCCAGAAGAGTTTACTGGATAATAACATGTCATACTGTTGAATAATGATCGTAGCCTCCAGTTGAAGTTACATTGATAACAACAAACACCTAAGAGCAATTTACCTGTCCTGGCACTTACCGTCAGGAGGGAAGTAAAGACCAAAGGCAGTGGAGAAGAAGGCAGACAAGAGCCCAACAATAAGACTCTTGAGCCCCCTCATCCCAGCCAGCAGATAAGGACAAAGGTGAAAGAAATGCTGAAAACACCCTCAGCAAGTTCTTCTTTTAGCAAGAGCTCTTCAGTGACTTCTCCAAGGAAAAGAGCTAAAAAGAGTACAAGAGTAAGACGGAGAATAAGTTGTAATAAATCCTATACAGCAAAGCTGAGAGATTTGAACTGGTAGTCTTATGTGTTTTCCAACATTTGGCATTATAGCAGGTGAGATGCTTTTAAAACATTTTCACCTCAAGCAAAAGCGTGATTGATGCAAATAATCAATGCAGTCTGCAATAAAATATAGGAACTGTGTCAGTGATGTGACACTCTTTCTCTCTCCAAGCTATTCAATACATTAAACTTGCAATTCATTCATATAGTGACTTGGGTAGCCTGCACCCTTTCTGTGATGAGCATGTTTTTATTTCTGTATCAAAACTGATTTTGATATATTTTGGGGACACATAAAGACAAAAATGCCAGACTGATATAACTAACTTAATATCTTAAGTACTGTATAAAATGCCCCATTAAATGTTATATAATGAGAGAGTGTTGAATGTGTATGTATGGAGTTTACTATGCTAACTAGGTTGTTGCATGGAACTCTGTAATCAATAAATATTCAGATTACTGTGATTATTGATTGGTTGAATTGTTTAATTTATCTTGTTTATTTATTTTTGTTTTTCTGTTGCTGCTGTAACACCTTAATTCCCTCTTTGGATCAATAAAGGAATTTTAAGTCTAAAAAAAATGAAACTTTTGAAATATTTAGTAGTTTATACACACACACACACACACACACACACACACACACACACATTAAAGAAAAAAAAAACAATATAATATTTTAAAAGAACTGCTTCACGAACTGCTGTTAATCACTATTATTTTTTTGTTAATATTTAAATACATTTTTCTGCAAAATCATGTCACATGGTGCCAAAAAGATGCACAAACCTATATATATATTATATACTAAATGACATCATATCAGAGAAAGAGCCCATTCAGACCCTCAATATTAATTTGCGTCATCAAAATAATTGACCCTTTTAGGACAGGATGAGGTTAGTTCAGGTTGTAAAATGTGATGTTGGGCAGACAGTCACTTACTCCATTTCCAAATGAATCAGCCTATTGAACGAACCGACTAAATGAATAATTATAACAGTTATTGTCTGTTTGCATTTCACATTTAAAGCATAATTATTATTATTTTTGGGCATTTCACATTTACATATTCAAAATTGTATTTTTAAAACATTATTATCATGTTATCCAATTTTAACTGTAGTGTAAATGCATTCGTGTGCAAATGTACCTAACAATTCATATGCAACTCCTATGCCACTTTGGCAATGCAAAAATGTGTTTGTCAATACTAATTTCATTTGATTGTTAACAGTTCTATAATGCTTTATTATAAAAATAAAATGTATTGATTGTTTATGTACTTTGACCAAATATATTTGTGCATTTGATAAGGTTAGAAAAATGCATGTTATTTAAAGTAAAAATGCCTTTGAAAATCCATTAAAGGTGACAAATATCAGGCTTTAAAGTTATTTTACTGCGGTTAACCAACCATTGTGCAGAATATGAAGAATATGAAAAGGTTTGGGTGTCAGCTGTCCATGACATGCCTAAACATGCTCAACTCAAAAACACACTCAACAAAATATTGCCTAATTATCATTATTAACAAACACCCAGAAAATAGCAATGTTATATATGCTATTTTATAACAATATTATAATATGTTATTTTTCTTGTAAATACCACATAAGCATTGTCATTCAATTTAAACTTTCTTTGAAAATAGTATAACGTTTAAAATAACATGAACTTGGGAGTTAATGTGAGCATCTTAAAAAAAAAAAAAATGTGCAAAGTCAAAACCAATGAAAGCTATCAGCAGAAAAAAGATTTTCACATTGTTAATTTCGCTGACTCTTGTGATGAACCGAGATTTCCACACATAATCATTTGAACCCAATAATATATATATTTTGTAATTTATACCGTGATGGCAAATTTGATATTATAGCACAATTGCTTCAGTCTTAAGTGTCACATGATCCTTCAGAAATCTAATAGTATAATTTTCTGTGCAAGAAACATTTCTTATTATTGTCAATATCGAAAACAGTTGTGCTGCTTAATATTTTAATATTTAATACATAGAACGGTAGTGTACTGTAGGGCTGGGTGGAATGACGTAACAGCGGAAATAAAGTGTCGTGTTTTTTTGCGGTTTACAAATATACAAATATATCTGCACAATATAGCACTAAGTTATATACACCTCTGAGTGATAGGGAAACATGCATGAATGAGAAAATAAAGGGTGGTGTGCACTTGATAGTTAAGAACTGATATACATATACCGAAAAAGATCCTCTTCAAGAACAGATCTCTTTCATGTTTTATTGTGCTTGATTAGTCAAATATGCACACAATTATATCAAAATGTCCATTCATACAGTCAGTTATATGTTAAAAAAATATAAACAGTTGGATGAAAACCAGATGTCTATCGGTATATTGGATCCGTGCAGCGGCCTTCAAGGGACAGCAGTCTAATTTGCTCTCACTGCACAAATCACCCACTGCACAAAATAAAAATAGCTATGTCCAGATATAAACTCACCGGCCACTTTATTAGTTACACCTGTTCAATTGCTTGTTAAAAACAAATTGCTAATCATCAAATCACATGGCAGCAACTCAATGCATATAGGCATCCAGATGTGGTGAAGATGATTTGCCAAAGTTCAAACCGAGCATCAGCAGGGCAGAAGAAAGCGGATTTAAGTGACTTTGAACGTGGAAGGGTAGTTGGTGCCAGATTGGCTGGTCTGAGTATTTCAAAAACTGCTGATCTACTAGGTTTTTCATGCACAACCATCTCTAGAGTTTATAGAGAATGGTCCGAAAAAGAGAAAATGCCTTGATGTAAGACATCAGAGGAGAATGGGCAGACTGGTTAGAGATGATAGAAAGGCAATAGTAACTCAAATAACCACTTGGTACAACCAAGGTATGCAGAATTGGACAGTTGAAGATTGGAAAATGTTATCTGGTCTGATGAGTCTTTATTTTTGCTGCGACATTCAGATGGTAGGGTGAGAATTTGTAATGGTGTGGGGGATATTTTCTTGGCACACTTTAGGCCCCTTAGTACCAAATGAGCATTATTTAAATGCCACAGTCTACCTGATTATTGTTGCTAACCATATCCATCTCTTTATGACTACAGTGTACCCATCTTCTGATGGCTACTTCCAGCAGGATAATGCACCATGTCACAAAGCTCAAGTCATCTCAGACTGGTTTCTTGAACATGACAATGAGTTCACTTTACTCAAATGGCCTCCACAGTCACCAGATCTCAATCCAATAGAGCATCTTTGGGATGTGGTGGAACGGGAGATTTTTATCATACCCCCCACTCTTAACTTTCTGCATATAACTGGAATCACAATATGAAGTTATTAAAGCCATCTCTGGTATTTTCATAATAATTAAGTATATTTATAATTCTTTGCCAATCAACATAGCCTTTTTTTTTTTTTTTTTTTTTTGAGTATATAAACTCTGTTTTTGGACTAACCTGGGCCCGGTTCCCTGATAACGCTCACTCTTAGCGTGCTAAGAAGACCTCGAAAAATATATCTTACCAAAGTTGTTTATGTTCCTAAGTGTGTTCCCCGAAGTGTCCCTTAGGAAGCTTCTTAACACTCTGCCTCTTAAGTCCGACGTTACAAGAGCGCTGTCCAAAGTGAGGGTGCTGAATTAGTTGGCATCGATTGCTCAGGAATCAATTTTTGACTTCACGCAAAGGTGCAATACAGTGTTAAGAAAGAAAACACGTTCTATGCAAATTAAACATTCCTCAAATGATTACGGTAACATTTATTTTAACATAGTTTAAGTTATCAGTAGAATATGGACTATAAATTAAATTATGAAATGGTCCGTAATATGTTCACACGATATGTTGTGATGGTTAGACAAACTGGGGATCCCTCGCTAATCATCCACCCTCCTTATCCCGTTGTGCCACTTGTGCCACTTCTTCGACTTCAAAAAATTATGTAATACACTTTTAGATTAATGGTAAGGTACTTTACAATCAGAATTGATTGGCAAGCAGCTGCAGTTACTTCTGTTTAATGCGGTATTGATTGCCATTGGTTAATGTTTTCAATAAAAAGCAACCTATCTACAATGAACAGACAGAGCGAGAGTTAGAGACAGAATATGCAAAGTAAAAAAGGGCACCAAGCTTCTCGTCAGAGGAAGTTTAAGTTTTGCTGGACCTTGCCACCAGATCAGAGATCACGACCTCGATGAAGCTCTCTGTAGCAAAAAAAAAAAAAAACGTAGCGCTGCAAGCAACTGAACTTCAGGGCTTAAAGCAAAATTCCGCCTCGTTGGCCTGGCAAGCGCAGGTCTGAGAAGGTCCATCCGCTCCATAATGATCTGTCTTGGGAGGCAATTTTTTTTATGTATAACCACGTCAGGAAAAATGTCAAAAGGGCTTAAGTTTTTCCGAATAAAAAAATTGACATGGACTAACCGGCTCCACGTCCGGCTCCATCTTTGATTCAATACAAGGACACGTTGGATCGCTGCTATGGTCGCTTACTGGACACCACAATGCTTACGCATTTATAGATCTAGCCATTTAGAGCCAAATTGTTTGCCAGATTTTAATTATCAAAAGTGATTGCCAATTCGCTTTAATTACATTACGAAATACGTTCATTACCACCATATTAGTTCTGATACCACATAAAGTCAACTTCATAAATAGGCCTGTATCCATTGCGGACATATTTTATTATTAGTCTTACAATGTCCAT
This sequence comes from Carassius auratus, assembly GCF_003368295.1. Taxonomy (NCBI): domain Eukaryota; kingdom Metazoa; phylum Chordata; class Actinopteri; order Cypriniformes; family Cyprinidae; genus Carassius; species Carassius auratus. The sequence continues at coordinate 72,589 of NW_020527735.1, forward strand.
GACATAAAATCATTGTTGACCACAACATTGTCAACATACCATAGTTTGACTTGTACTGCGCTGCGCTGGTTTCTAAAGACTGCTGTACAATAGCGTCTTGAGCTCAAACAACACTAAGAGAGAGCTTACGAATGGTCCAGACCAACCTTACAAAGTATGACTTACAGATGATATACTTAGCGAACGAACGTGTCAGGAATCATGCCATAACATTAAGAGAGAGGTTAAGGAATAGGTTAAGAACTACTTAGCGATAAGAACGTTTTGGGGAACCGGGCCCAGTTCGTTTTATACTACAGTTACTCTTAGAAGTTTAGATTTCTCAATTCTTAGTTTAAAGGGCTAGTCCCCCCCCCCCCCCCCAAAAAAAAAACTAAAGTAAAATAAAATAAATAAAATAAAATAAAATCACCATTTACCTACCCTCATATCATATAAAGCAATAGTGTCTCTTCAGAAAAGTTGGATTAGACCGCTTGATTCATATAGAATCATTGTATAAGCATCAAAGTTTAGATGGAATTGACTTTAATCTGTGGAATTATCTGAATGGCATAAGCCATTTGCTATGTAACTATGTGAAATGTTACACTTTCACTTTATTCACAAGTCTACGTTCCATAATAGTAGCTTTCAGTCTATTGAATGGGAGTCTTGTTGGGTCATTCAATCATCCATCTGCCTTATCCAACTCCCTGTACACAACAAGACAGTCATAAGAGTTCACCCATCAAGTGAAGGGTTAATGCTCTGCCAACTAGCAAATTACAAGCAGGAGCCAAAAGATAACACAATACAATAAATCACAAACGTCTACATTTTAAACAGAATCCAACACCTGACCATTGCACAATGCCAAAAGCTACAGTACAGACAGCAGATTCCAATAGAAGATGCATGAGATTAGCATGCTCCAATTCCTCCACACCCTCCAGTTGTGTATATTTAAGTTCCTTTTAAAAACTGCCCATTTTATCTGACTGGTTCATTCAATAAGGACTGTACCAACAAGATTATAATAACACCAATGGATACAAATACAAACCTTGGTTTAACTAAACACAACATCATGTAAATCATACATATCACATTACAGATCCCTTAAATAAAAGCCACAATTAAATGAAACAGTAGTAAAAAAAAAAAAAATATATATATATATATATATATTTTTTTTTTCATAAATAAAACATTAACTTGATCCCCAACACTGGCACCAGAACGAATTACCTCTTCAACAAATATTTATCCGTTACCAAACAGGTAAACTGACACATGCACTTCCATTCATGAAACTGGAAATGAACATGGAAATTTCAAAACATTTTGATTTTTGCATTTTCAAACTTACATTGTTGTCCATTGTTTAGGGTAACATTCAATGGTATGAATTATATCTTAATTAACAAGCTCTTTTAAAACCAAATGTCTGAAGATAACTCTTTATTTGCCACGCAAAGTGTAAGAATTTGTCTTCCCACTTACCAGTTAAAATAACATACCAGAGTTAAAAAGAGGAAGCAAGACAGTGTTTGGTGGCTTGACACCTGCAGGTAAAATAAATAAATAAAACAAATATATAAACCTTTTCATTTTGTGTATTTGAGTAGATCTTAAAAATACAGCTAGAAGACTGGCACTTGAAAGTAACTTGGACAAATAATTGCTGTTATGAATCGCTGCAGTTTTCAGTAGAAATTAGCACAAGAGGCCTAATTTTAGCACAATTCCTGGAGGAATATTATGTCATATATTCAAAACGATTTTAACATGCTGCAAGATTTCAAAACTGATACTTTTGAAAGTTAGAGTCACACATGTCCAGCGTCATATGCATGGGTTTTCATATGTAGTAGGTTTGTTTGGCAGCTCACACAGTATGGAGTTGCACTTGAGTGGTGAAAAGCTTTGGTATGAATCCTGCGAAACTATGCTTCGACAAAAGTTCAAGCCTGCATATAAGGAGATCAAATGGCACGGTTGCATCAAATCAAATTTTTATACAAGTTTTGCATTTGTTAGGGTAGGTTTTGGGTTGGGCTTGGTGTATAGGGGATATTTCCAACACGAAAGATCATACATTTTTAGCTTCGCTGCCTGGATATTTGAATTATGAACCGCGGCAATACATGCCTGAAGCAACTAAATAAAAACAAAGCAAAACGTGCCTATATCAATGTAAAAAAAAACATACCAGGGTCACGTATTGAACCGATGGTTTAGAGCTACTCACATGACATTTTGCTTTGAAACTGCGATGGAACGTGCAGTAAGGTACGTAAAATGTATTTAGAGACATGTATTTTAAATGAACTAAAATAAAACAGATGTGGTGCACATTGCGTTCCCAAATGCATGTATTACTCACACATAAAAAAGCAATTGCCGAGAATGAGTTTGTAAGAATATACTGTGAACCAAGTCACTCTGAAACACTGTATTATAAGCTTCATGCAAGTAAATGAACACAGTGCTTCACTCTAAAGCATGCATTGCGACTGAATCTATACTTCTTTAATTAAATTGCAGGCTTTAATAATAATTTGATAAGATATATATCACTATTTCAGTTTTATTTTCATTGGAGAGGTCAAGAAATCAAAGATGAACAAAATAAGAGGTTACTTTTCAATAAATAAAAAAACATATTGCAGGTATCAGAACTCCCCAGTTTGAAATATGAACTATTCTTTTCTACCCTTCTGAAATACCTGAAGTTGAAATCATGAGAATCGTGAAAAAAAATTACCATATGTAATCAGTGAGGTGCATACTGACCAAATCATGTCTGTACAACAATCAAAAGAAGAGTGATACTGCTGTCAGATAAAGACATTGAGTTTAACAGTCAAATTCAAGATGTTGTTCTATCAGTGGAAGTAAAGAAACTGCACCTCCAAAAACTTAGCCTTCCTTCAAAGCCTATCGTTTGAGTGTTGATAATAAAATCAGTAAATACCTGTGTACATACAGCCTCTAATGTAATACGACAGTAATAAAAGGAATTTTAAATCTATGTACTGAAAATAAAGCACTTAAGTGAGCAAAAACAATTACCATGCTGAAACAGATTGTTGCAATTGCTGTGGTTGTGCAGTTTCAGATTCTTATGACTCCAGCCATGCATGGCTCTGTCACAGCACTTGTCATGCTGAGTTTCAAAATGCACAACATGCTGTGAAGGAAGGTGTGGATATGATGAATGATCATTTGGTAAAATTACCTTTTTAGTTGCAAAGAAAATGGCCAAACTTTATAAACTAACCTCGAGAAAAATCTGAAACTGCATGACTGCTTAAATGTCAATGTTGCGTTTAATTATACTTAACTTTTCACTAACTCACCATCATTTGGGAACCCCTGCATTATAGAACAGCATTGCAAGACACATTTCACAAATAATAAAGCCCAGAACAGCCAACAGACTTAACCTTTTAGAAAGGATCAGAATTGTGCGAACTACTTCCATTAATGTACTGTATTAGTGCCTTACATTTCTCATACAGTGTGTCTTTGGTTATTTATTTAACAGAGTACTCAGTTACTAAAGCGCCTTGAGCTGTAAAAGTAAGAGCAAAGGCCAAAGTGGGTCAGGCCAAAGCTGATATCACTCCTCTTCTCTAGAAACAAATCAAAGGACTGTAAACTGTTTGGTAAGGACAGGGTTTGTCACGATATGTCTCACATAATGACAACAAGCAGTAGAGGCCATGTTTCAAACATGAAGCGATACTGTTCATGTCCAGAACTATGTGAATGTATCCAAAAGGGACAAAGATAATCCTCAATTTAATTTAGCCCTATTTCATATTTAGTTTTACTGAAAATATATGTATTGTTTATTTAATTTAATCTTAACAGTCGCATTGTTACTGTACAGTTTCTTTTTGTACACAAAATGTAATATATTAACCTAAAACTTTAATTTCATATTAATTAAAAACTTTTTACATTCTCAATATATTTAGAGAGCCTGTTGTTTTCGCATGTTGTAGCTAGTCAACTGCAGCCTTCTACCCTTTGAATCTGTATCTTAAAGAGATGTAGTGTGGTGACCTCTGCAAATCTTGACCTCTGCAAGCCCGATGCATCTCATACATCATTCAGAAACACAAAACTGGTGAGATCTTTAAGTCTGGCAAACAAATGGCACATTTAGAGCAACAGCACTCATAAATGCACCAAATGCATCACTGAATTAAATGGCTGAATATTTCATCCATTAATCAAAGAGGATGAATACAGAAAGTTATTACAGACTAAAATAGGAGAAAACTGCTGAGGCTTAAAGGTACACCTTTCTTATTTGATTTACTGTCACCACGCACTTTAACCATTAAACAAAAAGCCAACTAAACAGAACAAGGAAACGCTGCTTACTTACAAGTACACACTCACACATATGAAGTCAAGACAGCAATTCCCAGAGGTGGTGGTGATAGTATTACACAACATTCAGACTGAGCATCCAAACTCTCAGCATGCTCTTCAAATTCCTACACACACACACACACACACACGCAGAGAGAGAGAGAGAGAGAGAGAGTTAGAGTGAAAACATGCCCCGGCACTCCAGCAAAGCACTAAATGGGATCCAGTGAGGAGACATTAAAGCCTCTCACTGGGATAGGAGGTTCACTAAACCTTTGACAAAGATTCACATAAAGCCTGATCCGCCAAGCTATTCACAAACCATTAAAGAATAGTCCGGAAAGAGCTGGAATTCATGCCTATTCAACTCAGCACATCAGAACAACACTGACATGAAAACACAGTCTGGAGAGACTTTGCCACTGAGCTATTTGACTGAAAACGCAATCCTTGAAATCTTGTTTTCCTCTTATAATCATTCATAAACAAAACAGTGTGATTTGATGAGCAGTCATGTAGGAACCTGCTTTGATTAGTGATTGAAGCATGCAGCATGTCAACGGTGAAAATCCTCTTAGTATAAAGAAGACTATTGTCTTAAGTGCTAATGCTGTCTTATAGGGTCGGCAGATGAACAGCGATTGCATTGTGCTGAGACAAAACACAAATGCTTGTTGATAAAACACAGCATGTGTTGCAAGTCACAATCACATGAGACGATTTTTATGTTTATACTCAATTTGATGACTAACGAGTGGAGTATAATGATTTTTCTTAGTGCTTTGTGTCATTTTTTGGTCTGTTTGGCCTGAATATTGTAGCCTACTTAATGCTTTCTACCACCATATGGCATGTAGAAAGTACAAACATAGCCTTAATAACAGTACAGTATGTCTCAGTACAGCTGAACATACATAATGACATTTACAGACAAACAAAAGCAAAGTGTAGACAATGGGCACAAAGTTCTATACTTTTTGCATATAATGTGTACACTGCAATGTAAACGTTATACAGAAAGGCACCTTAGAACTAGCAATGATGACACAAGTTGTTGGAGTAACAAACAATCAGGGGAAACTGATTTGAGAATGCTATTATACAACAGTTCAATAAACAAAAGGTTAATTTAGAGCTACATATGTTTTAGCTGCAAAATTGCCAGTTACTTTGTTTTTGCGATGAATATAGTTCAATATGGAGCAGCAGTGGAAATCACATACTAATGGTTACATTTTTAAATGATTCAGAGTTCTTAAATTGGTTAAGTAAATGATTCAAATGATTCATTCATAATACTTTTACTCAACAAGGACACATTAATTGAACAGGAACAGTGATAGATAGAAGATACTGTAGATAGATAGATAGACAGACAGATAACCTATATTGTACCAGGACACTGCTTCTGAGTTCCAAAGATTTGTCAACTTCGACATGTTACCAGTGTCCCTGCAAACAAAACCCCAGCCTGCTGTGACAGCTGCCTTTTGACCTTTGTCTGGAGCAAACATACTCATTCAAAATGATTCATCGTACTACAAACCTAACTCATTATCTTTACAACGGGGGTTTTACAACATCATTTAAATATTTAAACAACACTAACAAAGCTTTAAAAATGCCAGAAAGGAGGTAAAGGCAATCGACAACTAAGCCCTGACACAGAAACGTTCATTCATTAGATGCCACAAAATAAAAACACCTGTAATTAGAAGCAGTATGTCGGCCCACAGCTAGATGACCTGTATGTCTTACAACCACAGTGTTAGAGTTACTTTAGGACACCTGTCACGTACGAAACCCATTTTGAGAGATTTGTCATGTTGCGGTTATTCGTGTTGGCTGGTTTTGTGGGTAAAAAGTTTGAGGCTTTTGGACAAGTCACAACCCATACACACATTCCCTCTCTCTCTCTCTCTCTCTCTCTCTCTCTCTCTCTCTCTCTCTCCTCTCTCTCTTCTCCATGTCCTTTCTTTCTGTTTTTTTTACTACTATATATGAACAAGCTACATTTACACTGAATTTATTTGACCAAAAGTACAATAAAATCAATAAAAAAGTGTGAAATGTTTTTACAATTTATAATAATGGTTTTCTGTTTGAATATATCTTAAAATCTCATCAATTCCTGTGATGCAAAGTTAATTTTTAAAGCATCATTACTTCGGTTTTCTGAATCATTCAGAAATGATTCTAATATGCTGATTTTACAGTTTAAGAAACATGTTGAATAGAAAGTTCAGAAGAGCAGCATTCATTTGAAACTGAAATATTTTGTAACAATATAAACAAATATAAACAATGCAAACAAATCAAGAGTAATTAGCAGACCTTACAGCTACTGTTCATGAGACGACAAATCAGTCTAGAATCCTGCATTTAGCTCAAACTTTAACTGCATTTTTTGGGAGACAGAGAGGTGTTGAAAGGCACATGTGTGTATCTGGATGAACATGTGATTTGCATGTAGAAACATGCAAGTGATTTCTATGTCAGCTTTCATAATTTTTTTTGTTTTGTTTTGTTTACCTGTAACATTCTTTCCCCATTAGATTAATCAGCATGTGCTTGTTTGCTTCCAAAATTCCAAAGTTACATTGACATACCAGATGTTTTATAAAACACTTTTAATATAAAGGAAGAAATCACACAAAAAGTGACACTTTCTTTATATTATACTAAGAAGCAAAATACTGTAACACAGCAGTTTCACAAAATGCACAAGATGCAAAACAGACAGATCCACTTACCTTTGATTACTATTTGATTCTCGCCTTCTCACGCTGCTGTTCCTGTGACCTGCACTAATACAGTCGGACCAAACAAGAATGAACTCCACTCGGAGCACAAACACTCATATACAGAATGACAAACTCTGACAGTTTACAGAAAGCTAGAGCCAGTAATACCAGAAGTAGGGAGGTGACTCCAAGGCTAAACAAACACAGAGACATGGCAAGTCAATGGGAAGCATGTGGATACATATCCTGATTCTAGAAAACCCATTTCTAAAGAATATCACTGAATCATAAAAAGCCTTAGTGGCTTACACAATCGGGCAGCATGCGGAAAACAAGTCCATTCAATTCAATTTCATTCAGTCTGACATGATAACCAATGAGACTTTATTCAAAGTTATTAATGGCTCTCTTCATCTTACAATGGAGTGAATGTTTTAAATATCGGGATAGGAGAACAGACATCCCAGTTTCATGAGGTGTGTCCCATTATTCCATCAGTTTGCTAAATCCAATCATAATGGAAGATTTTCCAGATGTTAGGCTCACTAATCTACTCGCTGTCCCTCCAAATAGAATAATATTGCAAGAGATCACAGCAAAATAAATATATAAAAAAATAATACATGAAAGTTACATAAGATTACAGAAATATAAAACTTTTTTTCAGTTTTAGTATAAATAATATATTAAAAGCAATTTACTATGCATTTACTAATACTAATATATTTAAATCAAGTAAGTTATTCTTATATTTTTTTATATTGTCAAATAATTTTTAGAAGTTAAAATAATTGTGAAATGAATGCCTAACATAAGAAAAAACAGCTGAAACTTGCGATACTCATATGAGTCCCACAGTAGAATGCATCTTGATCACATGAATGGAAAAACAAAATGCAAATGCCAACATGTTAAAGTGCCATTTATTCATTCATACTGATAAAACACAAACAAAACGATGCCAGACAACAGAAGACATGATCTTATAAATGCAGGTCATACAAAATTATAAGGTTAACACTTTAAACAGCCTTAATCCCAAAAACAAATAAAGATCTTATATTTCATAACATTTCATTAAAAGAAATGCCTATGTTTTATTTTTTAAGGACATTTATGTTAACTTTTTCTACAATAAACCATTTACTAGTACTGTGTTTGGTCACCAATTTGTGTCCGAATTAAATCTGGATACTAAAGCAAAACTGTAAACTGTAAAAATGCTATGCTACATCACAGTTCTAACAACACAATTAAAACTGTCTGTATTACATTACTACAGTATATTAATTTGTGTGCTATTTCTCCTAAATGGCCATAACTGCTGCCAATTTCACATTCACATACAATTTAGTCAACACTGCATTTTTAATACTACGTGGAAAATTCTGAAAAATTAAACATTTCTATCAGCTAGCAGTCATTTAGGATGGCGTGATGGAGAGATGATGGGGATGAAAAAAGGAGATAGGAGGGGAGGGAACTCTTAATCTGTGCCTCACAGTAATGCAGTGAAAGTTTGGAAGTATCTGGGACAGACAGGAAGAGAGTGACGGAACCTTCCATTCATCTCGCTACCATTCAGAAACATCCTGGGCTGTCAGCATTCCTGCACAGCACCTTGTCTGCTTTAATCATTTTAATAATACACAGACAGAGAAGAGGAGAATCTCTTAAGCAACCGTCACATTTCCATACTATTGTACCCAAGTCCACATTAAGATGCAGAGATATCGCAATCTTAGTAGAGAAAAAAGACACTTGAAAGTTAGATAATAGGCTACTATCCAAAGTCAAATCATGTTAGTATATGAAATGTATTGTATTATAAAAAACATACTGCAAAATATGAGTAATTAATTGATATTATAAACCTTAGACCAAACAAGAAAATGAACAAAAACTAAGGTTTATTTTAAGAGATTTGGAAGGACTAATTAAAGCAATAGCTCATCCAAAAATTTTAAACCGAATGATTCGTTCGCAAACCGGATATCACTACACTGCAGTGATAGCGCTCACAACAGACCCGGAAGAGAAGACAATGCTGAATAAAGTTGCAGTTTTTGTTATTTTGGGACCAAAATGTATTTTCGATGCTCAAAGAAATTCTAACAGACCCTCTGATGTCACATGGACTACTTTGATGATGTTTTTCTTACCTTTCTGGACATGGAAAGTATAACGTACATACACTTTCAATGGAGGAACAGAGAGCTCTCGGACTAAATATAAAATATCTTAAACTGTGTTCCGAAGATAAACTGAGGTCTTACGGGTTTGGAACGACATGAGAGTCATTATTGACATAGTTTGGGTGAACTATCCCTTTAAGATTTAACTTCAAACCATTGCTTTTGGACAAAATATGTGTCCATAATATATAATAATGCTTCCCAAAGTGGAAAAGGTCCATGCCCTGTTGTCCTCTCAAATCAAATTGGTGAGAAAGTGATGTAATGCTAAATTTCTCCAAATCTGTTCTGATGAAGAAACAATCTTGGATGGCCTGAGGGTGAGAACATTTTCATGAAATTTTAACTTTTGGGTCAACTATTCTTTTAACAAATCAACACCAAAAACTTTATTTATTATATAAATGTGAATGTACAATCTGATTTGGCCTATTTCCAAATATAATCAGTATCAGATTTGGTACCGTGCAACACCATAATATTAAATATGTGAATACATGTACAGATTAAGACCTGTATTAGTACCAATATCTTCTAAAAACTTATATGTGAAGGAAATCAAAATGTTTAATTAAACATTAATTAAAACTGGAGCAGATACTTTTATTTGATAACAGACACACATTACTTACAGACAAGAATGCGAACTGTTAAAACAGAAATATCAGATCTGGCTTAAGGTTATGAAACCTGACTCTTTAAAAGAAACTCTTAGTTTCATTTCATCATTTTCTGTGTACACAAAACAAAACTGACTGAGAAATGAATGTTCCCTCTCAAATTGGAACTCTATGCTTTGTAAGCAGCGTTCGGTATTAGAGACTGGTTATAAATGTGTCATCTATTTCGGATCGTTTACTAAGTAGCAGGCTTGTTGTAGGATTGTAGGCTCTCTGCGGGCCTCTTATTTTAGAGAGTTGTCATGCTGAGGCCTCTACACCTAGAGCTAGGCTTGGTATTGGCTAGGTAGTATGGAGTGCTGCTAGGCCACCTCGCATTAAGAGGTGTTATATTTAGGCCTCCATTCTGCAGTGCTTCACGAGCCAGTTGGCTCTTAATGTTACACTCTCTTGAGCCTTCTTGGATACTGTCCTCCATGGCCGGACTTACTATTGGGCTTGAGTGGGCTGCAGTCCATGGGCCCCGCCTTTTCCTGTTTACATTTATTTGATTTGTTTGTTGTATGCCTGTTAGAATTCTGAAATACTCGTAACTCGCAACTCATTACTTGCTATATTAATTTTCTACTAAAGTTTATGCCCATCTGAGTTTTGAGTGCTCTCTCTCATCTTACTGCCATTACACATAGTGGGGAAGAAATGTCATCAAAATTATTTTAAATAAAAAAATAGCAATTTAATGAGTTTCTGTTTTTATAACATAGTCATGCCTATGATATAGGACGGGCATATCAGAACAAGTTCCTGCCCTGCAGGCTGTCCCTGTCTCCTTGTGTCTTCACGATAGTCGTGGAGGAGGCTCTTGTTCCCCTCAGAGAGCAGGGTGTTAGCATTCTCAACTATCTAGATTATTGACTGATTCTAGCACAATCTCGGGATCAGTTGTGCGAGCACTCACCGGGTCCAAGTTGCCAAACCCTCTGGTTATAATATTTTTACACTAGCCTGTTGCCAAACCCTCACCCCGTGGTCAGATATTGCGTTTCTCCGAGCAGGGGTGCCCCTAGAGCAGATGTCCAGGCATGTTGTGGTTAACACGGATGCCTCCACCACTGGCTGGGGGACCACGTACAATGGGCATGCAGTCTCAGGGGTTTGGTTGGGCCCGCAGCTGCAGTGGCACATCAATTGCCTAGAGTTGTTAGCAGTGCACCTTGGCTTGAACCATCTCAAAGGTCAGTTACAAGGCAAGCATGTGTTGGTCCAAATGTAAAACACAGTGACTGCTGTGTACATCAACCGACAAGGTGAACTGCGCTCCCGTTGCATGTCACAACTCACCCGCCACCTCTTCTTTTGGAGTCGGAACATTGTGAGGTAACTTTGTGCCATTTACATTTCAGGCCTGCTCAATCGTACAGCCGATGAGCTGTCTCAAGCAATGCTCCCGGGAGTATGGCGACTCCATCCCCTGACGGTCCAGCTGATTTGGAGATGGTTCGGAGCCGCTCATGTAGACCTGTTTGCTTCTCCAGAGACCTCTCACTGCCAGTTGTTCTACTCCCTGAACGAGGGAACTCTCAGCACGGACACACTGGCACACAGCTGGTCGCGGGGCCTACGCAAGTATGCATTTCCCCCAGTGAGCCTTCTCGCATAGACACTGTGCAAAGTCCGGGAGGACGAGGAGCAAGCCTTGCTAGTGGCACCATATTGGCTCACTCTGACCTGGTTCCCTGAACAAGTGCTCCTCGCGACAGCCCCTCCTTTGCTGATTCCTCTGAGGAACGATCTACTGACTCAGAGACGGAGCACCATTTGGCACCCACGTCCAGGCCTTTAGAAACTCCATGTCTGGTCCCTGGACGGGACGCGGAGGTTCTTGGTGACCTACCCCAGGAGGTAATGAACACCATCACTTCGGCAAGAGCACTGTCTACGAGACACACTTACGCCTTGAAGTGGAACCTGTTCGACGAGTGGTGTTCTTCTCGCTGCTGAGAAAACCTCCGAAGAGGCACGATTGCAGTCGTGCTTTCCTTTCTGCAGCAAGGGCTGGAGCGAAGGCTGTCTCCCTCCACCCCCAGAGTAAGCATGAACTCATAGTCAGGTTCCTTAGAGGGGCCAGGAGGTTAAATCCTTCCCGGCCCCCCTCTGTACTCTCTTGGGACCTGACTCTAGTGCTTAAATTACTACAGCAGGGCCCATTCGAGCCTTTGCATTCAGTTGAGCTAAAGTTTCTTTCATTAAAAACTCTGCTGCTGCTTGCACTGGCCTCAATCAAGAGGGTAGGGAACCTGCATGCATTTTCAGTCAATGATTCGTGCCTAGAGTTTGGGCCGGCTGACTCCCAGGTAATCCTGAGGCCCCGGCCTGGCTACGTGCCCAAGGTTCCCACTACACCCTTCAAATACCAAGTGTTGAACGTTCAAGTGCTGCCCCTGGAGGAGGCAGACCCAGCCCTGGCTTTGCTCTGCCCTGTCCGAGCATTGAGATGCTACGTAGACCGGACACAAAGCTTCAGGACCCCAGACCAGCTATCTGTCTGTTACGGAGGCCTGCAGAAGGGGAGTGCTGTCTCTAAGTAGAGGATGGCCCACTGGATTGTCCAGCGCCAGGCCTTCATCTATATTGAGACCAAAGTGGAACACGTATGTTTATAGTCCACAGTATAGCCTTAGAACCCATGTTTCCCTGGCAGACTTCTGCCTTGCCAAGTGGGTTTTAAATCACCTTAAATTTCTCCATATACACCTAAACGCATAATATATGTGTAATTGCTCCCAAGACCTCCTTCGGGAAGGATGGGGCTTCTGCAGCATCCCTGTTCCAAGCGGAATGGGTACGTTTTCCCAGTGTTATCCAATTTCACCCAGTTAGGTAGTGCTTTGACAATGGTGAGTGGAACCACTTGTATAATACAAGTAGTTCCAAATAATACAAGTAGTAATAATAATACAGTACAGTGTTTTCTTTTCTCAATGAGAAAAATAAAAACATTACAGGAAGAGACCTGGTAACGTTAGCCTATAACCCGCTGTGTTTAGTCAAAGTCAATAGAACATCATCTTTTCTAGATTTTAGCAAAAATGTATGCTTTAACACTTTAAAGACATTAAAGTATTTTTTAAGATATTAAAAAAGTACTACTTGTTTTTATTTGATACTTTGTTGCTTTTTTAGAGTGAAAAAAAACCCCATAAGTGGCCTATAGGCTAACATTCCATTTTATTACCCCTTTTACATTCAGAAATAATGTAGGCTAAAATGCCAGTAGGCTAAAGCACAATGTTTACAAACATTATTAGTTATTTGTTTCTCTCAATAATAAATCCTCTAAAGTTAAGGCTATGCGTTTCGGCTACAAAAACGTAAATGCAACATTTTTTTTTTTTTTTTTTTTTTTTAAGGTCTAACAGTTTCTTAGCTTTCTCATTCAGCACAAGTTCAAATGTTTAAATATTAGTGATTTTTCTGGATGCTAAGGCTAGGCTTTATACTTTCATGGAAGTAAAACATAATTTACATCAGCTATATCAGCATAGTAAGGCAATGGTCAGGCAGAGCGCAACAAATTTTGTACAACGAAGAAGTGTAACTTTTTTATCCTTGACTGCATTTTATTTTGATAATGAACAGGCTGCAACGTGCAAATATGTTGAGTGTGTGGTCATACCAACATTGGTTGGTTATAAATATAGATAACAAGACATTATTCAAAACTGTTAAGTTTTGCAAAATAAAGAAAACTACTGTCTGCTGATGAGTTCACAGCTGAGCGGGCATTTCAGCATTACATTTACATAGACCATGATGCAGATAATTGTCCTATTTAACACCTAAACTCTGGAATAACCTAGTTAACATTGTTTGGGAGGCAGACACACTCTTGCAGTTTAGATCTAGATTAAAGACCTATCTCTTTAAACTGGTTTACACATAACACACTAATATGCTTCTAATCCGTTAAAGGAGTTTTAGGCTGCATTAATTAGGTAAAACGGAAACGGGGACACTTCTGATAAGACACAATGTACTTGCTACATCATTAGAAGAATGGGATTTAACTGTCATTTTGCATTATTGACACTGTTTTCCTAATGAATGTTCAGTTGCTTTGACACAATCTGTTTTGCTAAATAAATAAAGGTTACTTGACTTGACTACATCTTTAATTGATTTTTCTGTACGTTTCTGCCATATGCACATAAACTGCCATTCACCACTGATAAGCTACTAAATATTGAAGAAATTTAATTTTCTGTTGCTTTGCAAAGATTTGTATCATAAAAAAAGCTAGTTGCAGCTCAACTCTACAGTATGTATAAACTAAATATATATTGAAGCGTCTGTTCAGGAGTAAGCTTGGGATAAAATATCAGACAGAGTGAACTTATGTTCTTTTACCCGACAACCTTCAATCCTACAGACATATATGATGCTTCTGACATTTACGCTTACATGCTAAGAGAGAGAGCAATACATGAATTTTTTTCTTTTAATATTTATTTATTCTTATTCATTTCAATCACAGTTTCTGAAAATTATTTACATACTGTAATATAGTTTACCTATAGGCTAATGTTATTCATGATTAAGTAGTTTTGTTTTTAATGGAAACTTATTTTTACCGTTAGTTACGTGAGGCAAAAAGAAATTAGAATGAAGGATAAATTGAAACTGATAGAATTTAAACAAGTTCTGCTCGCTTATTTGAATGCTTTTATTGGATCATTTAGGGTAAACGTATACCTGAACGCATTACTTTACAGAGAGCTTACAAACTACTAGCTACATTCTTCCAAACTAGTGCTACAGAATAACGTATAGATTTGGTTATAAGCTAGTTACTAAACCTGTAGTGTGGACTTAACATTCTAATTTAAGTAAAAACTTAAGAATGGCTGGTGCAACCATACCCAGGAGGCTAGAATACGATCTTATAAACATTTGGTTCAAAAAAGTAAAAGTAATGAAGTACAGATGATAAGAATGAGCCGTTCAAAGGATCCTACAGGACTGAGTTCCAGAGAAGCTTTTCCAGTGCTGCCCAATAGGTGCTCAGGTGTTGCTGTTTCAGATAAGAGAACTGTAGGCATAGTAGAGAACAAAAAGAACTTAATGGTAGCTTGGAACTCAAAGCTCCTTGTTCTAAGATGGAACTAAGATAATCAGATGTAAAAAAAAAAATGGAGGACTGAGTTCTGCCCCAACTTGCTGAGCATTTCATTGCTGATTTACCCCAAATATTTTTTTTAATGATTATCTTCATAACATGTTATGACAGAACCTCGCAGCAGATAAACAGGAAACCAATGCCTATCAAATCAAATTCCCTCAATACACAAGAGTTAAAACCAGATGCATCTCTACAACACTGAAGAGAATTATAAATTAAGTGTATAAAATATTTTAATGTGGGGGGAGAAATAATACTGCAGTCTTCCTACTTCAAATGCAATATTTTATTCATTGTATTAATTGCTGTGTGAGTTTATTATTATTACTATTCTAATAAAAGAAATTATGTATTTAAACATTCAGAATTCAATTATTAAAATTTCCACATTAAAATAATAAATATTGTAATATTAATATAATATTTATATAAACGTATTTATGATGCACTTTCAGCTTTATTACTTAGCAGAATGTTTATATTCACATACAGCTTCATTACACACTGCAGGAAAAGTAATTTTCAAAAATCCATAATAGGGCAACTTTTAATTTTAATTTGATGTAGTTTCTCTGACTAGAGAGGAAGAGACTGGGGGAAGAGAAGGAAAAAGTGTCTTTCAACCTATTATAAAGGGTTAATGCTGATTAAGCACAGGATTAACATTAACTTACTTCTCTATTAAAACACAGCAACTACTAAAAACCTCCTGCACCAATATAACCTTCAAGCACTTAAAAAATCAGAGTTGCATTTCCTTGTCTCTACCAAAGGTGTCTAGGTGCCTGTCTACAAGGGGCCAATAAGGCCAGTCTGCAGGGCCTTGTTTGCCACTGTTAGCTTGTAGGCTGCCTGCACTAATGGCTGTCTATGTGAGGAATGTCTCCATGCCATGACATGGGAGCTCCTTGAAAATGTGTCGGGAACTAGCCACATTAGCAATTTGAAAACGCATGAATGAGTGTGTTTGTTCTAGTCTGGGTGATTTTCTAAAAGACCTCATTAACAGCAGGTTTAGAAGGACTGCAGTGTGTCAGATAAGACTGAAAATGAACAGAGAGAGGGAGAGAAAATAAAAAAAACAAAGCAAGTAAACAACATAGTTAGAGAAGAAGAAGCTGACGAAGGTGTGAAGTTAAAATAATCACTTAAAATAGAGCTGTACATGTGGAAAGTGCAGTTTGATGACAACATCGCATGTTGTTTACTTGATGTGCTTACACGCTGATAGCTAAGTTAACAACACAGAGATATTTGAAGCAGTTTTACTCACCGCATGCGGTTCCAACACACGATCGTGACCCTTTTTCGTTGGGACTGCATTATCCTTAAGAAATAAATGATGTGCAAATCCGGCGTCAAACTGGACCTTGTTTGTAAAACAAGCATCTTCGAAATGCAGGGAACAAACACAAAAACTTGCACAACTCCGTTGATGCTCTGCAAAAATAAACTCCATCCACTGGTCCCTTAATGCTGTTTCTCTTTTGGTAATCTGTGCAGGGTTGTCTTGCCCTGGCAACCAAAAACACACTCCTTTTGTGACATTTCGCGACGGTCTCGCTCTGATCAGTGAATGCCTCTGCTCTCAGTGCTCTGCTATACGGGAGCGCGCGCTCTTCCTGCAGAAGTGCCTCAGGACCCATATAAGGAAATTCCACTCCATCTAACGTCACACAGAGCCATACTCGAAAAAAACTTTCCGAAACTTGTGACAAACCGGAAGGAGTATTTTTGGAACAGAAATACTCCTTCAAACGTACAACTTAATTTTGGAAACTTTGTCCATGTTTAGCATAGGAATCCAACTCTTTAACAGTGTAAAAAACTCAGTATGCATGAAATAGCATTTCACCCCCCCCCTTTAATAAGAAGTGTCTCACACAGCTCAAAAGGTCCTCGTGTAGTGAAGTGATGCATTTTTGTAAGATTTAAAATGTAATAATTTAATCTAGCTTGCGCTCACTTTTGTACACAGGAGCAACTCCAGGTGAATGACGTATATGAGGTCGGCTTCAGAAGTGACAAACGCAGAAGCGCAGTGGAGAGATCAAAACAAAACAGCGGTCACAAATTAAAAGTGCACAATGAGGATTTGTAAGGAAGAATGTCAGAGGATTTCGATATAAGCCAATAGGAGACTTGTTTTCATCTTTGCTTCCTTTGTTCCTGTTAACAAATGTTGGTTTTCACTAGACTCACGGGCGCATACGGACCATTGACGTCATCCTCCCGGAGCTGCTTCTGTGTACCACTCTTGGCACAAGCTAAATTAAAGTGATTATTACATTAAATATGGATATATGTTTTTTCAAAAATGGATTTATTCACTACAGGAGGCCTTTGTTCACCCCCAGAGCTGTGTGAGACACTTTTTTTTTTGAGGATGGGTGCTTTTTATTTAACTTCTTTTGGACTGACGCACTGCAACACCTGCTGAGTGGCATTACAGACCTTGAAAGATCAAAGAGAATTTGTTCACCAATAAAACTGGAATCTTCCTTTCATCTGATCACAGAAACTAGCCTTTGAATACCACAGTTCAGTGACAATTCTGCTCAGACAATAGAAGAATATATGTTGCACACTCCAACTCAAAAAGTATTTCTTTACCATTGTCTCAAAATATATTCTGAACACACGTGTGTTTCAGCGTGTATCTGCATGTACTATATTGTGAATGCAAAGGGTGTGTGTCTGCGTGCGTGATTGAGACACTTTGGGAGAAAATGAGAGTGGTGAGTAATCAGAAATCCCTGAGGCTTCACACAGTGTTATCATTTTTGCCTCATGTAACAGCTTGTCGAGGAAAAAAAAGCCAGCCCAGCAACCCTATTCCCAAACAGCTTCCGCACTTCACCTACTTAATCTTTTAAGAGGCAAGGTCTGTGCAGAAACAAATCCACACTTAGTGTAATGTTGCTCTAAGTGCTGTGGTGTGCTATGATTCAAAAACAAATATACTGTGTTTATTAGGAAGGTTAAACTGAATGGAATAATTATACTATTGAACTGAATGGAATAATTGCAATATTAAGTGCAAATTCTAAGAGTTTTATTGGCTATATTAAGTTTTTGTTTATGAGGGTAATATAAAGGTGTGGATTTAAGATGTGTAATCTTTTAATGACCAGCTAAACTATGAAAAGGCCAAGTCCTGTGACAGGTCCAGTCTTTCATCTAAATCTACCTTCAGGATACATTTATTTTAATGACTGAAAGAGTGAAAGAGCTTTAGACACAATGCGTTTTTAAAATATTTTTTGGTATAGTAAAATATTTGCTGATCATTTAAAGTTGACTAAGCTTTATCTTCTAATACTACATTATATAGAATATTAGACTATATATACTGCATTATATGTAGTATTAGACTATACTTTTATTTTATTATTTCTTATTATTATTAAGCATGTGATATTAATGAATTTCATGCATATTAGCATATTAAAATATCTGTATTCAAAAGGTTAAAAAGGTACAAATAAATATCAGCTTGGATGAGCTAAGTATGAAGTGAAATAGGCTACATTACCATTCAGAAGTGTTTGGTTTTCTCATGTTTTGAAAGAAATGCTTTTTTATGGTGAATTTATTTGAAAATACAGTAAAATCAATAATAGTGTGAAATATTATTACCATTTAAAACAACCATTTTCTTTTTTTTAAATGGGCCTACATTTTAAAATGTAATTTATTCCTGTGATGGCAAAACTGAATTTTCAAAAATAGTTTTCCTGCTTAAAATTTTTGTGAAAACTTTGATAACATTTTTAGATTATTTGAAAAACAAAGTAAAAATAAAATAAATATAATGTTTTGTTACATTATAATGCATATTTGCTGAATAAAAGTATTAATTTCTATCTTTAAAAAAAATCTTGCCACATCTATGTTTGCAGATCACCTGAATTATATTTTCATGTGACTTATTTATTTGCTTGTTTGTTTGTTTATTTGTATTGTGCCAAAGAACATCACTTGGTAAAATCATGGTAAGCATACCATCTCCTGCTTTATTTTAGAAAGGAATACTTTTGCTCCGAATTTTAAGCAATAGAAAACATTGAATAGTTTATTCACACATTTTTGTTGAATTATTTTTTTTAACACAGCCAGGTGTCATTTTGCTCTTACTTTTCTCATCAAAGTGAATACAGGTGTTAAGGGGCTGTGAGCGAAACACACTTCAGGAGGTGCTAGTGAGATTTGATTGAGAAGAGAGACCCCAAGAGAGGGGCCTCATTAGCATATGAATCTTATTCAGCTTGATAGAACGGGAACAGATCTGGGGAACAGACATGAAATTATACAAATATTCACACAAAAAAAAAGAAGAAAAGAAGTTAGTCAACATTTGGCTCCTTTCACATAATAAAACATCAATGCAATGTGAAGCTTTCCTGATCTAATATAAACCATGTCACACCTAACATAACCTGCAGTGACCTGTAAAAATGTCTCCTAGTAGCAGCCACGTCATTACGTTCCTATCCTGTGATGACTGACGTCTTTTGTTGCTCCCGTTGGGCAATATGGGAGATAATTAGCATGTGAATCCACAATCTTTCATTTGAAACAGTGTGTCTATCAAATTATCCTCTCTGTCCACCCAATGGATTCGACTGAGTCATATGAATCACTCCAATAGAGCAAAAGAGGAGGATGTCTTTTGGATGAATGGAAAACTTTCATGTTCCAGTTTATGAGGAATATTGTAAATATGGGCATTATTAAATATAAAGTGGTATTATTTGGAGACTGTCATGTGTGTCCTCAGAGGAAAGTTTGAGTGAGAAAGGTTATTCTATATGGGGACACACAGTGAGAGCTTCTGTTGAGCTGTGTGAGACAGACTGAATTGGACTGAAGTACACTAGAGGTGCCAGCAAACTGTCCATACGCACTTAGGAGGAGTGTGGACCATTGTGCCTGTCAATGGGGAGGACTTTTTCCAAGTGGGCTACAAAGAGTGTACAGGACATTGGGAGTGGGTGTCCTTTGTACGTGTGTGTATTTTTATTTGTGTGTGTGTGTGTTTGAAGAGCAGCCCAGATCTCACTCAGTGGGTGGCATCGTTATAGAATATTGTTTCCTATCCTCAGAAGTATCATGGAAAGCCGTTGAAACCATGTGAGATGGTGATTACATTAAGCTACGGACAGCAGGAGAAGTCACAACCTTATTTCCATCAACTCACTTTGATGACAGAAAATCAGTATAATAAATAAGTATAATAGCAAAAATTGCTATTGGTATATTCTAAATGAAATGCCATTAGTAGTAGTAGGAATATATGTAATGTTTCCATGTATATTGTTGTACCTTTGGACAGACATTGAAAACTATGATTAGGAAATGATGGTTGATTAATCATTGACTATTATAGGTTTTTTTCTTACATACTGTATTTAAACAGTATTTTTGAGCGTCCTGTCAAGTTAAGATCATATATATATATGTCAATCCTACTGACAGGCCAATATTTAGCCATTTTTCAATAATTGACATTGACTAATAAACAATTAAAAGAAGTGTTTATCTCTCGGCTTCCTGACAAATTCTACTGACAATGGATAGTAAACAAGGGATAGTTCCACAATACTTTAACAGTGAAATATCCAGTGAATGATGTTAAAAGCACATTCAGTTTTAATCCAAAACAGTTGAATATGAATCTTGCGTGTGCATCTTTATTATGTTATAATGCTGCAGTTTGGGAATTAAATGTCCTGTAAGTGCCACTAAAAGGTTATTTAAGTTGAAAATGACATATGCATATATAAAAGGTTATTTAAGGTGAAAAGGGCATTTAACCTAAACTAAAACATAACCAGTGGTGTTAAAAAAGCAAACATGAGATTCAAACATATTTACTGAAGCAAACAGTTTATTTTAGTTCTTATTATTATGACTCATGTTTCACAGGACTCATGCCTCGGCACTTCAAACTTCAAGTGCACTGCTTTAACAGGTAAACTACTGAGCAAGTTTACCACATCAGAAAAGCCATAAAAATACAAACTTGTTAAGTGAAGCAAACCACAAAATGTAGCAAAATCTAAAAATCATGCACTATGGTAAAAGTGTTGTGAATACTTACATAAAAATTTACTATCAATACTTTTTTTAGTCTTTACGGATCGATAATTGGAGCAAATGGAAATGCAAAAATTATATTTGTTGTAATTTTCCATTCACCACTAGAGGTTCACCCAACTATGATGACTTCCGCATTTGAGGACCACAGAGAGTCGTCCGTGGAGCAGTCGTGGGCTGGTTAGAAAGTCGGACGTGTAACCCGAAGTTTGCTGGTTTAAGTCTCAGGTCTCAAAGAGATTATAGATGGGGAGGGGTAGAGGGGGGAATGTACAGCGCTCTCTTCCACCTGCAGTACCTTGACTGAGGTAGGACTCTTGAGCAAGGCCCCGAAACCCCAACTGCTCCCCGGGCGCCACAGAAATATGGCTGCCCACTGCTCCATGTGTGTGTTCACTTGTCACGATCATTACATGGAGTGCCCATGAACTTCAGTAGAGGGCACTCCACTCAGGACCATTCCACTCATTAACCACCAGATGTCACCTGCACACTAGCACCTCTCATCTGTATAGATTTAGATTTAGATAGATTTAGATTTATATAGAAAAATGAGGCACGAGATGATATCAATTGTGTTTATGTGAAACAAGATAGAGCCTCTCCCTGTGGGGAAACCGCAGTGCTTCCAATCTCAGAGAGAGAGCACTGGATCTGGTGGGTAAAAGGGGAAGAAAGGGACTCGCCCGTCTCCATTCCCGCCACCAAATCCAATAGGCGATCCCCCTGACCCCAGCCACCATTCTGCCTAGGCAGAAGCAGGACCCAAACCGCGAGGAACTCGAGTGAGGGTGTCCTCCTCGAAGAGTGTATGTAGGTAGTGGAGTGTCCACAGCGAGAGCCACTCATAATGCAGATAGCTAACTCAGTGTGCTCTGCTCCTAAACAAACAACACTTAAACATGTGTGTATTTCCGCCCGTAATGTAACACAGGCAGCAAGGAACATGCAGCCTATAACAGGCTATATACTTATATGCACCCCACCAGGGGGCACCAGTAACTGTCAAGGGGGGTGCTAGCATCAGTTTATTCAGAGAAGTTCCCTTAAAGATTTATGAATATAGCAAACTTTGGCCATCCACTAGGGGGCAATCGGGCAATCTTACTCCCACTGCTAGTTGACCGTTAGAGCAGAGTTGGCTTGAGTACTGTATATTGACAGTATAAGATGATTTACAGTTAGCCATGTTGAAAATTCAGCCACGGATTGGCTTGTTGTTATCTCAGAAACAGCCTCAGCCATCACACTGAATCAAGTAAACGGTTTATATATGTATGTTTCAGTATAATTACACACGCTATAACAGGGTGTTTCTAAACCCTATTTAGGTGGGTTTCAGCACCCCATCTGTCACCTTAGCCCCCTAAAACTATCTTAATGATCAGGCTATTGCTGCTTCCTCAAGAAAGTTTTTAATTCTTACTTGTTTTAGATCATGTCAGTTTAAACATTAAAGTCATTTTAAGCCATTTAAGCCCAAGACATCTCATGATCATGAACTAAAGCTGTTTCTATGTCAACTCAGGCTTCAATCTTGAGTTCATGAATAAATATGGAGCACATGCACATGAAAGTGTGACATCAGTAATGACCAGCCAAGCACATGCCTTTAAACATCTACGATTCACAATTCACTTTTCGCAAAAGAGTCATTACGATTCAGTTCTCGTTTTGGCCAAAGATTAAGAGATTGGACACAGCAAGAAGAAAAGACTTGTCAATGAAAGAAGGCAAATCATTGCTGTCTTTAAAATAATTTTTGTCTATGTAGTCACCATTAATTTGGAACAGGATAATCTGGGGGACTTTCATGGTGCTTAAAATGCAGGGTGCACATGGCAAATGCAAAAAAATGGCAAATGCATGTCAACCCAAAATATAATGGTGGCAAGAAATATCACAAAAAGTTCAGTTCTAGATTTTTTTCTGGTTTTGTTGCCACAGAAATAGGTTGGAGATGCTTTTGAAAGAGAAGAAAAAACCCTGCCTGAAAAAAGAAACACATTTATCAACTTTATCAAAAACTGTTAGATTCATAATGAACTGGAGACTGGCTATATGTTAAATGGCCATTAAGTGGGCACTCAGCCCTAGTGCCTCATGGGATTAACTCTGTATTTACTGAGAACAGCACAGTCTCCACTGCCCACTGGCTTTTAGAAAATCACTTCAAATTCATTCTCTCCACAGCAGGAATCACACAAAGAAGTTTATCCCAACGACGGTCCAAGAATCCAAATACAGCTATTACCTAGGATAAAATCTGTTGCAGCAGACGTAGAGAGATGTGTGGAATTTAGATAGATGTTGATAAATTGGATTACAGGTCTATATGGGATTTACATGCATCAGGCTCCAGTATAAAGCAGATGAAAGGCTTTATGTCATAATGGCATTATGACATTCTGACAATGAGATTTATCATGACTGAACCCAAAGTAACTCTTTAACAGCATTTTGATGGTGAGTAGTATCTTCACATTTCGGACAGCCCAAGCTTATTTTCTTTGAGAACTGTTTCCTGTGTGCAATGTAAGTGGGTTTATATATATAAATTTGTAGACTTAATTTTCTCATTAATTCTCTCTCTCTCTCTCTCTCTCTCTCTCTCTCTCTCTCTCTCTCTCTCTCTCTCTATATATATATATATATATATATATAAATTAAATTAAATTTATGCATTTAGCAGACACTTTTATCCAAAGTGACTTACAGTGCATTCAGGCTATCAATTTTTACATATCATGTGTTCCCGGGGAATCAAACCCCCAAGCTTGCGCTTTCTTGCTTGCTTGCGCAGTGCTCTACCAGTTGAGCTACAATATATTATATATATATTATATACATTTAATTTCCTCGTTATCTCGACATAACAAAAGTCATTTTCTCGTTATAATGACTTAATAAACTCTCTTTATCTGGCCAAAAGAAAGTCATGTTCACGTTATAACAAGACTGCACAAATTATCGCGATCACGAGGAAGGTCCGCGTACAGTAAAGTGGTGGGTGTACAACACCCCATCAGTTTTATTCAGGTCGATAGTGCCACCTGCTAGTGCAGTTTTGTAAGTTCCTAGAGAAAATTAAGTCGTTATAACAAGAAAACGACTTTCGTTATGTCGAGATAATGAGAAAATTAAGTCGTTATAACGAGTAAAAATCTTTCATTATGTCGAGATAACGAGAAAATTAATCCGTTATAACGAGAAAAAAAGAAGAAAAAAAATGATAATGCATGGCCGCTTAGAACTACAATTTTGTCCATCTAAACCTGCCATACTGCATTTTTCTTCTTTTTTTTTCTATTAACATTCATTTCTTTATATTATTTATTTTGTTTGATATTTTAACAGCACTTTGAGTCCACTTAACATACTTTGTAAATAATCTCAGCTTGGTTTGATTCTATATCCTCCAACACTGGCAATCTAAGCAGTGGATACTAAACTGAAGTGAGTTCCACTCATTTCCGCAGGTTTCCAAACTCATTATTACTGTAGCTGCAGCCAGTAAGGTCCCTCTGAGCACTCACTTAAAGCTTTTTAAACCAAGTCTATTTAATCTGCAGGGTCCATGGGACACCAGCGAGTGAACGACTGCAAAGTGCTTATCTCACAGGCTCAGAATTTAGAGGCCTTGATTTGTTTGTACGCCGATGTTAGGGATTTTAAGCTCACTTTTACAGGCAGGTGCTGTTCACCATTAACATTTTCAGACATTTTTCTCCACCTGAAAGAACTTTATGGTCGAGAGCCCCCTAAGAGATGTGTAATTTACTTTGCTTACCCAGGCTGAACACAAACTAACAGAGGTCAACACTATGAGTCTAAGAGGGTTTATGAGTGTCCATCTGTATTATCTTCTCCAAATTACCTTTATAAGTGAATATGAATGTTCTTAGTGTGCCAGGAAACACTAATCGGAGATAAAACGAACTCTACTATTCGTAACATGCTGTAATTGGTTTTTAATCTCAGTGCAGGAGGGCAGTTAATGTCCAGCCAAGCACATAATTGGTCCTACTGCTTTCTCTTAGTTATTACATGCACTGGCTGGGCAGCTCTGTTTGAATCCTATCACAAAAATGTTGTCATTATTCATAATGTGCAATTGCATACTTTAAAGTATGATCTGCTTCAGTATAACCTTATTCATGTGAAAAGTGTTTCCTCAAATTTGGTAGGTACTGATCGAAGGCTGAAAGACACAGATTAGAAAAAAGTGTTTATACGCCATGGCTCTGGTGAATTAATCTATTGCTGATGATGTATTGTGCATGCTAAATATATATCATTTATGTGTTTTTTTTTTTTGTTTTTTTTTAATAAAAAGAATATGATGATGTTTATTTGCGTATGATACAGTGGCAATATTTAAGTCAATTATTTGTTTAATTCATATGTATTTCATTATATTAACATTAACCCTTTAATGAGAACATTAACATGAACTTTCCAAAATCAAAATCTATTAAACACACACAACAAAAAAATCTGCGGTCACCCCTTGACATCATCAACCCCTAAAATGGAAAAAGTTATGGTTAAAAAAAAAAATTGAGATAAGAAGAAAATGCACACATTTTGTTAGAGAAAGCAAGTGTTTTGTTGAAAAGTTTCACACAATACTTTTGCAAGAATGCAAAAACTTGTGTGCGAATGTAAACCTCTTGCGAGAGAATGCAAAGTGTATTGCTGCTGAAAAACATTTACTCTATTCCAAACATTGCTAGGGAAGAAATGTTCCCTTTTTCCACCACCCACCAACAAAAAATCTACCCCTGTAATTATAGATAATGCAAATGTGTTTCTCTCCTCTGGGGTTTAGACCCCCACTTTTTGGATAATGGTGTGTGGAAAGACGGTTTTGCGTTAGAAGGATCAGAGTGCACACGAGGGACGTCCTGAAACCTCATTCACTGCCTGAGCCTCCAATGTCCTAAAAGATGCCTTTTTTGTTGCCATGGTGATGTTGACTCTGTGGAATGCACAAAGTCACTTAATGAGCACTCAATCCATTGTAAATCACATCTGATGTGTGTATTTTTAGCTGGCTGTCTGACAAATATATAGTAATTAAGACACATCACTCACATCATTTGAGAAAAAAAGAAGAGTCTCTTCTACATTTAACAAAACCTTTTGACTTTAGATATTTCTGCATTTGGAGTATCTTTCAGATGTTACACTGAGACTGGCAAGGGCTGTTTTGCATGTCTTTGAACTTTGACCTTCAGCATTTTGCTGCATTTTAAGTAAAGCACAAAGACCAAAAATATAGCAGTTTCGTAGCAGTTTCATTTTATGTATTTAAAAGAAAGATTTTGAAGATTATTTTATAAACCAACTAAACAGATGCCATAGGGCTGAAAAGGGTTGGATTCCTTTTGAAAGTCAATTTCAGTAGGCATGCACTCACACTATATGGTGTACATTGTCACAGTGGAAAATCCCATTAAATAACCTATTATGGGCATAATTCAAAAACAGCAAAACATATATAAAACAATAAATAAAAAGCAAGAACTGTAAAGGGTAATTATATATATATATATATATATATATATATATATATATATATATATATATATATATATATATATATATATATATATATATATATATATATATATATATATATTAGCCAAAATAAATTGTAATTTATAAACATAGAATATTTATCACACATTTTATATTTTGCCCAAACATGTGACAACTTGCCCCAATCTGATTTTTATAACCCAACAAACACATTTGTCATTCATAAGTAGCTCTCTAATGTTAAGAATTAACTGTAATTCAATATATGTAACATGGTCTGTGTTTACATTTTTACAAGTCGTCTCCTTTTGTATAGATGCTAATAAAATGTAAAGACTAACTGAAATTAATAGTAAATTGATAGTATTTAATTTTCTAGATAAGAATATATTTCAATATGGTGTTACTATAGAAATGTAGCAAATTGTTGTTAACAAACTTAGCAAGTTTTTGTTTCGTTTTTAGTGGTAGAAATATTATTTTCATTAGGGGTGGAAGTTGGCCTGTGGGAACCTACAGTTTTGGTAGTGGTTGTGTCTGACTGAGACAAGAATTCATGTAATTTGTAGTCATTGAATATATTTTGTTCCAATACAACGAAAATTGTGTGCAGTTTAGCCCACATAGACTGCTATTGTTCTCACGGTGTGAAAACAAGTGACCAAAACATTGAGCTATTGGTCTTAGAGATTGTAAATAGTGTAAATGAATACCTTGCCTCTAGTAATATAGTACTGCCCTCTAGTGTAAGTGTAATAAACTCACCACGCACGTGTCATGGGAGCACTTGAGGATGTACAGCACATCCCATACACAGCGCTTACATTCAGTATCAACAATCACACACGCCTCCAACATACTAGAACCGCTCAAGGCTTTAGTAAGAGCAGGCTGCTGTTAGAGATAACACAGTCAGGAGACTCACGATGCCTGCAGAGGCTCTGATGGCACTTGGCAAGTCTCACTCACTCATGTAGAGAACGACAGAAAGCTGAATGTGGGTTTAGACAAGGCTGTTGAAGCTTCTGAAACCTCTGGCACTGTGATGAGACAGAGCATTGGTAAACAGCATAAACACGGTAATATTAAAAGTGTACTCAAGTCATTTTCCTTTAACATTTCCCTGTAACATAATAAATAGAAGGCCTTTCTGAAAAATATTTTCTGAAATGATGTGCACTCACATGAGTTTAAGAGTCCAGTCTTAAAATAAATTACATGAATAGAGTATGTAGAGAATAGAGTAATCATGTTTGGCTGCAAATAGTGCCTTTGTATAATGACATCGGTAGTGGCAAACGTTTGCACGAGGCTGCATACAACCTATTAGTAGAAGCATAAGTAAAATATATACATAAAACAAATATAAAATATACAAAATAAATATTACAAAATTAAATGAATATGAATATTATGAATATTAAATAAAAATACTTTTTAAAGTGTATTTCAAGAGAAAATAAAGGTCAATGGTTTTTCACAGAGAGCAAAAATAAAGATGGAAAATTATATTTTTCAAAAACTGCACCTTTTTTACTGCAAATAAAATAAAAAAACAAAAAAACTTTGAGTTTCTAAAATAAAGTCAAGAAACATAATATAATACTCTGAAGCTTCATTTCATGTCCCTTGTAAGAAATCTTAAGTAACCAAAATAGTTTTACTTAGAGCTGTCTTTAATTGTCATTCACCTCCATCTCTGACGCTCTTAGATCGTGCTTCACAGCTAAATTTAAATGCTTGAAATCTGTTTGTGTGAATTCTGAGCTGTCAATAACACAGAACTGGACACACAGGCAACATAAGAGGAGATACTGCACACTAGAGGGCACTCATTTGCTTTGAGTTGGTCTTTGACAGGCTAGTCCCTATAAAGTTAAAAGATAAAATATACTGAAGCAAATCCAGAACTTAACATATATATGAGAAAAAGTGACTAAGGTGAAGGTTTAGTGAAGGAATACTGCATGACTCCTTATGAAACACGGTTGTCAAAGACATAGAAAAAAATCTATTTGTTGTCTCATCTGAATCCACACTTGTATTTTTAGTGCATGCAACCAAAGTCTTTTAAGGCAAGTCATGCCACTCGGCCGCCATCTTGGCAACGCCTCCGGACAGCTATTTCAGACTAACAAGACCAGGCTCCTATCTAAATTAATGTCCAGAGAGTCAGAACTGCACTTTCACTGGTCACCGGGACATAAAAACTGCATGTGTTGAAACAGCAGTACAATATCATAAAAATCGCTGAAAAAGTTGTATTATTTTGCCCCAAAATAAGGTTTAAAACGCCTTTTCCCCCACAGGTTATACTTTTACTACGCATTCCCAAGGGTTCACGATACCAACTTCATTTACCTCTCTATCCATAATACCGGTGTCTTTTACTTGGTAAGGTAACATATTTGTGGTCGATATAAAATGCTTTATCTGGTAGTGCGGTGCCTTCACGTTGTTACAGTTTCACCCTCTTCTATGTGGATTCCATCTGATCTTGCACACACCACATCTCGCTGTCGCCAAATCATCTCCGCTGTCGCAAAACCTCAACTGTGTGCATGTGTCAATGGAACCAGACAATAGGCTTAAATGTTTCCCGGCTTGACTGTTAAAAGCAGATGATTGGCTTTCCAGCGGTAGGGGCGGGACATGTGCATACAAACGCCATCTTTGCCGTTATGAGTTTTCCTTATATAGTTGTATGGAGGATTGAGGAAGTGGCATGTCTCTTATAAACAGTCTCTGATGCAACTCTTCTAACTCTTTTGTTAACCAGTTTTTTTATATAGTACAGTACTGCACTGATTGAAAATTAAAACTCATGTTAATGTCACAGGTCAGGGGGGCCAAGCTGGACTGCGCCCTCCCCTAAACCAGGACCACCTCGAGGAGCGTATCAGAGGGAAGAGTCGGAGACAGAGAATAAATTTAACAAGTTTTATTTTGAAGTAAAAACAAATTGGGAATCCTAAACTAAAATCTTCTTTGTTACCCTCAGGGCTTGAAGGTAAACAATGCAGCGACCGGGGACTCTCCCGCCCTCTTCCTCTGTGCGGGCCCCGCAATAGATGGACAGATGGGTGGTCAAGTAGGTATTTCACAGGTGGGAATACGATCGGCAAGCCCGCAGTCTGGTAAGTCTCCTCTGGTAATTAAATACTTCCAAACTCCCTTCCCTTCTTCACAGATGCAGAATTTGGGACGGATGGATATCGGTCAGGTCCGTACACGGCAGATACACAGCCTTGAGGTGGGGATGTGTTTGGCAAGTGAGGGGTCCGGTAAGTCTCCTCCGGTAAGTATGTAATTCCAGCCTTCCTTCCTTCTTCCACAGGTACGGAATTTGAGGCGAATGATATCAGTCAAGTACGTATACGGCAGGTGCACGGTCTTCAGTAAGGTGGCTTCTCCTGACACCGTCAGAGTGGATATTCCAGACAAAGCGTGCCCCTCTCACGTTCGTGACAAAGGACAGTCACCTCTCTCAGCACAGGTGGGCCACAAGGATGCAACAAACTCTAAGTCAACAGGCTGTGCAGGGTTTCTACTGAAACAGACAGAATGGATGCTTCAGACAAAGTATACAGTTCACATGCATTGGAAGGAACGAACACTTCTCACAATACAGACGAATAGCAGGGATACAGCAGACTCGAAGTCAACAGGCTGAATGGGGCTTCTTCTGAGACGGACAGAATGGATGTTTCAGGCAAGTATACAGTTCACATGCAGTGGAAGGAACGAACACTTCTCACCATACAGTTGAATGGCAGGGATACAGCAGACTCGAAGTCAACAGGCTGAATATGGGCTTCTTCTGAGACAGACAGAATGGATGTTTCAAGCAAGTATACAGTTCACATGTATTGGAAGGAGCGAACACTTCTCACCATACAGTTGAATGGCAGGGATACAGCAGACTCGAAGTCAACAGGCTGAATGGGGCTTCTTCTGAGACAGACAGAATGGATGTTTCAGGCAAGTATACAATTCACATGTATTGGAAGGAGCGAACACCTCTCACCATACAGTTGAATGGCAGGGATACAGCAGACTCGAAGTCAACAGGTTGCACAGAGCTTTTCTGAGGCAGATAGTAAATATTTCAACAGGGCATCTCTTCTCCTATTAGCACAACAGAGGGGTTAATTCACATCCCAGATGATAAATCCTCAACATCCAGACAGTTGGAACAAATCAGTGTCGCAGGACTCTTACTATTGACAGTCAGCCCTCATGACACATAGAGAGTGCATGGCAAACAGGAATGTAGCTTACACACACACACGACAATTCCACTTCAAACATATATTGAGGGGGAAAACATCAATTTTAGCCACTGCAAACTCACTTCACGACGTGCAATTTAAAGCCAGCACTCACATTCGGGTTTCTGTCCGAGGGGAAGGGGGAGGGCGCAATCCTCACTGCCACTGAGGATGTTCTGAGATGTTTTTCTTCACAGTCACAGGCAGAGTTCACATCACCATTTATAGAGGAGGGAGAGGTAAGAGATCGGTAATGAATCAATACAATCCACTCAGTGATATTTATGATCGTGATCCAAACACTCCAAACCACATCCAATTCAGTGTCAAACGTGTGCAATTACAAGACTCAGTTCTCAGTTACTTAGCTCCTCTCCAATGCAAACAGGGTATTTCACTCTCCTTCTGTTGTCCTCGAATCCCTCAGCAAAGCAACACTTTCCACTTCATTCACCTGTCCTCCAGCCACTATTACCACCCAATAAAACGACTTTTCACGAGGGAGAAAAACCACACGCACCACCTCTCTCTCTTGCTTTTTATCCTCTCCACTGTTGATGAGGCCTCACGCAAACTCTGAGTAAATCCCCCACACCTGTTGCCAATCCATCATTTGGGGTTGTCACAGCAACAAACACACACACAGGCCTGGGAACAGAGTTACACTCAAAGCGTTCCCCCGGGAACACTGCTTCAGCGGGAATAAGTTCCACACGCCATTTGTCACACTGTGACATACCCCCCGCCAAACCGTTCTAGTCCCGAGAACGGTCTCCAGACACCCAGTCTCCAAACCTAGCTGGAGGCTGACCTCGATTCTCACGCTGGGACCGTCGAGGTGGGGAAATGGGTGCTTCAGGTCGTAGCCCTAGGCCCAGGCCTCCTGGAATCACCGCCCATCCTACCAGCGGGGGCATCCCGGACGTTTCAACCGGTGGATTCTCTACAACACGTTTTGGGTAGTTTGGGCAAGGGCGGATCAAATTTCGATGTAACACCCGTTCGGGGCCCGCCTTTCCTTCTGGCCGCAATGCATATACGGGTTGGTCTGGGTGTGGCTGTCGCAAAACGACAAACGGCTGAGCCTCCCACCGGTCACTCAATTTTCCCTTCCCTTGTCGGCGATTATCCCGCACCAGCACCCTCTCCCCTGGTAGTAACGGTGCCTCTCGAGCCGTCCGGTCATACAACCTCTTGTTCTTCAACGCTGCTCGGTTAATCCGGCCCGAGACTCGTTCGTATGCCGACTGGAGGCGTTGATGATGTCCCGTCACCCAATCTGTCAAACTACCTCCCTCTTCCCCTGCAGTGGTCCCCAGAAGCATATCCATCGGAAGTCTCACATGTCTGCCGAACATCAGGTAGGTGGGGGCGTAACCAGTGGTACTGTGTACACTGTTGTTATAGGCCTGTACCATCGCCGGGAGTCTGTCGACCCAATGGCCTTGCTGTTCCTCCTCTAAGGTTCCTAATAAACTCAGCAAGGTCTGATTAAACCTCTCACACCCCCCGTTCCCTTGGGGGTGATAGGGAGTCGTATGGGTCTTCTTGCATCCGTACAGTTGGCACAGCTCATGGATCACCCTGGACTCAAAGTTGGTTCCTTGGTCTGAGTGGAAAATTTCAGGGCATCCAAATGGTTGGATCACATACCTCCAAAGGGCGTTGGCAGTCGTAATGGCGGTTTGGTCCACAGTTGGGATGGCCCAAGCATACTTAGTAAACAGATCGGTTACCACAAGGATGTTCTGGATCCGATCCACTGGCCGTCCCAAAGTCAGATAATCCATGGCCACCATATGTAGCGGTGCCTTGGCCTGCATCGGAACCAGCGGTGCCCGTACGTCCTTCTTGGTCTTAAACAACATGCAGCGTGGGCACCTCTGAAGGTAAGTCCTCGTGGCACCCTCCATTCCGGGCCAGTAGAAGTGTCGCCTCACCAGTGCCAATGTCCTCTCCTGCCCCTGATGTCCCATCTTGGTGTGATATGCCTCCAATAAAGCCTGACAACGCCCTTCAGGGACCACGATTTGACAGACCTCATCGCCCCGACCTGGGTCCTGGAGGGCCCTACAGAGCACACCTTCCTTCAAATAGAGTCTCCCCCTCTGTCCCAGCAGGCCCCGCACAATCCGAGTCTGAGTCCGGCGTCCCACACCCTCAGGCCAGGCCTTCTGTTCTAGCCACGTTCGAACCAACGCTACATCTCCGTCTTCGCCCTGCCACCGCCTCCATCGCTGTGGGTCCCACCCCCAACAAGGGGGGGGTTCCTCCGATACTTGCCCTGGTGCCTCTACAACTCCCACCATCAGTCCCTCATCGGACCCCGCTTCTGGTGCTGGTACCTGACCTGCCGATCCTTCGCCGGGTAACCTTGATAGTACATCGGCATTAGTGTGTTCTCTTCCTGGCCGGTACTGGAGCTGATAATCAAAATTGGCCAGTTGTGCCACCCAGCGTTGTTCCACCGCCCCCAGTTTAGCAGTCTGCAAATGAACCAACGGGTTATTGTCCGTGACGACCCGTACCTTGGCTCCCCACAAGTAATCCTTGAACTTTTCACACAACGCCCACTTCACTGCCAGCAACTCAAGCTTAAAAGAACTGTAATTGGCATCGTTCTTCTCCGTTAGATGTAAACTTCGGCTTGCATAGGCGATTACCTTTTCCTCTCCCTGTTGCTTCTGGGCCAAGACAGCCCCCAAGCCCAGGTGGCTAGCATCGGTATACAGGATGAAGGGTTGTGTGAAGTCAGCGTAGGCTAGGATCGGGGCCTGTAGTAGTTCCTGCTTGAGTTTCTGGAAGGCAGCTTCACAGGCCGGATCCCATTGGATCGAAGGGGACCCTCGGCCACGAACTCGTCCCATACCTCCCAGCAACTGGTTGATCGGCCTAGCGATTTTAGAGAAATCTTTAATGAATCGCCTATAGTAACCCACGAAGCCCAGGAATGAACGAACCTGGCGCACCGTCTTGGGCGCAGCCCACTCCTGCACTGCCACCACCTTCTCGGGATCAACTGAAATCCCCGCTGCACTCACCACATGCCCCAAGAATTTAACCTCTTTGCGGAAGAGCTGGCACTTGTCTGGCTGGAGCTTCAACCCATATCGCTCTAGGGAACGGAAGACTTGCTCTAGGTGCTCGAGATGGGACTTGAAATCTGGGGAGTAGACAATGACGTCGTCTAGATAGACGAGGGTGGAATCCATCAGTTGGTTGCCTAAACAACGCTGCATCAGCCGTTGGAACGTGGCTGGGGCGTTGCAAAGGCCAAACGGCATCCGGTCCCATTCATATAGGCCAAAGAGGGTAGTGAATGCAGTCTTCTCCCGGTCATGCTCGTCCATCTGCACCTGCCAGTAACCGCTGGCCAAGTCAAGGGTGGAATACCAGGTGGCTTGTGTGAGGCTCGTGAGAGAGTCTTCAACTCGAGGCAACGGGAAAGCATCCCTCTTGGTGACTTGATTCAGCCTTCGGTAATCCACACAAAACCTCCAGGAACCAGTTTTCTTTCGAACCAGTACTATCGGGGCAGCCCAAGGGCTACTGCTCTCTCGAATAATCCCCTTGTCAAGCATCCCTCGCAAAAGGGTGCGGACCTCGGAATACAAGGTCGGGGGCACGGGTCGATAGCGCTCTCGGCTGGGTGCAGCATCCCCAGTTGGGATTTGATGTCGCACCACATCCGTGCGGCCGTAATCCTCATCGTGAGTGGAAAACAAGTGCTGCCATTCCATCAAGAACTCTTGGAGTTGTCCCAATTGCTCTTCTCCTAGTCCTTCACCCCGTAAAGACTCCCCCATCAGGTGGGTAGGCAACCCTCCTCCTATCTCTCCCGCCCCCGAACCTGCTCGTGTCAGGGCCACCTCTACCACTGTCGGGCCTACCCGATTGAAGTTGACTTCACCCTGTTCACGAACCTGCTGGGGCCTCACTGAGGTCACCCGGGCCAAACGCTGGTGACGATACAAGTGAACAGGGAAAGGATTCGTGTTCCTGACTCGCACTGAGACCCGGCCCCCCTGAACAGTCGCCAATCCTCGAGCAACTTCCACCTTGGGACCATCTTCATGGGGTTCCACCATGACCCAATCTTCCGGACTATAAAGTCGAGGAGGCAACCTGACCCCGACCAAAGCCTCACTCTGAGCTGGAATGGACAAGGCGTAACGGCAGGCTACTCTTCCCGTGCTTTCCCGATCCCCCTGTTGTTCGGCCAGACATACTCGACGGCAGTCGGCCCTAATGCGGTCCCACTCCTGCCCGGCTGATGTTGCAGCTGTTCGAGCCGGTCTACTTCGGAACAGCTCCTCCCAACAGTCCGAAATGACGTTCATCCCAATCAGGGCACGATGAGACCCCAGGCATGTGTCTCGTACGACCACCACTCCTTTCTGTGGCACCACTACTCCCTGAATCTTTAGATCAGTCACAAGGTATCCCACATACGGGATGTCAAGACCATTCGCCCCACGTAGCGTCAACCAGGGGGCTTCCGCAGGTGGACGACCTTCGGTGCCAAACAACTCATGGGCCAAGCTTTCGGTGAATAGGGTCACTTGGGAGCCTGTATCCAAGAGGCACTGCACTTTCTGGTCATTGACCTGAACCACCACCACTGGGCAACAGCCCACCAGGCGGCTCCTAGAAGTTGTAGGCAGAGAGGGGTCTGATAAGGGGGTCCCGACCACTTGACCCACAGTGGCCGGAAACTCTAAAAACCCCCTTGCGATGCACGTCGAGCAGGACACTGACGGAAGTAATGTCCCGGCTCTCCACAGCCGTTGCAGATGGGACGCCCACGCTCATCCCACTGAAATCGCGAGCCAGAAGGTCGGGATGGACGGCGGTCGGGAGGACGGTTCCCATCAGAGTAAGCCCGCTCCTGCGGTAAAGAGGACAACTGGAGGCGCTCTCGCCGAAGCTCCTCCATAAAAGATTTAGATAGGTCAGACATTTGTTCCCGCACATCTCTCTTCAACTCTTCCCGGAGGGCCTGCTTCCAGTCAGATGTCGTAGTAGTCGAAGGGGTGCTAACAACATTCGTGGCTAGGCAGCTGGGAGGATCTACATTCTCCATGTGGTCACACTCAAGGGCCAGTGCTTCTTGTCGAAGCTCTTCAAAGGTCAGGTTCGGGGTTCGTCGAAATTGCACCCGCAGACTCTGACGCACAGGGCCTTCCCGCAGCCCCACTAAAAACTGATCTCGTAGTAAAACCTCTTCGCCCCCCAGGCCATGATCCTGTCTCCCTGTAAGTCTAGAAAACTGTTCCCGTAATTGTAGGGTAAATGCCCGAACAGATTGCCGAGGGCCTTGCCGAGAATTGAAAAATTGCGTCCTCAGAACAGCTACCGGGGTGGTGTCTCCATATTGTCCCGTGAGGAAGTCAAAAATGGCCTGGACAGTCGCTCGAGTTGCTGCCGGTGCTGCCTGAACTTCTCTCCTCGCTTCCCCTTCCAAAGAGTTTAAAACAAACTGAACCTGCTGCGGGGCACTCAGACCTTGGAGCCCTGCCAGGTACTCCACCTGTACCTTCCACATCGACAAGCTCATTTCGGATCCCGGGCCTCCATACTTCGGAGCCCACGGAGCCCCCATAAAGATTGGCACGACGGGTTGCCGTGCCCCAAGCACTTCCTCTTCTGCCATCTCGACCTCTGGTCGCTCAACTCGAGGTAGAACCCTGCCGACTACGCCAATCTGTCACAGGTCAGGGGGGCCAAGCTGGACTGCGCCCTCCCCTAAACCAGGACCACCTCGAGGAGCGTATCAGAGGGAAGAGTCGGAGACAGAGAATAAATTTAACAAGTTTTATTTTGAAGTAAAAACAAATTGGGAATCCTAAACTAAAATCTTCTTTGTTACCCTCAGGGCTTGAAGGTAAACAATGCAGCGACCGGGGACTCTCCCGCCCTCTTCCTCTGTGCGGGCCCCGCAATAGATGGACAGATGGGTGGTCAAGTAGGTATTTCACAGGTGGGAATACGATCGGCAAGCCCGCAGTCTGGTAAGTCTCCTCTGGTAATTAAATACTTCCAAACTCCCTTCCCTTCTTCACAGATGCAGAATTTGGGACGGATGGATATCGGTCAGGTCCGTACACGGCAGATACACAGCCTTGAGGTGGGGATGTGTTTGGCAAGTGAGGGGTCCGGTAAGTCTCCTCCGGTAAGTATGTAATTCCAGCCTTCCTTCCTTCTTCCACAGGTACGGAATTTGAGGCGAATGATATCAGTCAAGTACGTATACGGCAGGTGCACGGTCTTCAGTAAGGTGGCTTCTCCTGACACCGTCAGAGTGGATATTCCAGACAAAGCGTGCCCCTCTCACGTTCGTGACAAAGGACAGTCACCTCTCTCAGCACAGGTGGGCCACAAGGATGCAACAAACTCTAAGTCAACAGGCTGTGCAGGGTTTCTACTGAAACAGACAGAATGGATGCTTCAGACAAAGTATACAGTTCACATGCATTGGAAGGAACGAACACTTCTCACAATACAGACGAATAGCAGGGATACAGCAGACTCGAAGTCAACAGGCTGAATGGGGCTTCTTCTGAGACGGACAGAATGGATGTTTCAGGCAAGTATACAGTTCACATGCAGTGGAAGGAACGAACACTTCTCACCATACAGTTGAATGGCAGGGATACAGCAGACTCGAAGTCAACAGGCTGAATATGGGCTTCTTCTGAGACAGACAGAATGGATGTTTCAAGCAAGTATACAGTTCACATGTATTGGAAGGAGCGAACACTTCTCACCATACAGTTGAATGGCAGGGATACAGCAGACTCGAAGTCAACAGGCTGAATGGGGCTTCTTCTGAGACAGACAGAATGGATGTTTCAGGCAAGTATACAATTCACATGTATTGGAAGGAGCGAACACCTCTCACCATACAGTTGAATGGCAGGGATACAGCAGACTCGAAGTCAACAGGTTGCACAGAGCTTTTCTGAGGCAGATAGTAAATATTTCAACAGGGCATCTCTTCTCCTATTAGCACAACAGAGGGGTTAATTCACATCCCAGATGATAAATCCTCAACATCCAGACAGTTGGAACAAATCAGTGTCGCAGGACTCTTACTATTGACAGTCAGCCCTCATGACACATAGAGAGTGCATGGCAAACAGGAATGTAGCTTACACACACACACGACAATTCCACTTCAAACATATATTGAGGGGAAAAACATCAATTTTAGCCACTGCAAACTCACTTCACGACGTGCAATTTAAAGCCAGCACTCACATTCGGGTTTCTGTCCGAGGGGAAGGGGGAGGGCGCAATCCTCACTGCCACTGAGGATGTTCTGAGATGTTTTTCTTCACAGTCACAGGCAGAGTTCACATCACCATTTATAGAGGAGGGAGAGGTAAGAGATCGGTAATGAATCAATACAATCCACTCAGTGATATTTATGATCGTGATCCAAACACTCCAAACCACATCCAATTCAGTGTCAAACGTGTGCAATTACAAGACTCAGTTCTCAGTTACTTAGCTCCTCTCCAATGCAAACAGGGTATTTCACTCTCCTTCTGTTGTCCTCGAATCCCTCAGCAAAGCAACACTTTCCACTTCATTCACCCGTCCTCCAGCCACTATTACCACCCAATAAAACGACTTTTCACGAGGGAGAAAAACCACACGCACCACCTCTCTCTCTTGCTTTTTATCCTCTCCACTGTTGATGAGGCCTCACGCAAACTCTGAGTAAATCCCCCACACCTGTTGCCAATCCATCATTTGGGGTTGTCACAGCAACAAACACACACACAGGCCTGGGAACAGAGTTACACTCAAAGCGTTCCCCCGGGAACACTGCTTCAGCGGGAATAAGTTCCACACGCCATTTGTCACACTGTGACATTAATATAAAATGTTCAAGCATGCATACAAATAAATAAATATGTATGTGGCCTATTCACCACTGAGCAGAACACAATCCCTGGTTTCACAGATCAAGTGGATAGTCAGGCTGATCTATCAGGTATAGCTGTCAGGTTAAATATGTTAATGAACGACTTTGTGAGTTAATAATTAATGTTCAATTAATGAATAGCAAATGAACATTCAAGCTGGCCAGCATGCAGACCTCAGCTAGCTCCTTCTGAAAGGCGTCGATGCATTTAAGATTGGCTACAGAGCATTCTTATTAGCGGCATGCTGATGAAACAAAAGCACTCCTGGAGAGGGATCTCTGCTCTGCCTTTCCGCTATTGTGTTTTTGCTGAACAGGACCAACGCTGCCTGTGATTATTTTAAGAAGTGCTTAATTAATTTGTTCGATTGTTCTAATTCTCACCTTTCGGAGGCCCGGAAATCATCAGTAATGATTGGATGCACTCGACCCTCCACATCCCCTCCAATCTTTCCCTGAAATATTCTTAACCCCCTGAAACAGAAAAGAGTATGAAAATAATGATTGTTTTACTGATGAAAACTGATTCTATTAAGTGCCACAAATTTCACTGGCACTAGTTCCATCATTGTGTATGTGCCATGAACTGTTTGTGACCTTTAGATTTGTGGAAATAACATTTTTGATCCAGGCCATCTGTTGGATGTAAGACTTACTATTCAGTATTTGTTTCATTCATTGCACTTAAGGGAAGAAACCATGGTAACAAGTGTTTAGGTGGCAATTATGATTATCTCTTCTGTACTGCATTATACACTATTCATTGCACCAAAAGGATTTCAGAGCTTCCCTGTTTGCAAGCATACAGTATATTAAAGGAATATTTCAACCAAAAATGTTAATTTGCTGAAAATGTACTCGCCCATCTAAGATGTGGATAAGTTTGATTCTTCATCAGAATAGATTTGGAGAAATGTAATTGGAGAAACAAAGCAGGTTTATATTCAGACATAGCATTTCATTTCCATCTCTACATGTCCTTCATAAACTGATTTCCATACATAACAAAAGCATTACCCTTTGGTAAACAGTGTGACTGAAGCTGCTCTGCACTGAACAGGTGTAAGCTACAGGTGTGTTGCAGAATGACTGACAGCTCTCTGGCTGCCTTATAACCTCAATTCGACGATCAGTGACTCCAGCATGTAGGAAATAGATCACGTTTACCCTTTTTGATATTGGAACCTTTTCAGAGGAAAATGGCTTTTATGTAAGAGTGTTGGAAGAGACTTTGACAAATAAAGCTTGGAAAAAAGAACTAAAGATAATTGCTCCATAAGGTATAATATAGATAATTACCTAATTATGGGTTTGTATAAGGAGTTTGCCTTAATTATCTTACAAAACAGTGGAATTTTATCTGTGACTTGCTGTGATTAAATCCTGTGTTTGTTCCTTTCCTTTCTTGATCACATTCAAACTGTAAACAAACAGAACTAAAGATCATGTCATCCTCTGCTTATATGAGTAAATTTCATTTGAAATTCATTTGACTCGAATGCACAAAAGTGGTGGACCAGAGAAATTCAAGCGCATAAAGGACTTTAAAAAGAAATCAAGCCAAAAAAACAAATCAAATATATTTTAAATCCTTATGAGACAGTGATGTGCAAAATTTACCTGATGTAGGGTGTTCTGGGTGGTTCCTATGAGGCATTGCTTGGGTGTTTTAAACGTGCAGACGCATTAGCAAAATTGTGTTTTATTGTCGAATCTCAATAGCGTAGCATTGTATGAAGATGAAGAAGACACTTTCAAACCAAGCTGCTTTCTGTTGGTCATCATAACAAATTATCTTGATGCACAATCACAGACAGATCTTTTGCCCTCATGCAATTTCTGATTACGGTGTTCATAGCGCATTGCTTTTGCTTTTGCATAGCGCATTGCTTTTTATCGCAATGCGTTCGCTAGGGTGTTGTTTAACAGCAGTAGTGGTAGTTCGCAGGGCATTACTATGCAGATATTTAGGTGTTCTGATTTGTGTGTGTGTGTGTGTGTGTGTGTGTGTGTGTGTGTGTGTGTGTGTGTGTGTGTGTGTGGATATGTGGTAGCTACTTTGAGTGTTTGTAATGTGTTGCTAGGGTTCTGTGTGGTTTTAGCACATTGCTATGTGTTTGCTAGGGTGTTCTGATGCATTTTAGTGCATTACTATGTGTTTGCTATTGGGTGTTGTGGGTCATTCCCACAGCATTGCTATATGGTCGCTAAGGTGTTTTGAGTAGTTTTGGGTGGTTGCTTACTGGCTTAAATCAAAAGAGTCCACTATACAACCCACTTTAAAAACATTCCAGTTAAAAGTATGTTTATAAAAGTATACTTATTATTTCTATATTTATTATTTCACACAATGTTAAAATGTAACGGGAGGAACTTGCATTGTGACAGCAGAGCTATTGTTTTTGGAAAGATTTCCAGAGGATTCCACTCTGTACAAAAATGATAAATCTATTTTAGTAAAACAGTTGCGATACAGTCTGTTCTTCTTATTTTTACAAGCTTCGGACTCCTCAAATCTTGCACCTGTATCACAACCTTGCTGCCCTCCCTGAGCTCTGAGGTCATTTAATATGCAGATTATGCTCATAATTAAGCTCGACTAGAATTGAATCGTGTGTGTATCGGGTTACTCAAAGTTGCATCACACTAAAATTGCAGGCGATAGACTTTTGCACCAGACAATATAAAGTTTCCAGCTGTGAGTGCTTTTATGAAACAAAAACTCCAAAGCTAGATTCAGCTCCAGTCAATGCAGTCTGTGAGGCTTGTTTTTGTTGCAGTACCTTAGCATATTGATCCTATGGTCTTAACACTTTGTGCTCCACAGCATCATTGTTTTTTTACTGTTTAGAAATGCAACCACAACCATCCTGCCTCAGCACCGACGCTAGGAAAAGAGCAGTCTGTTGAAAATAAGTGCTGGATTTTTATTCAGGATGCATATTCAACATTTTTGACCATAGTTTGACTTTGATCCATCTCCATGAGCAGGCAGATTAATAATTGAGCCCTAGTTAAATAAGTGACAAATGAGATGGCCATGTGAACAAGGAAAGAAATTATGGAGGATGAAGTGAGACAAGAGAAAGAGAAAAGCTGGTTTGAAAACATGAGGAGCAATATGACTGTCAACATTGGTTGCATCCAAACCGAACCAGCAGAAGCAAAGGAAACAATAAATCAGCTAAATGATATCTGTTGGTCTTATCGTCCATATTGATCTATTTGCTATTCAGCCAGTGACTCAAAAGAGAAGATCATGTTGCAATTTTTTAAGGCTGAATAAGTTTTGTTTTTAATTAAAATCTTGGTGTTATATACAGTATATATATATATATATGTGTGTATACATAACATTTTATGTAATTTTTCTATTATTATTTTACCAAAATAAGTGAATGAAATGAAAATGATGAATTATATATATATATTTTTTTTTACCACTGATTAAATTAAAAAAGGTTTACATATATTCCAAAAGAAAAGAGAATTACGAATGACCTCGTTCAAAAGTTTACATACTGTTTTTTTGTGTTCTTAAGAAAAATCCTTCAGATCCCCCTAATTATTTGGTTTTCCAGCAACTTTTGCATATTATAACCATTTCCAGTGGTGACTGTATGATTAAGAGATTCATCTTTTCACATTGATGACACATTGATGACTCACACTCGAATATTACAAAAGGTTCAAACATTCACTGATGCTCCAGAAGGAAATGCAATGTAGGGTTAAGACCCGGAGAGTGAAGTATATGTTACAAAATAAGGTAGTGCTAAACGTAAAATAAAGTGCAAGAGGAGGATGTGGAATAAATTAGGAGTTTACTGACAACGAAGGAGGATAAAGACAACAGACTAGATTACATTCAGCATTTAGGTTAGGTTTCTGTTACATTGACACATCTACATACAAACAATCACGTACCAGGGAGAACTCAACAGAACGGGTATTAAAACAATCAGGGGGTGATGAGGGAACTGGAAACAGGTGGGAAGAATCAATTAACCAAAACTA
Source organism: Carassius auratus (assembly GCF_003368295.1). Lineage (NCBI taxonomy): Eukaryota > Metazoa > Chordata > Actinopteri > Cypriniformes > Cyprinidae > Carassius > Carassius auratus. The sequence continues at coordinate 115,562 of NW_020527735.1, forward strand.
GGAGGAAGGTGACCAAAAAAGGAAACAGAAAGTTCACAAATGTGACAGTATAATGGAGATTTGTCAGAAAAAAGGAAATAAAATTTTTTATATCTTTTTATTATATATATATATATATATATATATATATATATATATATATATATATATATATATATATATATATATATATATATATATATATATATATTACTGCCTTTAAGAAGCTAGAGAAGATAGATACATGTTTCCCAGAACATAATAATCTATCTGCCTAGATAGATATAGGTCTGACTATTTTCAATGATGTGAATTTCTGCAATAATCATTGTTTTACTTTGTAAAAAAAAAAAAAAAAAAAAAAAATATATATATATATATATATATATATATATATATATATATATATATATATATATAAATATATATATAATGTTAATGCTAAATAATTTAATTTCTTTAAATTAAAAATAAATAAAAAAATAAAACACTGCAGCAAGTAATGGTAGATAACAGTTCTGGTCTCTGTCTTTTGTCACAAAACCATGACACCAGGTCTGATTTAGACAGTGTTTGGTGAAAAGATTCAATTAAGATCGGTTTGATTAAATCTTAATTTTCTGGAGTCAGCGAAGCTTTGCCTGACTCCCACTCATGTTGTGCCATGAATCTCAAGGCCAGATTGGCATTTGGAAGTGTTTAGACCCGCCACCTGCTCTCGTCTCATTTCCCTCCCCATAACGGGAATGCAGACACAGACGGAGCCACAGTCTATCTGGGATAAGTTATCGCTGTCATGTGCCCCCATGGGCCACGTGGTCCAATTGTCATCCTGCATCCCACTAACTCCACGGACCAGCCCAATAAGGATTTATGTCTAGGATGCTTTCCTCTCATTAAAGTCCACCATGGACTCTCTTAGAGAAGGTAAATTCAACCTGTTCAGACGTAATAGACTGCTCCACCATTGCACAGCAGTGCTCAATGAGAGGCAGAGAGGGCCATTAGTCTTATGCGGCCCGACTAGAAGCAGGCAGGATAATGAACTAAGGAGAGGGTTAGGGCACCCAGAGGAAATAACGCTCACACTGCAGAGGTAAATTCACCATAAGAGACAAATACTGTGAAGAGCATGGGCCTCAAACTGACAAGGAGGTATACATACATTTTTTAGTGCTTATTGAGTGGATATTTATTTTCACATATTTAGTTATTTGTTTGCTTATTCCTTCGTTTTCGAGAATTTCAGATGCTATACCAGTGAAAAAGCCTCGTCTTGAGAGCATATTTTCATTTAAGGGTGTAGCCTCAAGGCAAAGCAAAGCAAAATGCTGTGACGGGAGTTTTAAATTGCAACACGTCTAGTGTGTAAAGTGTCTTGCTCAGTTTGTTTATGAATGTGCATTATTTCGGCACTTAAAGGTAAAAGTTGTACCTATGAGTTTTTTATGCATTTAATGTTATAAAATTGCTGTCATTTTTAATAGGGTAGGCTGTGATATGGAGGCGCTCATCCAGCTTCATCAGACTGAATGCATATTACGCCCCCAAGAAAATGAGCTATATCTTTTACTGTGAAAATAAAGAACGGTGATAAAGCGAGACAATGGAATTTAGGAATATATTCACACTGTACTAAATATGATGCATGATGCTTCTCCATTACACAAAACCGTCTGTGCAAAGAATTTTCAGAATACACATCTGCGAGTACAAATAGATAGTTGTGGGGTCCACAAGTAATTGTCCTCCTATGGTCATCACCTCAGAGATGAATAACAAAAATGAGATGTATGGTCAATGTTGCGCGGTGTTGGCCTTAAGTGCATTTCCTTTAGTGATGCTGAGTAAGCTTTGCCTGGAGTGCGGAGGTTTCTCTCTATGCCTTCCAAACTGGATGAAGACCAAGTCCCTGTCTTCATTTGTTTTTGTCTCCCTGTTCTCTACGCCAGATGGTTTGACAGTCTTGCCAGGAGCTGTTATTGCCTTCATAGATAGGCTTCTCTTGACAGCACGTAAGTAAACTTAAGCTAAAGGCAAGAGAGGGTAATTACACATAGACTAAGCTGAGCTCCATTCCAGTTATTATGGCACTTGGCACACACTGCTGCAAACTGGATTCGATTGGATTGAACTACAGAATGTTGCAATTGTTGCCGTATTTTGTAGCGATGTCAATGGTTGTGTTTGCAAAAAAAACATTAGTCTTTAAAGAAAATAATCCAACTCCACTCTTCAAGCTAGTTAAATATATATTTGGTAAGTTTGTAATTCAGCTGAGTATCAAAGATATTAGCAACTTTTACTTTCTACTCGACTACGTGACAGCTAGTTGCTGAATCGCAGGAGTTTTATATATGAGCTGAAGACATCATGAGGCCCAAATCAGAACATCAAGTGAAAGTAAGCTTTGACTATTTTACTTCATATTATTTTATTTATACGTTATACTGAAGAGAGGTTTTTGGTATCGATTTGCCCATGCCCTTTATGAGTTCTTGAGTTTAACTGAGACTTTGACTGTTTGAGAGGCTGCTGTGTTGACTTGCAGTGTTAAGGTGTAATTTCTGTTGTATAAAATAATCAACAAATCCTCATAGATCAACTGTTTCTTGTTTTTCGCTTGCATGTCTCTTTGGTGTTGAGCACTAGTGCATCTTTGTGCCAATATTCAGTATGAGTATAATACTTATCTACTGACCTGAGACTCGAACCCACAACCTTTGGGTTACAAGTCTGACTCTTACCATTATGCCACGACTGCTCCTAATAAAAGTAGTGGTGTATTCACACTGAAAAAGTGGGCGGTATTGCAGCAGTAATGTAATGGGAAGAGCTAAACATGCTTAACTTACAATTACAGTGTAATATTTCTTGTAATAGTTAAATAAAATGAAAGTTTATACTGGGGTACTCTACTTTTAGCCTAAAACACAGGCGCAACTCGCAAGTTACTTTTTGTTCTGCCTAAGGAAACATTGATTACAAATTAAATCAAAGCAGACTGTTGCATCTCCAAACAACACAGAAGTGTTATTTGGCTACTGATTCAACTGAGCTAATGATTAAATGATTCACTGTTCCTTGCAGTCACTTGATGCCACCTACTGGACTGGAGTCCAAAACTATGGGAGACCACAGACATGTAGACAGTTTCAACCAATTTTTAGTAATCGTCTGAACACGCGCACCAGACCGACCTTCAGTCTCGGATCTGTCATGGAATGTGCAAACCTCAGCAACTTCATGATACCAAAAATAGACGTGTAGTGTGAAAGCAGCAGTGATATGACGACATTAATGTAAATGTAAGCACAAAGCTCAAAGTGACTAAAATAAGTGAAAAAAATGACCTCCCAGTCACTAAGATATAATGCTCAAAATATTTCTGACACAATAACAAACTCAAACCTGTGTCAATTGGCAAGCATGTATCGGGAGCCTAATGGCTTCCCGGTTTAAACACACAAATAGCAGTCATGCCTCCCAGCTTCCTCATTAGCATAGTTAATCCTGTGTCTTGAAGAGGCTTGAGTAAAATATTCCTCGCAGGCAGTTTCGCACAACAAGCACCACTGATACAGTACATGAATAAATTACGGAGATAATTAAAGGAAATGTCAACGCGGGACTGGATGGAGCGTTATTAATGATGGCTGGGCTGTGTTAAAGTATCCTGGGCTGAAGTAAGCATGATTAATGTGTGTTTAATGGCAGTGGGGAAGAACACGGCTTCGGCTTTAATAAAGAGAGCTTATTTTACTGGGGTTTGTCTCTGGAATTGACCTGTTCTCAACACCCAGCGGAGCGCCGTTCGACCTTTCCAAAGATCATCTAATCTTCCGGTCTTGTTCAGAGATTTATTTCCAACAACAATTATAATGGCGTGATATGGATGGATATGTCTGGAAAGTGCTAATAAAATGCAGGGGGGTTTTTTGTGGGTGAATGTTGGGGCCTGTGGGGTCTGTGCTGTCAGACAGTGATGTTTTTATTGAAGTTCTTGACTGACGCACAAACAAAAAGCAGAAAGTCCCTCTCCTCCTTGAATTATAGGTTTGCGTGCGTGCTGAGAGGAAGGGACTTGTTTATCACAGAAACCTGAATAACGCCTGCTAGTAAAGCTTGTTAACCCTTCTAGAATAGTGTAATGGCGAGGAGCTCAAACCAGTTGTAAAGTTCAATCGCAGAGACCTAATGACACTCTTGGAACCAGGTCCAACTGCACTTGAGGAATGGTGGCACCCATAGAGTCATGTCATTTGTTCCTGAATGGGACTGACAAGTCTCGTTTCAAGGTCGATTTGAGCACACTCAGACAGGTATTCTTTATCAAGGCATTGAGCATAACTGCAAGCCTGTCATGTTTCACATAACAAGTTCAGCTCCCTCTGTGCTGTGGGTGTCAGAGATGTGTCAGTCAGTTTTTTATGTTAAATGAAAGTTTGATGCAACAAATGTTTTGGGAGGAATCCTAAAATCTGGATTCGTGTGGAAACATCTAAACTGACTAATTATGCAACCAAAAAATAATAATAAATAAATAATAAAAATAAAATGTAAAAAAGTTATGCTTTTCCAGTTTAAATATTTAAACATCCTTAATACAACATAAATTTATGTATTTACTTGAGAAGCAAAATTACATGTAATATTATGTTTTTTTTTTTTTTATCAATTATTATTTGCCAAAGGGTAAGAAAAAGTAAACATAATTCAAAGGGTAAACATGTTTATTTTTCTTTCCCAATCTGCAAAGCATAAATATCATTAAATATTATTTGATTTCATTGAAGACAAGATGTAATATTCTATTTTTCATTTATAATGAATGTTTTATGGACACTTGGATATATATTCTGGAAAACAAGACAAATATGGATTAAGATTGTGTGTGTGTGTGTGTGTGTGTGTACATAATTAACTATATTTTGGGGACAAATTTGTACCCAAAAGTGAGCAAAACCTTACAACGCCAAAAACCTCCATTTGGGGATGTCCTCATTTGTAAAATTGGTATAAAAATAAAGTAAACTAAGGTTTTTTGAAATTGTAAAAATGTTGAAGGCTTCGGGTTGGGGTGGATTTAGGTAAAAAAAAAAAGTGCAACTGTTTGTATGTAAAAACAGTAGAAGTCTATGTAATGTCCTCATTTAAATAGCTATGTAAACATAAAGTCTCTTCTGCTCACGAAGGCTGCATTTATTTGATCAAAAAAGTAAAAACTTTTGTTTAAAATTGTAATTTATTTCTCAGATGCAAATCTGAAATATTTAGCAGCCATTATTCCGTATTTGTGTCACATGATCCTTCAGAAATCATTCTAATATGCTGATTTGCTGTTCAGAAAACATATTCTTAAAATTTTTGAAAATAATTTTTGTTGCTTAATATTTTCGTGAAAACCTTGATACACTAGGCCTACGATTCAAAAGTTAAGTAATTTTATATTTATTTAATTTGATTATTTATTCATTAATTATTTATTATTTTAATCACGATCATTTTGGCAATAACTTCTGAAGGCATTAGATGCGATTTTTTATTCATTCATTCATTCGTGCAGAAGTGAAAAAATAAAATAAAATAAAATAAAATAAAATAAAATAAAATAAAATAAAATAAAATAAAATAAGGTTAATGCTACCAGAATCGTAAAGGGGGATTAAAACTGGAGCCAAAAGCGTACAATTCCTCATGATTCCCGTCTGTAGTCATAAGGGCCAGTTGTGCGCTTCGGTCAGAAGGTGGCGCTGTTGTTCATAAAGTCTCTCGCTATCATTCTGCTGATTTGCTGGACCCAGCGCTGGCTGGACACGCTGAATATAAATCTGGCAGCAAACAACATCTCTCTCTTTCTCTGTATGGCTGTGAATCCAGCGAGGTGAGCTTGGCTCAGGAGGAGCACTGTCTGGGTTTGCGCGCAGTTTGCAGACACATTTGCGAGGGAGCCGTGCTGGAATATATTCAGGGGTGAAGAACCGAAGGAGAAAGGGCGAAACCCTCCTACAGCCTGCGCTTTCTTCTGACTCTCTCTCTCTATCTCTATCTCTGGACTTTGGCAAAATGGTTTTCCCGAAATCTCAGTGACTGCGATGTCAGCACCTCTCTCTCATCTACCGCTCGTGGAGCACAGACTGAAGAAATAATAATAATTATAATAAAAACACACGTTAGTCGGGTAAAGTATAACATTTCATATCTGAATTGAGCGTTTTGTTATCATAGTTATTCTGCCTGCTCATTGTTTCACCTTGCATGGCTTTGAGGTTAACCCTTATAATTTCATGTAATTTAGAATTCACAATGAATCAGTGCTGATTGCAGCAGCAGATGCTTTAATCTGCACGTCAGATATCAGCTCAGCCATCAGCTCGTGTTGGTTTACTGTTAAACAGCGTGTGCTGAATGATGCTGATTGACAGCTTTGGATTTGACAGGCAGGGATATAAGGAGCTCTGCTGCAGTGAAGTTCAGGCTGAGCTTCAGCTGGGCATCTCCTGCAGAAATGCACAGGTGCTCTGCTGGTTTGTCAGGAAAACCCCTGAGGAGAGCCAGGAATTCAGTACAAAAGTGCCTCATACTTTACATTACAATGTCCCTGTTACACCAGTCACATTTTATACAGCTATAATAATGTTATTACTTTATCTATAATAATTTAGGTCTATACACCTTAAAAATTGGTAATCTGCATGCCTTGAAGAGCCATTTCTGCCTGATTTAACCTGTAAAATAAGTAGCTGATATAAATGTATTTAGGTTGATTCAGTGGCATTTTTACCTAGAATTGTTGTTGCATGTAGTGTAAAGTGTACTTACAAGTAGCACCATAGTGTGGTAACTATATCCATAAAGTACATGTTGGTTTCTTCTTATAATCATGTAACATGAATACTGTAATGTCAAGAATAGCATAAATGTGTCCAAAATGCCTGTTTGTGTTTCCTGAAAGTGTGGTGATATTGTATCAGTGAGGCATCTTATGTTTTTTATACTTCTCATATGATGTTACACTTCACCATGCTCAGTGGTTGAACCGATATGATGCTGTCTTCGAGAGCAACCACTTCCTCTAGAAATGATACTTGTAATATGGCTTTGCATTTTTAATGTGAACTTTTGGTTTTTAATTTCACTCGAATTATTCATCTGTAGTATGCAGGCAATATGAGAATCACAAGGAGTCAAGAGAAGTCAAGAAATGTCCCTCACTTTTCGAACCCCTTAGAAGTGCCAAGTGTCTTTTCAACACGCAGCCACCGATTTAATACGAATCTGCAATCAAATTTAACTGAGGACTCTATTGCTCATACACATTAAACATGCATTCTGCATTGCATTTGAAATTTAATGCAAATTTAATAAATCTCGCACAAAAAAAAATAAAAAAATCTGTGGACCTTTAATAATACTGAAGCTGTGAAATTAAGTCATTCATTGCTATGGACAACTTGTGTAAAATTCAAACCTTGGAGAATCTTCAAATGACCTGCTTTATATATATGCACTTCCCTCAATTTATTCACACCAAGAACTAAATTGCATTTCAAATAATCACTTTACCGAGTCTATATTGGACAAAAACAAGTAATTCTGGCTATCTGTTAGCATAAGTGCCCTTTGTGGGTTGACATTTTTAAAAAACGGTGTTGTTCTTAAAACTCCTCGTGCACAGGGAGCAGCCATGATGAGACTTATTAGTCGTCTAGTCATGTACTGTACGAGTGGGAAGAATTCTGTGTCCTGAGACCTCTTTCTGAAGCTGCCATTCGTTATCCTAATGAGTGTCTCCGACTTTGGGCTTGAGGGAGCAAATAAATTAAGGACAAACACGTGCCTACTCTAATTCCACAGATAAGCACTTAACAATACAATGAGACAGAAAAATCCTTAAAGACACTTTAAAAATAAATAAATAAATACAATTTAATGGAAGGTTTTAAAAAACGAATGATTTTATCATTTACAAAATATGGGTTGTTATAAGTACCTTCATTTCCGGCTAAAAGTATTTTGTTTGTCAGTCAAAAACACTTTAATAGCCTTTCTAATTTCCAGAAATGAGGTTTAAATGGACTTGCGGCTTCGTAAGGTTCTTGGAAAGAAACTAAATATGGTCAATATTTAGGAAAGAAAGAGAGGAAGGAAAAAAACATAACAGGTTTTTATTTTTTTTCTGGGGGGGGGGTGCAATGTCTTTGTCAAAATAAGTTTCTGAAGCATTTGTCTGATGTAGTCTTGTGTATTGTATATCAATAAAAAGGAATTATACTTTGTTAGCCTAATCCCGTTAAGCCTAATATTTTTTTTTTTTTTTTTAAGATGTATTTTTTGGTATTTTTGCCTTTATTAATGCAGGACAGATCCGTGCTAACAGGAAGTGAAGTGGGACAGAAACAGGGGGCAGTATCGGTACAACGGAGCTGTATGTAGGTGTACTATGGCGTTATAGCTGTGCCTCAGTCCTGAGCAAGTAATTGTACGTTTTGAGCACAGAGAACAATATATTTGCAAGCACATTACATTATGTTTTGAACAGAAATTAACAATCGCAAAAAAAAATAATAATAATAATTCGCTTGAGCAAAGAAATGATTCCATGCTCAATAAATGTATTTGCTTGTTTGCTATTATCCATATTAACGTGCAGTAATAACCCCTCTCACACAGTTTACTCAGGTGCTCTATCACAAACTTAAACCTCTTAATTCTGTGCACGCTCAACTTTCGACACACGCTCGCTCAACTTACAACAGCGTTACAAGTGTGTCACAAAATAAACCAATCGGGAAATTAAATTAAATTGTGATTGGCTGTTGGTCTCCAATCAAATCGCTAGTAGAACCAAAGCCCGTCTGGTCCGTGTACGTTTTGATCATTTCATTTCCTATTTAGAATTAAATAACGAGAAATGGAAAAAAATGGCTTGTTTATTTGTTTTTCCGTTTAGTTTAACAAGCGGAAATTTTGTTTTTGGCTCGATTTCTCATTTTGTCATTTGCGGTTTACAAATCGGTTTATGGATTCAATATTTCATTCGCACTTGTGTGTGGCGCCGAAACGCTGCTTTCATCTGATTGGTCGAATTCCCCGGCCTTCAGCTCGGTCTTTTCAATTTTGTTTGGTTTGCATTCATCAGCCATCTCTCAATTGCTAGATTGGTCATCTCACATGTTGCCAAATACAACCCAGCTGTTCATCAAACATTTATTCATAATTTAAAAAGGAAACAGTAATGCATTAATGTGCACGCTTATCCCAAATCTCACTGATATCAGTGTCAACACACAGCTGTTTTTCTGTTGGGAATGGTTTTGTTAAGCTGTCTTGTATGCATTTGCTTAAACTAACCTGTCACTATGAGATACAGTTGTCATTTGTTTTGATGTAAAGTGCCTAGAGGCAAAGGGACAGAGTGAATGATGATTATCACAAATCTGGCGCCTCTGTGTATCGCTTTCCTCGCCGCTGCCACCAGCTTCATTTGCTATTTTGATGATGTGCTTCAGTACCCGTAGAGGCCACTTTTCTAGTTTGAGAGAAAGAGAAAGCAATTGATAGGCTGTTATTAATGGCTTTGTGCTTCAGAATGAAAGCTTCACTCGTCACTACCTGAGATTAATATTGCGACGTCCACTACAACTGTGCCTCAGCGTCGGGCCTTGCTCATCGCTTTATCTCTCCATTTTTTGGGCTTCAGTTTGACAGTTAGTGTTAGTAGGTCAGTAGGGCTGACTGATATATATTTATACACACACACAAACACACACACACTCTCACACACACACACACACGCACACACACACACACAAACACACACACACATACTGTATATATATATATATATATATATATATATATATATATATATATATATATATATATATATATTTAGACACACACACACAGATTGCAAATTATTTATAAAAAAAATACATATATATATATATATATATATATATATATACATACATATATTATACATTTAACTCTTTCCTTCCAATATATTTTATTGTATAAAAATCTAAGCAAGCAATATGCCAAAAGAAAGAGATGGTTACTCTGTTTTCTTTGTGCATATGTTTCATTAAAAAAGGTAACATTTCTAACAAAAAGTTGAGAAAATCTTGCTTTTGTCAGAGAAAACGTCTGGATTTAATTCAGAGTGATGATCAAAACATAGATAACTTCCATTAAAACTTAAACAGAAACCTTTTCCTAGGTCTTCATAAGGTCGCCGTGATTTTACCAATTAATACCGAGCGGCAACCTCCCGCTCTCTCGTGAAGCCCATAAGGAAGTTACAAAAATTGTAATGCATCGACTGGCCGCTTGAGGCTGGCTGCAAAAGGGAGTCAATCCCATAGACTCCCCATGTTAAAGGGTTAGTTCACCTAGAAATCAAAATTATGTCATTAATAACTCACCCTCATGTCGTTCCAAACCCGTAAGACCTACGTTCATCTTCAGAACACAGTTTAAGATTTTTTAGATTTAGTCCGAGAGCTCTCAGTCCCTCCATTGAAGCTGTGTGTACAGTATACTGTTCATATCCAGAAAGGTAAGAAAGACATCATCAAAGTAGTCCATGTGACATCAGAGGGTCAGTTAGAATATTTTGAAGCATAGCAAAAAAAGCAATAGCAAAAACTACACCTTTATTCAGCATTGTCTTCTCTTCCTTGTCTGTTATAAGACAGTTCAAAACAAAGCAGTTTGTGATATCCGGTTCGTGAACAAATCATTCGGTGTAACCGTATCTACTTGAACCAGTTCACCAAATCGAACTGAATCGTTTGAAATGGTTCGCGTCTCCAATACGCATTAATCCACAAATGACTTAAGCTGTTAACTTGTTTAATGTGGCTGACACTCTCTCTGAGTTCAAACAAACCAATATCCCGGAGTAATTCATTTACTCAAACAGTACACTGACTGAACTGATGTGAAGAGAGAACTGAAGATGAACACCAAGCTGAGCCAGATATTGAACAAAAGATTGACTCGTTCTATAAATACGTTTATATTAATTTTTCCCTTCATGTCAATCTCTTTAATTAACGTTCTGAATACTTTATTAAATAATAGCCTACTGTAAATGCTGGACATGCCAATAAAGTTTAAATTGAACATATTAAATTTTTCGTCTGCTAATTAATAGACCGCAATTATAAATACTCCCTTGAGAAATTAATAATCATGTAGTTTAAATTGTAAATGTAAACACAACACACTCATTTTTCATTACACATGGGCATAAATACAATCATAAAGTCAAAACTGTCTGGTGTTTTTTTTTTTTTTTTTTTGCAAAATATTTGTTACGCTAGCAAATGCTAGCATAATTATACAAAATGTTAACTAGGTAACGTGATACACACATTGAAAGGGGAAATAAGCATATATAACAATAAATATACAAATATAACCCTAATAAGTTAATGTAATAATAATAATAATAATAATATACAAATATTAAATGTTTAATGTTAATAAAAAATAAATTATCTATTTACCGGGTTGCTATGGTCACGCAGGTTTGTTTACGCATTAAACTCATGGGCACGAGAAATGGATTCCCTCAAGATAGCATATCAAGACCACGACATAACAATGTCATCACCTCGACAAAATGATCTCGTGGCCACGACATAAAATCATGTTCCCATGAGTTAATACGATGTTTCCACAAATTAATATCTTGTGGCCACAACATATTATCATGTTCTCATGAGTTATTATGTTGTGGCCACAACGAAACTAAGTGAACTGAACATGTCACCTCCCGGGCACCTTAGGAAAGAGTTAATAAGTCTACTTTTTAAAATAAAACTAAATTTTTTTTTTTTTTTTTTTAAATCTAAATAATATTATATTGCTATCTGGTGTCATTTTGTAACTGATCTGCACTACAGGAGCTTAAAAAAAATTTAATTAGAATTTAAAAAAATAAAAATAATTTCACACCTGATGCCATTTATGTCTGTGTCCTTATTTAAGGGAAATAATAGATATTCATCTCTTGTTTCAGGCTTATTTGACGTGTCATCCACCCTGTAAAATAAAGAAATAAATGAATACAAATATAACATCTTTCCCGCTAAACTGCACTCAACAGCTTCGTAACTGAGAAAATCAGTCAGGCTGGTCAGCGACATAATAATTCCTCTTATACCTCGCAGAGGATCATCAAAACATATACCAGCAAGATCGCACCCGCATATTATACAGAATAAAGTGTTGTGACAGGAAGACATCAGTTAACCAACCTACAGTATAAACGCAATGTTACAGGACAGTAACAGATTTATTTGTCACAAATGGACTGTCTGTCCGAGTATGTTGCTTATTAGAATGCTTCTTTTTGTCTTAACGTCTAATATTTCAGTTTTCTGAAACACTTTATGGCATCATAATGTATTTTTTTTACACTTGCTAGTGATAGAATATTGTCTACAGAATAATTTATTGCTACACTAGAAAAATGCTTCATTACATTCTGTATCTCAGCTACATCAACTGGGTTTGCATGTTGCATACAGTTAAAGATCTGGACTAGTGTTAATGTTGTTGGCGTTTTTTTTTTTTTTTTTCGTCTTAGTATTAGTCTGTGTCATATTTCAAATGTTCTTTATAGTTGCCTTCTTTTATTTTTTATTTTGTGTTGAAAACAGACTTCCACACTTGGAAGTGCAAGTGCAACCTGCAACCAAGATCGCAAACAATATAGTAAGGATCCATGTGTGGATTTGTCACAGAGAAGGCTCGATTGCAGATTTAGTCACAGCATAAAACCCAAGCAGCCACGTGAAGGAGCACAATGTTTTCATGGTTGCCAGGTTGTGAAGATTAAGTAAATCACAGGGCAGAATTATGTAAACTTGTTTCACCACAGGATAAAACTAAATTATCCCATAGAAAATGTATGAGAAAGAGAAAAGCTGTTATTAGGGGTTTTATACTCTTGACATCTGACAACCCTAAGCATAGTTTTCCATAATATTTTTTTTCCTCTTTTTGTTGAACAAAACAACAGTTTTTGCTATACTGAATTGAAAACAGTTTTATTATTGTCTTTTTCATCAACAACATGTCGATATAGTCACAGTTAACATTTTGATGACGTCGGTGTCATATCAGTGTTATCTCGTCTTAGTCGTAAAAAACGTCAGCGAACATTTTTCAACAATTTTCGTTAATGAAACTCACACATATACTGCACATTTGAAAGCGTGTTTTTGTATTGACCCGTGATTATGTTAGTCAAGGAACAAGAAAACATAATCAAGAAATTGGAGAGTTGTTTGTAATGCCGTGGAGCTGGGTCTTTGAAGCATTCTTCACTTCACAGAGTTTGAATATTTAACATTATTGATGTGGCTTTACATCTTCAGGGTGTTTTATATGGAGGAATGTTGAATTGTTACATTAAATGCTTTAAATTAGGCTGCAAATAACTGGGCCCCTAATTACACAGTGCACACTTTTATTAATGGGAATGAACTAGACGGTTCAGTGTGATGAGAAGGTCTCATAGGCTCACTGCCATTGAGGATTTCACTTCAAGACTGCTTAGCAAGAAGGAAACATGACATACAGTGTTCTTCAAACAAAATCCAGAGACTTTAAATCCCATTTTACACACTTACTCCAGCTAAAACCAGCCTAAAACTTGAAAGATGAGGGGAATCCTTCCTGAGGCTTTACGCTCTGGCAGTTACAAGAGATGGCAATAATTATCATTCTTGGAGTGTCCTTATACGTCTTCAGTGGTCTGGATATTACTCGCCTTTGTGTGAGTGTGTGTTTTGTGCATCAGTGAATTCTGTGAAGTGTTTCTATGAAGTGTATTATGAGAAACTGACGTTGAGTGTTGGTTCTTCACTGGTGGGCTGCATCCAAAAAATGGGTCACAGGTCTACTCTGATCAAATTCTGTGTTATGTGGGTGCAAATTAATCTGCTGTTTGGTAGAAACTAGTCAGATTAGGCAGAAGCCAACATGGACAGATTGTTTGACAAGCTCTTATCCTTGAAAAGCATGGACAAAACTACACAAGGTTAAAAAACATATGACCCTCACAACATTAAATATGTAGTGCACATAGGATAAACATGACTTGGTGCCATCCAGAAATGTTTTGCACAGCAAATTATTTGCTTCTGAGAAACATATAATCAGAATGGAGGAGATATTAGTAACCAAATACTAACCATAGTAAATTTTAGTACAGTACAATTTAGCATAAAAACATTGGTACAGTACATGCTAAATGTAAAAATGTAAATGCATTAATAAGAACATTTAATATTTAATTAATAGTAATTAAATAAACGGTCAGGTTTTTTTTTTTTCTTTTTTTTTTACGAATGAATAACAGCAAGGACACATTCGGTTGATCAAATAATAAATAAATAACATTTTATAGAGCGTCTACAAAGACCCTACTCACGAACCCTCTGCCAATCTGTGGAACCAGGTGAGCCCTGCACCCCACACTCACACACTCCGGCCTGCTCACAAACCCCCTGAGTTGGGTCCCTGGGTTCTACCTCGCTGCCCCACCGCGGGTATTGCTGTGGTTTTGCTAGCCCCGCTTGTACGGTTTCTAAGCACCTGCTCAGCACTACCCAGCCCATCTCGTATGCTTCTACGGACCATCAGCCTTGGCACTGCGATTCAGTTTGCCCAGCATCCACCCAAGTTCAGCGTTATCCACTTCACTACAATGAAAACAGAGATTGCAGTCCTACTGGGGCAGGACGTGATAGAGCCGGACCCTCCAGCTGATATGAGGATGGGGTTTTACAGCCCTTACTTCATTGTACCCAAGAAAGGCGGTGGGTTACAACTGATCTTGGATCTGCGAGTTTTGAATCAGGCCCTTTATTGGCTACCGTTCAAGATGTTGATGCAGAAACACACCTTCAAGGCATCCATCCCCATGATTGGTTTGCAGCGATCGACCTGAAGGATGAGTACTCTCATGTATCATTCCTTCTGCACCACAAAACTTTTCTGCAGTTTACGTTTGAAGGATGGGCATATCAGTACAAGAGCCTGCCCTCAGACTATCCCAGTCTCCCCGTGTCTTCACGAAAGTCACGGAAGCGGCTCTGGTTCCCCTCAGAGAGCAGGGTGTTCGCATTCTCAACTATCTAGATGATTGGTGGATTCAAGCACAATCTTGAGATCAGTTGTGTGAGCTCAGGGGCTTGGTGCTCTGGCACCTCAGCCTGTTGGGCCTTTGGGTCAACTGGGAAAAGAGAAAACTCTCACTGACGCAGAGGATCTCTTTTCTCGGTATGGAGTTGGATTCAGTCGAACAGATAGCACGCCGCACAGAGGAATATGCGCGGTCGGTGCTAGCCTGCTTGAATACATTCAAGGGCAGGACAGCGGTCCCACTGAAACTCTTTCAGAGGCTCCTAGGCCTAGTCCAGAGGTGGGCGTGGAAGCATGGCACTCAACGGGTCCAAGTTACACCGGCCTGTCGCCAAATCCTCACACCGTGGTCAGATCTTACATTCCTCTGGACAGGGGTGCCCATAGAAAAGATCTCCAGGTTTGTTGTGGTTTGCACGGATGCCTTCGCCACCGGCTGGGGTGCCACGTACAATGGGCATGCAGTTTTAGGGGTTTGGATGGGCCCACAGCTGCATTGGCACATTATTTGCCTAGAGTTGTTAGCAGTGTGTCTTGCCTTGAACTGTCTCAAATGTCACTTACTAGGTTAGCACATGCTGGTCCATATGGACAACACAGTGACCGTGGCGTATATATCAACTGACAAGGAGGTCTGCGCTCCCGTCGCATGTCGCAACTTGTCCGCCACCTCCTCCTTTGAAGTCAGCAGGTTCTAAGGTCACTTCGTGCTGTTCACATTCCGGCCTGCTCCACCGTACTGTCGATGAGCTGTCTCAAGCAATGCTCCCGGGAGAATGGCGACTCCATCCACTGATGGTCCAGCTTACTTGAACTAGTGCTCCTCGCGACAGCCCCTCCTTGGCCGATTCCTCTGAGGAAAGATCTACTGACTCAGAGACAGGGCACCATTTGGCAACCCCGTCCAGACCTTTGGAAACTCCATGTCTGGTCCCTGTACAGGACGCGGAGGTTCTAGGTGACCTTCTCGCTGAGAAGACCCCGAAAATGCCCAATTGCGGTCGTGCTTTCCTTTCTGCAGCAAGGACTGGAGCAAAGACTGTCTCCCTCCACCCTCAAAGTCCAGGTTGCCGCTATTGCTGTGTACCATGACCCCGTGAAGGGGAAGTCTTTGGGTAAGCATGACCTCATAATCAGTTTCCTTTAAGGGGCTAGGAGGTTAAATCCCGGGACCTCTTGGGACATAACTCTAGTGCTTAAATCATTACAGCAGGGCCCATTCGAGCCTTTGCATTCAGTTGAGCTAAAGTTTCTTTGATTGAAAACTCATTTGCCTGCTTGCACTGGCCTCCATCAAGAGGGTAGGCAACCTGCATGCATTTTCGGTCAACGATTCGTGCCTAGAGTTTGGGCCAGCTGACTCCCAGGTAATCCTGAAGCCCCAGCCCGGCTACGTGCCCAAGGTTCCCATTACACCCTTCAAAGACCAAGTGGTGAACCCTGGCTTTGCTCTGTCCCATCCGAGCATTGAGATGCTACGTAGAATGGACACAAAGCTTCAGGACTTCAGACCAGCTCTTTGTCTGTTACAGGGGCCGGCAGAAGTGGAATGCCGTTTCTAAGCAGAGGATGGCCCATTGGATTGTGGATGCCATAACCCTGGCTTATTAGGCACAGGGTGTGCCCTGCCCATTCAGGTTGCGAGCTCACTCATAGCTGCTCCAGAGTGTCCGTACTGAAGACCCTGCTGAGATCCTACATCACCCTAGGCAGCTGGATGCGGCAGAACGTTCGGTGCCAGGCCTTCATGATGAATCCGTGAGAACCATGCAATGCTGAGTTCCATATTGAGACCTAATCAGTACTCGTATGCGTATAGTCCATGGTATAGCCTTAGAGCTAGTGTTTCTCCGGCAGACCTCTGCCTTCCCAAGAGGGTTTTAATCACCTCAAATTGCTCCATATACACCTAAACGGATGCTATATGTGTATTTGCTCCCGAGACCTCCTTTGGGAAGGATGGGTTTCCGCAGCATCACTGTTCAAAGCGGAATGGGTATGTTTTCCCAGTGTTATCCAATCTCACCAAGTGAGGTAGTGCTTTGACAATGGTGAGTGGAACTACTTGTTCGAGTATGGCTCGCACAGGGCACTGGAAGGGGCAGTACCCATGGCACTTTGGTAGGGATCCAATTTTTGTCGGTCACAAACGTGGCATCAAGAGTACCCGACTGAAAGGGAATGTCTCGGTTACGTATGGTAACCCTCGTTTCCTGAAGGAGGGAACGGAGATGCCACGTCCCGTTGCCATGGTTGCTGTACCACCGCTGAGCTACTGGGTCTCTGGCTGGGCTCCTCAGCGAAAAACTGCATGTATTGCACCTGCTGCCTTCTTAGTTCATAGTGCATTAACTAATGTAAACAAATACAACTTTTGATTTGAATAATATATTAATAAATGTTGAAATTAACATTAACTAAGATCAGTAAATGCTGTAGAAGTATTGTTCATGCTTAGTTCGTGTTAGTGCTAATGCTGTGAATGAACCAAATAAATATTATAACACATAACTCTGTTATTATATTGCACTGTAAAGCTTCATGTGTTTAAGTCCATACACTGTTTTAGTTATTATTCTAAATAAGTCATAATGCATGTATTTTATGATTAATTTTTGTTAAACAACATCCACTTCAGTCTCTTAGAGATCTTGGAAGCAATGACAGTTAAAAAGCTACAGGACAGTGCAAATGATGTGGCTATTTACTAACATGACAGTTTGCATAGGGATTAAGTGTTATCTGTGTATATATTTTTTAATCAAATGTTAATTTAATCAGTGTTAAATTAAATCCATTATCATAACTGCTTCAAAATACATGCTGTTAACAAAATCATTGTTTAATGATTTACAGTTGCTGTACAGGGAGACTTTAGATATAAATTAATAACTCAGTAGGTAATGTTTTCTCATTAAAATCAGATGATTTCCAATTGATTTAATAGGTACAATATGTGCGAATAGCAATATGACAGTGATATGGCTTCATTTACATTTACATTTATACATTTAGCAGATGTTTTTATCCAAACGACTTACAGTGCATTCAGGCTTTACAATGTTTTTTTTTTTTTTTTTTTTTTTTTTTTTTTTTTAAATCAGTATGAATTTATCAGTATTCATATGTTACTATGTCCTGAGCAATCCAGTTTTCAAAAAAAAAAAAAAAATCTGTGGTGTAACCACAGTGACATATACCTACTGTGATGTCATGTACATACCTTTTATTATCAAAATATAGGTTTGGATTATATATATATATATATATATAAACTCTGGTTTAAACTCTGGTTTAGAATATCAGTCCAGTCTGGTCCTCATATTTGATTTTCTGTATCACATAGTTGGGATTTTTCCAAATCTTTCTGCAGGTTACATCGTTACAGTAGGTGGTGAAAATGGGTTGTCTTTAAGAGTCATTGAACCAATTCAGTAAGAAACAATATGTTGCTACATGGATCATTGGAATCTCAGGCAGACCACAAAACCGTGGGTGTAAAGTAGGGGGCATGACAACTAAGTTGACAACCAAATGCAGGCTTTATTTACAAACGTTGACAGACAGGCCAGGTTCAAAAACCTACAAACTGTTAACATCAAAGGCATGGACAAAAGAGTAATTTGAAAACAGGCACAGATCAGGACAGGCAGCAAAACAATGACAAATAGTCTAGGATCCAAAAACCACAAAGGAAAGTCAAGGCAAGACAAGGCACAGGAAAAACAAAGAAATAAAACATAGGCAGGAACACGGAACACGGAAACTGGAAAACATTACAGACTAACAATCCCCACTAATGTTTGTGTGTGAGTGTAACCATTATAGTCCTTCTCATATGAGACAGCTGTGAACTGATGATGAGTGTTGATGAGTCCATATAAAGGATTATGAGAAATTGATCCCGGGTGAGTGACAAAGGTATGGGATGGAGCTCATGGGCACTCCTGCTGGAGATCTTGACAGTGGAACATAAAAAAATGCTTGATGAATTTTATGTCATGATTCTGCCCTCATGTCCTTGATTTTCCTCTAGTCTTGAGGCAGGATCATGACAGGCCCGTGTTTTGTGTACAAGCACATGGCCTTGTCTTTGGGCCATGTGCTTGTGTTGTCTCGTTTCCTTGCCCCGCCCCCCTTGTTATCCTAGTCTTGGTCCTTATTGATTTACCTGTGCCACCTGTTACGTCTTATTAGTGTTGTGCGGTACATTGTTATTGTTACACTTTGCTACTTATTGTGATATATTGTTACTCATTGGTGCACTTAGAAGTTCTGTGATTGTTTATCTGTAGTTAAGTGTTCTTGTGTTAAGAGTCTTTGTCAATCATGTCAACCTAGTCTTGTTAAGTCATTTAGTCTCTGCCTTAGTTGTTGTTTTCCCCCTCGTCGATTTTGTTTTCCCCTTTTTGTTGATAATAAAGCCTGTGTGTTGTGATTCCTGTCTGCGCTTGAGTTCGTCCTTACCCTCCACGTGTCAATTTAATGTACTAAAACAGTCATATTAAAAGATCAAATGGAAATATAAACCATACTGTATATTTATACTAAATAAAGGCAAACAGATGAGCCCTGAGCTAAACTGCAGCATTAGCTTTTTCTTTATAATAGTGAGAATAGTGAGAATATGAAAAATACTCTTTATGTTCATATTGTGGGTTATCTGCTTGTCTATACATAGTTGCCCGGTTCCACAGACAGAATTTAGCTCAAGCCAGGGCTAGGATTTGGTTAAAGTTGGATATTTCAGCAGTTTTTATAAAAATGGCTAAAAAAAAAAAAAAAAAACACTACTGGTGTGAAACTTGACACAAAACAATGGCACTGACATATATTTCTGATATATCAGTGCAAGTTATTTTCAGTTGAGATAGCTAAAATATGCATTTTAAACTGGGACTAAATGTCATCCAATGTCATTGTTTTAGGCCTAGTTTCACAGACGGGGCTTAGATTAAGCCATGATTAAATCTTAATTAAATTTGGACATTTAAATAGTTTTTATTTTTATTATTATTAATTAATTATTTTTTTATGTACCTTAGGGGGGGAAATATTATTTGTGTGCATACAAATCAGTAGCAAATTGCTTTTAGTTACACCAAACATGCATTTTACTTTGGGCTTGTGAAACCGGGCATTAATATATTAATATATTAAGACACATTAAGCTAAAAAAAATTGTTTTATGTGTGTTCATGTTGTTTATATGGGTTTTTTACTCATTGTTTATATGGGTGATTTTAAGTGAAAAGCATTCACATGCAGATTTTTGCAGTTGTTGGTTATGCTTTTTTTATTGTTGAAATCTCCAGCCGATCAATATCAATTTGCATCATGGAAAAGAGTATCGTTCTGAATGCAAGTGATCTCACTCGTGATCTTTTATGCCACATTAGCTTCATTAGCGCTGTAATAATTTTTCCCCATAATGTATATTGTAAGCACACAGCAGCCACCGCTCATTACCTTGTGTCTTTCTTTTGCATAAAAACTAATTGTTAAGAGTTAATTGAGAAAAATAGACTGGACTACCTATAACGAAGTATTTCTAATTTCTTATAATTTGGTCCTCCAGGTCACGTGGTTTTCTCAAGAGGAAGAGAGAGGAAGAGAAAGAGAGCAGCCGTTCATTTACGGCACACTGGATTCAAGTAGCACTCGCCCCTGGCAGCTGAAGATGATGTTACTATGGAAACAGTTTTTGCTGCTATCAATCATGGAATATCTTGCAGGTAAAATGAATTGGTAATTCCTTCCCTCTGTGGCTCTTGTGGTGTATTCACAACTATGTCTCTATCAACTTTAACTTAATCTTTTCTAAGGTAGACTATAGCAGTGTTCTGTAGCTCAGAGTTAAAAAAAAAAATCTGACTGTACATATATGATAAGTACTCCCCCAAAAAACATACCCTTGATTAATGAAGCATTATGTACTGTATGTGTTCAACCTGTCTGGTCATTTATTGTTTTTGTGTGAATCCATGGCAGACAGGAACAAATGTGCAGCATTTATTGCTACCAGTCTATGTCTTGATTATAAACGGAAGACCGTAATAGTCTCTGACGCACAGAATCAGGCTTACAGGAACAGGAGGTGTTTCGGACCTGGTGAAGGGGGTTTCAATTAAGCTGTGCAGTCGTTTTGATAATGAATTGTGTTGTGAGGGTTTTGGAGGCTTCGATACAATGTGTCCTCCAAGGAAATTGAACTAGTATGTCACAGTGTATGGCTCCACTTCCTACAGATGTCGTAGGGGAAATTATTTCTCTCAATATGAATTCACTGGGAATAGTCTGATTTATATATGTATACTAAACTACCCCCAGAGCTCCATCTCTTAAAGGCAAAGGTCACCTAAAAGTGATGCTTCTGTCATCTTATACTCACCCTCATGTTGATTCATATCTATGACTTTCTTTCACCGAAGAACAAAAGAAGATGTTTTGAATCTTTTTTTACTGATTGCTCTTTTCCATGAGTCCCCGCTGAGGCTTTCAAGCTCCAAACAGGATGCAAAAGCAGCATAAAGTGGTCTGTACAACATGTGTGCTGTATTTCAGGTCTTCTGAAGCCATATGATAGCTTTGAGTGAGGAACAGATTGCAATTTGAGTCATTCTTCACCTCCTGTGAGCTGTTAATGGCTGTGACGGGATCACTGAGTCTGTGAGTTGAACTCGAGGGCCAGTTTGATTTGTGAATGAATCATTCAGACTGGTTTTGTGAACTGAATGAACTGATTCATGAAAAAAAAAAATTCCAACTCCATTTTTTTTATTAGGGGTGAAAATTGCATGTTTCATCATGATATGATCTAAAACAGGTTTTCTGAAAAAAAAAAAAAGATGACAGAAGCATGCTGCAATCTGATTGTGATTTGATTTGATTTAGGGATCTTCGTCTGATATACATATGATATCTTATTTTTTTTAATGGCTTTTAAGAATGTTTAAATGTATATTAAAATGTTATTGTTGTTTTACCTCTTCCTTTCATCTCCGTTTACAAAACAACATTTTACAATTACCTTCAGTTCGCAATTCTTCCCTTTGCGCCACCTGGCGGTAGTTTCACGAATGATTTTAACACACGACTGACTTGCAGTTAGCCACGGCGTTATTACACATTCTGGTTGTCTACCTACTGTTTTCATATTACAAAATTACAACTCGCAAATACATAAATTTACATGAACATTTAATTAAAATTTCTGAAAATGTTAAATCCTGTATCCTAATTAAGACATCCGTAACAAAAAAAAAACGTAGTAATAGTTTTTAATTAATAGTTATTAATTAAGAGAACAAATAATATTAAAAAATAAAAAATAAATCACAAATGATACTGTCAGTCTGATAACAGCTCATAACTAAAGAAGATCATTAAAGACAGTTTTTGTTGATTTCCGCTGTATGCCCAAATAGAATTTTCTTTTGTTCATGTCAAATAAGCTGAATTCAAAGCTTAAGTGTGTCTTTTTTGTTTTTTTACTAGTGTAAGTATAACATAAAGGAATTGCAAAAACTATTAATTGCAAACACGTTTTTTAAAGTCTGCATGAAACGGAGATTGCAATAATCTTTTCTTCTTTATTGTTATGTATATCCAATGAAACAGCTTTTTGAAGATTTTTTAGGCTTGATTTTGTCCACTGGGAATTAATTGGTTTGTTGTTGTCCTCTCAATGGTGCACATGTCATCAGAGAATAAAGGAGGAGGTGAAGTTTTTGATGAAATGTAAAAAAAAAAAAAAGTGGAATACAAAAATAAATGGTTTATAATAAACCCTGTAATTTTCCTTAACAATAAGACTTGTCAATCTTGAATTCATGGCGACTTTAAACCCATCAGGCTTTTGTTAGACAAAATATTCTTGCCACTAAACTCACAGCATTGCTTGAGTCAATGTCACTCTCTCCAGCTGCCTAGGATACTCAGACAAACAGATCAGTGTTTTAATAGTGTCACAAAGCTATAGTGTATCTTTTGAAGGAATAAA
Source organism: Carassius auratus (assembly GCF_003368295.1). Taxonomy (NCBI): domain Eukaryota; kingdom Metazoa; phylum Chordata; class Actinopteri; order Cypriniformes; family Cyprinidae; genus Carassius; species Carassius auratus. Next base: position 138,711 of record NW_020527735.1, read on the forward strand.
CCTTCAGTTTGACTTATATGTAATTGTCTCTACTTATTAAAAGAACAGGTATGGTGCTGTTCTTTATTTACTATTCCATTAAGTTTTAAAAGTCAAATAATAATGACACAATATAAATGACACACTGCAGCTTAAACTTTGCATTAAGATATAAATATGTAATTGTATTCTGTCGTTTGCTCTCAGAGTGTGTGGATTATAAGTCTTTCAATGGGCCGAAATGGCGAATGGAGCCCAGCGATCTGACAGTGGGCTCACTGGAGGAAGAGGCTACATTGACCTGTGACGCAAAGGGCATTCCTCCCCCTCAGTACAGGTACATTTGCATTTTCTGCTTCAGTTTTCTCGCTTTTTAATCTAGTGAGCTTTGTAATGCTTTCAGAGGGACTTACAAATAGTGTTTGTTTGCTGTTTTTAATATTGCTAACAATTCCATGCTCTAATAAACATAAAAATACACAACATCTTCAAATATTTTGTAGAGTATCACATTTTAGTAGTTTTATTAGTTGTGTGTCATTACTTTTAGATTTTTAATTACACATTTTTTTGTAGTTGATTTTTTAAAATCTCTATGCCCTCCATGTTCTGTGGACATTTTTTAATGGTGCTTAATAAATCACATAGATGCTGCTGCAGATTTTGGCCGAATGAAGGTATGTGGAAAAAATAAGTAGAATAAATGCTGCCTACCATTTGGAATGGTCTTTGCATCTAAAGCGTGCTTGTAATGCCTTAACGCTGCCAACTTAGGAAGCTCACAAAGATTTGGGACATTTTTCGTCCTCTCAGTAATTTGAATGATTCTGCAACACCAATCATGCATGACGTTATGTTTATGCATGCAGTACTGTATGATATTATTAGAATTTAATGACCAAGATGTACAAAAATTGCAACTTTTACTCCGTCTTAATGGTGAGAGTTGCCGGTGACAACAAAATGATCTTTCTTTTTGGTATTTTCAACAGTCCATTAATTTTTGCTGTATGTTCCAAATAGATATATGCCGGGGTGCGGTGTGTCACATTTTGACATCTGCATTATCTGATGGCATTGGTTAGTCAGGAATGTTCCTGTAATTTAATGGATTATGGATTTTACATCACGAGGCTGTATCTCATAGTGTCTTCCCGGGCAACAGAAGAGCCATAAAACTGCAATATTTATACCAGCTTCACACTGGCAGTGCTCAGTGAATGCATTGACACATGCATATCAATTAAACATGTGGCATGTTATGCGCCATGCATCATTCTATTTAAATCAACCTAGATCTCATAAATGCAAAGTGTACATCTTTTATTCAAAAAGTTTATGCTTACTGTTTGCAGTTTGTTTCTGAAAGTCGGAAAATAGCTGATCAGAAATGCTCTTTCGCTTAGAGAATTTCTTATGCCCTTCTCAACACTGACAGTGTTTTTGAGGTCACCAGGTCACTGTGCTGCTGGGCGCTAGCCTCTTCGAAAGCACACATGATGCAATAAGATTCCAGTGACAAGCTATTTTTTTTGTCCATACCAGACATGACACGGCTACAAGACGCAAAATTAATCACAGTCAGTCAGGAGAGCATGTGGTGGGCTCTCTCTGCAAGCACATTGTTGTCTCACAATTGCAACAGCATGGAAAATTACATAATTAAATGAATAAAACTTAAAAATATGTACACAGTAATTTATTTTCAATATATGTGATAAATTATTTTAATTTTTTTTTACTTTCATTATGGCTATAAAAGTCAAGCACAATGATATCCAAACTAAAATTAAATGATTTTAATATTATATAAAATGCAATCAGCTGTCAGCTATGATGGAGCAGAAATAGAAAGCAATCCAAAAACAGTTTGTCAAAAATAGCTTGTCACATATAGCCAACTTGGCTGATTAGGCTTTTTATCATGCCTTGTGGTGTCACGTGTCCCGCTAGGACTTTGTCTATATAAAATCTCACAAATTAAAAGTATCGTAAGTAAAACAATTAAGTAATTCTTCTTCTTTTTTTTTCAATGAATCAGTTTGTTTTACAGCTTAAAGAATCATTGAAAGCATTTATTTTTTCAATAAATTAGCATTTCTCCTTTATTGCTTAAAAGTACTTAAAGAATTATTAATGAAACTGTTAAGGAAATCTCACACAAGACAGATCACATGATCTCCACTGATTCTGCTCCAATTGCACACTACTCATTTGCATAAAGCGAAACGTCTCAGTTTCGTTGAATTGCAGCCAAGTCTCAATCACTCATTTCCCCAGAAAACGGCAACTCTTATTGAAAATCATTGACTTCGTCTCTCTTTCTTGCTGCAGATTGCTGTGTATGACATTGCAGTGTTTTATACTAGGCCCTGTTTACACCTGGCTTTAAGTTGTGTTTTTTGTCGAGGCAACAAATCTAAATACAGCTGTAAAGCGTAAGTTTGATTTGAAGGTGAACCAATGTAAAAAGCCCACCCAGGCTCATTGGAAATACGGCATCTACCTACATTTCTGCAAAACTCGCACCTATACATACGATACACTGCAGTCACTGGTTGAAATGAACACTAGAGGCAGTAAAACAATTTTCACACAATTATGATTTAAAGGGCCAGAGTTTCGATTAAGAAAGCCTATTTTTAACACACTGTAATGCCTTGTACGATATTATGTTAGCAGTTAGCAGTTTGAACATGCTGCCAGAATAGAAAACTGATACTTGTGTAGTGTCATATATACAGTTTAATATGTATGAGTTTTGTAACTCGGTAGCTCACATAGCTCACGCAATACGGCATTGCAGTTGTGAGGTGAAGTGCTCAGGTGCAAATCCTGTGAAACTACTATTTGACCAAACAGCTCAAGCCTGCATATAACTTTTGCATTTGTTAACACTATCAGGTAGGTTTAGGGTTGGGTTTGGTTTGGTGAAGGAATTTCTGTTATTTTCCAACATGATAATAACACGTAATAAAAACAGCAAAACACGCCTGTACCAACATAACAATGTGTCATAGTCACATATCGAATATACGTTTTTGCTCCTCTCACAAGACATTTAATTGAAACTGTGGCGAAATGTGTAGTAAGTCAAAATTGATGTTGGAGTAACTAGCACCTATTTCCAATGAGTTTTGGTTGCACAATGTTCTTTTACCTTTCCTGATTCTAACACAAACCCACGGCATTCGGCATGGTTTTGCAGCTATCAGAGCAGAAATGAAAGTTGCTTCAAGCTTATTTCACAATATTAGATTGAGAGATCAGAACAAGTCCATACACACACCCGCCCCTCAAAGAAATCAGGAAAGTGGACGAAAGAGACTGCTGAAAACACCAGGGATAAACGGGAAAGTGTCTCCCACATCTACTTGTGATCCAATCGATCAAAACACATTAATACCAGGTGTTAACAGGGAATTAGGCACAGACATTGTAAAGATGCAACACTCTAATCACCATCCAGAATGGTTGCTGTGCTCATCTTAGTTCAGGAACAGATTTCCTCCCCTGATTGAAAGCACATGGGTGATGGCCTTACTGTAGTCTTTATAGGCCTGTGCATTCCTCGTTTTCTTCTAATCATCTTTTTGCTCTTTCTCTTGCTGTGCCGCACGTCACGCAGAGTGGTGCCTGAGCCTTAACCTGCATACCTCTCTTGATGTGCAAATAGGGCTGAAGCACTTCTTCTCTGGCTCCTTCCTGCTATTGAGAGAAGCTGAGTTGACAGCTCTCTAGAATAAATTGCCCGGCTACAACCGAGGTTCATAAAAACTGAAGGTAGATGCATTTTTAAATTTGCTCCCCTAACTGTCAAAATATCATTTTTATCACCCAAGTTTCCTGGCTCCCTGGCAAAAAAATAAAAAATAAAAATAATAATAATAATATATATATATATATATATATATATATATATATATATATATATATATATATATATATATATATATATATATATATAATTTTTTTTTTATTTTTTTTTTATTTATTTATTTATTTATTTATTTTTTGTATATATATATATATATATATATATATATATATATATATATATATATATATATATTATATATATATATATAGATGAAGCAACTCCAAAGAATTTTAAAACTTTATCAAATCTCAGTGCTTACTGGCAGCATGGGATATCAATGATGAATTGCCAAAAAGACTCAATTGAATCCGTATAAATTATCCAGTGAAGTGTGATTGCGGACAAAAATATCTTTTTGAAGTGAGTCAGTCTGCAGAGTTTAAATGAAGCATGTGCTAAAATGATTTGTGCAAGGGACAAGGTAATTGCTTGAAAGAATACATCAAACCCTGAATTCAAAACATCCAGTCTTTCAGAGTTATATTAGAAATCCCAAACTCCTGTCCTGCTGCGGCTTGCATGAGAAATGAGTTTCCTTAATAGATCCATCCTTTCTTAGTGAACACAAATACAGATCAAAATGATGGTTTCGACTTCAAGCATGAATAACAAAAGTCCTTGTGCACCATTTTGGCAGACTTCTTATGTTTTGTGAATACTAGGGCTTGGTGTCTTGGTACTAAAAACAGTCTTCATGCTGTATATGCATTAGAGGAGCCATAAGTTCTGCCAAACAGCATAGGTGTAATTTCGAAACATTGGAATATTTTCCTAAGTGTTCTTTGTGGTTCATTGGTGGTGGAAAATGACAACGATGCTTTTGCTTGCACAAAAACATGCACCCTCTTTTATATTGCTTATTTGTGACCACAAATTAGTCCAGTGAAATTGAAAAACGAAACGCAAACAAAATTTCTGATATACATCCACTGACAAACAGCAGCAAATTCTGTTCATTTGGATGGGTTATAACTTGGATCCCAAATTCATACTTAAAGCTTTAACAGCCAAAGCGAAAATGTATGTAATTCTACAGTATCTTCTGAAAGCATGTTCAGGATGATAACTTTAAAGTTTAATAATAAATAAAACTTCTAGGAGAATGGGAAAGTCCACATCGTAGCGTTATCATGATAAAATCGTTAAAATATCTTTTTGATATCTGGCGTCTTTTTTGAAGCTGCCAGTGTGTTTTACATTATAATCCTATGGAATAAACCGTGTTTTTAAAAAAGTCCTAAGCGCTTTTTAAAACGCCACCGCCGGAGTCTTTTTCTGCAGCTCAGAGCATCTTTTCAAGTTGAAAAAATGTCAACTTTTTTCAATCTTTTTGACAGCATACCAATGACAAGTGAGTGGCAAGTTTTAAATTAAGAATCATTATATTTAATTCATACACTGAAGACTATGCAGTGTTTTATTTTTACATTTGATTATTCTGTTGCTGTAATATTTCTTACCATGTTAAATAAACCTTAAACCCGGCCGAGTGAATGCAGTTAATTTTTATGTGCTCGGTTTTTTTTTTTGGGGGGGGGGGGGGGGGGGGTAACCATTTTGAAGCATTGAGAGTGTCTGGCCTGCATTGTTGTCCCATGTGTGTATGTGTGTCTGTGTGTCTGTGTGTGTGTGTGTGTGTGTGTGTGTGTGTGTGTGTGTGTGTGTGTGTGTGTGTGTGTGTGTGTGTGTGTGTGAAAGCAGAGATTACTCCCCTGAAACACACGATGCCCTGCCACAGCCAGAGACTGGTCTCCAGGGCAGTCCACAGATGTTGAAGATCTGAGCACCATGAGGAGAGCAGACAGATGAGCAGATGAGCCTGGTGCTTTGGATCCCACACCAGCAGTCATATCAATGATGTCACTCCCCCATACAAAATTGATATGAACAGCACAGGGTCGATTCAAGTTCAGCCTTAGCCACACTGGAGACTTGGCACTTTCCAGACAAGCTCTGAGGCGAACGTAACCCCACTTCACACCTCCCTTCATTTTATCTCTGTTTTCTCCTGCCATCACTGCCTGTGCGGATGTGTCACTTATTTACCGCTGTGTGTCAAGTGCCCTTGTTCGGGCCTCACTTGCCTCTCTACTATTTTTAACCAACTGAAAACTGCTTATTGACATTGGAACGTTTCTTATTTGCATTGCTCATGAAGACCTCACATTAGAAGCAGATGATGATTTGAGTAGAGAGAGAAAGCTATTACATTCTGAGATGTCAAGAGCATTTTGTTTTTGGCCCTTACACTGATCCCTGCTATGTTCATGACATTTACAGCTGCTCTTAGAGATAAACATGCTAAAAAGAAAAGATAATACATATACATGGGTGAAAACAGTAAGAGGCTGTGACTGGAACCAATGCATTGAGTCGAGTGATATTCCATCATATTTGCTCATTTATGGATGTATGGTTAACCTGTTGTGCCATCGGCCAAAGCCACGCTTGACAGCAAATAGGCATTCTTAAGAATAAATTTGTGAATTTCACAGCGTGGGTGGTGAAAACCAGATCATGGCCTTCCTTGTCTGTCATTCTACCTCTAAACTGCGCATTTTCAGGGTTCCCACGCATCCTGAAAAAAACCTGTACAATTTTCCAGTCCAGGAAAAAAATATGGAAAATGAGTAAAAATTTAAAATATCCTGGAAAAATCCTTGTTATCCTGGAAAATTATATATTTTTTTAAATAACTGTTTTCCTTTAGCCAAGAAGAACAGTATATGTCCCAAAACAATTAATGTAAGAAATATTTGAATGGCCATAAATCGTATTGGCCTTTTTTTTCTCCAAATGTGCATTTAGCAACCAGTTCCTTTGTTTTATTTCAGCCAATCTCTGTTCCAGACTTGCACACAAACTGTATTGCAAGCATTTTCCAAAATGTTATTTGCTATTTGGTGCGATCAGCTCGCTTTTTCTTATCAGTGCGAAAGACAGAAAAAATTATCTTTCGATTTTGGTCACACAGTTAAGTGTTATACATCATTCGAAACTGTTAAGTGTATGCTTATTTTTGTTAACACTCAAAATAACAACAACATTTTGTCCTTTTGTAAAGTAAAGAAAACAAACAGGGTGAGCTTTTTGACTTCTTAGTCTCCTTGAATTCTGAAATGCGTCACTGAAATGAACTGAAACTCAGCGAATACTCAACAAACAGGCATGAGAGATGTATCTATAGAGAAATGTCTGCTTTAAAATTAAGTCATGTTGAAAACAAATATTCTTTAAGTAATCTGTATGAAGCCAACCTAAGGTCCAGTCCTTCCCGTCTGAGCTCATTATCTTTAATGTGATCACGTCAACGCACATCGCGCTATTCTTACGGTTATCATCCACATGGGACTCGCAAATATGTAAATACCCATTTCACTTCAATAAACAAAGAACCGAGATTCACCAAGTTCATCTACTGTTCTGCATTGTACTGTACTGTTCTGGAAGAAGATGTGCTGAGAGGAATAAGCCAGATTGTACTTCAGAAGAAGAGTACGATGCAACGCATGGCTTGAGCAGCAGAAGAGATAATATCTGCTGAGTAAGTCATATTCGTATTTGCATCAGTTAACTTGTTATTGTGACCAACTTGGACACATTTACTAGTTGGGTTTTTCCAAACTATAAATCCAAACTAAAATATTTGAAATCACGTAAAATATTTTGTTTTAAAATAGGCACATTGTATCTATATTTTGTACAACGCGAGGATGTATTTATGCTGTATATAATATAACACAATATGATATAAAAGTAAAAAGAATGTTTACACTGTAACTTGATGAATGTTATAGTCTAAGAACATTTAGATCAGTGTTTATTATTACACTATTTATTTATTACACTATTCCCACGAATAGTTTAACGTGCTAAACATTAATTCATTTCTCAGACATAAGTGTCATTTTTTACCACAGTACAAAGCATGCGAGAGTCTATTACTATATATATATATATTAGAGGTGGGAATAGATTATTTTTTTTAATCTAGATTAATCTCACTGTGATCTTGAAATTAATCTAGATTCATCTAGATTAAAATGGCTCATTCGAATTCTGCCGAAGGCATTCAGAATATGTGTTACCCAAATAAAATTGACAAACAGTAAGTCTTTGAGGAGGGGGTTTATCAAGCTAGATGGTGCATTAGAAAAGGGGCTCATCTCCTGTTTCCAAAATGTATCACAAAGTGCTTGAAAAATCTGTAAACTAATTCCACATTGCACAAGGTGCAATCAACCTAACACCTGTTTCACACCAATGTTTAAGTTTTTTTTTTTTTTTAAGTTTGTAGGTGTCAAGGTACAGAAACTAAATAATTAAATGTAAAAAAGCACTGGATAGTCTTCAATGTAAAAATTAAATATACAATCAAACCTACATTTATTCAGACACCTTCAACATTTCTCACATTATTACAGTTTTGCTATATATATCAAAAAGTACATCTTGTTTCTGAATATTTTTTGGTTTGTCTATTAACAAAGAAATTTGGTCAAGAGCAGTGAGTGATTTTCATTTTCATTTTCTTGGATTAACATTACAGCAGCCAGTAGCTAAATTAGACGCGGTCACTTTAAGAGACGATGAACGCATCCAATATAATACACATCCCATTTTTTTCCTCAACTGTTTACTTTCACTTAAGAAATAACGTACAATTTTTTCGAGCATAATTTTCGAGCATAATTTCCAAGGTGGATATTTTGACATATCTTGTATGTATTTGTCGGCACAAGAGCAAAAATAAGCAAATTCGATGTTCAAGTGTTTTGAGACGCCTTTCTCTGCACGAGCCCTGAACACCAGAACACCGTGGTGTTGAATTGGGCTCTTTCACATCTTTTTGTTTGTTCAAACTGCGATTTGCATTTGTTCGTTCGGGTGCAGGAGGAACTTCGAGGTGAACTTCGCAGAAGAGAGCTCGGTTCAGTGTCGCTGTCCGTGATACGCGGCTCTCTCTCTCTCTCGTGCGCACCTAACGGCACGCGCTACTCTGTTCAGCTTTTCCGCGTCTAGTTTTTGGATGCTTTAATGTTTAAATCGACAAGCGGCAAGGCTTAACAACACGTGAGAAAGATAAGCTTTCGTGACGATGCGCAGCAGTGGCCCGTCAACTGTCCTGAGCATCTTTTTAGGCTTTCCTTTTATCAGTCAGTTATATAAAATATCAAGGTGAAAGTCATCATAGCTTGCTTAGTATAGACCCAGCTCCCAACTTTGAGAATAGATTAACAGCGATATTTTTTTTATTGCCTGATAAGAGTCTCGCGTTAACGCAGCACGTTAACGGTGATAACGGCCCACCAGGAATATATATAACAACAATATATATATATATATATATATATATATATATATATATATATATATATATATATAATTCTCCTGATATCAGCATGCTCACAGGTGTTTTTTTCTTCTTCTTCTTAAAACAAGCTCCTACTACTGAATTGACTACTGCACTCTAAAAACTGCTGGGTTGAAAACAACCCAATTTGGGTTATTTTGACAACCCAGCGCTGGGTCAAAAAGGGACGAACCCAGCGCTGGGTTGTTTTAACCCAACCAGTTGGGTTATCATATTTAACCCAGCCTGCTGGGTTGCCTTTTTTATGGTTTAAAATGACTATATTGCAGGGTTTAAAAAAACAGAGCGGGTGTTTTTTTTATCACTGTAATTCAGAAGGAAAACTACTGTATTTAGAAAATGTTCGATATCATTTCGCATGTGCTTGATAAGGCAGCGTTTGTGAGCTCAGCACCGCTCTGCAGCCGTTACCGGAGAAACCTACCTCTCCCGCTCTTAGCGCCTCCTGCTGGATGAAAATAAACTCGCAGAGTGCAGCCATGTGGGGAAACAATGCATTTCTACGTTAAAATGAACCCAAATTGAGCTAGGCATTAAACCTACAAATGTTGTTCATTTTAAATATCTCTTTTACACACAAATAATAATTACCAAAAGGAAAATATTTATTAAAAACAAGAGAAAAGTCAAAAAGTAACATGTCAGAAGAAATGCAGAAAAGGATGGCATTAACAGCTACAGAGTTCATAAACAAAGAATTGAACATTTGATGAATATAACTTAAGATCAAATTGGACTTTGTTCAATTGTATATATTGTATAAAAATATACGAAAACACATACAATAAATTTACAATTAGTTAGGTTTTTTTCCAACTATTCTGGCATGACAGTACACAAATAAATCACAACATTAACTTTGATATTATAACCTTTAACAGACGCATGTGTGTGTGTGTGTGTGTGTGAAAGAATGTGAGCAGGTGTATGAATGACAGAGTGTAAACTCTTCTACTAAACAACACAGAAAAAGCATTTAACTTTTTTTTTTTTTTAACAAATTATACACTTACAGTTTGTTTCATAGTCCATGAATACAGATCATGCATCACAGTCAATTTTCATGATCTCTTTAGCATAACCGATGTTATCATGAAGAAACCCCATCAGCACAGCATGTGACATCTACATCATCCAGGGCAGCGTCCTCCTTTAAAACCACCACTGCATCAGTTTAGGGGAAAGAAGATTCTCCTCTCTGACCAGGATTCATCCCAGTCACCGCCTGTTCTTCATCAGTGGCCTAAGAGAAACACATTTGAAAAAAATTATACATTTAATTAAACTATCCATTTTCAGGTAGAGGTGTATTCACATCCGTAAGGATAGGTAAATAATCGGTTTCAAAGTTTCAACACTTTGTGCGGTTGTTTAATGTCTCAGTCCACCACAGCGCTCCAGAATGCTATAATGGCAGCACTAGTGTGAGGACATGCGATATTGTTTGAATAAATATTGCTTTCAGAAAGCTTCTTTACTGAAACATTAAAACAGACATGACATTCACATACCTCACAATATTCATGTGCGTGGAGAGCTGCTCTTCAAACCGTTAGTTCACCAAATAATTAAAATGGTCATAATTTACTCTCCTCATGTTTTTCCAGACTCATACAAAATCTGCTAATTTTTTGGAAAACGTATGAATATATTTAATATTCTCTTTTTGGGTCCTCCATTGCTGGTCTGGGAGACCAGTATTTTATTTTGAACATACATGTTTGCTATCATATAATTGAAGATGTATTCATATATAAATATCAGAATTTACTTCTACAATAACTCTATATTTATGAAGCTTGAAAATACTGATTATCTAAACTATAAATGGATTAACAAATATTATGAGAAAACTAAAAATATATAAATTTATGTTGTAAAGACAGACAAAAGTCTTATAGGTTTGGAATGACTTGAGGGCAAGTAAATGATTTTTTGTGTGAACTTTACCTCTAAGAGCGAAGACCAAGAATAATGACTCTCCAAATCAGACAACTCCAAAGTTGGTTTGAGTTCTGCAATAAAAAACACAGACATCAATGGTCTTAATGAAATGAGCACGTGATCACACTGTTGTTGCATCAAAATGTGAAGTAAACTGGCAGGAGACAACAGAAAAATTTATTTTCTAAAAATAACTTACATAAAATCTCAAAGGAATGATGCTCTCCCATGTCTCTTGCTTTTAACATCTACAAAAACAAAAAACAAACATTATTTTACTCTTAGTAAAACACAACAAAAACTGATAACATGAAATTATGAAGTTTACTTGCCTTAAACGATCTTTCCCTCTCTTCAGAAGAAGCTGAGAAAGCCACCTCCTCACACAAGCAGACTTGTGTGTCCTTAACTCCAGTTAGTTTGAGTTCTGCAAAGAGGGGCATCGATGGTTTCAATAAAATATTAACATATACATACATACATATATAAAATCACACTGTTTTTGCATCAAAATGTGAAGTTAACAGGCAGGACACAACAGAAACATTAATTTTCTAAAAAAAAAAAAAAGTAATAATAATTTAACTTACATCAGTCTCAAAAGAATGAAGTTATCTTGTCTCTGGATTTCAACATCTAAAAAAAACACACATTATTTTAGTCTTAGTAAAAATAAAGATAACTTGATGTTATTCTGAAGTTTACTCTCCTTAAACCGTCTGTCCCTCTCTTCAGAAGAACACCTCCTCCTCATCCTCACACAGGTCTGTGACTCCTCACACAAACAGCTTCTGTGTCTTTAACTCTCAGCGCGAGGACAATGAAGACAGGAGCTGGACAAGTCTGAAATATTACATGTTAAACATACTTTTAACAGTTACCACTTCAACAGCCTCAAAATAATTATGCTAGTCTTTACTACACAATGCCGTTTCCTTTAGGAGACAAACATACATTCAGTTTAACCGCGAAAAAAAAAGACAAATTCACATGAGCGTAACCGTGACCATAACCGTCTGTTAACGCCTCAAAGAGAACAGATAATGTAAAATCTTATGTAAATATGACAAAATACATTCACAGACGTTATATTAAAAGTACATCCTCCGTTCAGTAACGTTACATGAGGCAGTTAAGACCTCCGTGTCCGAGGCGAAAACCGCGACCGTTTTTTATATATATATATAACGTTAAGCTCCTTTGTTTCCGCCTTTCATTAAACATTCCGCCTTTCATACAACCGGGTAAACAATAAAAGATAACTTTACATTTTGAATATTTAACGTTACTTACCATAGTCTTTCACTCGCTTCTCGCTTCTATCATGCTGAGAAAATGGCGGCTGCTCGCACTGGAGACGTACGATTTTGACGTGACGTGCGTGCTCTCCTTCACGTCCGCGTCCTCAACCCACCCCCGCTGGGTTAAAATAGATAGTTATTTTCAACCCAAACTTGGGTTAAAACATCCCAAAGTCCTATCCAACGGCCTCAACCCAGCAGTTGGGTTGAAAAAAACAACCCAGCGTTTTTTAGAGTGTGAAAGAAGCAGCAAACACTGGAAATATCAGCAATGGTTTACGTGTTTTACTTGTTGAACAGAATCTGTTTCCTGGAATGACACAAAGTCTGTTGACGTCTCTGTGTAATGAGTGTGCTCAGTAGTGTGTCTTTGACCTTCACTGTGTTTATTTTGATTATACTGTGTTGTAAATAAAGAATAAAGAAAAATGATCTAAACTCCCATTATTTTACTCTCTTCGCATTCTTTCTTACCTGCCTCAGTCACATTTACACTGATGGGCCATTAGGGGAGGTGCCTTTTGTGTTTTAGGATGTGTATCACTACATTTTCATTGCCACTGACACTCCCTCACATACGGCCTTTCTAACACAAAATAAAAATCAATATATTGTTTTCTGTGATTGAGTGAGCTTGATGATTTTCACTTCATTTTTAAATAATGGGTTTTACAGGGGGGGAGTTGTGGCCTAATGGTTAGCGACTCGGACTCGCAATCAAAGGGTTGTGAGTTTGAGTCTCGGGCTGGCAGGAATTGTGGGTGGGGGTAGTGCATGAACAGTGCTCTCTCCACCCTCAATACAACGCCTTAGGTGCCCTTGAGCAAGGCATCAAACCCCCAACTGCTCCCCGGGCGCTGCAGCATAAATGGCTGCCCACTGCTCTGGGTGTGTGTTCACAGTGTGTGTGTTCACTGCTCTGTGTGTGTGCACTTCAGATGGGTTAAATGCAGAGCACGAATTTTGAGTATGGGTCACCATACTTGTCTGAATGTCATGTCACTTCACGTCACGTCACGTCACGTCACTACAGCCTTGTTTCAGCTACATTTTTTCCCAAAACTTAAGGTCAAGACAGAACAAAGAGCATTTTAAAACTTTATCATTGAAAATGTTTCCACAAGCATTATCCATATTGATTTCCTCTGAAATACAGTTCTTTAAAAGAACAAGAACAATAGCATATTCTTTAACTGGTCATTTAAAGTTTGAAGAAATTTGGTGATAACAAATATCCATGCACTCAGAAATAAAGGTACAAAAGCTGTCATTGGGCCGGGACCTTTTTTGAAAAGGTACACCTTTGTACCTATTAAGTTCTGATATGTACCTTTAAGGCACCAAAAAGGACCCTTTAGGTACAAAAATGTACCTTTGAAAAGGTACCATCCCAGTGACCGCTTTTGTACCCTTATTTCAGAGAGTGTTCATTAACCATTTGCCCAAGTATGATAGAATAAAGATTTGTTTTTAAATCATATGTCCTTGTTATTCCATGCGAAATAACTGAGGAATGAAACACTGTGTTTATATGCTAGCAGGCCTGTTTAACAGGAATTTTGTCATCAGAAAAATTACATTTCAACAAAAAGTCTATGCCTCCAAAAGTATTGAATATTTGATTAGGGAATACAGTCCAAGGACTTTTTCTGTTCTTCATACACTCTATTAACCATATAATATGTAACCATGAAAGCGTGTTTTTCTCAAAATAAAGTTCTCATCTCGATCTCCAATAATCTTAGGAAGCACATCTAGTGATAATGACGTATATATAGCTCCGCCTTTGACAATAATACCCTCCCAAATATTGAGATATCCCTCATTAACCACAAATTAATTTTCTTCTTTGTTTTCTAAAAAAATTAAAATTGAACTGACACCTGTTTGTTTGTTTGTTTGTTCATTTGATTATTTTACAAATTACTACACCTAGATATGTTAATTCATGTTTTACTGGAATAACTCTGTATTGCCTTTAATAGGAAACAATACAGATTAATATAAATTTATTTTAAGGCCTGAAACACCAGTGAATTCTTTAATATATCTAATTATTTTTTTGGTACTTTAAAAAAAAACTGCAGTGTAATTAGAAAACTGTGTAATACATACAGAAATCCTATGTATTTTACAGAGCAGAGGTTATGTTCTGTTTTGTCTCATCTAGAATATTTTTGACTATGCCATTAAAAATAATTTACACCTAAAGCATATATTACATTATCCCTTAATCAAGTTTATTTTAAAAGGATGTGATAATTTGATAACCAAGAAACGGCTAAAGAAACATCTCTTCTGTCTACACTTGACCCTCTAACATTAAAACTATTTATTCTATTTCTATCTACTCGTTTTCATTTTATTAACCCTTTAACTGCCCCACCAAGAAAAAAACATTTTTTGTTTGCATTTCTTATCTCCTTATGTCATTAGTTACCACACTCAATGTATTTTTTTTCCAACACGTCCCATAATTTTTAAAACATTAGCTTAGCTTTTCTACGTTTACCATAAAGTGACAAATCAACCATTTGGTTGAGCACGTTTTTCAAAAATTATTGAAAACATACTAAAGTTTTTTCATGGCACCAAGTAAAATAATTTTGTAAAGTTAGGGCTCTTACAGTGTAATATGTCAAAAAATATGCTTACCTTGCAAAATTTCACCAAAAACAGTTTACATGGCAGGAGTGATTTCTTTCTCTCTGACATCCATCAAAGAAGAAGTGTTGTGACAAATGCTGTTGATTTTTTTTGGCTTAACATACCTCTACCAGATGGTATAGATGGCTCAATCAGCTTGAATTAAGTTAGGTACTCCTCTCAATAAAATATAGTGACTCAAAATGTGCTCAACCATTTGGTCGAGTGGCAGTTAAATTGTTAAAAAAAAGTAACCCTCTAACACCATCTACTTTTTATCTACTTGTTCTAACTTTTTCATTATTATGAGAAACAAATAACTTGACCCTCTAACACTAGCTGTATCTATTTTCTATTTTCTATCAACTTTATTTAATTTTTACTTGTTATAAAAAAAAGAAGGAAAAAAAAAAACATTGTGTGCGTTAGACTAACCGGGACTTGACAACACTTTCCGTATATATTGAAAAAATTCACTTAAAAACTGTTTTCTTCCAGTACAGCTATAAACAGGAGGAACTTCACTGATGCCAAGCTGCAGGTGTTGTTCTGTCTGGTACAGTAGTGCAGCATTATTGTGGTCACAGTTCTGTCCCAGCATCATAGGAACAACTGCTGTGGGACAGTGATACAGGGAGGACATCATTTAACAACCTGTGAAGATAATTTAACTATAACAAAAGTCATGTATTAATATTATATTTAAATACTTGTTACATGTTTGAAATTGAAATTAAATCAGACTTAAGATAATATCTTGCCTTTCCTTACTGGCCTGAAACACTGACAACTCTCATTATCACCTTATTCCTGTTGGAATTTGAAAAATGATTCAGTTAATATCCAAAAATCGTATGCTTTGCATAAATAAGCACATCAGTCAAAATGAATACAATGTAAGTTATCTGGATAGATCAAAACAAATAATGAAATGAAATTACAGGCAACTGTCACTATGGCATGAGAAAACACCCTCAAAGTGACACTGTAACTCAAAACCTCTCCATCTTGCTGTTAGGAGTGACAGATGACTGCCTCACAATGTGATTTACATCGTTCACAGTAATACGGGGGAGTTCTTTTAAAAAGCGAGTGTAAAATATCAGCTTCTCCCGCGATGTCTCCACAGTTAACACCAATAACAAAAATGCCTTTTGAATGAATGCTGTTCTCTATTACTTTCTATTCATCAAAGAATCCTGAAAAAAGTATCGCAGTTTCCAAAAAATATTTGGCAGCACAACTATTGCCAACATTATTAATTCTAATAATAAATCAGCATATTAGAATGATTTCTGGAGGATCATTTGACAGTTTAGAGTGGAGTAAAGGATAATGGAAATGTAGCTGTACATCACAGAAATGAATTACATTTTAAAGTATATTCAAATGGAAACCATTATTTGATATTGTAAAAACATTTAGCAAGATTAAAAAATTTTTCTGTATTTTTGATTGAATAAATGTAGCCTTGATGAGCACAAGATACTTCTTTAAAAAACAAGTCTAACTGATCCAACGCTATCTCACGGCCAGTTCGTACCTATTTTATGAGGTGGCTTATTTGTACGAATTTGTACGACCTCACTCGTACGATTTTATACGATTTGTCTAAACCCCAGTGACGGTTAGGTTTAGGGGTGGGGTTAGGTGTAGGTCATTCGTACAAATTCATACGAATTGTGCAACTCGTAAAATACGAGTGTGGTCGTACGAATTCGTACGAATAAGCCACTTTGTGAAAAATGTACGAGAATAAATGTAGCCTTGATGAGCTTAAGATACTTCTTTAAAAAACACGTCTTACTGATCCCAATCTTTCGTATATATATATATATATATATATATATATATATATATATATATATATATATATATATATATATATATATATATATATATAGGTTTGTTTGCCAGAATAAAAGTTAAAGAGAGTCTTGTGCTAGTGTGAATAATTTTTGATCACAAGTATGCATAACTTACTAAAAATACCACAAACGGTTAATGTTACCAGTCTTGTGGGATTAATCTATAACGGTGTTCTCAACCAGTGAAACTTTGGAGAGGCCTCAAGATTACTTTTAACATGAAAATAAACTAACATTAACTAAACTAAAGCAACTACAAATCAAGACCTGGAAAGTCATGGAGCCATTGAATATTGTTGTGGACAATCGGGGGCCTTGATCACAACTCTAAGTTTTTGTATTTACACCTCTGTTCACTTATTTGCATTCACTGCATGCTCATGCTCGTAAATTAGCACACAGCATCTGTTCCTGGGGTAGGCAGACACACAGTTGAACTATGGGAGTTCAGCCCAGCTGACACCCTGTCAGAGTGAATGACTAGTGAGGCCCCAGGATCCTTAAATGATCTTGTGCCCTTTGAAAATCTGTCCACATTAGCGGGTTGGCCTCTGAATTGAATTCTAGTGGTAAGGGCCTCAGGTGGGCTTGGGTCTTAGGTCTTGACGATAGGTGTAGATGAGGCATGAAAAAGAGAAATTGATGATACTCTCCGGCGCTAATCATTGCACAATGAAAAAGACAGCAAAAGAGCTGCAGGAAATCTTTCAACATAAAAAGCTGAGATGACTTGCAATTTGCAAATGATTTTACCTGTATAATATGATGCATTTCCTAGTGAAACAGGATGTTCAATGAGATTTTTTTTTTTCAATGAGACAACATTTTCATAGGCAATCAGACTTTTCACATTTTGAAATGTTTCTTTTGTTATTGAAATGAATCAGGGATGGCGTGTAATACCAATCTGAATCTGCTTTGTAATGATTCATTGATATTCCACATGACATTTGTACACCCAAAACAAAATAAATTTCAAAGGTTATCTTAAAAAATTATTCAAAATCAGCATTGAGCTATGTGCACTATCATCTGTCTGTTTGTGTGTCTGTAGGTGGTCTCTGAATGGCACATTGATTAATCTCAGTAGCGATTCCCGTCGGTGGCTATCGGGAGGAAATTTGGTCATTAGGAGTCTGGACCGCGCCCAGGATGGAGGAATATACCAGTGTACTGCATTCAACCCACCGGGAGCAATTCTTAGCAGAAGAGCGAGCCTCCAGTTTGCATGTGAGTCCTTGATTGTAAGTTAGCCTGCTATAGTAGTACCTCAATCGCTCAATGCAGGGTGACAGGTGTTAGAGTTGATGCTGCCAATATTGGACTTATCTTAAAGAAGAGAGAAAATTAGTTATAAACACCTTAATGCAACTATAGGTGCATCTCAATAAATTATAATGTTGTGGAAAAGTTCATTTATTTCAGTAATTCAACTCAAATTGTGATACTCGTGTATTAAATAAATTCAGTGCACACAGATGGAAGCCTACTTCGGTGGGACGTTTACTTTACTATATTACAATTAAATCCTAATCTAATCATGACAAACTATATATTGTTGGAAAGACTCCTAAATACATATTTTACCAATCTTTTTTGTTAAAAATTATGTAGGAAAAGTAATAGATAAATTTATGGCAATACTGCACGTCAAAAAACATATATCATAACAGAAGTTTTGACTTTTGTCAAAAAAAGTCTTTTTTGTTGCCTTTTTCTCTATCACACTTTAGAAATCATCAGAAATTATATATCACTTGAAAACTTAAAATCTCAAAATTCATCCTTTGAAACCAATTTTAAATTCAAACATTGCATTATCATGAAAATTGTACATCAAAATCATGTTACAAAATGTTTTCAGTCATGAATTATAAACATTTAGGTTTGGATCATGCACTTTCAAGTCTATGTTAAAAAATGTGAGTGACAGTTTAAGGTTAAGTCTTTGGTTCTTTTAATTGTGATGATTTTGACTCAACAAAAACCCACCAAGTCACTGTCTCATCAAATTAGAATGCCAATCAGGTAATCAACTCAAAACACCTGCAAAGGTTTCCTGAGCCTTCAAAATGGTCTCTCAGTCTGGTTCACTAGGCTACACAATCATGGGGAAGACTGCTGATCTGACAATCATTGACACCCTTCACAAGGAGGGTAAGCCACAAACATTCATTGCCAAAGAAGCTTGCTGTTCACAGAGTGCTGTATCCAAGCATGTTAACAGAAAGTTGAGTGGAAGGAAAAAGTGAGGAAGAAAAAGATGCACAACCAACCGAGAGAATGAGGATTGTCAAGCAAACTGGATTCAAGAATTTAAGTGAACTTCACAAGGAATGGACTGAGCACCTGCCCACACTTCCAAAAGCACCAAAAGTTGGTTATGTCTATGTCCATGGTGTTGGTGTGCTTGACTGGCCAGCAAACTCTCCAGACCTGAACCCCGTAGAGAATCTATAGGGTATTGTCAAGAGAAAAATAAGAAACAAGAGACCAAAAAATGCAAATGAGCTGGAGGCCACTGTCAAAGAAACTTGGGCTTCCAGATCACCTCAACAGTGCCACAAACCGATCACATCCATGCCACGCTGAATTGAGGCAGTAATTAAAGTGAAAGGAGCTTCTACCAAGTATTGAATAGATGTACAGTAAATGAACATACTTTCCAGAAGACCAACAATACACAAAAAAATTTATATATATATATATATATATATATATATATATATATATATATATATATATATATATATATATATATATACATATATATATATATAGTTCTTGTGAAGTATTTAAATTTGTTGAGATTTGATTGAATTTGTGGGTTTTGTTAAATGTGAGCCAAAATCACCAAAATTGAAAGAACCAAAAAATACTTTAGTCTGTGCATTGAATTTATTTAATTTTATTTAAGGTTTTTTTTGTGTGTGTGTGTGTGTGTATGTGTGTTTCTAAAGTGCATGCATAAATACTTTTACATTGAAGTACTTTCACTGCCCAAACAGTATATCCATATGTATATGTCCATATAAATTTCAGCATTTATCCAAAAAAGTATGTTTGAAATCAAGCTGATTATACAGACTGTTAGAAATTTCCTGTCCATGTCCTGTGCATAATTGTGTATCACTGTGTGCAAAAACAGTGATTTCTGTGCTAATGATGTTACTGAATGTAGCCACAAAACTAATGATGTTTCCTGACATCAGATAGCACACCGCTAATAATCATTAATGAAAATATTCAACAATGACTTTTCAATTCATTAATTAATCTGGTCTGCATGCTGTTCATGGACAGCCTCTATTAGTCACATCCTTTCACAGCAGTGAATAATGCATTTTAATGGATAAAACACATCTGAAAAATAGCAGAGGTCAGAGGGTAAGCAGTGCAGGAATATGCACAATACAAACAACCCAAAACATGAGGATGCATCATGTTTATTGTTACATTAAGTGCTTTAGACAAACTCTGTTAGCATATATTTTAATATGGTTTGCTCTGTCGAGTGCTTTGACAGATGCAAGTGCTGTTTAATGTATTTTCAGACCAGTGAACAGATTACATGTAGTCTCCCATGTACCTATACAGTATCCTGCTATAAAAATAGAGTAGTGGTTACAACAACAACAACAACAAAAATGTTTTGTCTATTTGAAAGTAATAGAAAAAGCACATTTGCATAACAACTGGTCTCGAGACTGTGCTTGAATAAGCCTATCGTCAAGATTGTTGAAGATGTGAACACCTAACTCTCTGAGGGGAGCTAGAGCCCCCTCTGCGACCTTCATGAAGACACAGGAAGAAAGGGACAACCTGAAGGGCAGGACTTTTTACTGATATGCACACCCCTTGAATGCGAACCACAGAAATGGTCCATGGCGCAGAAGAACTGACATATGAATGCATAGTGAAGTGGATTCTGCTTAGTTGATTCTTGCCTGGTGGGGGGACACCGGGCGAACTGAATCACATACCCGAGGCTGATGATCCGCAGAAGCCATCGATATGGGCTGGGCAGCGCTGACCAGGCACCCAGAAACCATACAAGCGGGACCAGCTGAACCACAGTTATACCCGCAGTGGGGCAATGAGGTGGAACACAGGAGGGCTCTCAAAATTACTCAAAAACTAAATTCGAATTTTGTACTGAAATATTATCAAAATCCTTATTATATTCAAATAAATTGCCTGCACGTGGATGGCGAAAATTACATATTTCGGATGGTGTGCGGAAGGCCGAAGTATGCTTGACCTTTATCAGTGGCACACGAGATGCGATGACGATGTAAGTGTCATTGCATTATAAGGTTTATGTTAGCCTATCCAGTTGAAGCCACTAGAAAAAAAGAGAACATCAATGTGGAGAAGATCTTGTTTACATAAAAGCTGAAACCGGGCTGTTCACAGAGAATTATATATATATACCCATGTTTTGGCTTCAGAATGACCTTGGAGGTATTGGGCCCTTTTTACACTTGTGTGTTTTCTTCTTAAAACGGCGACTACAATTTTGTTTTCACTGCATTTCAGAAATGTTCTCAGAACATGTTACATGACCATTCATGCAGGTACAACAATGAGCATGATGTTATTGTATACACGGTTGTCGAGTATAAGCAGAGCAAATGTGGGCGGCCATGCCTTCGTTTTCAAAAGTCAATGTTTTGGTGCATTATGCATTATGGTGACCCTTTTCATGGGGCCTTCTGCTTTTTTTTGGTTGTCGCCTTTCCAACCAAATTTTGTGTCGCTTTTGGTAAACTTGAATGGATTGTGGATGAAAATGTGATTAATCTAGAGTTTGTTGGTGAGCATTGCCGGTTGACAAGACACATACACTTTACACAATGTTATATCATTGACTTATACATATGTAATGTGGTGTCAAGAAAATCTTAATCAGCTTTTTCAGTATCCACTGAGACCTGGTTTTTTAACATAATCCATTGGTCCCATTGTTGGCCTGGAATTCAGATGTATAGTCCTTCACTTTGTTTGCATCGGATGACCCCTTGGAGCTTGCATTTTATCCTTTGTATACTGATAATAACCCACCAGCCACATGTAGGAGACACCTACGAATGGGCCAGGCAGATGAGTGACAAAATCAAGGAAAATCCAATGGCTCTGTTATGTTATGGGAGCCATTGTGCCGTCATGGTTTGGGTTCAGTTTGTCTCCTCAGAGGGAAGAATCACTGCAAGTCAAAAAATCTGTTCAGGGTTCACCTTTATCCAATGATGAACAATTTATATCCTGATGGGAACAGACTCTTCCAAGTTGACAGCGGCCACAACCATAGGACATGAGAGGCCATTGAATGATTGGATACACCAATGTTCACCATATCTCAACCCATTTTAACCCCTATTTGAACCAGTTGACCAAAATGGATTTTGGAAAAATGTGAAAGACAGCACTCTCCACCACCATTGTCAAAAAATATGTATGTAAGAAGTCTAACACTGACTGACATGTAATGAAATTGTTCAAGAACGTTACTATAAAATAGGAGTAAGTTATTAATTGTAATTGGAATACATTTTTGCTTTAAAAAATAAAAATGTATAGTGTAGACTACATGCAATCACTAGATTTGTTTTCTTGTGTGGGATTTATGTATTGAATAAAATACAGAAATGTTTACATGATAAAAGAAATAATCTCGGAGGTATTTTCATTTCATTTTCATGTCACTTCTGACTGTGTGTGTGTGTGTGTGTGTGTGTGTTTTACAGACTTAAATTTAAAAACTCAAACGAGAAGTGCTGTCTCCGTGCGAGAAGGCCAGGGGGTAGTTTTACTTTGTGGTACACCATCATATGCAGGAGGTAAGGCTTTTATAGTGTTACTTTTTTATAGTCTACTTTGATATAAATATGCTTTACATGTGTGAAATACAGAGCTCTGACTTATCAGTGTGCACCATTTACTATCTGTTTTGAGCTTGCACGCTTTGTCTAAAGAAAATCATTTTTAGAGACCATTGGATTCAAACATTTCAACACAATATGTTGTTTTTTTTGCACCTTGTGGCCTCTAAAACTGTGTAAAAATTGGGTGTGCGGGTTCATTTCATTTGATCTTTGAGTCTATGCACCTATTGTTTTCCTTGACATTTTTCATAGTGTTTTATAAAGATGTGTTTAACACAGCTTAGGCTTCTAATTTCCCCAAGATAATTTTGGATACACCTGGGTCAGATTTCAGTAGTGCTATTGGGAAAGAAAAGTGTTATCGGTGTCCTAATGATTATACCAAAAAGAACAAAGAATTTCTCATTTAAGTTCCCAAGAGTGTTTGGCTAGCCTAGTTCATTTATTTTGAATTATATATGTTCTGTGCCCCGTCTTCTTTCCAGATCTCTCATTTGCATGGGTCTTTAATGAGTACCCTTACTTTGTTCAGCAAGACAATCGTCGCTTTGTCTCTCAGGAGACGGGAAACCTTTACATCGCCAAAGTCGAGCCCTCAGATGTGGGTAACTACACGTGCGTGGTGGTAAACCGCATCACTAAAGGCAAAGTCCTCAGCTCCCCGACCCCTCTGGTACTACGAACTGATGGTAAGTATCAACATTTTTTTCCAGTGGGCAATTTAGTAGGCACAAGCTTAATCATAACATCAGCACTAAAGGGTTTGTTTGACCTGTTGATGTAGTTAAGCATCAGGTTTGTTTGAACTGTGACAAGAGCTCTCAGTCCCTCCTTTGAAGCTGTGTGTACGGTATACTGTCCATGTCCAGAAAGGTAAGAAAAACATCATCAAAGTAGTCCATGTGACATCAGAGGGTCCGTTAGATTTTTTTTAAGCATTTAAAATACATTTTGGTATGAAAATAGCAAAAACTCCGACTTTATTCATCATTGTCTTCTCTTCCGATAAAATCATGAATAACTGGCATCACTGATTCAGTCGACATTAACACGGGACACAAATAATAACTGCTGAAATATTCAGGTAATGTTTCTCAGGTCAGTCAAAACACACCTGCAGGCGCAACTCCATTAACATGTGATATGATTTGAAAAACATAACTAAACTAAACAAAATATCAGTCATTCAAGCATTTATATAGTTGATATATCTCTGTCTTTGTATTTGGAATTCAAATATGACACTAATTTATTTTGCTTAGAAATTGAACACTGAAACACTGAAAACACTTTCTCTGGTGTCGACTTGACAGCATGTTAACTATGCAAACACTTCTTTTAAAATAGTGTAAATTAGTTTAGTTTTTTTAAGTCAAAGCTTCATAGACAACCCTGCTTACTCTCGAAGAGATGCTTTCACAGTCATAAATATACTTTGCCTTATACGAAGTAAACATAAACAATGGCTGGATAAAATATTTACCAACACTGTAAAACTTGAGCAAACCACACACCTCTACACGTTGTGTCAGACTCCAGATGATGTTATAAATTATTGGTTGCTTTTGTTTTAGCTGCCTGTTCTCTGAAAAAAAAAAAAAAACCTGTTCAACTACTAACACTGTTTCATATCTATTGTATAATGTATTTTCAAGTTTTATAGATCAGTGAATTAATTATGAATTGAAAAATAACACTTTTTTTTTCCTTTATAGGCGTAATGGGTGAATATGAGCCAAAAATAGAGGTTCATTTCTCTGACATGGTTCCAGCCGCAAAGGGATCAGTTGTGACACTGGAGTGTTTTGCTTTGGGGAAGTAAGTGTCATTCATCACCCTTTTGTAGTTACTAATGCCGATTACTTGCTAACCTGAACTCTGTCACTGAGTTTAATGTGTTTTTCAACTTGGCCCCCTCTTCTCGCCACCGTTTAAACATGAAATACCGTATAACAGTCTTAGTTTTGTTTTTGGGGGGGTTGCCTTGTCTCAATTGATTCCATTAGTGGATGAGCCATATACATATTCATTCTTTATCTTTTCTGTCTCTCTCTCACTCTGTGTTCTTTCCTTCTTTCATTCTT
Source organism: Carassius auratus (assembly GCF_003368295.1). Taxonomy (NCBI): domain Eukaryota; kingdom Metazoa; phylum Chordata; class Actinopteri; order Cypriniformes; family Cyprinidae; genus Carassius; species Carassius auratus. The sequence goes on from NW_020527735.1 coordinate 163,672, forward strand.
TCTCTCTATGTAGCTTTGAATTTTTCTCTTTTGCTTTCGCAAGATCACTCACCATAGTTGTTTCATATATTCAGCCCAGTTCCGGAGATAACGTGGAGGAGAGCCAATGGAGTGCCGTTTCCCAGCAAGGTGAAGATGAAGAACTCAAACGTAGTTCTGGAGATTCCCAGTTTCCAGCAGGAGGACGCCGGAGGCTATGAATGTGTAGCAGAGAACAAGATGGGAAAGAACATGGTGCAAGGACGACTCTCTTTCCATGGTATGATTATTTCACCCATTTTATGTTTAGTATTTACATGGTATGCTTCATTGTTGCCATAAAATTTTTTTTTCAACATTTCACACTAATTGCTTGCAATAATATACAGTACCACTCCATTGTTGTATAATCATATAAATTGTTTCATCTAAATTTGATATTGTACAAATATTACCGTAAAAATGCTGTGAAAGTATGGCAATGAGTTGCCAGGAACATACTGTAAATAAACTTGTGTCCTCTGTGTTATTGTACTACAGAAGATACACATGATATAATTGTTTAATCCATTATACGATTTTATTTTGTGAACACATTGGCTGGCTATTAGTAGGTCTTGTAGAAGCCCGTCGACTTTGCCATATCTTTTTCTCTGTAATTGAAATTAAAGCTTTCTAATAATTTAAAACGCACTTAATGGATATTATTGTTGTCATAACCATTCAAATTCTTGCCAGCGTTTTCCAAGAGGAGCCCTGCCAGTTCGGTCATTTCACAATTGCAGTGAATAGCTTTTTGATTACTTTCTGCCCTGTCTGACTTTTTTTTTATAGTTTCTATAACTGCATAGTAAAGACCAAAATAAACGGAGATCACATAATGGATTTGGCAGCGTGATGCTGCAGTGTGCCAAGACTCAGCAGTGCTAAATGCTAATTTGAGACACTTTCGTTCATCCAGAAAGGTGTCAAATGGCAAAAAGTTTGTTTTATAAAGCCTTTTTTTTTTTTTTTGGTTTGTTTTTTTGCTAACAGCAGACTGACAGACAGATAGACAGACATAAAGACAAATAGATGGATAACATTTATCTTCATTAGGATAGATATTCAGGTACATGTATGTATGAGAGCTCTGATATTTTCTTCACTTTAAATATATATGTAGTGCAAGAAGAACTCATTATTTCACCTCATTGTGTATTTTTCATTATTATTATATTTTAGTTAATAACGCTACTCGTTATTAAATATTCAGACACTGCAATTAGGTCAGCTCTTATTATCTTATTATCTTGGCTCTCCAATTTTAGTCAATATTTTACCTTAGTTTTATAAGATAAAGCTTCTGTTCCAAATCTTACACCAACGTCTTGCCCAAAGCGATATCGGTTAAATATTGGACAAATTGCAGGTCTATCTGGAATTTAAGCAAATTTGAGCCCATCTTTGGAGGCGAGCCATGACTCAAAGGATTATTAGGCACTAGAAGCCAGCATGTGAGAATAATTACCTCCTTGGGTCTGTCATTTTCCATTGACACAATAACAAGAAGAACATGCCTCAACCTAATGATGTGGAGATCACCAGCTACACACAGAATTACTGGCCATAGTGTGCTGAAAAATGATTGAATATCAAGATGAAAATAGCAAATGTTTCCAAAGATAATTGTTAGCCGAACAGCTACTCAATATCTCTTAGGTATGGCAACCTTTCACATGTGGTGTTATTGATTTAGATAAATGGATAAATATACAAAAAAGAAAAATACCTGCTAAAAGGAACCCATTAGTGAAATACAATATAAACAAAACTGAAGTGCAAATTGTAACAGCGCGAATTAAAAGGTTTTCTTTCCACTCACATCTGAGTACACACCACTTCTAAGTTCCCAGATGAAACGCTTTGTTTGTGAATGTGAGTCCTGCTTTTTCTCAAGGTTACTGAGAAGGTTAGAGGGGCAGTTGCTACTCTGACCTTCTTCTGAAAAGACCCGGCCTTCACAAACGATGCAAAAACATGAAAGCTTTTCATCCCAGTTCTTGTCAGAGAGCAGGCGTCCTTGTATAATGCAGTATGCCGAACTCTTTGAAAAAGGCCAAAGCATAGAAAAGAAGAAACCGATAACAGTTGCAAGGTTGGTCAGCTTATGCGTTTCATAGACGTTTGGGTTTAATTAGTTCTTGGGAAACCAAAGCTGACCAGTTTTCTTGACGAGTCAATCAGTGCGTGACTCCCATCGGTCAGTTTAGTGCTTAGTTGCCACAAAACCTGCAAGCGCTGTTAGCGGGAATGTTGATTGATGATTCATCTATAGGCATGCTTACACGGATCTTGAGTGATTGGTGGGAAACAACAACGCACAACATGAAGAGAGCGTCACATTATAGAACTGTGTTTGACGGTTCAATCATTAATCTAGACAGAGTCAAGTACACTGAATGGAAATCTGTTACCTTTTCAATCAGCAGGAAGACGGATAGATCAAGTCCTCACTGACATTTTGTGCTTCCAATTAATTGGGTAAAAGAGTGTCCATGTTCCAGCAAAGACACACATTTGGATTTTCTAGTAATTGTAATTTACAGTATTACTGTATAACTGTATTTATGATCAATTAAATGCAGCCTTGGGAAGCATAAAACATGAAAAATACTGAGATGAGAAACTGTGGCTGCTCTGTTGACAACATGACCATGACTGAGGGAAAAATCTTCTAGTAGACAGTGACAAAGACCGTAAAAAGATCTCAAGAAAGACCAGAGAAATGTCTTTGTCATTCATAAAAAACATTGTGTATCAAAAATGACTGATAAATTAATTCATAAAAACGTTTGACTTTTGTCTCTTCAGCGAAGCCTCAGTGGGTTCAGACGATGCGAGACAGCGCTTTGTCAATTGAAGAGAGGTTGTTTTGGGAGTGTAAGGCCAATGGAAAGCCCAAGCCTTCATACAGCTGGCTGAAGAATGGAGAACTACTGGCAGCCGAGGTAAAATACCAGCAGTGCACGGAGTTATGGTGTAGTGGTGAAAAGATCTGGATTGGCAGTGCAAAGATCATTGGGTCAAACCTTAGCAGGGGAGCTCTGTTAAATGTATAAAACAAAGTTGTATTGATTATATAATGCCTAAATCTTAGTTGTTGTTGTTTGAGTTGAATGCACGCCTATTTTGAATTCTTTTGATTGCTGTTCATCTGTTTCACAGGACAGGATCCAGATAGAGAATGGAGCTCTGACAATCGGCTCCGTAAACCTTTCAGATGCTGGCATGTATCAGTGTGTTGCTGAGAACAAACACGGAATCATTTATTTCGGTGCCGAATTGGTGGTTTTAGGTAAGAGAATCTCTTGTACCTTTCTCATTTCCAATCATCTTGTGTCTTTGTTCACTAAGAAGCACCATCCCAGCAAACACAAAACACCTCTACAACATTCCATTCAATTGCTTTTTGGTTGCAGTTTTGCTTTTGTAACATTTTAAAATCTTTCTAGAACCTAAAACCACAAATGAATGTAGATAAACGAAAATATTTTTGTAGTATTCCAGTATATTTTCTCCCTCAGGAGAAATTTGTCGATCAATCGATAAATAATACAATATGCATTACTCATTACACAACAATAAATATTACACATTACCCATAACCTTAGCCTCACACACACACAATTCATTACTTAATGTTCAATAATGGAATCTATAATGGAATCAGAGAAAGGTTGTACCTTTTTAACTTACAAGTTCCCCAAGGGCATCAACTCAAACTCCATATGGAGAATATAGCTTGAGTCACCAAAACATTTTAAGATTCTGCTATATATATATATATATATATATATATATATACTATTGTTTCAACAATGAAAGAGACTGTTTGAATGACTGTATAAGCATTATGTTACATTTATTATACATTATGAATTTCTCATTTACAATAAATAAATAACATTATGATAGCATTTAGTTGTCGGGTACCTAATTAAAACTTGTGTAAGTGAATTAAGACTGGCAGATGTGATGTTGTATGAATATTGTTATTTTAATGTAGGTAAAGCCGTTGGAGAAATATTACAAATATTAACATTTTGAAAAAAATGTTGAAATAACAAAATATGTATTTTATTTTATTTTACAATTCCCTAAAATAAATTGTGATTTTAAAAAAAAATGTATATATATATATATATATATATATATATACACTAATGTACTGTTGTTATTGAGATTGCTTGAATAGCTGTATAATTTTTTTTTTTTTTTTTCTGTGGGAAAAATAAATGTAAACACTGCTGAAGCAAAACTTTGCAAGATTTTAACAAATAACATTGAGAACTGTTATAATAGCATTTAGGTGTCAGTTAACTATCTAAGAGTAAACTAAGACTAGAGCACCTTTAAAAAAAATAAAAAAAAATAAATAAATAAAACCGGTTCAAATACTGATTATGACTGATTATGAATATGAGGACACAGCTCTAATCCTCTGGTGCGCTCTGTGGTTTTTACAGGCAAATAAACTCTTGAAATGGGCTCACAAACGAAAGAGCTGCCCTCTTTTCAACATTTCCCATCAGAACATTTAGAGTGGGGTGGTACGGCACTGTGACTTTCAGTAATGTTAATCCACTATTGATTGGCTGGTGGAAGATGATGAACTGTGGCCGCTCTGTTGACAACATGACAAACCACAACTGAGAGGTTCACAGTGACAAAGACCAGAGAAAGATCTTTGTCATCAGCTCATACAGAGATGAAGAGTGAGAGAGAGATAGCCAAAAGAGGGTAGAGGTCATTAAGGACACCTCTGCTATCTGACTACAGCCAATTCCTTCAGTGGTCTCCTGTAATGATGTTTGTGTAGGAGCCAGCAACCCTCCATGGGGTAATTAGGTAATAGAGATGCTATTTAACAATACTTTAGGCCACAGTGTGTTTGCTATGACAGTGCATAAGCAGCTTTCCGATTTGCAGCATTGATAAACACTGCTTCTCGGCAGAGGAGATACATTAGACCCAATTAGTGCTGGTTGCATTGCATCATCACTATCGGAAAATGTCTTTCATATAAGGGCTATTATAAAAACTTGACAACTGACTGTGTAAAATCAGCGTGGATTGATGTTATACCTTATTATATCCCTGTGATTAACAGGTTTGGGGTTTTACACCACAGTCATATTTTTTTAAGGAATAGTTCACTCAAAAAAAAAAAGTTCTGCTTTTATTTTTTAATGTTCAGGTTGCTGTACACTAGTGTGTTGTTAATTTATTTTTTTTATTATAAAAGTTTAGTGTCAGTAAGATTTTTTTTGTTTTTGTTTTGTTTTTATGTTTTTTTTTTTGTTTTGTTTTTTTATTTATAAATCCCTTATAATTTACCAAGGATGCATACATTTGATCAAACCAGTGCTATTTTAGAGTCTTTGAGATACTATTATATTTTTTGTTAACATTTTGAATTTTATTTTTATTTTTATGTTTTCATGCTTTCATGTTAATTTTAGTTAAAGTTTTTGTAATTTTTATTAGTTTTTGTTGTATTTAAATATGTCTATATAGATTATTAGATTATTATATATTATTCATTTTATTTGAGTTATTAGAACATTTACATTTTATGGAAGTTATTAGAACATTGTATTTTAGAACATTAAGGTAAATTAAACGAAAAAGAGAAATCTTGCTTTGGAAACTAGCCGAAATAATCCTATTAATATCTTTTATTTCAGTTAACATTTAGATGGATGGATGGATGGATGGAGAATTCCACTTCATAAAGACTCATTCATTCAAAACTAGGTTTTTGATTTTATCCTAAAAGGGATCAAATGATGGAAAATAATGTCCCAATAGTATTATTTTTGCCTTTTTTTCTCCCCTCAGATAGTCCAAATAAAGATTTGGTAAAATTGTCATACATCCCGAACATAATCACAAGGCTCAAAACCACCCACATGATGGGGAACTGCACAGTGCAAATTGCATTCATCACTAATTTTCTTACCTGATTTCCATAATTCCTTTAGTGAAGCGCTAAAACAACAGGCAGTGTGCAAGTGAAGTGCCTCCAGAATTTGCCTTGAACTGTTCCTTTAAGAGAAAATGCTAAAGTGGTCCTACATCAGCAGTGCACACACACACACACACACACACACACACAATGCTGCTTTCGGCGCTGCTGTCCGTTTACAGTAATACATGCAGGGCATCCGAGCCTGAGGCGGCAGTTTGACTCTCTTGGCCATGTGTTTTTCCATAGCCTCGCCCCCAGACTTTTCCAGAAGCCCTCTCAGAGCTCTGCTTAAAGCCAAGACGGGCAGCACAGTCACCATGGAGTGCAGGCCGCAGGCCTTTCCCACAGCCATCAGCACGTGGAGGAAAGGAAATGAACCAGTGCAGAGCACAGACAGGTACGGATACAATCTTTTTCTCTCTCTTTTCTTTGTATTCTTGTCCTTAATTCCTCTTTTTCATTCATTCTGACCATCTATTCGTTCAAGGCTTCACCCCAGCAGCCCTGCTATGTTCACACTATCTGTGCACAGCCTGCAACTGAACAGTTATCAAAAGGAAGCCGCATTGCCAATTGTGGTAGCTCACTGACCATAACACTCATGAATTATGAAGCAGGCCATTAGGCCGGGCCAGCAGGAGGTCGCTCGGCATTTTGGGTTAAGTCTGTCAAGTATGAAATGATTCCTGGTAGGAGGCCGCTTGAGGAAGCACAGCGGATCGCAAGCCTGGCTCTTTTTATAATGCAGTTGGATTAAATAGTATGGGGAGAATCCTGTCAAGGGTGCAGAACTACTGTAGGAAAACAATAGATTTGCATTAAGCCACAGTTGTTTGTTTTGAGAGCATTCGTTGAGATGGCCAAAGTCCAATTTAACTGTAAGCGCATTGCTGGGGAATTGTACATTACAACATAAACATTCCAGAACTGGGTTTCCAGCGTTTGCTGTCAGCTGCTCTGGATAATATCATGTGAATAGCTGGTGATATATAAGGAGGCCCAGGGGCAATTATATATATTTTTCCATAAATCAAACACTGCTGTACATCTATATGCCATCACAAATATTACCATTACCTTTTAAAAATGAGAAAGCCTTGAAAATAATTTTAAATTTAACACAAGATACAAGAACTTACAATAACAGGAATGGTTGTTACACTATAAATATGCTAGAAATCTAGAGAAACATATCAAAATATTTTATAAAAATAATATAATTGCCTTAGAATATTAACGTTACTAAGTAGTTTTGGATGTATATAAATCTGTTTCGTTTAGATCTCAATAAGTATACACTCTACTGTTGAAAAATTTGGGGTCAGTAAGAATTTTTATAAAGAAATTAATTTTCTTGAGCAATAAATTGTTGAAAAGTGACAGTAAAGTCTTTTACGTTGTTATGGAAAACATTCTACAACAAATAATTGCTGTTCTTTTGAACTTACTTAAAAAATCAGTTTCCACGAAATATAAAGCAGCACAACCGTTTCAACATTGATAATAATAAGAATTGTTTCCTGAGGCTTAAATCATATTAGAATGATTTTTGAAGGATCATGTGAGACTGAAGACTGAAAAGTCGGCTTTACGTCATATTTACATTTTGGAATATATTCCAATAGAAAACACTTCGTTTAAATTGTAGTAATTTTTTACAATATTATTTTACTGTATTTTTGATCAAATAAATGCAGCCTTAAAGGCCATGTTGCAGGTTAACCACTACTTTCGATTAATGGGTACATAAATCACTCAAGATATGTATATCATTTTTAAAATGTCTCAAAAATGGGCTTAAATACCTATTTGTTTAAGTTTTTGGTGTAAACGGTTTTTTTACGCAACTCTGTGATGACGTCATGTTGGGTAGAGGTCGAGGAAAGGTAGCCTCCATCTAGTATGATGCCGCTTTCCAGGCAACCCATATCCCGTGTTTTTACAAGCTTAAGCCCGTGAAAGTGCACTGGAACGGCAATCAAACCCGTGACTTCCCACCCGTGAACTCGTGTCTCGTACTAGATCAATGTACTCCGAGTTCCGAGGTCACACAGCATGCGATACAACGATGACAGCCCCTACGAATAATACTGCCTGCTGATGCAGTGTTTATGCAAGTGGTACACGTTGAAAAAACTATTTTAGGTCAGTGCAACGTTGCAATAAAATAAATAATCTAGTTACAATTCCTTGCACTCAGAAAGTTTGGCGTAACTTGCCTGGAACGGTACAAAGTCGTTAGTAGTGATATGAAATAGTTATTACGAGCTCAAAAACCTGCCTGGAACGCGCGCAGCATCAGAACTATAGCGACTGACTGGGATGAGGAAGAGGTGGCAAGTGGCAACATGTATGATGAAACACAGCAGTGTATTTTCAATCGAGCCAGCCGTGAGAGGGCAAATGAGGAATTGCCAAGAACTGATGTCCGTCAAAGCCTATGCATGGCCCCAGGAGAATGAGTGGAGTTGGTGAAGTCCTGGTGAGTTGCTATCATTTAGCATTGCAGCAATGAGCACTGGAGCTAGTTTACGAGCAGCGGTGCACAATAACGACACACACACACACATACATACATATATATATATATATTTTTTTTTTTATATATATATATATATCATTGTTTTCTTTATATCTAGTGGCAGTGATCATGACGTTAGTTCAGATAAGTATCGGTAACCTTTGTCATAGTGTCGTAGTACTGATAAATTTTGTCTTTGTCACCTAGAAATAGAAGGCATCATGCTAGCTATATGGACGTTTCTAAGCGTTTATCTCTTCCTCCGGTGAAAATGTTGTTGCAAACGTAGCCGTGTGTCTGTAGCTGTGTTTGACAGGAGCTTGTGTGGGTGCCGTCCCATGTAAACTGCGTTAGAAAGCTTGTGCTGTAGGGAAGTGAGTGCGTTTGGGTCGCTGTTGGTCGATATCTCTCCATCTATCTGTCTGTCTATCTATCTATATATGTAGTCTATCTATATATATATATATATATATATATATATATATATATATATATATATATATGTATTTATCTATTTATCTATAATCTGAATACTCTCGTCTACTACTCGTCTCTTTCTAGTCACTCTCAATGCTCTCAAGGTGGCTTTGGTAAATTATCTCCCCAACGTGACGTGATGCAATGCATTGTCGGGGAAAGGAGACCGCTGCAAGATAGTACCTACTTTTTCGTATTATATTCCGTTTTGTGATACCCAACAACATAAAACACAATACAATACAAAATTTGAAATATTAGTGGATATCTAAATGTCAAATTGGAACCTACATATACTGTAATTATATCAAAGAAGTCACAACCCATTCTTTTAAAATAAATTAATCAGCTGATAAACCAAAAACTTTTCCTCTAACCCAGTCGTGCAATTTTTGAATTACTAGTGTAACAACATATTGCAGAACTAAAATTGCCCCCATCCATACAGCCAAGACAAAACACCAGCAACAGTGTGAGAGGCTTGTTATACAGAGTTGTAAAGGGTTCAAGTCATGGATTGCAGTTACACGTAAATAGCAATTACTGTAAATGAAACTGAAATCGCTTAAGATTCTAGGCACTTAACATGTACATGAGAAAATAAGGGTTGTATTTCTTAAGAGCATGTATATTAAGAGTATGTTAAAATTGTAGAAAAAGTCATGAAGGTTTGGAAGGAAGTCTAATTCAAATGATGGGGCAGTAGATTGAGCGATGCACATTTACGTTTAAATGATTGTTCGTGTGAATGCACACTCTTCAGCTTCGTTGGCTGTCATGGATAGTGTCCAATGTACAGAGATGAATGTGCCATTCTAAAGAAACACATTATGTTCTTCTTACTACATTTTCTACTGTTCCCGAAATGTAAAACACATTTGTACTCGGAATCTAGCTCCATTATGAGTTAACCAAGTTTAAATTTGATTTGAGGGGATTGTGCTTCTCTCCTTTAGGATAACTTTACTCCCTGATGGAACACTTAGAATAACAAATGTGACCAAGATGGACGGGGGAAACTACGCTTGCTTGGCTAGAAACCAGTTTGGTGTGGCCAGCACTACAGGAAGACTATTAGTCACAGGTATGGATTACTGTAACAGTATTACAGTCTGGGCTTCCTCTTTGCTTTTTCTGCAGACAGAAGTTATTTTAGATTTTCGTTCAGCTGCGGAAATGTTATGTGGGAAGTGGTGATATCTTTCCAAACTCTGGGGCTTTAAGGTTTCAGGCAATTGGGTTCTTGATACAGCTGCACAATTAATCAAAATCATGACAGTTTCTGAAAGAGATAGTTCATCCAAAAATAAAAAGTCAATTCCTTCATGATGTTTCCCTCATTTGTTTCTTTCGTTTGTGTAACACTAACAAAGATATTTTGATGAATGTCTCAACTGATTTTGTCCATACAATGGAAGTCAATGGAGTCCAACAGTTTCAAGCTCCAAAAAGGACATAAGGTAGCATATACGATAAACTGAGCAATATGTAAGTGGGTATTTACTTCCAAAGACAATCTAAATTATGTACGTAAAGGCATGTATAACATCAAACATCACTGCTTTTTGTGTCATGAAATTTCTGTTATGACATGTTCAGTCACATGACATCCAAGAACCAATGAGGTTTCATGTTATAAATGTGACAAAGGTTTGTTTTCTTTCCTTTTTTTTTGTCTTTGTTGAACTCAACAGGGATGGGATACAGAGGCTTTTTGTGTGCTGTTGTAATTACCCATTTCCACGCTCTGCTTATGGCATTGCAATTACCCTGGATTACACTAATGGAGTGTGTGAGGGTGTAGGTTATAGGTTGTGCTTACACAATTTAGAGAGAAAAATATAGAATGCGGCATTTGCACTCTGGGTTTTGCTGAGATTAGTCCTTTACAGCAGATTCCACGCCAACAGATTTGAATATGAATCTTAATGGAAGTAACCTCTGCATTTAGCTACTGGGCACTTGTAAAAACATTGATGTTATTAAAGGGGTCATGTCAGTTGAACAGAAAATGAATTTCCCTTGATCATTTGAAATTGACTTTTTTTCTTCTATTTAATTTTCAGAATTGAAAAAAAAAAAAATTTATTGTAACAAATTATTAAAAAACTAAAACAAATTATTCTGAAATTGAACCCAAATTGACCCTATTTATTCTCTTTTGTGTGTGTGTGTGTGTGTGTGTGTGTGTGTGTGTGTGTGTGTGTGTGTGTACATACCTTAGATTTGATGACACAGTTTCGGTACGGGGGAAACCCTTTTTTACATAAAAAAAAAAAAAAATTGGTTTACTGAAAAAATTACACTTTCTTTAAATAAACTCAATTATAATTAATATTTTCTAATACTTCATTTATTTTATTTTTTATTTTTTTTTTGCTGTAAATCTTAGAGTCATCTGTTTAAAAACACTGCGATTTAATTCTATGGTTTAGAATTTGTATATACTGTACAGTGTGCGTATATATTTACATTTATTATTCATTTAAATTAATCAACCTTATGTGTGCTTTTGAGCAGATCCCACACAGATCACCCAGGGTCCAGTAGACATGGAGATCATTGTTGGGGAGAGCATCGTACTCCCCTGCCAGATCTCCTGTGACCCCGCTCTGGATGTTTCATTCTCCTGGGCCTTCAATGGGCAGCTCCTCAATAAACTGGACCAACATTATGAGCATGTGGGTGGGGTAAGTCGTATTTTTTATATATATATTCTTTCTGTCTGTATAATGCTTTATACTGTTTAATGTGTCATAGACGTTTGTTAAGATGTTCATCAAAATCTAGCATTTCACACTTCAAGTTTATTCACACTTGTGCTGTGCTGATTATCCTTTACCTAATTTGGTTTTCCCAGTCAAAAATGACCAGGTCTTCTGAAAATTGTTTGTAAACCTATCATAATGCAATATTATCACCAATCTTGCATTCATTCTTTTTGCTGTTTTCTTTCCGTTAGCATGTTTTGTATTCCTTTTTGTAACTGATTGATTGTAGGCTTCATCGATTTGTGTTAGTGTCAAAAACTGAGGTTCATAAGTTCAAATCGATGAGGTCGGCAATCGGGCAGTTTCAGAATGAGGGTGGGAGTTGTTATTCCCTGTGGGAGAAAAGTTAGTAAGTTTTACTCCTATGTGATAAAATTAATTAGCATTTTTGGTGCAAAGAAAATCCTCTCTATGTCAAAATGAATAGAACACAACGTTAGAGTTAAATCTGCACTCAAATTGCAAATATGACAGCTGTTGTGGACTAATTTAATTTAATAACTTTTATTTGGCTGATCATATGACTGGAGTCTGCATCAGAATATATGTGAATGCAAATGATTTTAAACAAATGTATAAATATTACTATTAATTTCTTTGTGTAAAGCCTTTCTAATGTAGAAAAATACTGAGGGCCCTATCATACACCCGGCGCAAATGCATGTGTGGCCATTTGTGCGCCCATTGGCGTGCTGGTCTAAAAAAGAGGTGTGTTCCGGCACATTGCTGACGCATTGCTGAAAATAGACTGCGCCATAGACCAACTCAAACCTAGTCTAAAGTCAATGACGCAATTTTTTGTGTTATTTAAAGAGCGTGTTGGTAGAAAATGCGGGTCTGGGCGGGTCCACAGTGCGCATTGACTTTGCTTATTACACACAGGGATGCGCATCACACAAACATGCCAAATATTAAAAACAAAAGGATAACAGTGTAAAAGAATATTATTGTGTAGGCCACATAAATATAAAAATTTAATAAATAGGATAGTCATTGCATGTATTAGAATTAGGCTACATATTAGCAATTCAGCCCAATACTACTTATAATGATGAATGAAATTCTACTTCATCCCACGCCTTCTTCACCTGTGGATGCTTTGGTGGATTCCTGATTGTCCTGTAGATGATCTGCTCAGGCACACGAGCAGATCGGTTTCTTTGCTTGAGAAGCGTTCAGCTTTTCCGCCATGTAAATAGTGATGCCCCATGGCGCGAGCGCATCTCGCTCTTAAAGGGAATGGGAGATGACACTCTGATTGGTTTATTGAACGTTACGGCCATTATTTATTAATTTATTTTTGGACACGCCCTCAGTGCACCTGCGCCATGTGCTTTACACTTTGCATTTAGATCATTAAAATAGGCCCCTAGGTGTTAATTTAATGTCTCTGTACTATACTGTGTACCATGCTATACAGCTTTACAATGAAATTAATTTATTATACTTATTATACTCAACAAATGTCAGATTCTGAGGGAGTAGATCCAGTAGTTTACTGTACAATGCTATTGTCCTCTGAGCCAGACCTACTGTTAAAGTGTGGGAGACTTGGCAGAGATCTATTCATCACTCTCTTTTTGAGGTTTTTAGCTGTTCCTTCCACTGCTTAGCAGCCCAATATGTTCACTTTGAGCTATTTTCCCTCCTCTTCACATAATAAAAATCAATCCATTAAAGTTTAGCCTTCAGTGATCTCAAGTGTAATATCCTCATATGGCTTTTGAATGGTCAGATCTCAGACTGCTTTTCTCTGGGATGTAATGATGCCTTTCTAGAAATAGTAATGATTTTAAAGACTGAGAGAATGCCCTAATGAGGACTGACTGGTCAATATTGGATGTGCATGATTCAACTGAGCATCCCTTAAACAGATTCATTAATCACCACCCCCAAAGCCATCAAAAAGATGATTTATTTTTCAAATAAGGTTGCATATTTCAGAGAATTAAATGAGTTATTTTTTATGTGGAAAGCAACAGTAAAATACAATTATTTTTGACTTTTATATAATTCTGTTAATTTGGTGATAACTCTGAGCATTTGGAACACATACGCTCTCATCTTCAAGCGAGTGATTCTTATCAGTAATTATATTCCAGTTCTTATTATAAATTCTCAGATGCCACCCGTCTTGTAGGATTATCAACATGAAGTTCACAGCTTGGATGAATTCATTTCCATAATGAAACAAAATTTTTAGCCTAATGCCCTTGCTGCTGAAATTGCAGATTTACCTCTTGTTTGCCAACCACAATCTTCCCCTCAGATAAGAGCATACATCTTATCTCATGTAATTTAATTGATTTGAAATCTAAGCGCTTTTTATTAAATTAGTGAAGTTGTCTGTGCCAAAGACTTCAGTGCTGCATAGACAATATCAACATCCAAGCGAGTAAGTGTCTATAAACAATAGCAATAACGTATCCGTTTTAATGAACTGAAGATTTTTGACAGATTGGTGAATCGAGTAAGAAGTAAATGTACACACTGATAGCACTATTTATTTTCATAAATAAAGAAATATTGATGCATTTTATTATATATATATATATATATATATAATTTTTTTTATTATTTTTTTTTATTAACCCTCTATGGTACGCATTATGTTCCAACCATTAAATATTTTTTTAAATAAGTTGTTATTACATGAAATAGCTTCAGTTATACAAATCAAAAAACATTGTAACATTGCAACAGTGTACCACAATGGAAAATGGCCAAAGTAGTAGTTTTTCTATTAGATTATGATTTTCTTTTCTACTTAAATGGACATTAGTTTTAGATATTGATATATTTTAATACTTGGATCTCATTTTTGGCTGAACCAACCCTTTAACCTTCAAAATTGTACTTAAAAGTATTATATTAATGCTTGCAAATGGACAATTTTTTATTTTATATTTTAACATCCACAAAGTTTCCAACAACAAAAACAAGTCTTTTTGAAAATATTTTATATAAGTTAAGTAAATATATGCTAGCTTGGAACATGCCTTAATACCATGTAGAACATGAAAACATCAACTACAGGTATTACGATAGGCAGCTCCCTGAAGAAAAATGTGTTTTCCCAGTCCATCCATGTGAACATGTCTCAATCCAGCTCATGTCACATTTCATGACATCCTGTGAAAAGCAGTTCCTTTTTGTGATTCAAAGGTGCAAGTCACATTTGCTGTACTTCATGCAGACGATCCCCCTGCAGCCAGGGTATTTGCACTTCCCTTTCTTCTCCATGACAGGCCAACTCTACTCTCTTACTATTGCCTTTTCCATTAAAATATTGCTGTATTCATTTTCTGAAAAGAAGACATAATTCTGTTATTTATACTTAAATACTACTATACTACAATTATCATTTCAAATCAATAATTAACTAGATAATTTTATTGATGCTACGATCTATAAAAAAATCCCAATGTGGAAATACATTACTGCAGTTCCACTGTGGTACAGAGTTGCCATATGGCAACCTTGCTATTTTCTTAATTTACAGTAAAACTATGTTAGACAAAATTGATTTGTGAATGAAAATATCTAATTTACTTACCAAAGATGTTCCAAAAAAAATTCCCCTTGAGAAAATGTGTTTACAAATTAACTTAATCGAGCAATTTCTGGAGCACTTCAACAGGTGTCTTCTGTGTCAGGGTGACAGTGGGAAAAGGAGTTTTGGAGGGACGTTCAGTTGTCATGTGACTTAAAAACAGCACATCATTGGCTCCCTTAAGGCCTACCCTTTTAATTCCCATAATGCGATATCAATAACAACTCCGTACCATAGAGGGTTAAGGCTTTATAGAATGCTAATTTAATGCATACATAAATGCTTCTGTTAAAAAACCATCTAAATTGAGAGCAATGGAGTGAAACAAAATGCTGGAGTGTTTAGTTTTACAAAGTTGTCTGTTCTTTTAAAATGTTCTATTCAGTGCTTTCAGTCTTTGAATTAAATTGTATTCTATTCTCTGCATATGTTAATGCATGCAGTTAATCAGTATATCAATTAATATGATTCAAATGTTAAGAATAAAAGTTAGTTTAGCAGAAAGAACTTTTCAGTACATAAGTTCTTCATTATGATTATAACTTTATAATATACTGTATGAGGATTCTGATGCTCTTTTTACTTCTTAATTACATGTATCATCATGAATATAATAGGAAATATCTTTATTACTTTACCTGTTTTCACAGTACTTCATCTATTCCCTTGACAGAGCGCTTTTGAAGTTCACCTCCACTCTTATGAACAACTTTCTTCATCTTTATTAGATTAACAAAGGCATTTAATTGTCGTGTGTGGATTTAGTATTCATCACTTGTATGGTTTCATATCACAGGGTTTCAGCACACTGAATCCAATCACACTACCTCTTAAATGTGATTAAGCTCTAATTAGCCAATTAGCAAGTGAGTTTGGTAGCTGGATTCTGTGCAGTGTTGAAGAAGCCTAAGGCTTGGCCAGAGGAAATGTTTCTCCATGACGGACGTTTCAAACATGGCAGTGAACAGCCTTTGCCAAAAGTCATCCGTTAGCTGTGGAGTTGGGCCACATTTTCATTCCCAAACCCAGCAGGGTGTCTACACTTACTGAAGCACTTGTCGGCAAATATAGCAAACAACTCACACATCTTCCTGTTGCTTTAAAGCCCAGTTGGTAGCAGATAGTAATGTGTATGTGTGTGTTTATATCTCTAGAGTACATCTGGAGATTTGATGATACGGAATATACAGCTGAAACACGCCGGAAAATATGTCTGTGTGGTCGACACGGATGTCGAGAGTTTATCAGCTGTGGCTATTTTAATCGTGAAAGGTAAGAGAGCGACGGCCAGGCAACCGGGGGAGCTTCAAATTCAGGGTTTGGATTTGGAAGGAAAACCTGATTGAAAGATAAAAAAAGCTTTCTTTGCTTTGCCAAGGAAATGTACTCAGCAAGTACAAAATGCAAGTACAAACTGGCAGTAGCAAGCAAATAAAACCAGCTGGGCTTATATAAGGCTCTTTAAATGTGGGGCCATGTCTCTGTATCAAACAGGGGGCCGGGATTTATGCAATTTATGAGTAAAATAATGTCTGCGTTAAACATAAATTGATTATACTTGTATGTTTCAATCTACAATCACCCATACTGAAAACACACATTTTGAAGCATAATTTTAAAATAAATGCTTTTTTTGCTTTTTTTTGGGGGGGGGGGGTAGGTTTGTAACTACTTAAGGAATCTGGAGTGTAAGTGTTTTCAGTTTACATTGTACAACAAAAAAAGTATTGTCAAGTTATATTTACCACTGACCTTATTTTACTTATGAACTGAAAAACACCATTATAAAATCCCATAGGAAGATCTTAAGGGAACCCATGGTGAATTTGTCTTCCTGGTTTTGACGTCACAGCTACTGCGCTCTTAAGATGGGGAGTTAAATGATAAATGTCTGATTTCTAGATCCTAGAAATGTCCAGTGGATATAGAAAAAGACCCCCCCCCCCCCTTAAAATAATAAAATTTGGTTGCTTTGCAGCATGAAGTGAAGACACAGTTTTTGTTTTATTCAGCTGTATTTATTCAGTGCAGCTTATAACATCCAAGTGAAAGATATAACACACACACACAATTTGTCAGAAAAAATAAAATAAAAACAGAATCACTGAGTTAGAAAAAGGAACACCCCCTTGTATCAGTATTTTGTTGAACCACCTTTTGCTTTCATTACAGTCTTTAGTCTCTAATAACTTTCTAGACTTTGCAATATTTGCTCCCTCTTCTTTGCAGAACTGCTCAAGTTCAGTTTAAATGGTGGTGACCGTTTGTGGACTGCAAAGTCATTCCAAAGATTTCAGTGGGGTTTAAGTCTGTACTCTGACTAGGTCATGCTAGGACATTCACCTTTTTCTCCTTCAACCACTGTGTGTTCAGTTTTGTTGGGTGCTTTAAGTCACTGTCATGTTGGCAGGTAAACCTTCTTCTATTGACAACTTTCTGGCAGAGGGCAACAGATTTTCCTCAAAAATTGGATGGTATTTTGCCCCATCCATTTTTCCCTCCTGCAGAGAAACACCCCATAACAGTACATGCTTTACTGGAGGAATGATGTTATTTGGATGGTGAGCTGGATTCGATTTCTGCCTGACATATCGTTTGGTGTTGAGGCCAAATAATTCAATTTGAGTCTCATCTGCTTCAGAATCTTCAAGGTGTTTTGGTAAAGTTCAGTCGTGATGCATGTCAACTCTACTGAACAAGCCACATTGGAGAATTTGTGATATTGTTGTCACAGGCACACAATGACCACTCTTTGTCATAAACTCCTGTAACTGCTTCAGGTTTGCTATGGGCCTCTTGGTCACCTCTCTGACCAGTTTCCTCCGGCTCTTTCATCCAGTTTGGAGTGACGTCCCGATCAGGGAGGGTCTGGTTTGTACTCTCCCTGTTGTACAAAAGCTCTTTTCATGCTGAACTAATCACAGTTAAAAGTCAAATGGTTTGTGTGCCACTGAGAAGGTGATTAACAACACCTAATTGAGTTTACAAGTCATTTTAAAGAGTGGGGATGATCTTTTTTCTAACTCACTGATTCTGATTTTTTTTTTTTTTTTTTTTGACATGTTGGTGTTATATCTTTCACTTTGATGTTATAAATTGCACTGAGTAAATACAGCTAGATAAAACAAAAACTTTCTCCCTCTTTATTTCAGACTGCAAAGTGTGATTATTTTAAATTGTGTTTATTCTTTTCTACACCCACTCTCATTTAAATGAATACAATCACAAAACTCAATAGGCATTTTTCAATATATATATATATATATATATATATATATATATATATATATATATATATATATTCATTTTACTACTTCTTTCGAACTCTAAAATGTTGTATCTAAAATTGTAAGTAAAAAGTATTAATAAGATTATTAAGATTAAGAAACTGGAACAGAAATGTAAAAAGAGGGACCCCTGAAGGACATTCAGCTCCTAAAACCTCCGGCAGTTTAATTCACAGAAACTAGTGTCTGTCCTTTGAGTATTATGCACAATGGGGGCCATGGTTTAAAATGAATTATGTAAATATTAGTCAGACCAAAACTGCATGTAAACTCCTCACACCAAAACCAAATATGAAGTTTTTTTTTTTTTTTTTTTTACAGTTTGTCTTGATGATTTGTCTTTGAGTGCCTTTTTGGTGAGAAGCAATCATTGTCTGGTCTTACTATTGATTCTACAAGTCACCTGCGCTGACAAAACCACAAAACATTATGCTCCATTTCGTTATATATTCCCCCAAAAGAGTGTGAATTTGACAAAGGAAGACAACTCTCTGCACATTTTAATTGGAAGACGTGCTGTAGCCGTTAAGAAAACAGCTCAAGCCTCTGAAAAGCTTTCCTGTGATTCTCAAAGAGATCTAGCGTCCCCACAAAAGCAACAGCTTAAAATGTAATAACGCCTTTTAGAGACTGGCCTTATGTCACAGTTTGGGAGGGCGATAAGCGGAGAGCTTCCTGGCAGGGGGTGAGCAAGTTTAGATGTCAGTGAAGGTAACTTCATTTCTAATTGCTAATTTACTGCTAATTGTCTGATTGAATCAGGTCCCCCAGGAGCTCCAGATGGTGTAACAGTGGAGGAGATCACAGACAGCACGGCTCAGCTTTCTTGGAGACCCGGCCAGGATAACGGCAGCCCCATCACAAGCTATATCATTCAGGCCAAGACAGCTTTCACAGTGGGCTGGCAAGCGGTGAACACGGGTAACAATACAGGATTAGCTAAAGCTAGTCAAGCGGAGCATCAATTCAGTGAGAGACTGAAATTACCATAGCACGTCTCATGTGCTTTTAAGAAAGAAGCTTATGCTCACTTTGAGTACATATAAGTACCCTCTAAGTACTAAGGCAAAACGACGTAATCTGTTCTCCTGCCTTGCCGCTTGAATCTGAATTCATTCGAACAACATCCCACCCAGACAGAGATGTGAAATAGAACATTTGTTTTAATGCTTTATGACACTTCTGGCTTACTGTAAACATAGGCTCAAAGTTGTGCTCCTGTTGTTGACTTTCATGGTGGCACCTTGTAATCCAGGTATTTTCAGTTAAACCGTGGCTTTTCTGTTTGCTCTCAGTCCCGGAGGTGATTGATGGGAACACCTTGACGGCAACGGTGGTGGATCTGAACGCATGGGTGGAGTTTGAGTTCAGAGTGCTGGCGAGAAACAGCGTCGGCGTGGGGGAACCGAGTCCCGCTTCTCTTAAAACAAGAACCGAAGATGCAGGTGAGTCACCAGCGCTCTTGATTTATACACACATTTTTAACGGAAAGTCAAATCAGAAAATATCTCATTTAAATAGTTTTGCCATGTAATATTAATTCCTTTTAGGCAATTTTATTTTTGATATAATATAATTTTAATGTAGGAATTACAATGTTGTGAATTTTTTATGGTTTAGTTATTCATTGCCCTTATTTTAGTGCATTGTTACAGAAAAAAAATCCTCAATATTACACCATGTGATCAACTATTAATCACTAGCTATTGATAATGTGTGCATTCAAACTATATTATTTCAGTGATTCAGTGAGATTTTTTTTAAATGTTTTTGAAAGAAGTTTCTCATGCTTACCAAGGTTGCATTTATTTGATCAAAAATACAGTAAAATCAGCAATATACGAACATTTTATTACTAGATATAACTAGTATATGATATAATTTATTCCAGTAATGGCAATTTGAATTTTCAGAAATCTTTCTAATATGAATTATAAATACCTTTACTGTCCTTTATGATCAATTTAATTGATCCTTCCTGAATTGAAGTATTAATTTATTACTGACCCTAAACTATTGAATGGTGTTTATACATAACTGTCAATTCCATTAGCAATTTTCTTTGACCCGGTAAACAAAGAAGTGATCAGAAGCAAAATTACTCCAAGATCAGAATTTCTACCCTTCACTAAAGTATTAAGTACAGACTATTTCACAGACATAATTACGTCTGATCCGATTTAATATAACATTTTAAACTTGGTAAAATCCAGGGATAATTTCATCCTCAGAAGCTACCATCCGAACACAAATTGCCTATCTAATTATTCAGCCAATCAGAACAGAGCTTGCCAGATCGAGAAAGTGCAATCCAGTTTTGTGTGCAGTAGGTATCAGATGGTCAGTAAGCGACTGTAGGCATCCTGTGGGTGTGCTGTCTGAGGTTGAAAATCCACTAATGCTCAAGTGTCTATATTGTTCAAATGTCCCTTGATGAAGCGATACAATTTCGGTGCATTCAATGCTCAAGTGCCTCTTTGTATGTTATAGAACGAAATCTTCGAGCGTTATTGTTGAGAGACTCTTGGCAAATGGTGAAATTCACTAGAAACAAAGGCAGTTAGCTCAGACGCTGCCCACAGAATTTTTTTTTAAAGCAGTTGCTAAGGGACCGGAGCTTTGTTGCATTAGATACTTGATTAAGTAAGGCTTATAAGTAAAAGAAAAGGAATAGAAATAATAAGGAAGGTAGGGGCTGTATATATCCGCTGTACTGAAAACAAGCTGTTTTTTCTTTGTTTTTCTGTTCGCAGTTCCTGACACGGCCCCCTCCGATGTCGGAGGTGGGGGTGGCTCCAAGTCAGAGCTAGTAATAACATGGGAGGTAAGTCATCTGTCTATATTATCACTCCCTCTGTGCGAGGTAATAGTTTTGGCTAATTAAATGGAATTGAATGAGGGTGTTTATTACCTCAGTCAAAGCCAAGCCTGTTTTCCATCTGGGCCCTTTACTCCCGTAATAGCATTCAATTCAAACTTGGTTGTATATTAGAAAGCAGTTCATTTACACTCTCAAGAGGTTGCATTACTTTGTGAAAACTGTGCGGGGTTTGGAAAAGCACTGGGTGTGAACCTGAGGCTGGATCTGGTCTGTATGTTTTAATATCACTATAGTTTCTTGTTTCCCTCCCAGCCTGTGCCTGAAGACCTGCAAAACGGTGATGGTTTCGGCTACATCATCGCTTTCCGGCCGTTGGGGGAGGTCAACTGGACGCACGCCGTCACCTCCATACCGTCCCAGTCCCGTTACGTGTACCGGAACGAGAGCATCCCGCCCTTTTCTCCATTTGGCGTCAAAGTGGGAGCCTACAACACCAAAGGCCAGGGACCGTTCAGCCCTGTTACCATTGTGTTCTCGGCTGAGAATGGTGAGACTGTCAATCGCATTATGAGCAGCGCACAAAAACTTACCGTTTCACTCATTTACAGTGTTTTCAATGGATTTTTCTTTTCACCATATATTTATTCATCCATTGAAAGGTGCATAAAAAATTGAGAGAACAGGCCAGGATTGATTCCTGTACCACCAGCACTTTATTACGTGCAGCGCTGAAAGGACATGGCTCATTTTATAACAAATGGTCAAGGAAAAGCGAGGAAAAGGCTATAGATCTAGATTATGTAATTCTATATCATTTTATGGGTCACTCCAACGCTGTTGCTGGCAGTTTTAGCAGTACTTTACACTTTCTTAACTGGAAATGTATTTGATGTTTTGCTAAATGTCCAAGAATCCATAATGCAATCTTCTTTTTATAGTAAGTACAAGGTAAAGCATGTACTATAATGGCTGTATGTGATGTTGTGTTGTAAATGTCAGGTGGTTGGAGCTCTGGAAACTCATGCTCAGCATTTGAAGCAGCAGTGTGGGAATCTTTCAGCTAGTTAGGATCAGTTTGAGATGAGCTATAACAGCGTGGAGTGATGAGGAGACAGTGGTGTGTCAGGAAGCTACTGCATTAATTGATTTCCTGTACAGATAATGTTCCTTCATGCCACTCATCTATCCTGTTAAAATAAAGGCTAGTAATTTACTATTTTAGAGACAAAGGGTTTTGCATCAGTCATTTATAAGTCATTTTTCATCATCCTCTGATTTGTGCACTGACATGCTTTTTGTCTCATCTTGTGTCTTCTCTTCTAATCTTGTCTCATTTCAGTTTCTTCCCTTTTTCTATCCTAGTATTGTCTTATTGCTCTTCTTTTCTCATATTTCCTTCTCTCTTTTCTTCTTGTCTTTATGCATTCATCTTTTTCTCTTTTCCTCTTCCCTCTCAGAGCCCAGTGGCATTCCAGATGGCATGTGGGCCAGAAGCATTTCTGCCACTGAAATTGAAGTGAGCTGGCACATTCTCAGCGCTTCCCCAGAAAGAGTGTTGGGCTATGAGGTGCGTCCCTTCTTCGTAATGGAAATAACTCTCTGTCCGGTTTTGAAATGCACCGTGGGTTCTGTCAGAGCCTGTCATCTCCCACGCTGCACCTCAAAGTTCCCTCTGTACCCATGGAAACGCTCCATTTGAAAATAAGAATAGGGTTCCCTGTTCTTACCGTATGCATAGGAGGCCCTCTCTGCAGCATGGACGAAATGGCTTTTCTTCATCTTTTTTGAGGGCACAGAGAACACATTACACATTCCTCTGTGAAACTCTTTATCCATGCCACCCCAAACCCACTTTGTGGAAAAAAGTGGAAAAACTGTATAATAATTCTCCTGCACTGAACATAATGGCACTGTGGCATTATATCTGCGAGGCTTTAGATCCAACAGTCTGTGCTTTCTCTCCATTGCTCTTGAAATCAGGTGGTGTACTGGGAGGATGACACAAAACCAGAGACCATGGGCAAAGTCAGAGTGTCTGCCAATCAGAACAAGGTTAACATCAGCGGACTGAGAGAGTACACTCAGTATTTCCTGACAGTGAGCGCTTTTAACACGGCGGGAACTGGCCCTCTGTCTCCCACCATCAATGTGACCACAAAGAAGTCCCGTAAGTATATGCTTCTTAAAATGTATCAGTTTATTTACAGTTTATCGCCTCTGCAGTTATATATTATGTTACGTCATGTCATTAACTTTTTTTGTCTAATTTCAATATTTGCACTTTGTAAAAAATAAAAATAAAAAAATCATTTTTATTGTTTAAACAGGATAAAGAAACCTGTAATTTGATATACTTTACTGTAATTATTACATTTTTTTTATTATTAAGTGTTCATTTATTTTATCAAAAACATAGCAAAAAATATAACTATTTTCTACTTTAACATTACTGTAACATTATAAATGTATTTACTGCGACTTTTTTCTAGTTTGTCCATGTTGAATAAATGCAAAGACAAATAAAGATTTGAAGGATTATTGGTTATAAGGTTAAGTCAGCATTTAATAACTGTCATCATTCCAAACCTTTATGTCTTTCTGTTTTGTTCCCTTTCAATATTTCACTCGTACTGCGTCGAAGACGCATATGGGAAAAACCCCTTTTTTCTCCTGAACTGAAGCCTTATTCAATCACGCAGTGAAACTGCACAGCCATTGGATCGTGCAGTGCTATTAAAACAAACCAATGGCTTGGCAGCGGTGCTGCACGAACCTATGGCAGAGAAGCCCGCCAAAGCCCGCCAATATGGGCGGGGCATCTGGCTATATATTGACCGCTTCGCCACAGGAATTCAGATTATTTCTCCTTCAGCGACGACGTCACATCGCTTCGCTGATCTCCGCTGAACTGCTCGCCGTTGACACGCCTCGCACTGGAACGCGACTGCCGGTCCCCACCGCAGATTCATCGCTTCCCTGCGGCCATCCGGTGAGATATATTGAAAGAGCAAATTTCTCTAAAAGAGCCTTTTTCTACGGCGTTGTTGCAAATGCCGTCTCGTCATTGCAGCTCGTGCAGAGCCCCTCTGCACGCTGATGACGGGCACAGCGAGTGTGTTGCGTGCTTGGGGAAACCCCACGCTGACACAGCACTCGCGGGGAATTCATGTTCTCATTGCGAGAACATGAATATCGCCTCTCTGCGCTCGTGAATCGCTTTCTTTTCAGAGAGCGATCTCGCTCCTCGCGCCCTCCCTTTTTCTTCATCCCGTGAGCCGGCGAGGAAGAAAAGGCGGGGCAGAGGATTAAAGCAGCAGGATGAAAGCGAGCTCACGCCGGCTCAGCCCCCGCGTGCCTCGTTTTCTCCGCCCAGAGGGGATTCCCCAGTCCTCTTTGTACAGCCAGACCAGTGTCCCTCTGCTGCCGCGAGTGATCTGGTTTTGTTTGGAGGGACTGAGGAGGAACTGCTAGAGGACAGCATGTCTCTAGCCGCTTCAGATGCTGAGGAGCTGTCGGGCTCGCCGGACCCCGCCCCCTCGATGTCATCTGAACCAAACCGCTCGAAACTCGGGATGGACGCCGAGCTTATCCGCGTTCTCTCCAGGGCAGTGGATGAGCTGGGTCTGGATTGGTCTCCTCCAGAGGAACCAGCCCGTAGCCGTCTGGATGAATGGTTTCTGCCGGGGCGCCAGCAAGCCCCTCGTCAGCGAACTGCTCCGTTCTTCCCGGAGGTCCACGACGAGCTCACTAAATCGTGGCGCGCCCCCTACTCAGCGCGCCTGCGTACTTCATCTTCATCCGCCCTCACCTCAATTGACGGCGCTGATGAAAGAGGATACGAACGGCTGCCGCCGCTAGATGAGTCTGTGGCCGTGCATCTCTGCCCGCCAGCAGCTATTGGATGGAAAGCCAAGGCCAACCATCCATCCAAACCCTGCCGTACGACGTCGGCGCTCGCCGGGCGTGCCTACTCATCGGCAGGGCAAGCAGCCGCGGCGCTCCACTCTATGGCGGTGCTTCAAGTCTTCCAGGCCAAACTTCTCGCCGCCACCGACGAGTCTGGCCCAGATGTCGCCACGCTCAGGGAGCTGAGAAGTGCAACAGACTTGGCGCTGCGTGCTACCAAGAGCACCGCCCAGGCCATTGGGCGCTCGATGGCTAACCTGGTCGTCTTGGAGCGCCACTTATGGCTCAACCTTACGGAGATCAAGGATGCTGACAGAGCCCAGTTCCTAGACGCACCGATCTCCCCCAGCGGCCTCTTTGGCCCGGCGATAGAGGGATTCGCCGAGCGTTTCACAGAGGCGCAGAAGTCGTCCCAGGCAATGCGACACTTCCTGCCGAAGCGCGCTTCATCTGCTGCCAGTCGCCCCAAACAGGTGCCGATTCGTCAGCCTCCTAAGCAAGCGCCAGCTGCTACCACCGCAGCCCAGCCGGTGAAACCCGAGCCTCGACACCGTTCTCGCTCGGCCACCAGACGGTATCAGTATCCCAAGCGCATGGGACCCCGGCCCAAGATAGTGCTGGACCCTGCGCCGCCGCCGTCATCCTGATCAACAGGAAAGAAAGAGGAGGGGGCTAAGTCTCGCCACAGCCGGACCACCCCCCAAACTGCCCCGTGTGTTCTGCCGTCCATCTCCAGATGTCGGCGAAGTTGTTCCTGCTGCAAACAATGGGCCCTTGTTAGCACCCAGACAGCAAAGCGCTGTTATAGTGCAAAAAATAAAAAACACACTCCTTCACAAAAAGAGCAGTTTTCCTCACACAACACTCACGAGTGCTATGTCCCCCCACGGCGGTCAATCACTCGAGTTAATACAACCTCTGTCCATCCGGGCCTCACAATGGCAAGCCATTCCCGGGGTATCAGATTGGGTCATGGGAGTAATAAAACACGGCTATTCCCTTCATTTCGCACGACGGCCACCACGCTTTCACGGGGCGGTCACCACTTCAGTGCACAACGAGAACGCTCACGTTCTTCGTGCCGAAGTGAAAAATCTGCTGGTGAAGGGAGCTATAGAAATCGTTCCCCCAGCACACCGCGACTCAGGGTTTTACAGCCGTTACTTCCTGGTTCCCAAGAAGGATGGTGGGCTGCGCCCCATCCTCGATTTAAGACATCTGAACCGTGCCCTCATGAGACGGCGCTTCAGAATGATCACATTGAAACAAATCCTCTCGCAAATACGCTCAGGGGATTGGTTCTTTTCGCTGGATCTGAAAGACGCTTACTTTCACATCCAGATAGCCCCCCGTCACAGGCCGTTTTTGAGATTTGCCTTCGAGGGCGTGGCTTACCAATACAAGGTCCTCCCCTTTGGGCTGTCTCTGGCGCCTCGCACATTCACAAAGTGCATGGATGCGGCTCTCTCCCCTCTCAGGCAGAAGGGCATCCGCATTCTCAATTACCTCGACGACTGGCTAGTTCTAGCTCAGTCAGAGGGGGAGGCATTGGGTTACAGAACTGTGCTCCTCAGCCATCTGGAATGCCTGGGGCTCAGGGTGAACTTTGTCAAGAGCTCACTGTCCCCCAGCCGACAGATATCGTTTCTGGGAACAGTGTTAGACTCAGTGACGATGAGGGCAACAATGGTGAAGGAGCGTGCTGCGGCTCTACAGCGACTTGCGGCCTCTTTCAAAATAGGTGCTTCTCGACCCCTAAAGACATTCCAGAAGCTGCTGGGTCTTATGGCGGCGGCATTGCCGGTGCTGGAGCTCGGGCTGCTTCGTATGCGCCCCCTCCAATATTGGCTGAAACCACGTGTTCCACCTCATGCATGGCGTCACGGACGCTTGAATATCAAGGTGAGTCAGGACTGTATTTCGGCCCTGACCCCTTGGAGGGACATGCAATGGATGGAACGGGGTGCTCCACTTGGTATGGTTTGCAGAAGGAAAGTGATCTCCACAGACGCGTCCAACAAGAGTTGGGGCGCGCTGTGCGAAGGGAAACCCACTTTCGGCCAATGGTCGAAAGAGGAGAGCAGGCTTCACATCAACTGCCTCGAGATGATTGCAGTTCAACGAGCCTGCCAGAGCTTCCTGTCAGACCTAAAGAGTCACCACGTGCTGGTCAGATCGGACAGCATGACGGTGGTCTCTTATATAAATCACCAAGGTGGGCTGTCATCGACGCGTCTCTTCAGACTGACGTCGCGACTGCTGGAATGGACCCAAAGCAATTTGGGGTCCCTGAGAGCAGTGCATCTTCCGGGCAAGCTGAACAAGGGCGCGGATATGCTGTCAAGAAGCGGAGTCTCCTCAGAAGAGTGGAGACTCCACCCGCAGACGGTTCAGAAGATATGGGAGGTCTTTGGCAGAGCGGAAATAGACCTCTTTGCCTCAAAAGACAACTCTCATTGCCCAATATATTTTTCCAAGATCAAGGACGCGTTGTCCCAGGACTGGCCCAACCGTCTTCTTTATGCTTTTCCTCCGGTCCCTCTGATTCCCCAAGTAATCAGGCGGGTCAGGGACCAGAGATGCAGGGTTCTGCTTGTAGCCCCATTCTGGGAAAATCAGCACTGGATAGCCGACCTGTCGCAGATGCTGACTGCAGCCCCATGGCCCGTTCCCCTGAGACGGGACCTCCTTTCTCAGGCGGACGGGACGATTTGGCATCCATACCCAGAGAAGTGGTCTCTGCACCTTTGGTCGCTCGACGGGAGTCCGCGGGACTCCCTGAGCGTGTGCTAGACACAATTTCACAGGCTAGAGCTCCGTCTACACGACGCCTCTATGCCTCCAAATGGTCTGTGTTCTCCACATGGTGTTCAGACCATGGTGAAAGCCCGACCTCTTGTGACGTATCAGTGATACTGTCATTTTTGCAAGAGCTCTTGGAGAAGGGACGATCCCCCTCCACGCTCAAGGTCTATGTAGCAACTATAGCGGCGTCACACGCCCTTATAGCAGGCCAGTCGGTGGGCAGAAACGACTTAGTCGTCCGATTTATGAGAGGTGCCAGACGGCTTCATCCGCCTTGCCCTCCCACCGTCCCTTCTTGGGACCTGCCCACGGTGCTGAGAGCCCTGAAGGGGGCCCCCTTTGAACCGCTACAGTCCATAGGCCTTAAAGCCCTGTCGCTAAAGACCGCTCTGCTATTGGCACTAGCGTCTGTTAAGCGTGTGGGTGATTTGCAAGCACTTTCGATAAGCCCTAATTGCCTAGAATTCGGGCCTAACGACTCGAGGGTCGTCCTGAAACCGAGGCATGGCTATGTGCCAAAGGTGCTCTCCACACCTTTTAGAGCACAAGTGGTCACCCTTTCTGCGTTACAAAACACAGAGGAGGATCCAGGGCTGAATCTACTTTGCCCAGTGAGGGCTCTAAAAGTCTACATAGAGCGTTCTGCACCAATAAGACGATCAGAACAGCTCTTCATATGCTTTGGAAACCGCACCAGAGGGTTACCGGTCTCTAAGCAAAGACTTTCAAGGTGGATTGTTGATGCAATCCAGCTAGCCTACTCTTCTTTGGGCCTGGAGAGCCCAATTGGAGTAAGAGCCCATTCGACGAGAGCAGTGTCCTCGTCTTGGGCATGGTCTAATGGTGTGACTATCGCAGAAATTTGTGAGGCGGCTGGCTGGAGCTCGCCGTCCACATTTGCTAGATTTTACAATCTAGACGTCCCGGCGCTTCATGCTAGGGGTACTTTCTGTGTGAAGGTCACCTTCTTGTTCCTCATTTGCATGCTCTTGGCCATTCTTGCCCAAGGCTCAAACTCTACTCGTATGCACTCGGTCCCTTGGCTACTGAGGCGATACGAACACGGGATGATCAGGCTAGGCCAGACGTAACCTCATTGAGCTTATTCTGCCCCTAGTTGCTATTATCATATCTTGGTTTAACAAATCAAGTTTGATTGCGTTGGTCGTCCTCCCTTCTTAGCATGGCGTGATTGAACTGGGTTCCCATATGCGTCTTCGACGCAGTACGAGTGAAGTATTGAAAGGGAACGTACTCGGTTACTAACGTAACCTCGGTTCCCTGAAATACGGGAACGAGTACTGCGTTCCTTGCCATGCTAAAAAGGCTGCACAACTCAGTCGTCGCTTCAGTCGAAGTAACCTGAATTCCTGTGGCGAAGCGGCCAATATATAGCCAGATGCCCCGCCCATATTGGCGGGCTTTGGCGGGCTTCTCTGCCATAGGTTCGTGCAGCACCGCTGCCAAGCCATTGGTTTGTTTTAATAGCACTGCACGATCCAATGGCTGTGCAGTTTCACTGCGTGATTGAATAAGGCTTCAGTTCAGGAGAAAAAAGGGGTTTTTCCCATATGCGTCTTCGACGCAGTACTCGTTCCCGTATTTCAGGGAACCGAGGTTACGTTAGTAACCGAGTACGATTGTGGGAAACAAAATTAGATACTTAGATGAATGTTCATGCTGCTTTTTCTGATGCAGCGAAAGAATACAATGACCAGCAAAAGTACCTAAATAGTCCTTAACTTGCATACAAAAAAGACTTGGAATATAATATACAAATCATATGCACTGTTTTTATTTATGTGTTTGTTGTCCTTTCTGGAGGGTGATTGTACTTGGTGACTGTTTGTATTTGTTGCTGTTGTTTATGGGGGGGGGGCTTTTTCAGTCATACATGTTTGAAATGCCAGAATAGTCATTCATAGTTCTAGTACTCTACGCTTTATTATAGTATAGTATCATACATAATGACATTGACAGGAGAGGTGCCTGGCCTGGCTGTCTGTTTGTTGATATGTCATAATGGATTATGTGGTCACATGTACAGTAACTGATGCTGGTGTTTCCTCTCAGCACCCGGGCAGCCACCTTTGAACGTGGAGTGGAATCTGATTGGCTCTAAGCTCACTGTTCATTGGGAGCCTGTCATTTCTCTGGAGATGGAGTCAGATGTTACTGGTTATCAGGTAAGTGCTTCCCAGCAATGTAAACCTCAAAGCCAAACTGTAGGGCTTTATTTTCATTTAATCATATTAGCTTGTTCTATTCCAGTGAGCATTTAGGAAACAACTGCATTACAGTGTATACTGTATATTTCTTTTATTGGATGGTTACCCACCTTAGTGGTAACGGAAAATAAAAATAAAACTAATTTATACTGCAGATCTTCAAAATATGTGCTGTACAGTATAGCGAAAGCACCAGGTGTGCTAATAAACACTACAGTTCCCTACAGTATATGATAATTTGATTTGACTTCCTTTATCGACTAAAATAGCTTGTGGTGAATAAATCTAAGTGGTTGTTAGCGCCTCTGTCATTGGTTCTCTCCAGGTGTCTTACAGAAGGAACCGGCACGAAGAAATGAACACAATAACAACAAATCTGACCTCAGTGGAGCTCACGCTACCTGGAGATGACGATTACATCATTCAGATACGAGCGCTGAGTGACGGAGGAGAAGGGATGCCAACTGAACCCATCAACATACATAAACTTAGTAAGAACTATTTTTTTAATTTGATGAATTTGGGTGTATTGGCTTTCTGAAATAAGTTTTTTTTTTTTTTTTTTTTTAAACGTTTGGGGTGAATAATAATAATGTATACTTAAATTTAGGAATAAGGAATAGCATTTTTAAAATTCTATTTCAAGTAAATACTGTTCGTTTGAACTTTATTCATCAAAAAATCCTGAAAACAGATCGAAGTCAGAATTTCAAAATAAAAATGATTGCTAATTCTAAAAATGCTAAAAATGAATTAAGGCAACACAACGCTAAAATGTACAGTACGAAAAAAAAATGGGTGTTCATTTTGAGATTGGCTAAAGATTACATTTACCAAAAGGTGTTTTTTTAAGAGAAATTTTGTAGTCATTTAACGCTTACTTAAATCTCTTTGTAACAATAGAGGAAATGTTACAATGTGCTCCAACAGCTTTCCTTTTCTGCTGACGTCACTCATGTTGTGTGGCTATTGAATAATGTTTGGAATTAAGAAAATATTTGCAATGTAACATCTTCTTTTCACCATCCACTCAGTTCCCATTGAATCAAATTAAGTCCTGCCCCACATTTTTCTAATCAAATATCCTAAAAGTGTAAGAAAACTAAAAACTCACCTCACCTGACAGATCTTTCCGAATCAGAGTGGTGATATCACTTTGTTGCTGAATAGTTTACTCAATGTTTATTCCATCCATCTCTTCTTGTGGACCAGTTGTGAAAAATGACACTGAAAAAGCTTATGAGCCAATCACACTGCTGTGAAGTCACTGCTTATATTTGCTGATTACCCTTTAGGACCTTTATGAAAATACAACAAGCTCAAGGGAGGCCAAAAAATAAATGCTACCATCCCGGTGTCCCTGCTGGACAGTGTTACTTTAGAAAAATGAGTGATTTATGAATTCGATTTTATCAGTTGTTTATATTCGGCTCATTCATTTTATGTCTGCATCCTTACACAATATTAAATTTCCGTATGTGAGTTAAACCTGCAGGCGTGTGCAAAGCACATCCACTGCCCTCCTCTTTCAGTGCCCATGATGTAAAAGATAAATATTCAATGTCAAAGGGATATTAAACACACAGGCCTCTATAAAATAAACAATGCACAGTTGACCTCATAATGTTCTACTCCTGTTCCCTCGAGTGAAGAGCGCAGATGCAGTTTGCAGCACAGAGTTTAATGTGCCTCTCTAAATGAGTTCTCAGTGATTTCATGTGTCCTCCTCGTACACCTTTTATTCTCCACTGGGCTAAGCAGTCTGATCTTTATTAACTAGCCCAAGCTCTCGCCATCTATCTCTGCCTGTTGGTCTTCTCTCCCCCATGCATTCAACGTCACAGGCTGATGCAACTGCACGGGACAACTGTTCTCTGTGGCTTACTGTTCACATTTTTCATCTAATGGCCCACAATGTCTGGTTTTCAAGAAAAAGCCCTGACTCTGTTAATGTTGGAAATTATTAGCTGTGCCAATAGGTTTTCCAACGTGCTTTAATATTAATTAGTCATTTAAACTGGGAAAGTCTGCTCAGTGTGCATCTGCTGGACCTTAGTGAAAATGCAACTGTTTTTAATCTAATTTCAAAAAATTTAAATTAAGCTTTTAAACCACTGTGTACATTCATGTTTCAGTTCCATTCAGTTACTATAGTTCGCCCCAAAATGAAAATTTGCTGAAATTGTACTGACACTCAGGACATCCAAGATGTAGATGAGTTTGTTTCTTATTGCAACAGATGTGGAGAAAATTTTGTATTATATTACTTGTTCACTAATGGATCCTTTGCAATGAATGGGTGCCGTCAGAATGAGTGTCCAAACAGCTGATTAAAACAACATAATAATTCCCAAGTAAGCCACAACCAACAGTTTGGGACTGTTTTTGCTTGTAAAAAGTGTTTGATATGTGCATATTTCACTCCTGATTCAGACTCCTTTTTCTTACTGAAAAAGCAGGAAAATGGATAAAGGAATCACATTTTAGCAGGAAACAAAGGTTTGAAATTGAAAAACTAATTGATGATAGATTTGTTTATTATAAACACAATTTTTCTTTTCACAAGATGTTAATGGGTGGACTGGAGTCTGGATTATTGTGATGTTTTATCAGTTGTTTGGACTCTCATTCTGACGGCACCCATTCACTGCAGAGGATCCACTGGTAAGATAGAGATGTAATCTCAGGCTGATGATACACAGGGCCATTTTAGGCAATGTTGCTATCAACAGGCAATCAGGTGAGACACAGGGCACACAACCGATCTAAAGTATCCAGAATTTGTTACTCATCCTCAATGGGAAAGCGTCCAAACAACATTGCTCAAAGTTGTCAGGCAAAGTTGCTTAAAAAGTTGCACCATGTATCATCAACCTTAGTCTATATTCATCAATTACAAGTTAATAATCTTCAGTACCTTTAAGTCCCGTTTTCCATGTTTCAGGTATGAGTGTACGGGGGTCCAGAGCCTGGCGACCCAACCCCATCTCCGTCTCCTTGCTTTCTATCATTGCGTTATCCACACTGCGACTGGCTTTGTGTTAACAGTCTGAAGGATCGAACATCCTCTGAACGGTTTGATTGCCCACAGTCATCCTCGCTGTGGAATCGCTGGAGATATGCACTGAAACACTTTTTAAGAGAGATTTTCGACCTATCTCTCGAAGCATAACGGGAAAACGTCAGCATCACAATGGTTGGATTTTGTGTCCATGTGTTATGTACTGTGTATCATTGTGTCCTTGCCAGTGATCCGAGACCCTAACAAGGTTTCAACCGAGGGTTTTTGAAGCGTACCAGTGTACGAGGAGGGATGAGTCATGTTGCTGCACTAAGATTTCATCTTCTCATTCATCCCTCAGAACAAATGCCTTACTTCCATGTAAATGCCAAAGTAGTTAACATCATTGGCTTCTAAGCTACTGTTTGTCAAACTTGTGATTGTTTTGTAATTATCACATCATTAATTGAAGGATAAGTTCACCCAAAAATCATTTACACACCCTCATGTTGTTGTCATGTGACTTTCATTTTTCTGTGGGACACAAAGAAGCAATTTTAAAGAATGTTCCCATGCAATTACAGTGAATGGAGACAGAGGTAATAGTAAAAGTAATAGTTCAATCAAAAAATTTAGTGAAAATGTACTTATCCTCAGGTCATAAGATACAGATGAGTTTGTTTCTTCATCAGAACAGATTTGGAGAAATGTAACATTACATCCCTTACTCATCAGTGGATGCTCTGCAGTGAATGGGTGCCGTCAGAATGAAAGTCCAAACAGCTGATAAAAACATCACAATAATCCACAAGTAATCCACACTCCATCTTGAAAAGTGAAAAAACACTTGTTTGTAAGAAACAAATCCATCATTAAAGCATTTTAACTTTTTCAGTATGGCTTCTGGCCAAAATATGAGTCTATAATCTATAAAACTGTTTCCTACAGTGAAAAAGTCCATCCCCTGTTGTCCTCTAACATCAAACTCCACGAAAATATTTATTTAGAACTGTTTTTAGCTTTTAAATGGTGCATATTTCTCTCCTGATTCAGACTAGAATACATTCTCACTGCAGTAAACAATATTAGAGGACCTGGAAGCATTAAAGTAAAAATAAAATCTTGCAGATGGATTTGTTTGTTACAAATACTCATCTTTTCTCTTCACATGACATTGATGGACTGGAGTAGTGTGGATTACCTCTGACGGCACCCATTTACTGCAGAGGATCCATTGGTGAGCAAGTGATGTACTGCTAAATTTATCTAAATCTGTTCAGACGAAGAAACAAAATCGTCCACATCTTGGATGGCCAGACGGTGAGTACATGTTCAGCAAATGACATTTTTACTATTCCTTTAAGCTTTATTGAGGCCGTGAAAGCACCATAAAAATGTCATAAAAGTGGTGCATACAACTTGTATTCTATGTCAACTCTTACAAATTCATCTGAGAATTTTGTGTGAGAAGCAAGCTGAATTTTAAGTTATTCACTAATAATCTTCTCCTCCGTGGAACTGTGACTGAACTGAGTCCAAACTGAGTTGTGGATGATTCGTATTCTTCAAAACTTAACATTTATTTGTTCCAGGGAAAAAAGAGAGGCATTTGGAACAACATGAGGGGGAGTAAATAATGAAAGAAAGAAAGCAATTTTGAGTGTGAATGATCCCTTTAAGCTGCTTTTTGCTATACTTGTGATTGTTTTGAGATCCCATCATTAATTAACATTTAGCCTTTGCTTATTAGTTCAGTTATTGGTTCAAGAGTTGTCTCTGTGCCTTATCTATGTTTTAGCACACGCAAGGCTTGCATTTGTTTGCTCCATGCACCATGTTGCAGCTACAAGCATCTAGTATTCATGATTGTCGAAGTGCTACATTCACAGGTTTTGAGACAACGAGACTAGGTGAGGTTATGGGTAAATTTGTCTACAGTTACAACGATAAAGTAATGATATCATATGATAGTAACATAAGGGAGCTCTTTAGACTTTTATGGATATGCTAGAGATGTTCTTAGCTCAAAATTTGCATTTAAGACTTTAATGCAGTCATAATAATTTGGTTTAAAAAAGAAGTGTCATTTTTGGCGATCAAAAATAGTGATAGGTGGGTGAAAATGTAATTTTGAGATGAGCAACCACTTATTACAGTATTGCAATATGTTTTAGATTTTCTTTCCTCACTAACAAAAATTCTGGAGCGCTAAAGCCAAATTTTTAATTACCCTTTTTTTTTTATAAATATCCCTTTATTATCCCTTGTGAAAAAGAAATGTGCGTAGTTGGATTACATGTGCACTATTTATTTGTATTTATTTGTAGTGTAGTGCACTTAAAAGTGTATTTTTAAAAAGTACTTGCAGATAATATATTAATGAAAAAGGCCACTTTAGTGTATTTGTAAAATTAAATTTTCATTTTCATGACTGTCTCTTATGACTTCACAGTCTGTAATAATGCCA
Source organism: Carassius auratus (assembly GCF_003368295.1). NCBI lineage: Eukaryota > Metazoa > Chordata > Actinopteri > Cypriniformes > Cyprinidae > Carassius > Carassius auratus. The sequence goes on from NW_020527735.1 coordinate 199,501, forward strand.
AATTCATATTTTTAGTTTTTCACTAACCACGCATAATATTTTATTTTTCTCAAAAACACAATCATGTACATACATGCTGCTCACATATTATTATAGCCCAGTTTGTGCTGATTACAGTGAGATTAGACTTTAGCCATTTAGATGTGTATAAGAAACTGAAAAAAAGCACAAATATCAGGGCATGAAAAAACTTCTCCAGGCCCCAAAAATACCCTTAGACTCCAGAGGGTTAACTATAAATTACATTTTGAATCATTGTTTTAATTATATTTTGTCATTCTTTAAAGAAGTACACTTATCTTGATGGGTTGACATATATGCACATGTAAAGTACTTGATTATAACTGTAGAGTGTTGAGATTACATTTAAAGTTAATAGATTTATAGCGGATTGCAGCATTGCAAATGTGTAATTGCATACAATTAAATACACAACAAACACGTTACAGTAAAACTGACATTATAGCATTTTCGTGTTTACCATGAATACATATCAGTACATTCAGCAATACTCTTCAACCATATTTCATAAGACAATACAAGTGATTATAAAATTTACATTAAAGTATATTATTTCCATGGCAAGTCGCCTTTTTAAAAGGATACTTAAGTGTACCTCTTTTACACAAGGGATAGCTCAAGTATTATACTTTTTTATCTTGTCAATTTTTTCTTTTAATATATTTTGAGATTTCTGTTTTGGAAAACAAGTGAAAATGATACCATTTTCAGTGAGGCTGACAGGACAGGTTTAATGTATTAATAATCTATTAAGCACTACAGCATACACTCAAGATTTTCTTGACCCGATTTAAGTTGTTTTTATATATAACAACAAATTAGAATCAGCTTTTGCTACTTTCTTTGCCCTCGGCTTATCTGCACACTGTTATATCTTATAGCATATTCAGTCTGCTGCCGTTGTGTCTTCACACAGCAGAGTACGCAAACAGCCATTGCTTTTAGTACAGATAGTACAGATATCAGCTCATCCGTAGTTATTATTCATTTTAAAAGTGTGGCAGCACTAGATACTTCACACATCTGTTGCATCTTAAACCAGATATGCTGAATGGTTGCTATTATTCTGGCCATATACTGTAAATTGTGACTTGTTCTTGTGTGACTGCTAAAAGTTCTGGTACTTTATGTATTCTAAGCTTGTTTAACAGACCTCAGATAAATAGTTAGTGTTTTATTTGTCACTTTCTCACTGTGCTGGACTGCGGTGCAGATTCTAGGCCACTCACCAGATGCTCCTCAGGGCCTTTATCAGCTGAATCAGATGTGTTTTGGAAAGTTTGGGGGGGAAAATTGCTTACACAGTAGCACTCAAATTGCTTTGGACTCTTTCAGTCCTGGTAATTAAAGGAATAGTTAACCCAAAATAAATAAATAAAAAATAGCTGTTTGTGAAATTTACTCAGCCTCAGGCCATCTAAGACGTAGATGAGTTTGTTTCTTCATCAGAACAGATTCAGAGAAAAGAGCATTAAATCAGTTGTTCATCAATTGATCCTCTGCGGTGAATGGGTGCCGGCAGAATGAGAGTCCAAAAAGCTAATGAAAACATCACAATAATCCACTCTCCAGTACATCAGTTAATGTATTGTGGAGGGAAAAGATGCATGCAAGAAATGAATCCATAAATAAGGCATTTTAACTTGGCCAAAATACCAATCCATAATTCTTCTTACTTGTAGATTATTATGATGTTTTCCTCAGATGCTTGAATTATGACGGCACCCTTTCACTGATGTAATACTAAATTTGATGAAGAAACAAGGGTGACCTGATGGTGAGTACATTTTCAGCAAATAAAATAATTCCTTTAATTATCATGCTCATACCAAAACACACGTGGCCTAAAACGTTGCTGCTGAAAGATATAAACACAAGAACGATGAGAAATTGAGAGTGATGATCTGAAAGCACATGATTTGACTGATCCTTACCGTGATGTAGAAGCCATTAAACCACGCTAATAAATTACAGTGCACTCTGCAGGGGCTTTTGACCAAATCTACAAGGGAATAATGATTATTAGGAGAGCCGAAGACAAGATGGATGTGAGATGAGCAGCATGATGAGCTGTATCAGGACTGTCCAGACAGGAGCAGCTGTACTTTTCGTTCTTTTGTTTCTCCTCACGAAAGGGACGTGGCCACCTTTCTGTGTCATTGCAGGATGACCGCACTCAAAGGGCCTCTGTGTGACTCTCACATCTGCACATTTGAGGAGACTCCAGGGTGTTGTTCGAGGCCGCCCGCACACTCAGCCTTCGTTTCGTAAGGTCAAATAGGAAGCAGTCGCTCTCTGAGTGAGAAAAGTCGCATTGTCCCTACAGACTTGCCGTACGATATAGATGTCACGTCAAAGCTCTTGAATGTTTTTGTGTCCGGGATGAAGGCTGCTGCATGATTTTGATTTAACCTTTGATAATGGCTGCTGACATTTAGGTGCCTGTTGGGACTTGTGTATTTAGTTCTGGATTGTCAGCCCATTTTGTGAATATTATTCAGATTTACTCCGGAGTTGCTTCAGAGTACTTCATCTGAGATCCTTAAGTGCTTATTATAAATGAGAAAAAAACAAAAACAAAAAAAAAAATCATTGTTTTATGTGATTGCTTCTGAAAAGGGTAAAAAAAAAAAAAGTGTTTTGTATTTTGTAAGTATTGTTATGTTGTTTCAGTTTTATGACATCAAACTTGTAATGGCTTTTTTGTTAAAGGTCAAGTGTTGTCCTTTAAAAGTAAAGTAAATTGATTATGGCTGTCACAGACTGATTCGTGGAAAGATTATGTAGTGAAATGCAAGATTTTGGTCCTCTTTGGTTGAAATGTCGACGAGATCAAGATTAACTTGAGTTTCCGTGTGTTAGATTCAAATAGATCCACCTTCTATATGAATATGTGTAACAACACTTGACCTAACGTTTTGATATTTCTATATTAATACATTGTTTATTGAAAACATCTCTGTGAGATGACATACCCGCGATAAATACTGTTTTCATATTGAAAAGAACTGAACTGTGTATAGTAAAGAAGTGCATGTTGATTGTTTAATGTGTGTACATTTTGTAAAGGAAATTTAATAAAACAACTTATTGGAGATTTACCTCCATAATGTCATTGTGCCAAGTCCTTTTGTTCTAGTGTGTGTATATATATATATATATATATATATATATATATATATATATATATATATATACTACTTTCAACAGCATAATTTCATGATGAACCCAGCACTTACATTTATTATTACTTACATCTATTATTTTTTTATTTTTTATACATATACTTTTTTATATCACTGCACCCTTATAAAGGGAACCACTACAAGTATGTTTGCTCCACATAAAGCTTTACCAAGTTTGCCCAGTGCCTAATGTGATCATACTGCCTTCAAAATCAAATAAATACCTTGGTCCAAAGGCCCCGCAGAAAAGCCACAGAAAAACTGTAACCTCATTAGCTCATCTATAGTGTCCGATTTGCAGGGGTTTCACCCTAATTACATTGCAAATGTCAAAATAACATATGCTTTCAATAATTTGTTTTATGCAATCGTTTTACACAAGCTATTTAACTGTGCTTAATATTGAAATACCTGTCACAAATGCTGAATTATGATAACTCGGGCCTTGCACCACAGCTGCCTTTCTGCAAATTTGTCCTTTGCCCTATCATTACACTGTTAAACCAGTTCGAAATAATGCATGGGCTGTTTAGGCCTGTTACGAGACTAATAGATTTCAGTGGAACTGCACTATTCATCTTAGCAGTTCACCGACAGCCTCTAACCCAAGACAGTCACACTCATTTTAGATCAATAGCCGGACTGGATTAAACCCTCTTTTTTAAATCTGGTGTGCCCATGCTGTATACTCAGTCTCAGTAGAGGCTTGAAACAATAAAGAAATTAACTGTCTTGATTACAAATTTAGTAAAATGAGCCAGGCTGCCATGGGAGAGTTGAGTTACCCACTGATCCAGTTTCAGATGAACAGCACAATATAACGCCACTGCTCTGACCTGAATTAACAGCTGATTTTGATTTGATTTGATTATAGGGCATGAGAGAGGATAATTTAACCCTGGAATACAATGCACACACAGGTCATTTCTGATGAGTGGCATGCATTCTTGTGGTTTTGGATGAGGGGGGAAAGGGATAGCTGTTACATGATTTGGATTTTGCCTATTTCTTGAGAAAATGTTTAGCGTACAGCTTTGAAATCTTGGCTCAAATATCTTTGACATATTAGGAATTACCAGTGTCAAATAAATTAATAACTTGATTGGGTCTGATGCAGTTAGACTAAGTACATGAAGGTCAACGACATTCATTAACACCATGCTGTATAATTGTAATGGTGGTATGTGATAAATATAACAGTAAAAGGAGGAGGCTAATGTGAAGTGACATTTTATGTGTAAGCTACACATTTAATATCAGTAGTTCCACAAACAATTTCCTCCAACATATATATGTTATTAAGGACAGGCTTTAATAGTGATATCAAACTATGTAAACAAACAGCAAACAAAATATGGAAAATACATAATGAACACTATTAGGGGTCATTCACATAGAGCATGTTTTTCTAAAAAACGTGTTGTGTGTGAAAGGCCCTTAATGATGTTGATTATATACACCGAAATAGTTAACATATTTCAAATTGAATGCGTGTTTTCAGATTGGCATGTCATGGGCGAGACACAACCGTCAGATGTCCATCTACTATAGTGCATGTTTACATGGATAAGCAATGTCTGATATTTACCATCATCATGGAAATGCTGCATATTAGTTATTTATTTAGTGAGTAGCCTTGTAATAAGTGGTAGAGGTGAATCCTGAAGGGCTTTGTTTTGCTATAATGACAGGCTGGCTGTATATTATCATACTTAAACCCCATAGATTCATTTAAAAAAAAAATAATAACACCAACAGTGAAATAAAGGAGTTGTTTAAAATCAACCCCTCATCTACATTTTAATATTATGCTACAGTTATGTGTGTCTGTGTATCTGTTTATTCAGCATTTGCTGGACTCATTTCCACTGGCCTAGAGGCAGCCATTATATTCATACAAACAGAAACAACACAGATTTATTTTGAAATTGCAACCAAATTGGACACAAAAAACAAATATATATTTCTTCTTTTAAAGTAAGGGCAATTATTTAAAATGACCATCAGTCAATACTGAAACTGTCCATTATATTGAAGGAGGGCTGAATTCAATTACTTAATTTATAGATCAGTACCAGTTTATGTTTATAAAAAGGTTTTAAAACAGGCAGGTTTGTCACAATTACTGCAGAACGGACACAATTACTGTCATTGGGCCAGTGACAAACACAAGTGTACATCATAAAGAAAAGGAAAAACATCCCAATTTCTTTACTTTTTTATACGATTTTCATCAGATGTAATGTGCCTAAAATGTTTAACTATAATAAAAAAAAAAATACAATAATTTTACTTGTGTGTATATAACATGCACATTATGAAAAAAAAAAATATGCATAAATATCATAACATGTTTGGGGAACCGCAACACATTTTTCAGCCCAATCTAATCTTGCCTTTTCACATAAAGGTCAAATTAGGACATATTTTAGGGAGCTATATTCACACATAGTCATGAAGGCCTATTTGTTGCTTTCAACTTTTGAAGGAGAGATAATTATTTGCAATTATTTACAATTTGACATAATAACGGCCCAAAATAAATTACAAAGTAAGAATTTAAAAGGAAGACCATTTAATGTCCATTATTATAGAGGAGGACTGGATTGTTCTTGTAGCTGGATATGGCCAATGTGAGCAGATTGTGCATTCGGTGTTATTACTGAAATTTATTGAGCATCGCAATCATTCCTGCTCGCCCCTCTGTGCTGTTCTTGAGGAGAATCTATTGGTGTCTAAAGCCATGATGTGCAGAAGAATTTACTGCAGTCCATTCCACATGACTTTTTATGTATCTTGGGGTGAGCTGTATTTTTTTAAGTGTTTTTTTTTCTTCTTCTTCTTTTCTGTGCCATTGCTTTGGCAGTAAATTCATGCCGTGCCTTGCAAACCGGTAGCCCCTGGAATTGCTGCTATGTCCTGGCTCCCTCTGTGATGAATGCTGTATGCTCTGTGCTCTGTCTATGATAAACTGTCCATAGTGCCCTCATAAATTGCTGTGTGGTCGAGTCCGAAACAGCTGTCAAGGGGAAAAAAACAAACAAACAAACTCCACTGTCAACCACAGTGAAATGCTTTGTGTGTCAGCCAAAAACATGCCTCCCATTTCAGCCAATCTGTTTGCTTTTTATTTGCTTTACTCTGAAATGAACATATTTATGAGTATCGGGAAACATTGAATATCATGGACCTATTTTATGTTAAATGTTATAAAAATAAAATAAAAAAATGAAATGACCTCACTTACTTCATATGAAATGCCTATATGAGGAAAAACCCTTGAGGGTTTATTGAAGAGTCTCTGTAAATTTAACAATGACAGCGGACTCTGGAATGCCTGGCATATAAGTACATCTTTTGGATCAATATCTCTAGCGAGTATTTTACAACCTCCTGGCTCAGGTAGAGGTGATTTAAAGAAAGAAAGCCAGTGGTGTGCAGAACCTTATTAGATAAAATTTGTCAATTAAAAGTGTCTCTTGAGTCCTGATCTAAATGACCCGTGGCTTTAATACAGCCGTTGCCATGCATATTTTCCTCATGCTGTCCGCTTCACTTGGTAACTCCGACATTATCTCTTTTATATGTGAAACACACAGTTTTCATGTGTCTGATGTGTAGTGTGATGCTCTGTGTTTAAGTGTGTGTGCTAGTGTTCATAAGTGCTAATGACCTAATGACCTGAGCAGAAGGAGGGAAAGAAAAAGATAGATAGATAGATAGATAGATAGATAGATAGATAGATAGATAGATAGATAGATAGATAGATAGATAGATAGAGAGAGAGAGAGAGAGAGAGAGAGAGAGAGAGAGAGAGAGAGAGAGAGGCAGGCAGGCAGACAGACAGACAGACAGACAGACAGACAGACAGACACACAGACTGATAGATAGATAGATAGATAGATAGATAGATAGATAGATAGATAGATAGATAGATAGATAGATAGATAGATAGATAGATAGATAGAGAGAGAGAGAGAGAGGCAGACAGACAGACAGACAGACATAGATAGATAGACAGACAGACAGACAGACAGACAGACAGATAGATAGACAGACAGACAGACAGACAGACAGACAGATAGACAGACGGACAGATAGATAGACAGACAGACAGACAGACAGACAGACAGACAGATAGATAGATAGACAGACAGACAGACAGACAGACAGACGGACAGACAGACAGGCAGGCAGAAAGAGAGACAGACAGACAGACAGACAGGCAGACGGACGGACAGACGGACGGAAGGACGGACGGACGGACGGACAGACAGATATATTTTTAATAGGATAACAATTTATTGATTCATTAATATAATTATAGTTTAAGGGAACTCACAACAAAATGTTTTAAAACCTGAACTGATTTTGTCTTGTCATGCAAAGGTCAATTATCACATATTTTAATATTCTATTAATATTCACTGACTTTTGAAAAAGGGCCTTTTATGATATCATGATATCATTTTAAGTTCAGGTTTTAAAACGTTTTGCTGTATGTATTTTTTTAAGGAAATGTTATATCCAGACAATTGTCAGATACAGAAAGTTCAGGAATGTGTATTAAATAGGGTCTGTTTTGATTTCACGTTGACTTTAAAGATGACTATGATAGCAAAGTAGCCCTGGAGAATATTTGGACAAGAATCCAGCAAGATTCATGGGACACTTTGACGTTCCTGAAAAACAGGACAAAAATATGGTCCCTCCCTTAGGAGAATGTAGTACTAGAATAAAGACATCCCGTGAGAGCAGTATTATAGACACGACTTTAACACTCAGGATCTGCCAGAAAATAAATTACTGATAAGAAAAAGGTTGCTTTATTGTTATATTATAACATTATACATGTGTTGTGTGGGTTTCCCAAATGTGTGTTAGCACCAGATCCTTAAAAGTAATATGCCTTTGGGGAATTTAAATATCATTGCCATGACAACACATCCACATAAGTGCAATCCCAGAAAGTTTGCAGCAAAAGCTACTAGTTCCTCAAACTCTTCTCTCTTGCATTCAAATGTGAAGGTTTGGCTGTTCAGTGTGTGGGATGAGCACTGCTTTTAACAAGAAAGTACAGGAAAATATCAGATAGAGATATTCCAGTGCAATACAAGAGCCAATTTACTGCCCACTGCCTCACAGTACATCACACTATTATATTGATAAGAACTGCATGGTCACTATATTTCTTCTTCCCTGAATGTCCATCAAATTGGTTCTGAAGTACCTTTAGAGATGGTGTTTTGCTATTACTGAATTGTACTAATTCAAAGAACACAGGGAATTCAAAGTATGAGCGTCTATATCAGTAAATTTTTTAGACAAAGCATGAATGATTAGTACAAAGATGAGAAGAAATATTGATAAATATTTCTTCATTTGCTCTCTCGTCACACTATCAGATTAGACTGAGAATATTCTACAGTCTTGAGACAGCCAGCAAGGCTCAGGTCATTAAAGAGCTGTTCCTCTGTGCTTCATTTATTTAAGGAGCATTAAACTCTAATTCCAGTGGAGCAAAAAGAAGAAAAGCATCAGCTTGCTGACTCGGAGATGGAGGAGGTCTTTGTGCCGTTTGGTTGAGGTGTTCGGTTGTTGGTGTCTTTTAGCAAGGAGAGGTGCCGTAATTTCATTTGCCTGAGCTGTGATTCTTTAATATTGCGTGTTGTCTAACATCCATGTCCCCAGCCACTCTGAAAGAGGATGCTGCTTATTGCTTTTTGGAGAAGAATTCAATAAAGTGAGATTTGGATCTGAGGGAATAGTGACAGCGAAGACCTTGCAGGTCATGGACTAATGAATGTATCTCCTCTCATCTTGAGGGTTGTAAGTGCCTTAGCAGCACCCTGCTAAAACTTGTTATCTGTCTGCACAGTCAGTGCTCATGGTTCAGATCTCCTTCGTCTGACTCAACTGCTACAGCACATCTAGACGTCATGATGAGGTTTGAAAACTAAGTCTGCACTGTAAAGACACTGCTGTAAATGTTACAGTAATTTACCGCCTCTAAAATGATTACAGTATTATTGCTAGATTGACATTTACAGTACATTAATGTATTTAATGTATTTTCATTTGCAGTATTATTACTGCTGAGTTTATTTTCATAGTTACATTTTTTATTTACTTGTGGCACTGTAATACATTTTTTAACACCTCAACCCCATAAATATAACAATAACTCATGACTGAGCATTAGTTCTGATAATATTCTTTTCATTGTTTAAAAAAAAAAAAAAAAAAAAAACACAAATTACAAATCTTGGCCTCATGGATGAAAAAAAATAGCATCACCACAGTCCCCTGGGGACTTTAATGGCAAAACATACATATACTGAAACGCAAGACAGGCCTTACGAAATAAATGAATAAAACAAAACAGTAAAAATAAGTTTGTGTTGTTGTGTTCAACTTCTGTAATTTTGCCAGTCAAAGTTGACAAGCTCTCTGATGAGAAACACCAGGAAGGGATTCAGGGTGATGCTTTTTCTTCGCACCCTCTTTCCAGAATTCCATATGATCTGTGATTTTCAATGGATTTGGTGCCACAAAGGTTGATTGTCTGAAAGCACCTGCAAGCACAAAAAAAGCATTGTTTTTCAAACCAGTGTTTACGGAATTTGCCCCAACTATCAAACTTGGTGCTGTATGCACTTTGATGATAATAAAAAAAATGGTATACTACATCTGAATGCACTTACAAATACGGTACATAATAAGTTAATTATCTATCACATTCAAATCATTAAAGCTCCATTTTTACAATGCATTCTCAATCAGTAGAGCAAAGTGCTAGTATGCTAAAACAATGGGGGTTGCACTTTATTTTACAGTACATGTATTAACATGTACTTATAGTGTACTTACAGTGTATTTATCTAAGAAAGTTCTGGTAATACAAGGTAACTACATGGGGTAGGGTTAGGTTTAGGGGTAGGTTCAGGGTTAGTACCTAGTTATTACATAGTTATTGTAATTACTATAATAAGTACATAGTATGTACATGAGGAACAGGACTGTAAAATAAAGTGCTACCACAATGTGTTTGATTCCCAGGGAATTGATAACTCAATAAAATGTGTACTTTGAATGCAATGCAAGTTGCTTTGGATAAAAGCATCTGGCAAATGCAAGAATCTAGATGTAATGTAAAATCAAATCTATTTTGGTTTATTTAATTCGGTTGCACTTTATTTTACAGTACGTGTACTAACATGTATTTATAGTGTACTTACAGTGTATTTATCTAAGAAAGTTCTGGTAACACAAGGTAACTACATGGGGTAGGGTTAGGTTTAGGAGTAGGTTCAGGGTTAGTACCTAGTTATTACATAGTTATTACATAGTTATTGTAATTACTATAATAAGTCCATAGTATGTACATGAGGAACAGGACTGTAAAATAAAGTGCTACCTTTAATTCTCTAAAATGGCTAAATGATGATTCTGATTCTCATAGTTAGCATCTGTGTTTTTGCTTGGAGAAATCTCCTGTGACAGTATAATAACAGCCTTTTAGTGTAATTATAGTTCATTATCAAAAATAAATAAATAAATAAAACAACATACAATATTAGAATTGACCTTTTTAAATAAAATAAACATTTGTTAGGAAAACTTTACCGCCATTTGCACCAAACAGTTATATTGTTTTCTCAGTCACTTTGGTGCATTTTTCAAAACAGAAATGAAATTCTCAAAACTACTTGTACAACTTCCACATCATCTAGTCATTTATACACATCATAAAACCAGTTTCTCATTCTTTTGAACAAGTTGTGATTGCTTTTGTACATTCATTCAATTGATTACACACATTTATCTATGGTTTCCTACATTATCAGTTGCTAATGTCATGTCGCTCAAAATGTATTATACAGTTCTCTGTGCAATAGTCTTACCCCTCAAAACATCTCGTCTTTAGTTCATCATATAAGTCATTAAATGTAAAATGGTTAATCTAGTTGTCATAAACTGCCAAGCACGCTTTTATTTTTATTTTTTACACATTATTATTAGACTTTTTTGTCAATTTGGCATGAATTGTGCAAGTGAATCTTGACTAATGAAGAGAATGTAGATGATAAACCAATGATAAACCATTTCTCTGAAATAGCTCAAAGGTTCATCTCATGAATCTTCAGTTGAAAAGCTTATACTGTATAGACAGACGACAACACAAGAGTTACAAATTCAGAAAATTGACTTATTTTCATCTTTGTTCCCATTTTTTTTTCCTTTTCTATATCACAATGGCATTGTAAAGTTTTAATTTTTTTTTATTATTATTTTTTGGGTCTCAATTTCTTAAAACAACTCGTACAAATAGCAAAACATGGATTCCCTGCAAAAGCCAGTTTCTTGCTCAAAATCTTTAGTTCGTCTCTCAGAAATAAATATCTGTGTCAATGAACATGTCAGTGCCATTAGAATGACAAGTCCTTGTGTCATAGTTTGCGGATAAGACAGTCAAATCACTTAGTCATGTTGTCAATATAACAGTGTACTCTGGAGGGACGTTCTGATGTAAACTACTGAACAGTACGCCATATGCTTATGTATGACATATATCCATTTCAAACGTACACATTTACACATTACTGTATGGGGGATATTGATTGAAAGAGACTGGATAGAATTCCCAGTTTCACTTTTACAGTACTAGTGGTCTGACCCCAATAAAAATAAGCATAAGCAAATGGCATACTGTACAATACAGCAGTTTACACCAGAACGTCCCTCCAGAGTACACTGTTATATTGACAACATGACTAAGTGATTTGACTGTCTTATCCGCAAACTATGACACAAGACTTGTCATTCTGATGGCACTGACATGTTCATTGACACAGATATTTTTACTATTAGTTTAAATTTATAAGCTGTAGATGTTTACCTCTGCTCTGGTTAAGCTGCTTTCATCTGCAACATTTGGCAACCTATTGCACAAGTTTTGCATGGGCAAACATCGTTTACTATATAAAAAAATATATATATATTTTCTTTTCTTTTTTCTATTAGTATTCTATATTCTGTCAGCTGGTATGAGCTGGTCTCATCTTATTCTGTATCTGTTCAAAATGGAATAGAAATTGAGGGCTGAACACAAAAACACAGTTTTAATACCAAATACAAGTGTCAAAGTAGGTTTCAATATTTGTTTCATGATAACAACAAGGCTGAATACACATATATGAATTAAAGAAAAGATGGAGAAATTATGCAGTGTTTTGTATCTTTTCTTCTGGAACATAACCAAGCATTTAATAGCGGTAATTTCCATAAGATTTATACACAAGAGGTGTTTTAAATTAATTGCCTCTAATGTTGTGAGGGTGTAAAAAGTTTAGCATATTTAACACTTCATGAAACCAGCAAAACTGTGACCAAAAATTCACACCAGAGCAAATGAGATGAATGGCACTATAACTAACTTCTGATGATGCCTAAGGCATATATAAATAAATAAATTAAATACTTTTAAAAGTCTGTAGTTTTATGTGCAATATCTAATAATTTGAGTTAAAGATATCTGTGCGCATAATAAATATGACAACTGAAATATGCAATTGTTACACATAATTTTCTGGAATTATGATCACAGAATTTTAATGTGACTGAATCCATTATTAAATCGTTTATTATCACAGTGAATGTGTTGAGATGAGGTCCAAAAGTTTGACACCACTAATAACTAGTGCTTTTAGCAGTTTTCTAATCTAATAAACTCTTTTGATTATAAAAAGCATTATTAGCATAATAACTTCAGTAAAAAGTTGAAATATCCTTATGAGTTTTAGCAGCACTTTTATAAATTCATTTTACATCAGATTTCTTTGTTTTATTTATTCGAATATTAAATCCCAGAATTTCAATTTAGACTCTCACAGAATCTTGTAGGATATTTGAAGCCAAAATATATTTAATTTGGTTTAATTCATATAGCATGCTTAATTTAGCTTAATTACAGTAGAGTACTTATTTATCAATTTATTTCTAGATTCCTCTGGGCTTATTTTGACACCTGATTTTGAGTACTGATATCAGTTGAGTTTTAAGGCTCTCATGCAGCGTAATATGAATGTAATATAAATTGCTGCCCTCTCTAAATAATATGCTAACACTATGCCAAAAAAAACTCTCTAAAGACACAATTGGCCAGTAATGCACTAATGACTCTCACTGTAAAAACAAAAGGATGGGAAAGGGAGGAGAAGATAGATTTCTCCATCTCTTTCATCAGGTGCCTCACTATACTGCATAGTTCCAGTTAATCTGGCTGTCTGAACTGGGAGGTCTATGCAATCAATGCACGATGCCCCAATGCAATCAGAACCAGGCAGGGCCTGAGCTCCTTGCTCTTTAAACACCAGGGAGCTCTTTATGATTACACTGTCTGACAGCGGCTGTGACAACTCACTGCCTATTAGCCAGAGGCATCTTAAGCACGTCTTTACTGTCCCATATGACATGCATGAGCCCCTCACATTATCACAACAAATCAGTCACTGGATATTCAAGCAATCATGGTATAATACACGTTTCTTGATTTCTGATTTTGTTGTTGTTGTTGTGTTGTGTTATGTGGTGTTTACCTGTGCATGGTTTTGTTTGCCAGCCATAGCTGCCAGTCATTTGACCTTTTTATTTTATTTTTCAGTGTGCATTGCTTGTACTCCTTGTCAGCATTGTGTGAAGCTATAAAAAGGGCAATATAATTATTCCAGCAATACAATATTCCTACAGTTGCTGCATATACAGTGTATATATTGTGGCCAGTCTCCCTGGCCTGGTCCGGTTGGGCAGGTCTTACAGGTAATAGCAAATTTCCCTCCCGTAATACCCCCAGAACAACTTGTGTGTGTCTCCACAGGACCAGGGCAATACCTAGGGGAGGGAAATGTGGTGAGTATCCCAGTTCCGTATTGGAAACACTGCTCTCACACTGATCACACAGTCACAACACTTGTGGGTGATGAGTGGTGCACCTGGAGCTCATTCCTGCCAGCCATAAAAGCCAGTAGAAGAGGCAACGAAGTTGAGTTGCAACGAAGCTCCAGGCGAAGTTAATGCTTGTTCTTCCTTGTTCATAGTCACAGAGTCTGACAGCACCCCAGGAGAGGGATCCTCACCCCATGAGCACCGAGTGGAGACTGGCACCATTCATCAGAGCACGCGCGATCAGTGTGTAAATAAATCAACCTCCGGGGCACTTACCAGCAGTACAGAGTCTCAGATGTTCTCATGTTCCCATGTGTGCAGCAAAGGAATTCTACAAATTCTACCCTAGTGCAACCTACCCTGGTAAAACCATGGCCCGAACAGAAGTCACAGCTGCCACTTACATGTGCATGGAGACACCCACTATGTGCCGGCCCACAAGGTTTGGATTTCAGCAAAGCCAGGGGCCTTTTGGTCATGCCAGTCATGGAGCTGGCACATGCCCATCCTATGGTGGGGCACCCCAGAGCCGAAAATACCGTCCAACGCATCCAGGACCGTTTCCACTGGCCAGGTCTGGATGTGGAAGTGAAAGAGTTCTGTTCGTAGTTGTCCCACCTGCCAGCAGACGTTTCCTCATCATCCTCCCCTCAGCCCCCTCATTCCACTACACATCATCGATGTGCTCTTTTAGTGGACAGGAATGGATCTGGTGGGACCGTTGTCAAAGTCTCCCTGGGGACATAAACACATCCTATTCATCCTGGATTAGGCAACCCGGTACCCGGAAGTCATTCTTCTTCATGTGGCAAATGCCAAGAACATTGCCCGAGAGCTCTTTCTGCTGGCCAGCCGGGTTGGGATCCCAAAGGAGATACAGACAGATCATGTACCGGGTCATGGTCGAACTCTGTCGACTATTCAAGATACAACAGCTGAAGACATCGGTCTACCACCCGTTGATGGATGGCTTGGTCGACAGGTTTAATCAGACACTCTGATGGATGCTGAGGCAGGTAGCGGCCAAAGATGGGTACCCAATAGTGATGGTACCATAGCCAGACAAGACCCTCCGTTTCTGTAATGACTTCAGGAAACTCAATCATGTCTCCGCCTCCGATGGGTATCCCATGCCATGGTTGGATGAGCTTCTGGTCTGGCTAGGTAAGGCTCAATACATAAGCACATTGGACCTCACCAAAGGATATTGGCAGGTGCCCCTCTCCCTAAGCTTCCGGGAGAAAACAGCTTTCAGTACTCTCAATGACCACAGGGATTATAGGGTGCTACCATTAGGACTGAACAGGGCACCAACTACCTTCCAGTGGTTGATGGACATCTTGCTCCGGCCCCACCAACTTACATTGTGGCTTACCTGGATGATGTCATCATACACTCAGAGTGCTTGGAGATGCACCTAGAGCATCTATGGAGGGTGTTGACAGAGCTCTGGCTGGCTGGCCTTACTGCCAACCCCAATAAGTGCCACCTCGGACTCACAGAAGCAAAGTACCTGGGTTACAAAATTGGAAGAGAGCTCATCATGCCCCAGGAAAAGAAGGTTGAGGTGGTGAAGAAGTTCCCACATCCCATCAACAAGACACAGGTAAGAGCGTTCTTGGGGTTGGCTGGCTACTACCGATGCTTTATTCCTAACTTCTCCTCTATAGCCTGCCCCCTGTCAGACCTTACCAGGAAAGGTTATTCGGAGTAGATAGTCTAGACTCCTGAGACAGAAACCACCTTCCAGGCCCTCAAGATGGCCCTGATGTCCTCACTGGTTCTGCATGCCCCAAACATCGGCTGCCCCTTCACCTTGTATACAGACGCCTCCAGCACCAGCTTAGGAGCAGTCCTCTCCCAGCTCCAGGATGGAGAGCAACACCCCTTGGTCTATATCAGCAGGAAACTCTCCAGGTATGTGGCACTAGAGAAAGAGGCACTGGCCAAGTGTGCAGTACTGGAGTTGAAGTCCTTCCTCTGGGGCCGCTGGTTCACCCTCGTCACTGACCATGCGCCGCTCCAGTGGATTTCCAAGGCAAAGGACACGAACGCCACGGTGACTCTGTGGTTCCTAGCACTCCAGGATTTCTTCCAGATACAACACCAGGCCGGGACTGGCCATGGGAATGCAGGGGCTGGTGCAGTTGGGCAGGTCTGGCAGGTAACAGCAAGTTTCCCTCTTGTAAAAAAACCCACAACAAGTTGTGTGCTTCCCCAAAGGACCAGGGCAACGCCTGGTGGGGGTGTAATGTGGTATCCCAGTTTCAGATCAGTGTCACCCTGGAAACACCGCTCCCACACTGATCACACAGTCACAATACCTGTGTGCGATGAGTGGTGCACCTGGAGCTCATTTAATGCTTGTTCTTCCTTGTTCAGAGAGTCTGATGGCACCCTGGGAGAGGGATCTACACCACGGCACTTCACCTCACAAGCACAGAGTGGAGACTGAATTACTATTATAACTGTTTACATAACTTTAAGTTTATTTATGTTCTATTAACAATTTTAGTGTTTTAACTGATTTCACCACAGCCTCTGGAGCCTTCTGAGCGGCCACCGCTGCCTTTGGGGCCTCGTGAGTGGACACTGCCGCCTTGGGGGAATCGCAAGCGGCCACCGCTGCCTCTGGAGCCTTCTGAGCTCCCACTGCCACCTCGGGAGAATGCCTCTGCTGACTCCTGGACTGTCACCTCTGGAGAACCTTGAGCAGGCTGATGTAATCCTACAGTCTCTCCTTGGGGTGCCAGAATGGCAAAAGGGACTTGAAGGGCTCGGCTTTGGGTTCGGCTAGGCCTCCCCAGAAACAGACCATTAGGCAGATCTTTTCTGCAGCCGACAACCAAGCCACCCCCACGAAGTCCCTGGCGTAATCCTTGATGCTCCAATCTCCCTGGTGGACATCAAGGAACTTCCCTGCTGGACCCATGTTGCTGGCTGATTACTGCCACGCATGCAGGGATGCACTTTTAATGAACTGAAACAAAAGGCCAACAAGGCAAAACAAGACAGGATCAAAACTAGAAGACTGGTAAACCACTTTACATACAACTAGACATACAAATCACAGAATCACAAGTAACAGTTAAATCAGCCAGACAGAGTGGTAAGTGAGAGGAGAATATATAGTCAGTGACAATGGGCAACAGGTGTGTGTGTGTGTGTGTGTGTGTGTGTGTGTGTGTGTGTGTGTGTGTGTTGGTTTTTGTGGTTTACAAGGACTTTTGACCTGAATACGCACCAGCATTACAGGGACATTTGGGTTTATGAGGACAGGGTTCTCTATGTCCCAGAAGCTCCCTCTCAAATTTTCGCGCCATGTCCTAATATACCACAAAACCCTGAAATTTTACTATACACTGTGTATCCTCCGAACTCGGGAGTGCGCCCCTGCAGCCCGGACCCGGTACTGCATCCGCGTCATCGAAAATTTGCATATTTTACACTTGTGTAAGTTTGGAGGCCGCTGATTGGCTAGATCGGCACCGGAGGGCGGGAAATCGCGAAAACAAAATGGCGGCGGTGGGCAGGGCTACATTCTGCCGCTAATAGCTCCGTACAAGTAAGTTAATGCAGTTTGGTAATTATTTAAACACTTTTTTGCTATAATTTATCGATTGTATATGATTATATAAATGCATAATGATCGTGCAATTAAACATATTCCTTAAATATCATCATATAAAGTATGAATGTGACTTCAAAGCTGTAATTACTCAGTTTAATATCAGTATATTGATGTAACGCTATTAATGTAACGTTTCATAGATGGTTATTTAAATATATTATTATTATTATTATTGTTATTATTATTATTATAAATCCCGTATACTCGTGCTCTAATCAGCGAGGCAAGGGTGTCGGTTTGTAACTTCCTGTTTGGACCGGACGCAATCTGTGCACCTGAAGTGAAGACATCTGCGGTGTGAAGCTGTTGGAGACAACTATTATATGAAAGGTGAGTAATACTGCTGTTAAATCGTTTCTCTGAGAGTTTGTGGCTCAGTTTGGCTTGTTCGTGAGTGTCTTCAGTGCTCTTTAGAAAGCAGCTAGCGCGTGATGCTAATGGCGCTAGCGTGTTTACACTAAGTGTCCTCTATTAAGAGTAACATCGAACAAGAATCAACAATGCTTGTCAGTTTAACTTCTTTTCGTTCACAGTATACCCAGCTAACAAATTTATGTTGTGAGAACGTTTTCCTAACGTTCCCTTTTGGTTGTGGAAACGTTATTTTGAATGTTGCAAATAACGTTGAAATGTCCAGTTTGTTTAATGTTCCCAGAACGTTTTTTTATGGTTAGTATAACGTTCCTACAACGTTCTTGAAACTTACATTTCATAAAAAATATAACGTTCTATGAACGTTTATTTAGAATGTTCCAAAAACGTTGAAATGTCCAGTTTGCTTAATGTTCCCAGAACGTTTTTTTATGGTTAGTATAACGTTCCTACAACGTTCTTGAAACTTACATTTCATAAAAAATATAACGTTCTATGAACGTTTATTTAGAATGTTCCAAAAACGTTGAAATGTCCAGTTTGCTTAATGTTCCCAGAACGTTTTTTATGGTTAGTATAACGTTCCTACAACGTTCTTGAAACTTACATTTCATAAAAAATATAACGTTCTATGAACGTTTATTTAGAATGTTCCAAAAACGTTGAAATGTCCAGTTTGCTTGATGTTCCCAGAATGTTTTTTTTATGGTTAGTATAACGTTCCTACAACGTTCTTGAAACTTACATTTCATAAAAAATATAACGTTTTATGAACGTTTATTTAGAATGTTCCAAAAACGTTGAAATGTCCAGTTTGCTTAATGTTCCCAGAACGTTTTTTTATGGTTAGAATAACGTTCCTACAACGTTCTTGAAACTTACATTTCATAAAAAAATATAACGTTCTATGAACGTTTATTTAGAATGTTCCAAAAACGTTGAAATGTCCAGTTTGCTTAATGTTCCCAGAACGTTTTTTTATGGTTAGTATAACGTTCCTACAACGTTCTTGAAACTTACATTTCATAAAAAATATAACGTTTTATGAACGTTTATTTAGAATGTTCCAAAAACGTTGAAATGTCCAGTTTGCTTAATGTTCCCAGAACGTTTTTTATGGTTAGTATAACGTTCCTACAACGTTCTTGAGACTTACATTTCATAAAAAATATAACGTTCTATGAACATTTGTTTTGAACATTCCAATAACGTTAAAATGTCTAGTTTGCTTAACGTTGCTAGAACATTATTTTACAGTATGGTCAGCATAACGTTCCTGCAACCTAATTTTCATTTAAACACAATATTCTATTCACATTTATTTGGAAAATTCCAAGAACATTAAAATGTTGGAACTTCATTTTATGGTCAGCATAATGTGCCTACAATGTTCTTTCCACTTAAATTTTATTAAGAATAAAACATTGTATAAACTTTAATTTGAACATTACAAAGTGTAGCTTAATAAAATTTTATTTTCAGGTTAGCACTGTTGCAACATTCTCTTTCAGCATAACATTTATTAACACAACATCCCAGATCCAAGCAAGCATTCAATTACATGTGCATTTCAACAGGTATCTGAATTATTAAAGATAATCACTTTCACTTTCAACACATTGAACAGACTGGTGAAAATTTCATATCTTGTAAAAAAAAAAAAGTAAGTCCCCTGTAGTCAAATATTTAATCTAATTTTTTTTGCTATAATTTGTCTTTAGCTTTGTGCTTGTGCGCTGGTATTGGCATGCTATGGGAAATTATTCTTAGATGTGATTGGTTATTGGATTGTGATGTAGCAATATTTAATGCCACAAAGAAAAAAAAACAGCATAAAAACTTGATTTTCACTACAGAAGGACTTAAATATTTAGTTTAATATTTATGACAATAAACTATTGCTTCATAGCTAAATATAAACTATCATATGAACATTTTATTATTGAAAACTTCTATATGAATTTGTGTTTGGGGTGTGGGTGCTGAAAAACTGGCACTGTGGGAACTGTCCGGTCTCTCCGCGCTCCATCTGTAAAGTAAACAGATTAGATGATGTTACAAACTGTGTTATTACAAAATTCCTATGAAATAATAAGTCTACTGCCTAGACTTTCAACGGAAAGACAAAAATGATGAAAGATTATAAAAAAATAAAAATAATTGTCTAAATGGGTGTGAACAACATGAGGGTGACACAGTTAAACTTTCTACTTGGACAATGCAGCCACACTGCTCAGTTTAAATATGCAGTAAAATCAGTGCTGTTAAATGTTATTACCGTACCAGCGTAATGTTATGCTAAACATATTTGATATTAGAATTAGGGATGGGTAACGATTTTTGAATATTCGATTAGTTGATTTAATGACCGATTATCGATTAGGCTGTGCGATTATTTTCTAAGGATGTGAACCGTACCCGAGCATCTCTTACCCCCAAAGCCCAGTTCGGGTGACTGTGATTGCTCTGTGCTGTGCTCGGACGCGGTTGGTTGGAAGAAGTGGGCCAGAACGCGGTTCATTTTAATTAGTGTGCTGTACACGTGCAGTGTGAGCAACCACGCCAGGGAACTACTGACACGTGCAGCATGATTAATTGAAAGGGGCAATTTTGGAGGGGCAAACGCCATAGAATTATAAAGCAATATGTTGTGAGAGGGTCTTCTGTCTCACCGCATCCCAAACGACTCAAAATAATGAAACACAAAGTTAACAGAATGATGCAGTCCACTAGTGTTCTCAAAAGACCCGGTACTTCGGTACCAAATCGGTACTAAAAAATGTAAAAGTGACGGTACCAGGTTTCTTTAAGTACCCGTAGTCCCGAGGTCCCGTTCAAACCCGGTTCAGCGCTATGATTTCCGCGAAGCAGAAAACGAGGACGGAATCTCAAAATCCAGTCATGAAAATGAAACTTACATTTTAATATGGACAGTCATGGAATTTGTCGAAGTTAGCATAAATTAATCAAATCAAATCTCCATATGGACCAGTATCTGTAAATGTTAAAACGCAAATGTTGCTTGAAATATGAATCCGTGTTCTGCACGTCTCTGTGTGTATTAATGAATGGCAGAGACGTGCGGGTTTGTTTACTACATAGACTGAAGCGCATAATTTCAGCATCTGAGCTTCAGAGTTCTCTCTCCATCAAGAGATCTTTTCAGTTTCTCACACATGCAAAAGAGAGAGAGAGCGAGAGTCTTACCACGCTGAATCGACACGCTATATGTAAACTATTCTTTATTGTCTTTTCCTGTAATGGAGTTAATTTAGAATTATTCATATTAATTTTTGAACAAGCAGAAGACATAACGGTTTCTCCAGTAGTGGGCGGAGCTAATGCACAAATGGCAATTTCATTGGCTGGCACTGATCTAGTACCCTCCCCTGTTTTGATTTCAGCAAATCAGTTTGACCGAACGCAGACAACGTGATTAATATTCATGAACCCAGCAGCTCATCAATTCATAGTGCATTGTATATACATTAGTATGATAGTAGAATTACTACTAGTATTATCTTTTAATAATAATTAATATGATCTATTACTATTTTTTTTACAGAAACCATCAATGACCAAAAATATCATTAGCATCACCACCAGTCTTAAGTTCAGTTAAAATGAGAAATATGCATTCATTAGGCCTAAAAGTTAATTTTTACATAAAGGCATTGTGCTAGAAATATTACTATTATTTAGTAAAATGTATGTGATACTACTACTATTGTTAAAATAATTTATAAAACTTTATTTTTTTAAAGAAATAAATCACAATATTTCTTCCACGTTTTAATTTACCAGAAAATCCCATTTACCAGAAATAAAATGGTAAATTAAAAGACAAATTAAATTTGGGTGAAACGTGTTTACTGTTTTTCATAATTATATAAATTGTAGAAAAACTTTAAACCAAATTGTAAATAAGTACAAAGAATGGCATTGGTTTTATTTTTAGTGCTAAAAAGTTTTTTTTTTTTAATTAGAATATTTTTGTGTTTTGCTTTGGTACCGATAACCATGGATTTTCACTGGTATCGGTACCGAATACTAAAATTTTGGTACCGTGACAACACTTCACTGTGCAGAGCGAGAAACTTCCTGTCTCCCACGTAATTCGTGATTACGAGCTAGCTGCATTAAAATGAATTGTTATTTGTTGAAGGACTAAAATGTAATATTCCACTGGTTAGATAACCATAAAATGTTTTTAAACCATTAAAAAATTTGACTCTTGTTATGTTGATTTTTACATATGAACATGTTATGTTTTTATGTTCACATAACACGTTATGTGACTATTCGCAAGTTTTTAATTATGGTAAGCTTGGAAATAATATGTAACGTTTCAATCTAGGCCTGTAGCTATCGAATATTTAAGTAATCGAGTATTCTACCAAAAATTCCATCGATTAATCGAGTAATCAGTTAAAATGCGTTTTTGCTTAATTAAAGAGCAATATTAATTATGCAAGAGAAAATAAGACTCCTGGGCCTCTAAAATGAACAACTAAGTTTCCTTTTATAAAAAAAATATATTTTTATTTTTGAAATGCATAGAATGCAATGCATACATCAAAAATAAACATTTAATCACTACCCATTGTTTCTCTGTCTGTACTTGTCCTGTGAACAATGACAATAAAGTTATATATAAAGTTAAATTAAGTGCATTTAAGTGCCATTCAATTGGGGTTTTAAATAGATGCACATTAAACACATAAAACATTAATTTAATTAATCTTTTAATTATTGAAAATTAAGCAAACTTAACTTTTCAGTACTAACCCGCAATAACTTTAATAAACCAGACTTTTATTTTGACGGGTTGACATACCTTTACAGTTCTGTGTATGTGATGTGACGCTAGTTTTAATCAAATCAAATGGTCAAATGCTCATGAAGTGATTTTCAGTGCAGTTCTTGAGATGTTCTTCATGTGTTCACGTCCTTATTTAGAGAGACAGCAGACGCTGAAATCACCGCTAGCGTCATGCGCGCTTCCGTGTGTTTAATGAATGAAGACGCGCTTCTGCTCCATTCATTAACAGAGACACGCAGAACATGCAGGATTCATATTTAAATAGACTGTTCCGGCTTAATATTTACAGATACTAGTCCATATCATGATTTGATGTAAGTGCAATGACTTTTCGATTATTTCATTCAAAATTTGGCAAATTCCGTGCCATTCCGCGTTAAACTGTAAAATCTGTTTTTATGACTGGATTCCGTGATTCCCTCCATGTTTTCTGCATCGGGGAAATCATAGGGCTCTAGTTGTGGTATGCCAGCTCTATCTTGCAATGGACACACGCCACGACGTTCTCTTTACGTTTGCCCGTGCCCTCAAATCAAAACACTGCTGACTCCTTGTGTCTCCTTTCGCTTTGTGGGTGACGTAAATGCGTTGTGTCACATAAAAGAGGCTTCAGGGATCATTTTTTTAATCGAGTTACTCGAGGAATCGTTTCAGCCCTATTTTAATTGCAATAAGCTTTGAGCTTTGTTACTTTTTATTATAACACAAAGCCTCAGGCTTCTGTCAATTTTAAGATAAAATACAAACAATAAATGAATAACGTGAAGCATGAAAGGTGCCACATCCTTTTTTTAAATTACAGGTGTAATATATTCAATTTTACTTCATGCAATGTAACATGATTTCATTGTCGTAGTTTTGACTTAATTACTAAAATATTAATCTTTTTTTTTTATTTGAGAAGGATAAACTGATCAAAATTGCTCAACTCACGGTCTTGAGCTGGTCGCTTTGTAGGTTATTTATAAAACAAACAAACTTGAATTTAACAAACATAAAATGTTCCAATCATATTTCTGAATTAAATTAATAAAGAATCGAAACGACCAGCCATGTAAGGCTCTATGTTAGTTCTCTTGTTTCAATTAAAAGCTCCCCCTCGGTTTGTCGGGCCCATATAAGTAGCTACTACCTACTTTTTTCATGGAAGGGGACAGAATCTGACAGGGTAACAGAGATGGACAGAGCAATGGCCCGGAGCGTGAGGCGCAGTCTACAGGCCAGCGGGAAAAGGGAGACATAATCAGAGGGTAGTGCTGCCAATAACTAGAACTGTGGACATGCTCATTTTTTTTTTATAAAAATATAAAATAGGTTATTGTTATAAATACATACATAACATTTAATATTCAAATCAGTGCCTTCATTCAGGCTGTTCACAACATGTTTTAACGCGTACCGTGTTTTATGATATTCTGTTTAACACGTAATGTGTTTTAAGCCTAATAATTATGTCTGAATTAATCTGTTCTAATCTTAATCTGTAAACTTCATTTAAAAATGCTATGAATGTTCATGCTCATTTTAAAAAACGAAATGTCATAGGCTCCTACAACCTTGTGAGCAATTGATAATAGACGGAGTGTTATGTTATTAATTGCCATCATTCGGATTTATATTAATATGCTTTAGCAATCATACAACCATCAATTGGCTTGGGTTAGGATAGACCTTTCTCTAATATATTCAACAGTTTACCATCATATAGACTGAAAGCCTGAATAGTCTCTCTCCCTCTCTCTCTTTTTATGTGTGTGTGTTTATGCGTGTGGGGGGTGCATGCGCAGGAGGGGGGGGCGATTATTGACCACTAATCGAATAATACAAAGCGATTATCGATTATTACTTTTTCTTGAAATTTACATTCCTAAAAAGAATGCAAACTAAGTACATAATAAATATTATTTATTCAAATACATTGTGAATATGGAAACATTTTAATTTGTGTTGAATAAATACATTTAATTGAAATTATTTGTTGGGGAGTGAGAGGAACTAAAATAGCCTTTAGGCCTATTTCTGAATGAAATAATAAGTGACTTGTGTTTTTTTTCTCTCAAAAAATAAAAATGAAATAAAAATTATACGAGTAGCATATTTTAACTATGCAGCAAACCTTTTAAAATATTTTTATAAATTACTTTGTAATTTAATTTTGTCAAAATCCTTAACGGTTGGTTAACGGTTAACCGGTTAAAATGAACATCCCTAGATCAACTATTCAGTAATTTCTGCTGATTTCAGAAAAATGTTGCCAAGTAAATATAAAGTTGTCCTGAACTGTGTCCTACCTAGTGTGTCTTGAAAAGATCTGCTGAGTCTTCTTTTCAGGAAGTAGATCTGCCAGGATATCATAGCTTGAATGACTGATAATGTTCCTGAAGACAAAACATAAAATTAGAGAAATTTAACTCACAATTAAGTAACATTTATGGACAACTTATTTTTATAATCATGTGTTAAAACATGGCAATGTGTAATTACTTATAGGAATTAAATGTATATTATCTATATATATATTATATAAAATAAAAAGATATATATTGAATATTATAAAAAATTTGCCAATATCAAGATTTTTTCATATATCGCCAAGCCCTAATCTGAATCAAACATGACTGGTTCTTAGATGTCATGATGTCATTCTTGTTGGACTTTAGTTGAGGTTTGTTATTTTTCATCTGTGTATTAATGATTTGATTAATCTAATATGCAATTAGATTAGAAATATAGAACTTATAAAACAAAAGTATAGAATTGCTTCAGAAGTCTTAACATTTGTGCTGCTGGTCATTTCTGGTCACCATTACATCTGTAAATGTAATAGAACAGTCTAGTCATCATAATAATCTGTTGTCATGGCTACAGTCTGTGAAGGGGAGGGGCAGTTATGTTTAATATTATTACTGTTCAGCTTGGTTTAATTAATAAACACAGAGATGTGCTCTTTTCACTTCCCAATACTTACTGTATATAATAAGTAAAATCACCTTTATTTGTATAGTGCTTTGTAGAATACAGATATACAGAATACATCATATTACACATATATTCTGTTCAGTAGAACTGTCATTATTCGTTTGCATATTAAGTTGAAAACAAACAAACGTAATATTGTCAGATGGAGGCCAACCGTTCTTATTGTTATTAAAGCAGACGCAGAGGATGGCTGAAGGTGCGAGGCGAAGGAGAAAGCTGAGGCCATACAGTGTTCACTTCAACAGAAAGACAAGAATGGGCTCAAGGGCAGGTTCATCACTGATCTTAAAGGTGAGTTGATTTATTTTGTCATCATATAGTCACCATTAAGTTGTCTCAGTCCTGTATATCTTTTGTTGGGCAAAATAAGACATTACTAACCATTTGATGGTTTGTAAATGATAACAGGATTTTCTTCCTATGCCTTTAAAATGTCTCGTGTACTAAATCTGTCTCTGGTTGATGACGTGTGGTTCTCTGTGATGGTTTCACCTCTCTGTTGTTTTAAAGTGTCTCGTTTACACCTGTGTTACGAGGACCCTGTTTTATGAGGACCATCATAAGAACATACACACAATGTGACATCAAGACTATGTTCTTATGATGGTCCTCATAAAACAGGGTCCTCGTAACACAGGTGTAAACATACACACAATGTGACATCAAGACTATGTTTACACCTGTGTTACGAGGACCCTGTTTTATGAGGACCATCATAAGAACATGGTCTTGTGTGTGTGTTTACACCTGTGTTACGAGGACCCTGTTTTATGAGGACCATCATGAGAACATGGTCTTGTGTGTGTGTTTACACCTGTGTTACGAGGACCCTGTTTTATGAGGACCATCATAAGAACATGGTCTTGTGTGTGTGTTTACACCCGTGTTACGAGGACCCTGTTTTATGAGGACCATCATAAGAACATATGAGAATCTCAAGGCGTTTCTCAATGTCAAGGAAGGATCCTCGGAAGCCAGAATTTCGAGGATGCTACGTCATCGACATCCGTCGAAGGACTGTTCCAATGTCGAGGATCCTCGGAATTTCAACCAAGGACTGAGTCCTTCGTTCGAAAAATATCCCATACACAGGAAAGGATTCATATGTGTAGCCTTCGCGCTCTCAAATCACCCACAATCCTAGAGTCGGAGTGTTAACGGTTTTTATTTACGTTACCAAACATTTGTTATAACTGTAGTAAATATATAAGTAAAGTTTGCCAGTACAAATTACTACCATATTAAGATTGTAATTTATACAAATACAAATACAAATACAAATTACGTTATTGATGGCTAACTGAACCGGACCTGTCATTTAACAATTGTGAGCTTGGTTGCGTCACCGGCATTTCTTTTATAAATAACTAGTTAAGTTGTCCAAAGTAATTTAACGTTAATATTATACCATTATACCACAGCGTTCTTCAAACTGACCTTTTCACTGACGCAATGACGTGCATTTGCTAGCCTGTTCCATTTACGTGTTCTCCGAATGCTAAAGAGGAGCCTCACCTAGCCTCTGAAGGAAGTGACTTGGAAGGACCAGTCCTGCTAAGGAAGTGTCCTTGACATTGAGAAACACCTTCAGTGTGGCGTTTGTTTGACAAAAGCCTGGTATTTGAAGACCCTAGTTATCACCATGACATTGGGCTGTGTGAATGTGAAATATTAGGCTAAATATGGATCATTCACATCTCATTGTGGTCATGTGATATTCAAAATGTCTAATTGTTACCTTTAGATTAAGTATATTGTAATATAAGTTGGTAAAAAGTCGTTCCCCTTGTTTGAAATTTACTGTCAGGCATTATACTACTGTATTCTGCAGTTTTATCATATTTGTGTCATCATCATCTCTGAACAGGGCACAGCAGCTATAAAGGTATCCAAGAAGTTCTTGAAATAATTGTGTTAGTCCTTAAAAGAGTAGAACAGATTACGTTGTCCACATGTGTTTCTAAGAGACATTGTTTGCTGCATTATTGTGGATGTTAAAAGTGTGTCTTGGTTTCATGCTGTATAACTAACACAGACACTGTGTCTCAAATCACCAGTTTTTCTCATACACAGAAATGCTTGAAATAAGCTGTCCACATTTGTCTAGTTACCAATGTCCCGGTAATAACAAGGTTACAAATAGACCAGACTTTTTTCAAACTAATAACACACTGAGACTCTTCAGTCAAGTCAAGACTATGTTCTTATGATGGCCCTCATAGAACAGGGTCCTCGTAACACAGGTGTAAACACATACACACAACCTGACATACTTCAGTATACATGCATGTAATGTAATACTTACAAAGTCATGAACATTAACTTGGGTAACACTTGAAAATTTAAATATTGGTTTGAAATATTGTAATCTTGTAAATTACATTGATAGAAGCAAGATTATAAAATAATTTAATGTTTTAAATCAGTATTTTATGCACTCATTTATTGTCACAGATATCTAATTTGATGTTCTTTTCTATATTGTGGTTGAACCGTCCACTCTTGAAGTCAATACTCTGTCCCAGTCAGAAGACACAGACGTAGAGAAGGTTCTGCGACTGATTGATTGATTGATTTTAATTTAAATTTGATTTTTTGATTTCATGTGTCAGTGATCAGTCAGTGTTTATGGACTCCAGTATATGTGCATTATCAATTTGTACAGTCCCTGAATCCTTTGTCTGCAGTAGAATGTTTATTTTTTTTATTTCTGTTTCCTTAATTTCAGGTGACTCTGAAGAAGGACCGGTTACTATTGGATGATCAGGACTGTGTTGAGTAGGTAATAAAATGTGCATTGCATATTTTATGAAATGTTAGATTGATGTTGTAAGAAATCATCTCTACATGAGCCTTGCTTTTTTCATTGTTTTCAGATGTCACCTGTCAAAGAGCATGTGTTGAATGAGGAGCAGAGCTTTTTTGTCCCCGCTGAAGGAGTTAAGGAGGTATTCACATGTCTCAGATTGACTGTTATTTCAGTGCAACAGTGAATGCTCTGAAGTCTGATGTCTTCATGGGCTGTGATATACTTAGCTGTTACCAAATGTATGTAATTTAATGACGTGTTTTCAATTTCAGTAATATTAGTCGATGTCTGAATCAGGAGTGTCCAGACTTGGTCCTGGAGGGCTAGTGTCCCGCAGAGTTTAGCTCCAGCTTGTCTACACACACCTGCCTGGAGGTTTCTAGTATTATCTGCTTCAGGTGTGTCTGGGGTTGGAGCTAAACTCTGCAGGACACCGGCCCTCCAGGACAGAGTCTGGACACCCCTGCTCTAAATACAGATTTGTAGTAATATATTGACCAGTACCTTTTAAGGTCTGTAACGTAAATGTTCTTTTATGATTTTAAATGATCTTATTAACTAAATGACCACAACTTCCCTGTCATTAAAATACATTAAGTTATTATTGAAAGACAGTGTAGCTCTTAAAGTATCACATGTATGTTTTAGGAGAACATTGAGATTGAAGGTACGTCCATCCTAGCATGCGTAGCACAGCGGGTCTTTTAAACTCACAGGAATGTTTAAGGCAACTCTTCTCTGAAATATGTCTTGTGTTCACTGTAGAATGTAGTGTCTTTAGGAATGGTTTATAAATGGTGTGTGATTGTGTTTGACTTCTGAATGCAGATGTTTTTCATGTTCTGAGTTTTATTTTTCATTGAAGATGAGATCAACATGACAGATTCTGATGACGCTGATCTTGAAGAAAGTGATTCTGATGATGAGGCTCTTGCTGGAGCTGCGGGAGACTCCAGTAATGCTGGTATGTGTCAGCTAAGTGTTTTTTAAAAACTACAGTGGTGTGAAAAAGTGTTGGACCCCTTCCGGATTTATTTTTTTGCATGTTTGTCACACTTTAATGTTTCAGATCATCAAACAAATTTAAATATTAGTCAAAGGTAACTAACATAAAAGTAAACACAACATGCTGTCTTTAAATGAAGGTTTTTATTATTAAGGGAAAACAAAATCCAAAACTACATGGCCCTGTGTGAAGAAGTCTTAGTGGTTTTTGCTATCCTAGGAACTACCAAAAGTCCAGTGTTTTGTGACCTTAGGGAGCGTGATGGATTGTAGTGTGAAGGCTTGTTAGGTACGCAGGAGCTAAACCATTTAGGGCCTTATAGGTAAGTAATGATAATTTGTAACTGATATGGAACTTAATAGGTAGCCAGTGCAGAGACTGTAAAATTGTGGTAATATGATCATATCTTCTTGACCTGGTAAGGACTCTAGCCACTGCATTTTGGACGACCTGTAGCTTGTTTATTGAAGAAGCAGGACAACCACCTAGAAGTGCATTACAATAGTCCAGTCTAGAGGTCATGAATGCATGAACTAGCTTTTCTGCATCAGAAACAGATAACATGTTTCGTAGCTTGGCAATGTTTCTAAGAAGGAAGAATGCAGTTTTTGTAACATGGGAAATATGATTTTCAAAAGACAAGTTGCTGTCTAATATAACACCCAGATTTTTGACTGTAGAAGTAGTAACAGTACATCCGTCTAGTTGCAGATTGTAATCTACTAGATTCTATGTACTGTTTTTTTTGGTCCAATAATTAATATCTCTGTCTTATCCGAATTTAATAGGAGAAAATTATTGGTCATCCAATCTTTTACATTTTTAACACACTCTGTTAGCTTAGATAATTGAGAAGTTTCATCTGGTCTGAGTATCATCAGCATAACAGTGGAAACTAATCCCATATTTTCTAATAATATTACCAAGGGGCAACATGTATATTGGAAATAGAAGGTGACCTAGGACGGATCCTTGTGGCACTCCATATTTTACTGATGATAAATGAGATGATAAACACCCCATTTAAATAAACAAAATGGTAGCGATCGGACAGGTAGGATCTAAACTATCTTAGAGCCTGCCCTTCAATACCTGTATAGGTTTGTAATCTATCTATGAGGATGTCATGATCTATGGTGTTGAACGCAGCACTAAGATCAAGTAAAACTAGCAATGAGATGCAGCCTTGAGCTGACGCAAGAAGCAGGTCATTTGTAATTTTAACAAGTGCAGTTTCTGTGCTATGGTGGGGCATGAAACCTGACTGAAATTCTTCATACAGATCTTTTTTTTTTTGCAGGAAGGAGCTCAATTGAGCAGACAAAACTTTTTCTAAAATTTTAGACATAAATGGAAGATTTGAAATAGTTTAAATAAATAGATTTTGAAATAATTTGCCAGTTCACTAGGATCTAGTTGTGGTTTCTTAATAAGAGGCTTAATAACCACCATCTTAAATTGTTTTGGGATGTGACCTAAAGATAACGATGAGTTAATAATATTGAGAAGCGTTTTTTCGCCTACTCTTTCAGTAATTTACTGGGTACAGGATCTAATAAACATGTTTTTGGTTTAGATACAGTGACAAGTTTATTTAGCTCTTCCTGTCCTATAGTTGTAAAGCACTGCAGTTTATATTTGGGTGCGATGGATGAAACTGAAGTGTTAGACGCTGTAAAATTGACATTTGTTATTGTATTTCTGATGTTATTTATTTTATTAGTGAAGAAATTCATAAAGTCATTACTATTAAATGATGGAATATTAGAATCAGGTGGCGTCTGGTTATTTGTTCATCTAGCCACTGTGCTAAATTTGTGGAACAGCACTGGAGAACCTTCCCAGGAGTGGCTGGCTGACCAAAATTACCCCAAGAGCACAGTGACGACTCATCCAAGAGGTCACAAAAGACCCCACAACAACATTCAGAGAACTGCAGGCCTCACTTGCCTCAGTTAAGGTCAGTGTTCATGACTCCACCATAAGAAAGAGACTGGGCAAAAATGGTCTGCATGGCAGATTTCCAAGACAAAGACTAAAGGCTCGTCTCAGTTTTGCCAGAAAAAATATTGATGATCCCCAAGACTTTTGGGAAAATACTCTGTGGACTGACGAGACAAAAGTTGTGTGTCCCGTAATGTCTGGCGTAAAAGTAACACCGCATTTCAGAAAAAGAACATCATGCCAACAGTACAATATGGTGGTGGTAGTGTGATGGTCTGCTTCTGGACCTAGAAGACTTGCTGTGATAAATGGAATTCTGCTGTTTACCAAAAAATCCTGAAGGAGAATGTCCGGCCATCTGTTCGTGACTTTAAGCTGAAGCAAACTTGGGTTCTGCAGCAGGACAATGATGCAAAACCCACCAGCAAGTCCACCTCTGAATGGCTGAAGAAAAACAAAATGAAGACTTTGGAGTGGCCTAGTCAAAGTCCAGACCTGAATCCTACTGAGATGCTGTGACATGACCTTAAAAAGTCTGTTCATGCTTGAAAACCCTCCAGTGTGGCTGAATTACAATTCTGCTTAGATGAGTCGACCAAAATTCCTCCACAGCGCTGTAACAGACTCATTGAAAGTTATCACAAACACTTGATTGCAGTTGTTGCCGCTAAGGGTGGCCCAACCAATTATTAGGTTTAGGGGCAAACACTTCTTCACACAGGGCCATGTAGTTTTGACTTTTGTTTTCTCTTAATAATAAAAACCTTCATTTAAAAACTGCATGTTGTGTTCACTGGTTTTCCTTGACTAATGTTTAAATTTGTTCGATGATCCAAAACATTAAAGTGTGATAAACATGCAAAAAAATAAGGAACCAACACTTTTTCACACCACTGTATTGTCTTATTAGCGTGCATATTATTATTAGTAGTAATTAAGCACTTATTAATGCCTTATTTTAAATGACCTTATTCTACATTCCTAATCTTACCCAATACATTAATGTAACAACTGCCTTATTTACTAATAATAAGCAGCAAATTAGGAATTTATTGAGGGAAAAGTTGTAGTTAATAGTTCATAAGTGTTCCCTATTCTAAAGTGTTACCTTATATTGTATTAATCCAGCATTACTAACAGAATATTACTCAAATTAGGGATGCATCAGTTTTGTATTGGTGTATTATCTGGCTATACCAATATGTTGATACTTAGTGTTTAGGCAAAAAACTGATAAATGACTGTTTCAAAAATAAACGTTTAACAGGCCAATTCCATTAGAATATATATACTGTATATATATGTCTTTTCTGTTTGAGTTACTTCTGAGTTTCCTGATCATTATATGACTGGTTGTCTGCAGGTGTTCAGAAGATGCCCATTGAGAGCACCACTGAAGTTCCTGAAGGTACCAGAGGTTTAAATTGCAATAGCACCATCAATGTAAGTACATGAGCTCTCGTAGAGTTACAACTCACTAAAGTGTGTATTCTTCTGTACAGAGAGTGAGAGTGAGGCAGAAACTGAAAACACACGGAGAGGGCAGAAAGTGTCCTGGTCAAACACTGAAGTTACAGCTGTAATCAAACACTTTAAGGACCACAGAGCTAAAGGAAAACTGGCCACAATGACTGAAAACCAGCAGTGTAAAACTGCTGAGGATCCTGTTTTGGTGAGATGCAGTGCACAGAACATACAGGATTTTGTAAGAAATCGAGGAATTATCTTAAAAAGGAAAACCCAAAGCAAGTGATGTTACAGTACATCCTGTGTCTTGATGCCATTCTATTATCATGAGCACTTTGGTTGTTGTTTTTATTTCCAATAGTGCAAAACTGTTATAGCAGCAGTTCATACAAATATCTCCATGTAGAAAACAAGTTCAATTGTTAGTTTGTCAAAAACTTTTCATTCTGGAAGTGAACGATTCCTTTACAGATAAATCAGTTTCTCTACACATCTGCAGCATGTATTGTGTGCTCAGAGTTAATCTCATGTTTACTGTGTGTTTAGTAGGGATGCACTGATCATGATTTTTCATAGACGATACCGATATTTATTTATTTTTACAAGCAAACTGGCCGATTCCGATACAGATTTCCGATTATTATTATTATTATATTATTTTTTTTAAGCAACAAACAAGAAAGGAAAGTATGCATAAACAAGATGTTTATTTGGTATTTAATAGGCCAAACTGGCTTTTGGCTATTGAAAACAATAACTGTAACCATCTGAAATTAATGGCAATAACTGCACAGTAAGTAGCCTACATTCAATACAAACATAGATGCTACACACATCAGCATTTAGCTTTTGTTTTTGGATTGGGTTGAAACTACATAGAACTGGCCTTAAATTAAAAGATTAACTGTAACCATGTGAAATTAAAGGCAATAACTGCATAGTTCTACAGTCCAAACAACACAATCAACACACATTCAATAAGAGGTTTCTTAATCAGCATATAGTATTTTAGTTTTAAAATTTGGTTTTAAATTTAAAACAAGGTCTTTACCAATGAGACTAAATAAAAGTATGCTATATAAATATTATTCCAAAATGTTAAAATCAAATAATGTTGGTGCGAATAAAGCACAGATGCAAAGTGGTTCATTCATCCAATTAAAAAAATAAATAAAATAGGGTAATGATTCACATCTATATATATTTTTTTACTTGAGCCAATGAAAAATAAAGAACTATTCTCAAGTTAAAAAATAAAATTGTGAATCATTACCCAAAAATATTTTAATTGGATGAATGAAACCCTTTTTTCAGTGTGCTTCAGCAGGTGATTTTTAAATCAAATTAAGTCAATGTAATTTTAAGGAAAAAGGAAAATAATCCTATACAGAACTGACGTTTACTTCTGACTTTTCAAACGTGTATGCAAGTTCTACTTTACAAAAAAAACATTTCAGTTTTGTCACAGTTTAATCTGTGTCGTTTCTCATCCAGCTCGCAAGAAGTTGATCCTTCACTGTCTTCGCTTGTGCAGGGCACGGAAAGGTACGATACGCTCGAGCAGCTTCAGTGAGCACAGGAAAGGCTTTTATTTGTGCAGCAGTACACCAGCGGCTGTTCGCTTCCTGCTGTCTATTCCTCAGATGTGTAGCTCGTGTTGCCTGTGTCCAGCACACAGATTTTGAAATACTTCCACACAAATGACATGATAGCGAATGATTACAATGTAGTCTGTGCACGCGGGCGCACTTACGGAAAAATCGGCCGATCGTGTATTTTAAGCAAAAACCGTCCGGTTCCGATTTATGGCCGGTCAACGGTGCATCCCTAACATTTAGTGAGGTACTTACAACATGAGGCATGGCTTTTGATTTATAGTTTTTTTTTAAGTTGGTAAATTAGACTGAATTATTTGTTGTTTGTTTTGATTTGTGTGGCATTCCTTTTTTTATAGAAAGGTTACCCATTTTAATAATTGGCGAATTTTACGTTTTTTGTTTATTTGTTTTTATGTCACAAATTTAAGTCATTATTAAAGTACTTCTAAAACACATTGGTGTCTGTAATGTTTTGTATTGTGTTAAAGATCCTGTACTCTTTAACCACCTCAGTCTTGGTAATGCAGCATAGTGACATGTCTGTGTGTTGTGTACGATCAGGTTCCAGTAATTCACATTTGTCCCTGTAATGTTGGACGATGTGCAGTTGTGTATTGTGTTAAAGATCCGGTACTCTTTAACCACCTCAGTCTTGGTAATGCAGCATAGGGACATGTCTGTGTGTTGTGTATGGGGTCAAGTACCTGTAAAACACATTGTCCCTGTAATCCAGAAAACTGACATGTTTTGTGTATTGTAAAACGAGTGTCCTCCTAAATCAATCTGACCCTATAAATCCCAATTATGTAATGGGCGGGAACATTATAGGAGGGGCGTGACAGTCCTTGTGTACCACCAAAATATCATATTGTCATATTATCCATTCTATTGTGTGTAAAGAAAATCCAAAGTGATATTTGTGTTCTGCAGAGTAAAACAAAATTTTTGATAGTTTTATCATCTCTGTAGGACACCGGGAAAGGGGTGTCCCCTTAAACCACCATCCAACTGGTTTGGCCATCAGAGTACTGCTAAACCACAAAAACCAGTATGTGTGTGTGTGTGTGTGAGTGAGTGGGTTAACAGGTGTGAAGAGTTTGCACCCTCATGTTCATAAAACAAAAGGTGTGGGAAGTTTAATTCTATGGTGCTTTTGAGCAAATAGAGATGTCTGCTGTAGCAAGAACCACTAATTATCCTTCACAATAACACTGTCTCATCATGAAGCAATTATTTTTATTTGGCTTCACTGCAAACAGTGCTGATAATTCGACGTATCAACATTGTTGTCAGACAGGGATGTTCTTACTTTATCAGGGCCAGTGTTCCATCATGATGCCAGTTAATGCATTTTTATTTGAACTCAACCTGCATTCCTGCTCTGCTGCAAGATAAGGAAATGAATTAGTCTGGTTTGGGGCACATCATTAACAGAGGTCCTAGAACATATTAAACCTGAAACATATCTGAGCTGAGTGACCTGTATGAGAAGAGGCACGGAAATCCATATCTCTCTCCATCTGAAGTTAACAGTGCACAGACCCTCAGGGTCTCTGCTTGTAATGAAGAGCCAGTCTTTATCTTCCAAATCAATGCAGAGACATATTAAAATGTCTGGTTCATGCACTCCGTCTTGTAACTCACAATTGGAAAAACACTAAAATGTTCACCTCAATGGCGCTTTTTTGTATAAAAACTATTTCAGTTCATTTTTGTAGATGTAACACTAATATATTATATGATTTTGTGATTCCAAAAAGTGTAGAAAAATATATTTTCTTAATAAAGATTATTGGAGTGCATTTTACAAGACAATATGATTTCATTCTTTCTACCAAAAGATTTCACAATTCACTGTGTAACTTTCAATTTCTTTTGATTATATGTGAAATTATGAGTGATATTAATTACACAAAAATGGTGTAGAAGTTATTTTCACTTAGAATTTGCTAGTAAATTTCACCAACAATTACAGAAAAACAGTAAATAACACATTAAATTAGTAGAAAATGTGTATTTTCTTGTAAAATGTAATGATCATTGAGTACATTTACATGGACATCCGTATTTATCTTATTCTGAATAAGAAAATGTTATGATTAAGGTGTTTACATGAGTTGCTTTTAGAATATTATGTTCCCGTTTTACATGTTATAGTACATATCAATTAATGGCACGTCATTGCGTGGAGGGTGGTGGAGCAGAGGTGGAACATGGGGAGGGATAAAGGACCAAGCCTGTGAAGGAGAACAGGACCTTGATCATGGAATAGACTGTGCAGTGAGCAGTGGTGAGTCTGGACTGTGGAGAAGTGACAGAGACCATGGTGGAGCCGAAGACAACCAGTGCGAAGCAAATGAAAGAGCAACAGATGACCACCAGGATAGAGCCAGTGGAGCAGGTGACCAGAGTGGAGCAGGTGACAAAGGGTTAAGCCTGCAGAGCAGAAGACCACCACAGGTCAGTAGTCCATTGTGGAACAGAGACATAGACAGACCAAGAAGTCATGACAGAAGAAGTAGAGTAACCTTGAATGGTTTCAGTGGCCATGACATAACAGGCAGAGTGTTCAGATATGTCCTCCATGGCCATGACAGAACAGGCAAGAGGTACAGAAAACCACCTCCTTGGCTGTGACAGGCCTCTTTGGCTATGATAGAGCATACTGTGAGTTCAGGGACAGCCTCTTTAGCAGTGAAAGGCCTGGCAGAGGGTTTATGTGACCACTGTGATCAGTACAGGCAGGAAACTCACAGGTTGGTGCCAACACAGGACTGAGTTCTACGGCTTAAGCAGGCTCTGGAGCAAACTCATGGACTGGAGAGCAGTATGCAGCCCAAAAACACAAAATGGCCCTGTAGCCTCAGATGTGACGTGCATGATACCTGAAAACACTGGAGTGGTGTACCTGATGGCTGGAAACTCAAGCGTGGCGGCCATGACAGGTTGAGTTGAGGCTCTGGCATGGCAGGCATGACATGGACAGGCTCTGTAGATTTTGGTGTGACAATTGAAGGCCCTGGCTTGGTGGTTGTGGTGTGAATAAATCCTGACATTATGGTTCAGATGTGGGTGTGGAAAAACTGTGTGGTACTGTGGGATTGTGGTGTTTTTCATCCACAACCCCCACAGTAAAAGAAGTTCCACTTTAGAGAAGGGCATGATCAATATATTGCTCCAGAAACCAATGGATTTGCAACTGCATTAAACTCCACCAGGTAATCAAGTTCACAAAAGTCTGCCACATGGTCCTCAATAGTTCGATGGCCTTGGCAAGGGCACAAGAGGTGAACTGCTGGGTTCATATTCTGGTCTAGCTTACTGTAGTGAACAACCACTGAAGGCAAGTTGAATGAGTACACAGGTGCAGTTTAAGAAAATCCAAAAATGAGCAGAAACAATGAACAAGAATTGGCTTGGCAAAAACATGAACAAACTCAACAAACAGTGGATTAAACAAACACAGCTATAAACATGAGGGCCATTTATATAAAAAAAATGAATCAGAAGATACAATCCAACCAAAGAGAATGTGACACATACAGGAACTGATGAGAACAAGACCACATTGCAGGATCCCATGACAAGGTAAAGGTAACACATGACAAGACAGGAACCATGGCAAGAAAATACAAAATAAAAGACAAGAAAACCTAAACAAGAAACAAAACCCAAAAGCCTGCGTGACACCTGGTTTGAAATCTGATTATTTTATTTTTTTTAAAGTTGTAGAGTCAGGTTTTTCGCCCAGAAAAAAAAGAAAAAAGAAAAAAGAAAAAAGAATGTTAAGTCTAAATTTGTTTTTCATATGAAATGAAATAAATACTGTAATTCACACAAGTAATAAATAACGACTTTAAAGCATGATTGATTTTTGATGTTATATCTCACAAACTGGTGAACATTGCTGTTTAGATAAGCTCTTCACTGTCAAGATTCTGCAGCAGAAGAAAACACAATTTGATATATAAATTCATTGTTTGCCCTTTGCTGAAGATAATAACCATACTTGCGAAATGACCAGCATTCTAACACCAACCACAGATTCTAAGATAATGTCCCGCTGGAGGATTCACAATAACAGGGACTAAAATTGATCTTTGAGTCATAATATATCATATTCAGACTCAATGCAACGTTGATCCTGTGATTCAGAATAATAATAGACTTCATCACATATGTGTGTCGGTAAATTCACAGTCTAGCATCCTGAAATGTTTTCAGATTTAATTTAGGGCAACCTCGAGGTCCATGCTAAATTACTATTGATTGCTGCTCTGTTCCTCGTTAGTCTATTGAAGAGAAAACGAACAGATGTTTGAATCAGGAGAGAAATTAATAAATAAATGGGCTACATTTTAGCATTCAAGTTATTTTTAGTACATGCAACCAATCTCTCTCTCTTGCTCTTTCCCTCTTTCACTACGAGGTGTGATTTTGTGGCAGCATGAGGTGCCTGGTGGATTAAATCTGAGCCGAGCATCTTGTTCCACAAGTCTGTCACTTTATCACCTTTCCACATACAACATTTCAAGTCTTTGTTCCAGATTTTTAGCTGAAGCAGTTAATTTGTACTATCAGAGATGACAACTATTTCAGAGCAAGCAGTGGGAGACAGAGAAGAGAGAAGTTTAGAAACTCCTTTGTTGCATCACAGGAGCATTATTCAGATGTTAATTACTGTGCTATTGTAAAGCCGCATAAGTAGGCCAGATCATTTCTATTCCTATATCAGGGCCATCGTTTGGTCAGTACTGGTCTTGTAGAACCAGACTTTTGAGTATTGACACAAAGTCTGGTCCTCTTTGCAGTTTATTCTGGCCAAGAGCTGCCAACATGGTCAAATAAACCAGTGACTAGAAGAAGATTCTGATTACTGGATTTTAAACATCTGGAGGGAGTATATGGATCATGTAAAGATTTACATGCAAGTAAAAGTAAATTCAGAATTTAATAAGCAGCCAATGAAGGGTCCGCAGGATTGGAGTAACGTGAGCACTTGTGGCTATTATGAAGGAATATGGCAGCAGCATTTTGAACTAGTTGAAGGCGATCATTTAAAGACTTAGAGCTACCACAGTATCATGAATTGCAATTAGTCTAAGCGAGAGGTGATAAAAGCACAAACAGCATGAATGGCCATCTCTAAAGATTTTTGATTTAAGAAAGGTTTGATTTTTGATGGCAGGCGAAGAAACTACACTGTAAAAAATATTTCCGCAATTTAGTTATTTCAACTTGTTTTTTTGTGTAGAGATAACTAGATTGTCCAGAAAACAAGAAATTTTAAGTTTTCTTGTCCTCAACTAGACTGAAAGTTGAATGAACAAGTAAAATGGTTATTTTAACTCAAAAATGTATGTTTAAACAACTGCAATAGACTTTCTGTTGAATTAACAAGTATAATTGTTATTTTAATTTATAAATGTAAGTTGAAACAACTGCACAAAATTTTCTGCAGGTTTTACTTCAATTCTAATGCTTTAATAGCAGTAAACTAAACAATTTACTGTGTAAACTAAACTTAATTTATCTATCTATCTTGCTGTCTGGTAGATTGCATTGTCTTA
The DNA here is from genome assembly GCF_003368295.1 of Carassius auratus. Taxonomy (NCBI): domain Eukaryota; kingdom Metazoa; phylum Chordata; class Actinopteri; order Cypriniformes; family Cyprinidae; genus Carassius; species Carassius auratus. The sequence continues at coordinate 239,849 of NW_020527735.1, forward strand.
AACCCTGAACTTCAAGCTTTTAAAACCGCTTTAAACATAAATCTTCAAACTTAACGACATTAAATCTATTTCAAACTTTCTGCTCAGGTTTTCTCAAGCCAATGTCAATGGTTGTCTTGTAGTTATCACTACTGTGGTATATATAAATTAATTACAGTGTATTTTATTTTAGTGTGTACATTAAAAATAGTTGTTTACAATTATGAGCACAGATTAATTAAATTACACCAAAAATTTGTCAAGCTGCTTCAGTTTTTATTCATGGTCAGATTCCAATTCATCATGGGCGGAATTGGGCGATTCATGAACAATGAACCGCTCAAGATGATTCGCTGAATCATTTTTTTTCCTCTGAGAATTTTCGAGAGAAGCCAGCGGAAACTGGATGATTTTCCATGTTGGACAACACGTGTCTTCAGAAGAAATTGAGTGATACAGAGTAAGTGTGACATTTTATATTGTGAACGTGGATTGTTGCAAGTTTTTATTTCGTAATAAGCGTTTTATAGTATTGTGTTATCGAATAATATAGGCCTATTAAGGATTTGTAAAGCAATTAAATGTTTGTTATAGTCGCAGTGTAAATATTGTCCACAAATCCGTCATTTCTGAAATCATACATTAAATTCATAAGTGCAAATGACCATTATTAAAAGCAGATTTTCAGAATTATATTATCCATTTCGAGTCAGAGTGTTTTGCAAATAGAAGATTCGCTCATTGTAACGTACTTCTTCGTGTTGACTCACAGGTTCAGTCAAGTTGATTAAAAGCTGCTCGTTCACCAACTGGACCAAACCGGATTTTTACCTCAGTCACTTCATCAGATGCAGAGCGCCAGATATAGGTAAGTTTTCATCACAGTCTTTGAATTAAAAAAGTAACTGTCAAATTGAATCGATGGGTGATGGAAATAACAATTAATATGTCTGTGGTTTGAAATGTCACGGTTTTTCATTATTACTATTCAGAGTTTGGATTTTGCGCGGCCTTGAGCCATTTCGTCGCGCTTTCGTTCTTGTTTTAAGAAATCTAAATAATAGGGAGAATTACACACAATGTTGTCACGAATGTAAGATTATAACGTTATATGTGTATAGAAGATTCGTTCATTGTACTTCTTCGTGTTGACTCACAGGTTCAGTCAAGTTGATTAAAAGCTGCTCGTTCACCAACTGGACCAAACCGGATTTTTACCTCAGTCACTTCATCAGATGCAGAGCGCCAGATATAGGTAAGTTTTCACCACAATCTTTAAGTGACTGTCAAATTGAATCGATATGGGTTATAGAAATAACAATTAATATGTTTGTGGTTTGAAATGTCACGGTTTTCATTATTACTATTCGGAGTTTGGATTCTGCGCGGCCTTGAGCCATTTCGTCGCGCTTTCGTTCTTGTTTTAAGAAATCTGAATAAAATGGGGAATATCACACAATGTTGTCACGAATGTACGATTATTGAGTGTATTTCTGCAAATAGAAGATTCGCTCATTGTAACGTACTTCTTCGTGTTGACTCACAGGTTCAGTCAAGTTGATTAAAAGCTGCTCGTTCACCAACTGGACCAAACCGGATTTTTACCTCAGTCACTTCATCAGATGCAGAGCGCCAGATAACGTATAGGTAAGTTTTCATCACAGTCTTTGAATTAAAAAAGTAACTGTCAAATTGAATCGATGGGTGATAGAAATGACAATTAATATGTCTGTGGTTTGAAATGTCACGGTTTTTCATTATTACTATTCAGAGTTTGGATTTTGCGCGGCCTTGAGCCATTTCGTCGCGCTTTCGTTCTTGTTTTAAGAAATCTAAATAATAGGGAGAATTACACACAATGTTGTCACGAATGTAAGATTATAACGTTATATGTGTATAGAAGATTCGCTCATTGTACTACTTCGTGTTGACTCACAGGTTCAGTCAAGTTGATTAAAAGCTGCTCGTTCACCAACTGGACCAAACCGGACTTTTACCTCAGTCACTTCATCAGATGCAGAGCGCCAGATATAGGTAAGTTTTCACCACAATCTTTAAGTGACTGTCAAATTGAATCGATATGGGTGATAGAAATAACAATTAATATGTTTGTGGTTTGAAATGTCACGGTTTTCATTATTACTATTCGGAGTTTGGATTCTGCGCGGCCTTGAGCCATTTCGTCGCGCTTTTGTTCTTGTTTTAAGAAATCTGAATAAAATGGGGAATATCACACAATGTTGTCACGAATGTACAATTATTGAGTGTATTTCTGCAAATAGAAGATTCGCTCATTGTAACGTACTTTTTCGTGTTGACTCACAGGTTCAGTCAAGTTGATTAAAAGCTGCTCGTTCACCAACTGGACCAAACCGGATTTTTACCTCAGTCACTTCATCAGATGCAGAGCGCCAGATATAGGTAAGTTTTCATCACAGTCTTTGAATTAAAAAAGTAACTGTCAAATTGAATCTATGGGTGATAGAAATGACAATTAATATGTCTGTGGTTTGAAATGTCACGGTTTTTCATTATTACTATTCAGAGTTTGGATTCTGTGTGGCCTTGAGCCATTTCGTCGCGCTTTTGTTATTGTTTTAAGAAATCTTAATAATAGGGAGAATTACACGCGATGTTGTCACGAATGTACGATTATTGAGTGTATTTCTGCACATAGAAGATTAGCTCATTGTACTTTCTCATGTTGACTCACAGGTTCTGTCAAGTTGACTAAAAGCTTGTTCACCAACCAGATTTTTTTACCTCAGTCACTTCACTTCATCTCAGTTGCAGAGCACCAGATACAGGTGAGTTTTCACAGAAATCTTTGGAAATTCTTAAAATTAACTATCAATTTGTGATGCGGGTAACTTAAAGGGATGGTTCGGACTAAATTCAACCTAGGGTCATTTGCACCATGACCTCCAGCCAAACACCTCCCCAAAAGCTTTTTTTTCCCTTGGTCGAACATTATTAAAGTTAGAGCTTTTTTAGCGCGATCAGCCAGAGGGCTTAGTGCAGGCGCTAATTGACACACTGCATGTTTCAGTGATGCCTGTTTGTGTCATTTGTTATTTGAGAACACATTTCAACAATCTTCCTAATTTCATCATGTGAATCATTTATAAACCTGTTGTCTGAAGTTTCAGGGTCTCCCTGCATTTGAAAGCAAAAAATAATAAGGCAGTAATTAAAGATAATAATAGGGATGTATGATTAATTTTTGGCTTCCAACGATGAAAACAAGATAAACGAGGTAGAACGGTCATTGTGCCGCTGTTGCATTACTTCGAGCACACCTTCAATTCCTTCAGAGTTGTGCTTTCGTTTCTCCCTAAAACCCCAAACTTAAAGTGACAGCAGCTAAACTGCTGTCTGTCAGTGATGAAAATCAAACAACTGACATAGCAAAATCACTCAAAGATTTTGACTGTTTAATCTGTGCTTAAATAAGGATTAATCTATATTTAATCTATGCAATATGTAATGTCAGTGTTTGCACACTGACTGAATGGGCACTTCATGCAGCACACATAAATTCATATTCACTTATTCTTGATTTAAATTTTTAAATTGGCAAGGCTTAAAAACATGCGCAAATGAGTTTAGTTTAAACACTGATAGCAATGTGTGCTGTTCAAGTCTCACCTGTGATTGTGTGCTGTCAACACCTGTGTGATAACTCAGTAAATGACTGGTCATATTAGAGCATATGACACTCACATTTAACAAAGTTTGCAAAGAGTGACTGTTTTGTCCACTTTTTTTTGATCATTGCTGTTGTAATATATTGGAAAGTTAGAATGTGTATCCGACATACATTTGATGTCATACATCCAGAAACATTCATTAGCAGAACTCTGTCTATTTAATGCATTATTTTCAACAAACCATATTATCGATAAATTGTCAGATTTGAGATGAACCAGGACGCAAGTGCATGCCAAACTGTGGGTGGAGAATGTAATGGTTCGAAATATATATATATATTTTTTTAAACCGAGAACTGTTATGCCCCTACTATGTACAATAGAGCTTTATCACACTTCCCTTTTCCAGTAAGTGAAGCAGTGAATCGCTACTTCCGGTACTATCGCAGCACAATCAAAACTAATGGCTGAATGTTTGCATTGTTTTTGTTTTTTGTTTTACTCTTTTTATATTTTTCTGTACACCATAATCATCAGAATATCTCTTCTCCTGTCTCTGAAATTGTCCAGATTTTGAAATCATTCTGCGGATGCTCATTTTAAGAGGTGTTTAGTCAACTATGTGTTAACAGCACATTAAAAATATACATAACAGGAAGAATCAATACACTGCTTTGGCAAGCACTTCCGGTAATCTATTTCACTGTGATAAAGGTCTATTGTATGGTGTGGTTTCCAGCAGCCTGTCATATGATCGCAACTTTGTTTCATGCCAACTTTAAGCCTGAGAGACTTGACTAAGGGTGTTATTGGGTGTTATTTTTTTTTAAATAAACTGTCTTTTTTTATTGTAGGTATGTTGGTGTTAATGTGAAGATGAAGTGGACTTGTAAGTACTGCATTTTTGACAGTACAAAAAGAAAAATTATCATTCAGCATTACAAATTAAAACATGGACATCATGGGAGGACCTGTCCTTTGCCATGTATTTACCAAGATTGTGTCTGCTCCTTTAGAACTCAGGCAACACTGATAAGACATTTGCATACGCATCATGCAAAATCTGTCGATCACGTGAATTCCCGGGTGAAGTGTAACCTCTGCAGTTTCTCAGAGGCCTGCAATTTGAAGCAGTACTTCTCCCACCTGGGCATTCACTTGAAAAACAATGAAAATGTCCAGTGCCCATTTGAAGACTGCAGTTTTCAAACTTGTGTGTTCTCTACATTTGCTGCTCACAGAAGTAAAAGACACCATTCCCAAAATACTGGACATTTTAAAGCAGAGTTAATTTCATGTCAAATCGAAGAGGTTGAGGAAAGGTTTGAACATACAGATAATCAACCTGCGGACAGCCTACCAGCCGAAGGGTGTTGGCACCCAGTCCAGTCCAGTCCATTGCATTCCAATCCAGATCTTCCTGTTGAGGGCTTGATTCAACATAAGTTAGCTTCACTGTTTTTACGCATGGAAGCCATTTTACATGTCTCAAAGACAGCCATTCAAGAAATAGTTGAAGAACTTGGAAGCATTGGTAGTAATGTTGGAGAGCTTGCTGAGATGTCAGTTAAACAGGTCTTAAACAAACACAACTGTTCATTGGATTCCTCAGTTATTGCTGCCATTACCGAAACGGTCTTGGAAACAAATCCTTTAGCCTTTTTGTCCAAAAGGGGTCCTCTTAGCTCTATTTACAAAAGAACAACATACTACAAAGATAATTTCACTGTGATAGAACCTGTAGAATACACTCTTGATGCTTCTCGGAAAAACACATTTGTTTATGTACCAATTTTAAAAGTTTTAACTGCGCTGTTGAATCGAAGTGACGTCCTTGACAAGGTTTTACAGTCAGACCAAGCAGATACATGGAAACATCCTGAAACAATTAAAACATTTAGGGATGGGCTGTATTTTAAGGACAACAAGATCCTTTTTTCAGATGAATTGCGCATAGCCCTTGGACTTTACATTGACGATTTTGAAGTGTGTAACCCTTTGGGCACTTCAAGGAAAAAGCACAAACTTTGTGCCATTTACTGGTTAATTGCAAATCTTCCAGGAAGAGACCGGTCCACTTTATCATCCATCTACCTTGCAACATTATGTAAGACCAAGGATGTCAAAGAGTATGGATACGACAAAATTCTTGAACCGCTTCTTTCAGACGTTGAAGTACTTGAACAACATGGAGTGTTTGTTCAGACACTGGGTGCAAGTATAAGAGGAACAATACTCTATGTGTCTGCAGACAATTTAGGCGCACACTCGCTTGCTGGATTTCAAGAAAGTTTTTCAACAAACAAGTTCTGCAGATTTTGTTTGGCAGCACGTGATGAGATTCAGACACATGAAGTTAGAGAGAGGAGGTTCCCAAAGAGAACGGAGGAGTTGCATGAGCAGACTCTTTGTGAAATTCAGAAGAACAAGGATTCACACGCAGTAGTAGATGGTGTTAAGAGGGACTGTCCTCTTAACAGACTTGCACATTTCTCCACCATGAAAGGCTTTCCCCCTGACTTTCTCCACGACGTCTTTGAAGGTGTTGTACCCCTGGAGCTAAGTCTTTGTTTGAAGAAACTGATTCAGAAGAAATATTTCACATTGGACGAGTTGAATGCCGCAATTCAGTCCTTCCCATATAGATTTTCTGACAAAACAAACCGACCACAGCAGATCTTAAAATCATTCCAACTGAAAGGTTCTTTAGGAGGCAACGGACATGAAAACTGGAGCCTTCTGCGGTTATTACCTTTGATTATTGGTTCAAAAGTTCCAGAAAATGATGCAACCTGGAGTTTAATTCTTGAACTGAAGGACATTGTTGAGATTTTAGCCTCATCTCAGTTTTCCACAGAGAGTTTGGACTACCTTGATTCAAAAATATCAGATCACCGGAAATTGTTGCAAGACAAATTTCCAGACTTCAGACTCCGTCCAAAGCACCATTTTATCGAGCACTATCCAGAACTAATCAAATGTTTTGGACCAGTGATTGATTTCTGGACCATACGATTTGAAGCAAAACACAGCTTTTTTAAAAAAGCTGTGCATGACTCTGGAAACTTTAAAAATGTAATGCTTACATTAGCCCAGCGACATCAGCTGACACTTGCTTACCACCTTGACATGCCAACTCTTTTCAAGCCAAATTTAGTGGTTGATCATGTTTCAGTGCCTGGATCTTTCATTTAAGCTGGCAGTTAAATCCAAATATTCCAATGTTACATCGATATCTGTTGCATCCAGTGCATGCATATATGGCACCAGGTACTCTGAGGGAATGTTTCTTTCTGTGGGATACACCAGTGGGCTTCCAGACTTTGGCAGACTTGTCAAAATATTGATTGTTATGAACAAACCTGCCTTTCTCATTGAACCGTATTCAGCATGGTACAGTGAGCATTTCAGATGCTTTGAACTAACTAAGTATACCACTTGTGAGTTGAGAGTTGTTGATCCAGATGAATTGAATGATTATCATCCCTTGTCCTCATATGCAGTGCTTGATAAGAAGCTGATGATTTCACCGAAGACATTCCTCCTTAACTAAATGCATTTACTGTTGCCTTTTCTTCTTAGAAACCTGCAACAAAATGATTCTTCGTGTGATTTTGTCCCCTGAGGATATTAGGAAAGTTTACATTGATCGGCCACAATCCATAGAATCTCTTCTGTCAACACTGAAAAGCAAGCTGAACATACAAAGTGATTTTACACTTCAGTATGAGGATCCTGAATTTGACCATGAGTTGTGCAACCTAACGACTATCACTGAACTTCCTCCTGAAAAGGCAACCCTTAAAGTTAATTGTAGAGCACCACCCTCTGACTCTAGCCAGTCAGATGTGACATTAGACACAGCGGTTATGTCATCATCGTCTGACTCGAGTATCAAGAATGGAAATCCTGGATCAATAACTGCAAGTAGTCGCTCACAGCAATGGCCTGTTTCTTTTCCCATTCCAAGCTTTTCATATGATGTAGAATTACGTTTGAAACGTGGAAATGAGCAATATGCTAAAGATGGCTCACTGCTCAGCCTATCCAAGGATGTTAAATCTGAGATTCTTGACAAACTTGCCACTGCAATCTATTCTTACAAGGCGTATCCATCCAATGAGGAGTTCGAGTCTGTTTCAAGGGCTCTCACAGAGACACATCCATGCCTTAAAGAACCGGGATCGGCCACAGGGTGGTATGGATGGAAAATAAGCCTTAAATTCAAAATGGGAAACTTCCGAAGTAAACTTCGTGATGCTGGATGTCCAGAGCTTACTGTTACTAGTGAAAAATGCCATGCTTCAGATAGAAAAAAATACAAAGTCAAGAAACCCCGAAGATCGGAGACCAATTTTCTACCGGACTTACCTGCTGGATCAAGTTATACTGCTTTGGAGACTGAAAGGAAAGATATACAGTGTGAGATGACAAAAAAAAATCCAGACTGGCATGTAATTGATGCAGCTATGGAGAAAACTTTCTGTGCCAGAAGAAAGGAGATTGTAGAAGATGAGCCCACAGTATCAGAAATAAGGAGGAGATGGCCTGCACTTTTCACTCAAAGACAAGTAAGTGTAGAAAGATGTAATATACCGTATTTTTCGGACTATAAGTCGCACCTGAGTATAAGTCGCATCAGTCCAAAAATACGTCATGATGAGGAAAAAAACATATACAAGTCGCACTGGACTATAAGTCGCATTTATTTAGAACCAAGAACCAAGAGAAAACATTACCGTTTACAGCCGCGAGAGGGCGCTCTGTGCTGCTCAGTGCTCCTGTCACCTATCAGATCGGCTGCATATTTACTACCTGCAGAATACGATTTTCTTTTTGGGGGCATTTTGTTTGCATTCAGTCTTTTTCAGTTGTCTTTAAGTTAATATTTCAGTTAACAGTTTTCAGTTAATATTTTCAGGGGTATGCTACAGGAGCACTGAGCAGCATAGAGTGCCCTCTCGCGGCTGTAGACGGTAATGTTTTCTCTTGGTTAATTTCTCTTGGTTCATGTCAAATTAATTTTGATAAATAAGTCGCACTTGACTATAAGTCGCAGGACCAGCCAAACTATGAAAAAAAGTGCGACTTATAGTCCGGAAAATACGGTAAGTCTCGGGTGTCACCAGAATGTGTCTGTGAAGTTTTAGCTCCAAAAAACACCTCTTTTTGGGTGGGAGAAAAAAAAGTGATGTTTTTTGTGTGCATCTCTTTAAATGCAAATGAGTTCCTGCTCCCCGCCTCTTGCCAGTAGAGGGCTGTCTGCTAGAACTCGCTATTCAATACACTGACATAAACAATACAGGAGAAGCTCACACAGCAAATATAACTCTCAAAATTGATCATTACAAACGGTTCGTGATGCAACATATCCAGATGTATGGCATATATTTTTTTTTAATTTTACCGATTTTCTTGGACACATTCCCTTCAATAAAATTACACCACTGCAACCTTAGTGGCTCAGATGTGGAGAGTTAATGGAGACTAGGGATGTATGAGACTAGTCAATTAAACAATACTGCTGCTGTTAGTCGACTTAGAAAATATTAGTCGTTTACAAATTAATTTTTTTTTGCACTTTTTTCACATTTTGCTTTGTTTTTACAAAGACATTTAAATTACCGTCATGTTAATGTTACATCTTGAAATTAATGCAGTATTTTGAAAATATATCTGGAGCGGCAAATAAAATCATTTAATTTTACATTCGGTTTTTGCATGTTCAAACCAGGACTGGTTGCCGTGGTAGCGAACAACAATACCTTAACGTGCTGACTTGTGTCAGAGTCCCTATATATATATATATATATATATATATATATATATATATATATATATATATATATATATATATATATATATATATATATATATGGTTTGAACTCATTAGTCCTTTGCTGCTGATTCAGTTGATCTTAATATATGTGTCTAAAATGGCTAACATTGCTTAAGTGAACGTTCAATATACAACAATGATAAATCAAGGCAAGCACATCGCATGCATGATATCTGACCTATTTTTAGCTGCATTCAGTATAGGATTTGATTGTTCATAGATTAAGTGTTCTTGCAAATGGATCACATATACACTGTCTCCGGAGGTCAGACTAGTTGGTTGCAAAATTTCAGTTTAAAAGGTTACAAAATTAGTTGTTGCGCACATCCCTAATGGAGACTCTTATGTTCATTATTACAGGCATCAACAAATCAGTTATAATGTTTACATACTATAGCTGAGACATACCACAAGTTCACAGATGGTCGATCTTGAGTGCTGCTGTCATGCAGAGTTTAGCTCATGATCCAACTCACTTTCCTTTGCATAGCTGTAGTTATTCTTAAGATATTCAGGTGTGTTTGACTAGGGTTGGAGCTAAACTGTGCAGGACAGATGTACTCCAATACCGATGTCTGTCTATCCCTGCACTGCTCCAGTGACAATATAACAATGGCAGACTGCTAATAGGGTAGAGATTGTCACCAGTGGGCGGGGCTTTTCCCTACGATGACGTCAACATAGAGAGAAATCTGGAATCACTTGTTTTGAGAGACTGATTTATGGGGATTCTAAAAAAAAAAAGGGGGTGGGTGGATTTTACCATTATAGGCTGGTTGTTTACACACTGTGGACACACATCTGTGTTTAAATGCCTTATTAAAGTGAATTTTGCATAATAGGTCCCCTTTAATGTTTAGTTTATGTGCGTGGGATTTTTTTAAAGTCTTTTTCTTTTTTTTGTTTCAACAGGTTGCTCTTGAATTCTGTAGGCTTGTCTCCATTGATTTAAAAAGAACATTCTTCGAAGGGCTTGACAAGCATCTACCCAGGCTCCTGCAATTATACACCAAGCGAAGCAATGAAGTTCCAGAACTTCTGAATGTGTTGAAGTGTCTGGATGAACAGGCAAGTCAAATTTAATTTATACAGCAAAACTAATTTGTTATTAGCTTTCAAAGAAATTTGCATCAGGAAAATTCTATTATTTGCTAGTGTTGCACAAAATCCCACTGGTAAAAACGATTTGAGGTCTCATTTTGTTAGTAGGACCCTATGATTTCTGTGATGCGCAAAACACAGATGGAATCATCTATTAAAATTTTTTTTTTTTTTTTACTGTATTGCATGGAATGTCACAGAATTCGTCAATATTTGGATAAATAAATCAAAAGTAGGTCAGTCACTTAAATCAAAACCGCAAAAAGACTCTTTAAATATGAATCCTGCATGTTCTGTGTGAATGAATGGCGCAGACATGCAGTTTTGTTTACTACACATACTGAAGTACGTGTGACACTTGCAGTGTTTTTTCAGCCTCTGCCGTCTCACATTAGGGGCTTTCGCACCGGAGGAACCTTTTCATAGTTCCTAGAACTATTGGCGGAAGTTCCCGGATTTTGGCGGTTTTGCACCGCGGGATCTAGGAACGATTTTAATTCTAGGAACTCCTTTTGGGGGAACTAATTTAGCTCCTACTTCAGAGTAGGGTCTAACCCAGCATAGGGATGCAGTGATTAACCAGTTTTACAATTAACCGCGGTTTAAAACATCATGGTTAATTAATCATAAAGGATCGGCTAAACACCTTAAACAAAACAAATACAAAGTTACACTAGTGGTACACCAGCTTAAAGTGCTGTGCTTATCAGAGACTAGGAGACCACCCTGGTGGCTTCTAGAACTACCCGGTGCAAAATCCCTTTATATGAGGACAATTAACACATGAACTTCATCTCCAGAGCTGCTGTCAGAGTCACTACATGAGCATTTTACCTTTTCTTTTGAGAAAATTATCGTCATATCATATTCACACAGAAACTTCAAGGTATTCACGAAAACCCATCCAAACAAGTTTGTTGTAACTTATGACAGAAATATATGACTCTATATAACTTTTGAACAGTATAAGTTTTTAACAGTATATATATATTATATAGCTTTACATACATTAACAGTTTTTATGGAATGCATTTTCTGTCAAATTTAAATAAATCAATTAAATTATAATATTTTGGATTATCATATATCATTATCATATTTTTGATTATACAACTAAAATGGAATTTGAGCTGCTCAATAAACCCCACTTTGTCTAACTGTGTAAACACTAAATAATGTTGCAAGCTTCAAGTTACTTCTGTGGCACTATTAATTGCTTATTTAAATAACTTAGTTGTTCACAGCAAGTCACAGTTCTCATGCAATATGATGAAGAATGATCTTTCCGAAGATGATTACGGATGGGTATCCTTTAAGTTTTAATGGTATTACTATTAGTAATTATCGATCCAGTACTTTTAACAGTAGACTTTAATTCTTTTTGTTCTATTAAAAAGAAAAAAAATGATCATTGACTTATAATCTGTAATGTAAAATAAATGGTTAATAAAGGAAACAAATTCATATAAAACATCTATTTGTTGAATGCACCAGTGTGCAGCCATTTTTTTATTTATATATATATATATATATATATATATATATATATATATATATATATATATACACACACACAGTACAGGTCAAAAGTTTGGAAACATTGCTATTTTTAATGTTTTTGAAAGAAGTTTCTTCTGCTCATCAAGCCTGCATTTATTTGATCAAAAATACAGAAAAAAAATGTAATATTGTGATATATTATTACAATTTAAAATAATTGATTTTCAATTTATTATACTTTAAATTATCATTTATTTCTGTGATGCAAAGCTGAATTTTTAGGATCATTATCACATGATCCTTTAGAAATCATTCTAATATGATGATTCATTATCAAAGTTGGAAACAGTTCTGCTGCTTAATATTTTTTCATAACGTGATACTTTTTTAGGATACTTTGATGAATAAAAAGTAAAAAAAAAAAAAAAAAAAGAAGCTATGTTTTTAAAATATAAATATTTTGTAACAACAATATACACTACTGGTCAGTAATTTGGGGTCAGTAATTTTTTTATTTTATTTTTTAATAAAATCAATACTTTTATTCAGCAAGGATGTGTTAAATTGATAAAAAGTGATAGTAAAGAAGATTTATATTATTAGAAAATATATATATTTTCTTTTCTTTTTTTTTTTGAATAAATGCAGTTCTTTTTAACCTTTTATTCATCAAATATATTAGACAGCAGAACTGTTTCCAACACTCATAATAAATCAGAATATTAGAATGATTTCTAAAGGATCATGTGATAGACTGGATGTCACATGTGACACTGAAGACTGGAGTAATGATGCTGAAAATTCAGCTTTGCATCACAGGAATAAATAATTTTTTAAAGTATATTCAAATAGAAAACTATTATTTTAAGTTGTAATAATATTTCACAATATTACTGTTTTTTCTGTATTTTTGATCAAATAAATGCAGGCTTGATGAGCAGAAGAGACTTCTTTCAAAAACATTAAAAATAGTAATGTTTCCAAACTTTTGACTTGTACTGTATATACAAACAAAACACTTCCGTCAAGTGAACACATTTTTTTGGCAGAGTTGTAACCAGAAGAAGAGGGGAGCAGTTATTTTGGGCCTTCCATACTACATGAGGGAGAAACCAGAAAACGTCTTCAAAGTTTGTGAGGTAAACATTTTAGTATTTTTTCCCATTAAAACTGGAATAAGGATGCACCAATATCACTTTAGTATGATAGTGATGCTTTTATTTGGTACTTTTTATATTTTGGTGATACAGATTATAGATACCTGTATTTTCATTGAAACCATAAGAATATGAATCATTATTTGGCTTTCCTTCAGTTATGTTATGCTTAATTATGCCTTTTAAAATGTATTGTATTGCTATATCATATTTTATCTTTCAAGTAGAGGTGGTCGCGTGATATAGCAAAAATATCAGAGCACGATTATTTTCAGGAATATCACGATTATTTTTCATGTTGGTTTTACTATTTTTCATGTGACTGATCAGTACATCCAAACTCATTTCACAATATTAAAAACGCAAAATGCAGAATCGAATCATTAATTGTGAATCATCAGTTTTAATTGTGTATTGTTGAATTTTTCTGAATTTGCAAAAATTACTATTGAATCAAATCATTTCGCTGTAAATGAAGACAAAAAAAGTACCAAGCAAACTGGATCTTATTCAACAAGTATGTGTACAAATGAATTTGCATATGAAATCTGCATACTAACATTTTCACAAACAAATAATCCTTTATCAATAACTTCTATTCTAAAACTTAGGGGCTGTTTACATGAAAACTGAAGTGAGCACTGAACATGAAGTTTCAAAGCACAAGGTTTCGAAAATGATACTGTTACCGTCTTTATGTAAACAACAAAAACATGAATCTGAAAACGGTAACATATTGCGCGTATGTGTTTTTTGATGAAGTGACATCGCCAACTACTGACGTTTTCGCAGATCCGTGTGAACAGGGATCATTTTGACAATGTTGTTGTCTGTTTTTAATACATCATTGTCATGTAAACATACCCTTATTCTGAATTTAAAAACACAGCTGATTGTGCATAGTGCACACCTCCTTTTGACATTTTTCTGTGATTTTTATTTTATAAAAAGTAGAAGAATATTCATCAGATTACTTGAATAGCTCTATTTGGAAAATCATTCTAGAAAAATTTGATTTGCATAGACAAACATTTTATTGGCATAGACAGAAAAAAAAATACACTACTAAAATGTAAACCGGCATTTACGGCATTTAAAATGTATGTTTAATGTGGTAATGAAAGTTCTAGTCTACCGCTAAATCTTTAATCTCTCTCTCTCTTTTTTTTCAGCCGACTGACAATGAGGTCGATGTTGTTCAGAGTGTTAAGGTGGGCATCTTGTCAGTGAGCGAGGACACCAGACAAGATTGTGCCTTCCCAGACGACGTCGTGAATATGGCTGTGATACTGGAGGGGGAGATTGTCATTGTGGATCTCCAAGACATTCCAAATGCCTTTGTCACATTGTTTGGACTGCTTTACGCTTTAAACATCAGCTATCCCAAAGAGCTGCGATACACCTTTGAGGTGATCCAGCGGATCTTTATGAACATTGATGGGGAAAGCTGCTCCGCTAAAGTTCATGGACTGAAAAACCAACTAATGCGGTGAAGTGCCTGCAACCTTTGCTATGTCCTTTTTTTTTTCCTCTCTTTTTTTTTTTTTTTTTTTTTTTTTTTAAGAGTAATGTTCAATTTAATTGATGAATTTGTTAAAGCATCAGCTAAATTGAGATTAAGGAGGTATGAAACCAATTCATACGTCTTTTAATGTGTTAATGCTTTTCAGAGTTTCTTTTTGAAAGGAATGTTGTGAACAGGATGTTTCTATATTGTATGTTGTGGGAGTGGCATTTTAAAGTGTTTAGTTTAATTGATGAATTTGTTGAAGCTTGAGAGCATAAAAAATTGATAACCTAGTTTATATTAAAATGGCATTTAAGCCAATTCATAAGTCTATAATGTGTTTAACAATGTTTTAACATTTTCTTTTGGAACAAAGGATATTTCTATATTGAATGCTGTGGGGTGATCTTGTTTAATGTTATGTAACAGATTAATCCACAAGACTTGCATTGAGACAGGTGTAAAACACCTTTCAATTAGTTTTTTTCTGGTGTTTTTAGGAGTTAATTGCAATAAACTTTGTACTGAAAATTGTATTAGTGATTGTTAATTTGCCATACATTTTTGTTTAAATCAAATGTAGCTTACAAATTAATGTTCAAGTAGTAATTCATTATTTGGTTCTGCTGCAGGTTTTAAAGTTTCAAAACACCACTTTAGTTGGCTGAACTTATTGGATGTAGTTTAGATAACTTAACTTTAGTTGGCTGAACTTATTGGATGTAGTTCAGATAACTTAACTTTAGTTGGCTGAACTTATTAGATGTAGTTTAGATAACTTAACTTTAGTTGGCTGAACTTATTGGATGTAGTTTAGATAACTTAACTTTAGTTGGCTGAACTTATTGGATGTAGTTTAGATAACTTAACTTTAGTTGGCTGAACTTATTAGATGTAGTTTAGATAACTTAACTTTAGTTGGCTGAACTTATTGGATGTAGTTTAGATAACTTAACTTTAGTTGGCTGAACTTATTAGATGTAGTTTAGATAACTTAACTTTAGTTGGCTGAACTTATTGGATGTAGTTTAGATAACTTAACTTTAGTTGGCTGAACTTATTAGATGTAGTTTAGATAACTTAACTTTAGTTGGCTGAACTTATTGGATGTAGTTTAGATAACTTAACTTTAGTTGGCTGAACTTATTGGATGTAGTTTAGATAACTTAACTTTAGTTGGCTGAACTTATTGGATGTAGTTTAGATAACTTAACTTTAGTTGGCTGAACTTATTGGATGTAGTTTAGATAACTTAACTTTAGTTGGCTGAACTTAAGTTCGAAGTTTAATTAACTAAATTAAATCAGTTCATTGTACTTTATAACTTGTCAGGTAAACCTTTCCAAATTTGTCAGGTACACTTTTCCAAATAAGTTAGTTTAACTCAAAAAAACCCATGCAAAAAGATAACAAAAAATAATGAGTTAAGTCAACAAAAGATTTTTTTACAGTGTAGAACTTATAACATATGAGATATGTTTAACAATGTTTAAGGACTCATCAAACAAAACACCCAGGTTCTGTACACATGAAGATCTAAACACTGATAAACTACCCAGATCTAAGCTGGTTGCCTGAGAATTGTCAGAGGAACCAAAAACAATAACCTTATTCTCATCTTTATTTAAGGACAAAAAATTTGGGGCTAGCCAGAATTTAACTTCATCTAAGCATTTTAGTAAAGAAGCAAATGCAGAGGAATCATTTCTCTTGATAGGTAGGTAAATTTGGCTATTGTCTGCGTAAAAATTAAAAGACATCCCATGTCTTCTTAGAATGGATCCCAGAGCATGTACAAAGAGAAAAGAGATGTTGCCAAGATAGAGCCTTGAGGAAGACCGCTGGTTAGATGAACAACAGAAGAAGAAAAGGTACATAATTTGACTAAGAATTTTCTCTCAGTGAGGTATGAGTGAAACCACTTCAAGATATCAAAGTCGAGTGGTCAACAGTGTCAAATGCTGCTGATAGATCTAAAAGCACAAAGAGTCCAGATTACAAAAATAGAAATACTGTTGCAACTGAGAAAAGACACTTATTAAAAAGAGACATCAATCCCAGCCCAACATAATCAACAATAATTAAAAAAAAATTTTAGGGTGTATGAAATCAAAAGAACAAAAAGATGATTTGATATGAACAATGGTATCTTTAAGTAGTTCCAGAAAAATAGGTTTAAAAACATCCCAGGGAGGAAAATGCAATGGTGGGATAGAGGGTTCAGTATGAGAGGGCTTATGTTGGGTCTCAAATTAGAAATTTTATCAGTGAAAAATCTCAAGAAGCTTTCATGTAGAGCTATATTTACTATATTTACTATACTTTACTATATTTAGTAGAACCTTATCAGTGGTGACTGTCAGTTTATGTGCATATGACAAGACTTTTCAGAAAAATTAATGCAAGATGTAGTCAACGAGACGATGAACACTATTAACAGCAATTATAATTTGATACAATCACACTAGTAGCAATATTTGTTAGTTTGGTATGTTGCTTCAGGGTTAGCCTCATCTGAGGTCCTCTGAAGTCTTGGCATCATCTCTTCTCAGGTGTTCTGGATCCAGACTGTGGAAAAACAGAAAAACAAATAGAGATATAATTAGCGTAGCTGTGCATATTTTCTAGACCTGATAAGAACTCTAGCCACTACATTTTGGACTACCTGTAGCTATTTGTTGAAGATGCAGGACAACCACCTAGACGTGCATTACAATAGTCCAGTCTAGAGGTCATGAATGCATTAACTAGCTTTTCTGCATCAGAAACAGGTAACATGTTTCGTAGCTTGGCAATGTTTCTAAGATGGAAGAATGCTGTTTTTGTAACATGGGAAATATGGTTTTCAAAAGACAAATTGCTGTCTAATATAACACCCAGATTTTTGACTATAGAGGAAGTAACATTACACCTGTCTAGTTACAAACTGTAGTCTACTAGATTCTGTGTACTGTTTTTGGTCCAATAAGTGATATCTCTGTCTCTATTTAAATGAACAAAATGGTAGCGATTAGACAGGTAGGATCTAAAAAATCTTAAAGCCTGCTCTTGAATACCTGTATAGTTTTGTAATCGATCTATAACTATGTCATGATTTATGGTGTCGAACGCGGTACTAAGATCAACTAAAACTCGCAATGAAATACAGCCTTGATATGATGCAAGAAGCAAGTAATTTGTAATTTTAACAAGTCTAGCCAGGAATAGTTTAACAGACGAAGATGTTGGTCAACATCCACGTCAGGTAATGGTTAATTACCTACAGGATTCCATGGAGTGCTGGTAAAAGTTTTAGTTTTAGTTTGTTTTAGTTTTCATAGTTGTGGCGTTATTACCAATAAATTCAGTGAATTGTTGAATTAAGTCCTTGACTGGGTGAGGAGGATGATAAATCACCTCTAACAAAATAGGGCTGTTCCAGTCAAGATGTAAAAGCTGAGCTTCAAAGCTAGCAAACAAGTTTACTAGAACTGACCAACATCGAACAAATAACAAACTTTTTAAAATTGTCACTAATCCACCCCATCATCTGTTTAGACAAGGAGAGTTCAAAAAAAATGTACAATCAGTTGGAACTAATTCAGAGAAAGGGGTAAGATCCCCAACCTTTTTCCAGGATTCAGTGATAAACATAAAATCCAGACTATGAGAGGAGAAGAAGTCATTTAACAACAAGGTCTTATTCACCAAAGAACTAGCATTGATCAGAGCCAATTTAGGTGGAGGGATAATATCCGGAGAGAACAAAGTTTTTCTCAGTGAGCGCGGGTGACCAGGAATTGCGCCATTTTGTCGAAGACAGAGGCCAATCCGAGGGAAACCATCCAGGGAGACAGGCACAGGGCAAGAACAGGTCAAAGCCATCAGAAAGCCAAGTCGCGTGGTTGCCATTAAACGACACAAAGGAAGGGTTCAGCGAGAAACCAGTCTGAAGATGTGCATTCAGTTTGGTAATGAATCCTCCCCTGCATTTTTTCCTGCATTTTCTCTGTGTTATATTGAGAGGCCATTGCCCGCTACACTCCGGGATGTCCTTAGGAAAGCTCCTGTGCGCTTGGTTAAAAACATGTTTCATGTCCGTCTTACAGTTTGTTTCTCCAGAGCATAAGAGTTGTGCAAGTATGTTTGTTTGTTCATTTCTGTGACGAATGCTTTATGTTGATGTCACTGTCATGGGTTGCTGGGTAAAGGATCTCAAAGGAGTACGGAGGAGGCAGATAGTCAAATGAACAGAGTTTAATAAATCCACATGGAAGAAATGGTGAAAACAAAAAACTTACAATAACGGAGACAGGACAAAGTAGTTGAGGAAAGGCAAGGCTATAAATACTAAACCAATAAATGGACTAAAGGAACACAGGTGGAAACGAATGAACTAATCAAGCAACAAAGGAAAACTAGGTCAAGGCAGGGTGAACAGAAACCCAGAACATACACATGACATTACTCTCCCCTCCCAGAAGGTGTGTCCCGTTCCGTGACAGTAACAACGGGGAGGGGAGGGCCATGGCGGATAAAGGGACTCAGAACGCCATGGCGGATTATCCATGACCTTATGCAGCTCGGCCACCGGCATATGGCCTCCTAAAAAAAATACATTGTAGGAGCGAGCGCTTAAGGGCGCTCTGGAAGAATGGGCATTCAAGGGTGCTCTAGAGGAGGGGGCGCTTGGGGGCGCTCTGGAGTTGAGGGGCTAGTTAACTCGTGGGACTTAGAAGATGAAGGAGGGCTGGAAGGGCCCAGAGGAGGTGAAAGAGACTTGAGACACGATGGAGAGCTGGACAGGACCAGCGAATTCTGGGGTGAGGATAGAAACCAAGAACTCTGGAGGTAACGCCATGTCCAAGAGCGCTGAGACAGCAGCAGCTGGCAGGCTTGAGTCAGACAATTCCACATATCACTCCAGAGGAAGACCATCTTGCCGGATGGAGCAAAGTAAATCTTCAGTCCATTTCATTTTCTTGTTTTTTAGGTCCTGTCTTCTTTCACTGGTTGCTGGGGAAATGTGCTTGAAGGAGTATGAAGGAGGCAGATAGTAAAATGAACAGAGTCTTTAATAAATCCATGTTGGAGAAATAGTGAAAACCACCACTTTCAATGACAGAGACAAGACAAAGTAACTGAGGAAAGGCAAGGCTATAAATACTACACCAAAGATGGACTAAATGAATACAGGAGGAAAATAATGAACTAATCAAGCAGCAAAGGAAAACTAAGTCAAGGCAAGGAAAAAGGGTAGACAGAACATACACTTGACAGTCACAGCTTGCAGATGACCACTACACAATATTAAAACCAGATTGGCAGAAACTGTGTGTATTATGCCCCCTTTATTTTAATCATTTAGTAGTCTAACAAATAATTGAATGACAATGAGAGATCTTTAAAATGTATTATACACTACCCTGTGGAAAGGATATTTGTTTTGATAGCTCCAAAATTCACAACATTTTTGTTTTAGTTATTTTACACAACATTCTGCTTCCACAAAAAGGAAATGATTCCCCTGTGACAACTTTAGGACCTCCAGCATCTCTTTTGTCTTAATTACTCCTTTTACACACACAGTACACTGTGGTTAATGGCTGAAATGTGGATGGCTCTGCTCTTTATGTCCACCTGCATGGAAGATAAATACAAGGCCTTTAATTCCACCCATGGCTCTTCTTCTGACTGAGTCAGCCCGCTTTCAGAGAGGAGATACCACGAGGGCTGCTGAGGCAGCACATTCATTTTTGTTGTTTGTGTGCGGTTTTTCACGCTTTGACACACACTGTCAGATCACATCCTCTATAATGAGCTCCGGACCGATAGCTCCTGTAACACTGGTCCTTTAATTCAGGAGACACTCACCCTATCAATGGATTCAGAACTAAAGCATGGTGTCACAGCCAGCTGAGAAAATTCAATGAGATGGACATCAAGGTCTAAACAAAAGCAAGTCAACCAGGATAACACAGCTTTGGACTTTACTAATGTTTGGCGGTTGTGCAGATCAAAAAGCATGTCTGCTTGAAGTAAATAGGCTACTCCTGTTAATGCATGTAAAAACATTAAGCTTTCATTTGATATTAAAGTCTTTTTATGAAAACACAACTGAAACTATATTATATCACAATAGATACATTTTGGCAAAGTTATCAAACAAAACACTTCTAAAGACTTAAAACAGGTTAACCAGAAGCATACAAAAATATTTCATGCCAGTTGGCTTATTTATTTAAATGGAGCAAATCCATAAAGCTGGCAGCTGATTGGCTGTAAACATTAAATCATTCACAACACAACATAAAATATATAAATTGATGTGCATAGTTGAACAGTTACAATCTAGATAAACTTTGTTCAATGCTGATTTCCACATGTTTGGCATGTAATTTGCCTACTTATTTGACATCAGTTTCTGTAACACAGAGAGCATGCACTCATTTTTGCAGTCGCTTAAACAATGTAAGCTTGACAGTGAGTTAATTACTGGACACAGTGGAGAGAAAATTACACTTCATATTCACCTGTCAACGGAAATGACTTCTAAATAAAGAAGTATCAGTCACATTAAAATCATATGATCATAACCTAGCATTTACGGTACCTAGAAACATGTGCATGTATTCACCGTACTGATACTCAAACTGATACAGGGGGGTCAAGCAGAGGTACCGTAATGTTTGGGAATGTAAGGATCAGCACGGAACACAATTTCACCATTGTTCAGGAGGGCCAGAAAACACACTCAAAATGTGATTTTATTGTTAGTTTCACTTTTTATTTTTATTTTTGGGGGGTGGGTTATTTTGTGAGATTTTTAAGTTTATCACTTTTTTTTATGTTAAGTTTTTTTTTTTTTTTATGGGGGTATGAATAACAGCACATATGGTTCTAAAATATACCATATTTAAGGTGCAAATAAGCTGCATTCATGCTATGTCGGAAATATCATAATTATGAGAAAAGCAGCTCTGATTTGTACAGTAAATTCTAGTTAAGTAGTTTTTTCAATTCAATTGATTATTGTTAATGTCTTAATAATGCAAGAATAATCTAAAAATAATATATAGACGTACAATAGTTTTAGCTAGCACAAATTTGCATAACTTTCTAATGCCATTTTCATCACGACGTTGTGGATTTGTCCATTAATTACCCAAATCACACAGATACATTTTGCCATATAGTGTTGCCATAGAAACGTGTAATTACAAGTCCAAGGACATGAAATGCTCCATCTGGGTTGTCATCTACTAATTTCAGTAATGAATGAATGCAGAATATTTCTATTATATATCAAAATATCAAAAAAGTAACTCTGTGACACTCACTAACTGTATACAGTAGGTGGTCAGATGTTCTTACTTCCACTGAAGTAGATTATTGGATAACTCTCAGATATATAGATATAGTGTATATAGTGTCTATATATATGTGGGTGTGTGTGTCAATCAAAATCTATGAATAGGAAAGTTCTGATTTGTTTTGCAATCCTGAATCGGCTACCTGTAGTTGCTTTAAATTAAGCAATTTAGTTTTAATTACAGTTAACAACTCTTCAATTAGTTTCATGCATATATGATTACCTCTCTGTTGCTGTTAGTCACTCCACTCTTTTGCCAACTTGTGGATTTTGAAGGTTTTTAGTCTAATTGAGCACTTATTTGGAGATTAGTTCTTATTAATGAAGCTAAATTTGAACCCAGGCTGTTTAATCAGCTCGATTACAGGAGATTTAAGCGTGCTATATTTTACTACCATGAATTAGGTCGAGCATCAGGCATGTTTGGTTCAGTTACGATGCCGCTCTCACTTTCAGCACTTAGTGTCCGAGTCTCCATGTGTAGACTTGTATGTAAAAACTGTGATGTTAACCGAACTCACCGATAAATCCTATTACTTCCTCAGCAAGTAATATGCCATGATGGGTTTAGTTCAAGAGGCCTCATCTTGAAATGGCGCCTCTTTGGGGGGGTTCTGCTTACCCTGACACTTCAGACCCATCTCAAATGGATGACAGCATGACGGTACTTTGCCATTGCCCAAAAAAATCAATAGTCTACACTTTTGAAATCTGCTTTGACATGTGTTGCGGTGAAGCTAAAACTTCATGATTTATAGCTCGTGAAGAATGTCAACCTTCATGGCCTGAAGGTCTGGCCGTGCTCTGAAAGAGAGACAGCAAAGAGACACAGACGAGATGCTTTGCTAGCTGGTCTGAATTCTAGGGTCTTTATAAAAAAAAAAAAAAAATACAAAAAATAAAATAAAATATGACGTTTGAAATATTCAAGAATGTAGTTCTGCAAAGCCACACAGACAATCTTGTCAGAGTATTTTGAAAGCATTAGCACCATTTGGATTTGGTACAAAAGTCATGTTGATGAAAACATAATGTCTGAGATTAAATCTCACTGAAGCAGAACTTTTGCATGCTTGCATTTTAATCAGAACTGTGGATGGACAGTTGGTTGAATAAATAATAGTGGAATTAGAGAAAGACTGTCACTGCCATATGTGCAAAGAGAAAGACTGCACTGATTTCATGTTTCCAATACAAGCCTGTGGATTCTTGACATGTGAGACAATGATTTACTGTTGGATTAAAACGAAGCAAATGTTATTTTCTGCAGCATTCATACAGGTGAATGTTTTTTATGCTTCTATTTAGCAAAACAGTGCCACCCGGAGTGTGTGATGTGAATTACACCTACTGTTGCTGCATCAATAGATGGCGCTATTGCACGAAGTATCAGGTCAGTTACTGTAGGACAGCTTGTGCTCTGGAGGTGGACTGAAATGATCTCATCAGCAGTCTTTTAGAGACCTCTGCATGTGTTTTCTGAAAGACAGGAAAATTGGTTATCTCGGTTTAATTCAAGCACCCAGTATAGCTAATCGGCAGAGTTTGCTGTGTAATCAGGAGATAAGAGCCATAAGAGAAGAAATACCATCCTCAAGCATTTGAAACTGTTAATTTAAGAAGTGCACTGTGAGCTTTGCAGATTTTTAGCATGATTTACTCATTCTAATGGGCCTTTAGGGAACTAATTGGATCTTGAAGCTCTATAAGACCTAAATCAAGCCTGCCGCTTCAGATAACTGGAGATGCGGTTAGCAGTTTTCATCTGCTGAGAAATGGAGTTCAAAGAAAGACAGAGAGAGGGTTAGAAAATCTCCTTTTTACACACAGATTCGTGTTCTTCATGCATTCATATTCTTTCTCTGTCTCTGTCGTTTCACACAAAGCGTCGGTCATGAGTGAGTGATTGCCTGTGGATGTGATGGATATATTGGTTTGGCTGTAATTCAAGGCAGAGGATTTAATGTGTGGAAGCGGCGAGTGAGTCATCAGGTCACACAATAATTCAGCAGCTGTTTCCTTTTGCAGATGCAAATAGGTTGCCAAACATTAGCCTGCGGCAATCTCTCCTCGACTGCTTACATCTCTGTATTCATGTGTTACAGTTGTCATATTAATAATGGCTTTATACAGAGCAGGATTACATACTCATTTGAGAGAGTAGGACCCAGTGTGTTGTCTTAACGTCTTTCCTTTATTTCCGATGTGTCTGTTCAAATTACAAGGACAGTTTAACTAAAAAAATATAATTCTCAGAATGTAGAAGCTGGTCTTTAAATGAACATGCACTGCAGGAAATGACTTTCTTATTTTTGTCTTGTTTGCCGGTACAAATGTGTAAAAATATTACATTTAGGCTACTGGAGCTCCAAAATGACTTTAGATTTTCTGTCTTGTTTTCTGAAAATGTATGCTTTAAATAAGTCTTTCCCTTTAATTTATTTTTCTTACCGCATTGGGGAATATTTTGTTTTTCTTGTTTTATTATGGACACTTAATACTGATATTCTGTTTCTTTTTTTGTCATTTTTTTTTTTTTGATAACAAGACTTCTCTTTTCATATTCCACAGAAATACATATGGATTTAGAACCTGAGTGTGAGAAAATGACAGAATTTTCTTTTTTTTTTCTTTTTTTTTCAGTTAACGATTCCTTTTAGGCATCAAATCACACTAATGAGGTGACATTTTAAGTTGTTACTTGATTCCATTTTTGTCTGTCCTGTCATGAAGGCTTCATGCAGACAATGTCTTATGTGATGCCTGTTAGCTGTCAGACGTGGTCTGTTGTGAGTTTATTTTCCATCTTTGCTAAACTTAATTTAACACAAGCACAGACAAGAACATGAGAACATGAAGCAAAACATCTGCAGTCTCTACACACTAGCTTTTAAACCAGTTTAGATCAAGCTATTTTCAAACAATTAATTTATTTTATTAATGTCAGGCACATGATCACATAATTCAACTTTTTTTTTTCATTTAGCTTTTTGCCTTTGTCTCCAGGATACACTAGCTATTTCTTATGAGCACTTGTGTTGAATGAGACAGATGCCTTCTAGTGTGAATGTTTGGTTTGCCCAACCTTGCCTCTTTTATGAATTGTTCCAGACATCACAGTGCAGCAAACTAGATCCTGTCAGGTGTTTTGTACCTCAGTATCATTCATGTACAAGGTGTCAAATGGCCTATTTGAGAATCACATAAACCTAATAGGTTGAGATAAATTCTGTTTACCCACACGTGTCTTTAAACAGCGCCCTTTACTTCCCCTTTAATTAGGTGCTGAAAAATAACGAGATGTTAATGAATTGTTCCTCGTACCCTATGCCTAACAGATAGCATTTAATTATTCCGCACTCTTCCGTCTTCCTTTCCTCCAGAAAAACATCCAGCTGTCATAAGATGCTGAAGATTTACCTCCTAGTCATCAGGAGTTTGATAAAGCTGTAACCCACCACTCTCACAACACTTTTTTTTTTTTTTACCATTTGACCCTGTGCTGGGAAATATATTAACACTGCGGTATCTGCACAGGGGAATCAAGCAAATGCTGTGCTTTGCAAATGTAGCCCTGATAAGAGGCAGAGCATGCTTGACATGAGCAGGCCACAAACTTGGAGCTGGGTTAAATGTGCTCCATATTATTCAGTGGGGATGTGATGTTGAGATAAAGTGTGCATAGCTTTATCTTTTTACATGTAGACAACACTGTAAAGTTGCTTTGACACAATCAGTGTTGTATAAAGTGCTATATGAATAACAGTGAATTGACTTGACTTGACTTGACTTAACTTGATTATATGTCGAGATGTGTCAAACAGCAACATTTATGAAAAAAAAAAAACAGTTTTGACCAACAGATATTGTTAATAATCACCTGTATAAAATAACAACATTGCATTGTGATGGAAATGTGAGAACCTGACACTAATGCAATGTCACCATTGTCCTAAAAATGTATGATGTGTGTCTCCCATGTTTGCACATCTGATCGAAATCATCAGATCATTATCAGAGAGAAGCATGAACTGAATTGGTCTGTCAGATAAGGGATAAATCCAGTTAAGTTTTTTAATTAAGACACATACACGCATTTATACAGTTGGGCTTTCATGACAAGTAAACACATTTGCACCTTCTAATTATGGTAATATATATATATATATATATATATATATATATATATATATATATATATATATATATATATATATATATATATATATATATATATATTGTTATATTGTTATATTAAATTAACTGTAAAAAAATTATTGAAAAATGCTTCATGGTAATGATTTTTGTTTGTAATTAAAATAATGATTACGAATTGTAAAGAGATAACTGAATCAAAATTGTGAATAATGACAATTAATCAATATATATATAATATATATATATATATATATATATATATATATATATATATATATATATATATATATATATATATATATATATATATATCAAAATATAATCAAAATACACAAGGCAGTTATTTTTTCCTCAAACATATTTAAAAGAAAGTAAGTTTAAAAAAGATATTAATACATTTATACAGCAAGTACACATTATATTAATCAAAAGTGACAGCAAAGACATTATAAATGTCACAAAAGATATATATTTCAAATAAATGCTTTTCTTTTGAACTTGGTTTTCATTACAATCCTGAAAAAATCACAGTTTCTTCAAAAATATGAAGCAGCAGAACTATTTTCAATAAATAATATAGGTAAAGTTTTTCATTACTAGTTATATAGTTTTTTTAGAAGCTACACAACATTTTTTAATCGGGCACTCATCACGCACACACGCGCGCGCGCGCACACACTGTTCCGCTCGTTGAGTGTTTACGGTAGCTCGCGCCTAGTTTCGTCCAGAGTGTAGTAGTTTAATCGCTCATTTTGTGAGCGTAGGTTGACAGCTCTCTCCTTGTAGTTGATTCGTCCCGGTACTTCACGTCAAGATTATGGGCTTTGATCTAGACCGTTTTGAAGGTCCCGTGGATCCGGACTTAATCTGTAAACTGTGTGGGAAAGTTTTAGAAGATCCTCTCAGCACTCCGTGCGGACATGTCTTCTGCGCCGCGTGCGCGCTCCAGTGGCTCGCCAAAGTCAGCCGCTGCCCTGTCCAGTGCCAGAAGATCTCCACCAAAGAGCTGAACCACGTCCTGCCCCTAAAAAACCTCATTCTCAAGCTGGACATCAGATGCGACCACCGTGAACGAGGCTGCAACCGGGTAATGAAGCTCCAGCATCTTCCAGAGCACGCGGAGACCTGCGAATTCTCCCCGGTCAGTTGCGGGAATAAAGGATGCGACGCGGTGCTCAGCTTGAGGGATGTGGCCTCACATATGCGGGAGGAATGCGAGCACAGGGCGGTGGATTTCTGTAAGGATGGATGTGGACTCGCGCTGACCCTCAAGAGGTCGGAGGAGGACCACAGCTGTCTCCGGGCTCTTAGGACACACAGCGGTCTCCTCCAAAGCAAAGTGCTGAGTCTGGAGAAGGAGCTGAAGCGCCAGTCTCTGAGCTTCAGTAAGAGGGAGAGATCTCTCCTCTCCAAACTGTCCGCGCTCCACTGCGAGCTGCACATCACAGCGCTCACATTTCAGAGGAAAATCACCGAGTACAAGAGCAGGATTGACGCGCTGTCGAGCAGCTGGATGCCCCTCGAGAAGGTCAGTCACGTTGTGAACTGAGTGAACAATGTAACAGAAATCAACCCTCTAAAACTGTAAGTCAAATTAAAGTGACAACCTCCAGCCAAGTTAATTACCTTGAACTTTGAATTTAATTACTGCTCAAGTTGAAATTTGTGAACTCGAGTAGACCTGAAATTAAGTGAAATCCGTGGGAACAAAAGGTACTGTCAAAACATTTTACTCAAACTTGCAGATTAATAACCTTCTACTGACAAGGCCTACCATGAATGTGTTGTGGAAAACAACTATAAAGGGTGGATAAAATTGCCCTAATTTAACATTGAACTGTGGGGCATGTTGTGACACTTTTCTTTTGAGCAGAGTAACTCTTTTGAAATATGCAATATTATAGGCTAATTAATATCCCTCATATCACACTTGAAAACAAATGGAAACATACAGAAATTGTTAAACCATTGGCATGGAATTTACTGTAAATGTTATTATGCTGTATAAACTTCTAATTGTATTTTTTGACATTTACGTCAAGCAGTTTTGTGTTCTCTTTTTAACCCAAGAGCAAATATAACAAAAATATGAAGATTTAATAATAATAATAATAATAACCTACAACACTTATATGACACGGTTGGAAAAAAAAAAAAACATTTAATTTTTTAATAAAATGTTTACATTTTAGTCAATTCTGCCACAGGTACAGCACATGCAGAGAATTGAAATTGTGTTATTTCCAGACCCTCGGTGCATAAAGATAACACTAATCACTCTCAAAACAATATAAAATAAAAAATAATTACAGATTAAAATATAATATAAAATACAAATATAGAAATAAGGACATGCAACAAAAGGATAGATAAAGTAGCACAAGGCACATGGCAGATAGATAGACTTTAGACAAAAATGCAAAAATGATACGTACACAGCTTGTCACCGAGGAAGTGCCAGAGGGACATCTTTGCACTGGGTTCTCAACTAAAAGGTTCACAGCAGGTCCTAAAAGGATAGTTGACCCACTATGATTGACTTTCTTTTGTGAAACTTGAGAGAAAATATTTTAAGGAATGTTGGTACAAACAGTTTGCATTCCCATTGACTTCCATTCTATTTTCCTGACTATACAGTGGAAGTCAACAGGACCTGAAACTGTTTGGTTACCAACATTCTTCAAAATATCATCTTTTGTATTCTGCACAAGAAAGTCATACTGGTTTGGAACAGCATGAGGGTGAGTAAATGATGACAGAATTTAGATTTTGAGGTGAACTATTGCTTTCTACTACTCTAAATATACAAAGATGCAACTTTTAGAGGTAGATAACGTACACCAAATGTCTTTTTAATGGTACTGTCCCAGTGACAAGCAAACATTTTTGCAGTTTTTCTAGCAGTGTATAGTTGATACAGTATATAACTCTTGTGAAAACGTCTTTGTTACAACTATAGCCTTGATCTCCCGTCATAATTAAATGTTTGCTGGAATCCTCTTGTTGTTGTTGTTGTTTAAGT
This sequence comes from Carassius auratus, assembly GCF_003368295.1. NCBI lineage: Eukaryota > Metazoa > Chordata > Actinopteri > Cypriniformes > Cyprinidae > Carassius > Carassius auratus. Next base: position 269,113 of record NW_020527735.1, read on the forward strand.
CTGCACCTATGTGAAAAATCATTAATATGAAGTATTTTATATAATATGATTTTACTAGAGATGGATCCACGCTGAAATCATCAAACCAGCACTGTCAGTTCATTTTCATGGCAGTTTAAAGCATTCACACCTGAATGATCTAGATCTGAACAAGAGAAACAGAACTTGAACGTCTTGATTCTGTATTCAAGTGCTTTCACGTAATTACACTGCCTCCCATCTAATTCAAGCAATCTAATAGTGAGTATGGTCTGTGAAACCAACAAAATTAAGACTCAAGTCTAATTGATTCGACAGGAGGCATGTCTTGTGGACTTCAAGGACATCATATGGAAACAAAAGAGTCCTTTCCTGTTCTCTCTGCGCTGTGGTTGAGGCAGCGGACGCTAATCAAGAGCTCATGATGCTCGTCTCTCTCATTGTGACAGATTTCCGCCTGCAGCTGCCATTTCAGCAGGGGATGCCACTGCCAGGACTGTTTGATAGACAGCTCACTTAACTTCAGATATTTTAAGGCCAGCTTAAATCTGTCATTCTTGATAAGTCTCAGGCCCTGCCTTGATTTCCTCTCGGCCACATCTGCCTCATGACAGCTGATCAAACCCAGCTGCTGAGAGATTTTGACGTCTGTCATAAAGTAGTGTTACAAATATTTGCCTTTCCCTTGTACATAACAAATATTGTTAAATGATACAATTAAATTGAGTTTAGCAATACCTAGGGTCTAATATAAATTCACTTACCAGCCATAAATATTTATAGCTTTTCCCTAATCTGAAGGAAAGCAGTGTGATTTAATTCCTCTGTAAATTCTTCTACACACTTCACCGTGTCCTGAATGCGGTGAACACCTGGCCACATATTCATCAAAATCGACTGGGATTTTGCCAGGTGTCTCTGAGGGTGTGATTGGTCTCAACTGCTTGATATATGATAATCCTCTGAATCTCATGTGGCTTTGCCGTCTCATTAGGTAGCAAATGGAGAGAGCCCTGCTTTTTAGGGGAGAGATGGTTAGTAGGGTCATTGAAGCTGGGTTGAAACCTGCTGTAGCAGTCTGTTGCAGCATCTGAAACATGTCATTTCTCCTTTCTGTACATCTCTTTCTGTCCTATCTCTCGAACACAGGGTGAAGAAACAAGGAGCCTCAAAGTCACCCTCCACAGAACATCATCAGGATCCCTTGGATTCAGTATCATTGGAGGGAGATTGTCTGGGGTATGTAAGCTTACTGTGCAAAGATCTACTATGTAAGAAGCATTTAGATCAAAAATATGAGTTTTTTTTCTTAATCATGCATTTTAATCATGCTTGGTGAACATGCTTTTGAGACATGTTCACCATTTACATGCAATGACATGGAAGTAATCAGCTTGGACACTCTATAGTTAGTGCTATAATTAACTAACTTTAAATTATAATGGCAAAAGAAAGTTCTGAAATGTACATTATGTAATTGAATTCAGGTTGACTGAGACATTTTTTGCCATTGAAATGACTGGGGGAAAGTATCCCAATCAACCTGAATTCACCCTGTTTGTATATACTGTATATAAATGACAGACATTAAAACATAATGCTATGGGAGACATTTAAAAAGTGGGTTAGTTTGTCTTTTAGCCACAGAAGGCTTTTGTGCAGTCTTTCCTAACTCAACCAAGCCTTCCACTGTAAGAAAGAAAAACAAAATCTGCAACTGAGCCACATGTAAAAAGATAATTGCAGATTGCACAGTTTGAGCTCCACACAGTTCTCTCGAGTACATTGTGTGAAATGCGAGCGTGGGAGTCATTAAATTCTCACATAGATTGTGTCCAAGTGGAGAGAAGAGAGCAAGCTGTGGGTTTGGCTTTCACTCGCATCACATTCTCTTCTCTAATCTAGTGGAGAATCACCACAGGCTGTTTACCACCTGTTCAGTCTTAATGGACAGCAATAGTTAACCTTTTTGCCATGCAAGTTTATGCATGCTGTACACAAATATATGCATAGAGAGCGTGCCCTTGAGTCAGACTCATGCTCCATTCAGAATTTGTTAAAAGACTGCCTTTTATATTTCAATTTAATTTCTAGAATGGAGTCAAACTATGAATGGCCTTACGAGATAACAGAAAAGTATCTGTTCTTTTTTTGTTGAATTAATTGAAGTCTTCTTTTGTGTGACTCTTTTAAATTTCATTCAATTACAATTCAGCAAATTCTACTTTTTGACATTGCTAATTTTATTTTTTGATTTAATGTAAAAAAAAAATGCATTTTAATATATAATGAATAATTTATTTATTATCATATTTAATTTATTATTACAAAGGTTTATGTTCAAAGCCATCCATATTGGCTAATATATTTTGTATTTTATATATTGTATTTATGCAGTCATTATTAAAAATGGCAAAGCTGCTTTATTTCAAACTTTTATGCATTTAGCATTATTCATCTAGTATGTTCTTCGATAACAAACATAGTTATGGATCTTTTGTTATTAGTTATTTATTGTTTATGGTACTTTAAACATTCAGATATGAATTTGATTATTTTAATAAATCAATAATTTTTTTTAGTAAAACGTTTAAATGTTTGTTTTTAAATACTTATTAGTAATTCTATAGTCACCTTGTGAATCTGCTGTGGCCCCCTAATTGAGAAACGCATCATAAATGAAGAATATCTAACAATTTATTGATTTCTTTATGCAAGCTGAATTCAAACTAATTTCAGCTTAAGTTTATTTTAATGAACTAGTCTAATGTTTCAACATTCGCTTCTATCTAAGGAACCAGAGCAGAATTGGGATATCAGTGATGGCATCTATGTATCCAAGATAGTGGAAAACGGAGCAGCTGACAAGGCCGGACTGCATGTTCATGACAGGATCATTGAGGTTTGTTTTTATAAATTAAACGGCAGCTAGCACAAGTCCTTCACAAAGTTTGGAAAGTTTTTTCTTAGAAAGGATGAATGCCAAAATGCTGGATACACTCAAACCTCATACTATGGAAGAAAAAGGTCACCAAGACAATCACTAGACAGATGAAAGCCAAAGGAGATAGACATCATACCGCTAGTCTGAGCTGCTCAACTGGTGCCAATGTTTTCACAGTCTGTCTGTTAGATTTGTCAGATCCAGTCAGACTAACAATGTTGGCGCCATTGTAAGTTGATTTCACACTGGGCGGACTTCTTTAAAATGGGTGTTAGTCTGTAGACTTTTTCAGATATTCATATTTAACAGGAACAAAGTGTGTCATATATAAAAGAGAATGTTTTCTGTTATGGCACACAACACAACATCAAGATATAGTAGCTTGTACAAATCTACAAAATGTGACATCTGTGCCCATCCAGAATGCTGTTATAACATCAGCTATGTCACCGAATGTCTAAGAATAAATAAAAAAACATGTTTTCATTGAGTGGCCTCTTATACAAGCAGAGCAGAGTATGATGATTTCTCTCTTGACTCACTTTGTCTCATGTGGGCTCTTTGCTGTTTGTCTTGACATGATGAACATAACAATGGCAGCAGTGCCTTTTGAAATGTGTGCATCACACTCGATCTGTTCCCCAAAGAGTGCATGATACAACCGTTGGTTTGTCAGCCATGTAGCTTTTGCGGTGGTCTCAGGGCTCTCTTTTATAAACAGAGAAGGTACAACGTGTTCAGAGATGACGTTTTAAACGCGTATGCAGTTATTTTTTTGTGATGCACATGTTTTGTGATGATTTAATTATTATAAAAAGTAATTCATATGATTTCTGTGGTATACTGCAGGTTTTCTGAAGTCACGAGATTGGATTTCTAGTGAAAATGTACTTGAATTTTACTTTGAAAATTCTTTTTTGTGCTTTTTTCCCTTCTTCTTTTATGCAGAATTTCTGACCAGAATTTCTGACCAAATGTCACGTAAAATCAAACATTTAAGTATGCAAGGCATAAAATAGCATTAACATAATCCCAAAATGTGTGCTATAATGCCAATCTAATATAGCTATTTTAGCGGTAAAATCTGCTTGCCCTGTCACGTTGCACTGACATTTCGATGTGTTTGTGGACAGATTACCTAAAGGCTTTCCTGCATCTGCTAAAAGACATACCCAGGTGAATCACACACATTAAGCATGTTTGTGACATCTTGTAAATCTGGAAAAACAAACTATTGGAATGTTTTTCTGCTGAGTTAATATGCACGGGCAGGACAGCTGCGAGCACATTATTTTCCTCCTTCAGGTTTTGGGGTTACGAAAGCATTCCTCCACTGATACTTTCGAAAACAATTGCTGCCAGCCAATTCAGAGGTTAAGACCACTAGCCTGGGAGGTCAGTGTCAGCAGGATAGCGATGATATTTTAGCCTACAAAGTTTTATAAAATGAAGAAAATAACTCCTATGTTCTCAGAAAACTCAAATAATGATCCATCAGCGAAAAGCCTGTGGGACCAAAAGGCCACTGAGACAAGGATGTGTCCTTATCTAATTGTCTAATGTTCGTTTATGACCTGGGTGCTTTATGTAAAGGTCCACCTGAAGTTCACTCTATTCACTTGAGACAGACTTCTTTGATCTCGGTGTGCTGTTTATGCGAGTTAAACCCAGACACCGCCTTTCTCGACTTCAAATCTCCAACTGCTGCTTAGAATAATCACAACACGTGGTGAATTAGATTAAAGATACAGAGAAAAACATCAGAAAGGATCATGGAAAGATTAGAGAAATGAGGAAACAGGGCCCAGACAGGGGTCACTGATCCCAAAGCAAGCTCGGTGAATTAAGGTAATGCAAATTCTGTTGAGCCTTAGGACGGAAAACTGTGCTTTTGTACAGTTTGTAAGTTACATAATCGAGTAGCTGTTATTATTTCACACGAGTGGTCTTGCCACATTGTACATTTTTCAGAATGTGCCTTTTGTTCTTTTGACATTTGGGGTTGGTAAGATGTTTTAATGTTTTTGAAATAAGTCTCTTAAGCTTATCAAATCTGCATTTATTTAATCAAGTATAGAGTAACGTTGTCAAATATTATTACAATTTAAAGTAACTGTTTTCTATTTTAATATCTTTTATAATGTAGTTTATTTCTGTGATACAAAGCTGAATTTAAGTGAACTTAAGTGTCACGTGATCCTCCAGAAATCATTCTAATATGCTGATTTGCTGCTTAAGAAACATTTATGATTATTGTCAATGTTAAAAAAAAATTGCTTAATATTTTTTTTTTTGGGGGGGGGATTTTTAGAAGAATTGAATGTTCTAAAGAACAGCATTTAAAGTTTGTCAGTTCACATATTCATCATGTTAAATGCATGATATTAAATATCATGGGTTTTTATCTGATGGTTATGATTTTATGTTGTAATTGAAGAATACTGTATTTTCATATGGCAATTCTTGTGGCTACATCTACGGTAATGTTTTATGGCAGAAAATCTCAAAGCCATATATATATACCATATACCATATTTAAGCCATTTCTAGTCAGGTCATGATGACTCAGTGACATGTTCTTATCATATTCACATGTAAAGCATTTACAGTAATTATAGTTAAGTGCGTATAAACCTAATGAGATTAAATTGAAGAATGTGTTTCAGCAAAGGCACATTACATGACGGTTTTCTTGAACTCCAATCAGCTGCAGCAAAGGATTCATTAGACCCTGAAAAAAAGGAACAAACAGCATTTCATTCAGTTCAAACATGTTTCGAGGTTATATGATTAGAAACATCACAGGGGTGTTAAATGAGGATGCCCTGATGGGCCGCATGAGGACATGTGGTAGCTTTGAACTATTCTAACCTCTATTCTGTCAAATGTTGATGGCAGCAGAATTTACACTGGAAACAACCTCAAGAAGTCTTGAGAATTTGGGGTCTGGATTGCATGATTTGACTTTATCTTATGACATACTATCGTATGATTTTAGCATGCTGAAGTCTGCATAGTACGCATCTCACAGTTATCTTTGAGATGTAAGCATTGGCAGAAGGCATTTTTACTAAGTGCAGATATCCCCACACCTAAAAATTGTCATGTGGTGCATTGTTGGTCATAAATGATTAATATATGTGTGTGTGTGTGTGTGTGTGTGTGTGTGTGTGTGTGTGTGTGTGTGTGTGTGTGTGTGTGTGTGTGTGTGTGTGTGTGTGTGTGTGTGTGTGTGTGTGTGTGTGTGTGTGTGTGTGTGTGTGTTTATTGCTATTTACCTACATCATGAAACAATAAGATGGAATGAAGATCAGAATTGACATAAGATGATTAATTCGATATGGTAATCTCAAAACATCCATAAACAAAACCTGGGAGAAGAGTTTCCCATCAGTCAGCATTCACATGATCTTTCAATGTAGATCTATAAACATTCCTTTGGTAATTCATCATCAAATGATTCATGTTGTGTTTATGCTGTCTTGTGTAAGAGATTAGCGGATGTAAATATCATGTGTCATTGACCTAAGAGTGTATCCTGGATATTAGGGGGTTTTAAGTCGTTCTTGGCCATTGTGTGCTTACCTGGGATCCACGATTACAAAATCGTGCAATATGCTATAATTTCTATGTAGGTTAATTTCTTTGCTCTTGAATGTCTAAAGCAATGGAAATTGCTTCCTTCTTTCACAGACTCAACAAAATGACTTTTGAACTAAAATTAAATATTTGCACATACACACAAATATACTGGTTATGAATTCATAGATATGAAGATAAAAGTCTATGTTGGAACGGATTAAACAAAATCAATAATAACTAGATTGAACTGAAATTAATTAAATTGAAATTAACTATTTATATTTCCTCCAGAAAATTAGCATGGTAACCATTATTTCATTGTTTGTGACCTATATGTTGCCCTAAATTATTGTTCTGTATGTGAATAACATTCACGCAGCTTTAACCATATAGTCACATAACTTTATACCTAGATATTAAAAAACTTGGTGGTATGATGGTAAATTTAGACATGTGTTTAAAGTGCCAGAACTGTTGGCTTGGCAAGCTCACTTTGAAAAGTTTGGAACAGAGAAGCTCTTGTGCTCCACAGATTTGATGTGTGTGCCTCTCAGGGAAGGAACAAATGTGAGAAACTCTCTCAGTGGCCTGCAGTGCAATGTTTTACTCTTAAAAATCTCCTAGAAACCTTAAAAAAAAGACTCAGTGGTGTATTGCAACATAGTAATAATACTTTGTTAACAGTACTTAATTTATCTGTACTTTACTTTGACTTCACTACATTTCATAATTAAAATTTATTAGAATAAAATACTAAGAATATTCATTACAAAAAAATCAGAAGTCAGAAGAATGCACAGGTCAGAAGAAAGCAGGTTTGACGATGTTGTTGTAATGTGAACGCAATAATAATATGGTTGTTGTTGTTGTTGTTATAAAGTGCACGCAAGTTGATTTATTAGTTTATTAAAACTCAAAATTTCAGGCATTCTAAATTATGGAAGGCAAAAATGCTTATGAATGCTGTTTATAAACTCACATGGTTTGTTCGTGAATGAATAAGTCATTTGAAGAATCTGTTGAAGCTCAATGACTCACTCATTAACAGTCACTTGCTGCCACCTACTGGCTGTTGTAATTTCACATTTCAACAATTTCTTCATGATTTCTGTTTTCATGTTGCATTACGTAACTTTTTTTAGTTTAAAATGTATATAATAAGCAAGTACACCATGAATCCTTTTTCCAAAACCGTGTTTTTGGCTTGTCCTGAATCACTACGGTACACCTGTATTAAGTGTTTATATTCTGACTATTTAGACTGGTTCGGTATCTGCGGAGTAGCCCAGTATCTGTGTGATTCGCCATAGACAAACAGAAAGAAATAGCTCCAGCTACAATGTTCTTCCGCAAGACCCACGCAGTTCTGTTTATTAACCGCTAGAGTACCAAAGGTTACAGACTACAGCTTTAAATTATTTCAAATAATAGTATTCAACATTTTATGTTAAAAAAAAAACATTATGTATGCATCTGTAACTGCAGGTTAAATGCATCCATGTCCCCTCTGAGGTACATTAAACTGTAGGCTAAATGCCATTTCAGATGCAGATTTCAGAAATGTTTTCTGAAATTCCAGAAATGGAATAAAAGATTTTAAGTACCAGATGAAGTGCTTCTTATTCTTACTCAAAAATTCAAAATGGAAGAAAGAGTTCTAATTTTATTCAATTCAATGTAAAAGCAATAGGCTAAGTCAAGTCAAGTCACCTTTATTTATATAGCGCTTTAAACAAAATACATTGCGTCAAAGCAACTGAACAACATTCATTAGCAAAACAGTGTCTCAATAATGCAAAATGATAGTTAAAGGCAGTTCATCATTGAATTCAGTGATGTCATCTCTGTTCAGTTAAATAGTGTCTGTGCATTTCTTTGCAATCAAGTCAATGATATCGCTGTAGATGAAGTGACCCCAACTAAGCAAGCCAGAGGCGACAGCGGCAAGGAACTGAAACTCCATCGGTGACAGAATGGAGAAAAAAAAACCTTGGGAGAAACCAGGCTCAGTTGGGGGTCAGTTCTCCTCTGACCAGACGAAACCAGTAGTTCAATTCCAGGCTGCAGCAAAGTCAGATTGTGCAGAAGAATCATCGTTTCCTGTGGTCTTGTCCTGGTGGTCCTCCGAGACAAGGTCTTTACAGGGGATCTGTATCTGGGGCTCTAGTTGTCCCGCTGTCTTTCAGGGCAGTAGAGGACCTTTCTAGGTGCTGATCCACCATCTGGTCTGGATACGTACTGGATCCGGGGTGACTGCAGTGACCCTCTGATCTGGATACAGACTGGATCTGGTGGCTACGGTGACCTCGAAATAAGAGAGAAACAGACTAATATTAGCGTAGATGCCATTCTTCTAATGATGTAGCAAGTACATCGGGTGTTATGGGAAGTGTTCCTGGTTCTGGTTTACCTAATTAATGCAGCCTAAAAATCCTTTAACGGATTTGGATATCCGTTAAAGTTTGTCTTGCATCCTTTAACATTAGTGAAAATTGCAAATAAATTGGTTGCAAAACTGTATCCACTCATGTGGATAAATAATAATAATTAAAAGACTGAATAAAGTCACAATACTGTATGTTATAGCCTGTGAGACAGCAATATTTTATACTAATGATTTTGTAAATGGAGATCAACAAACAAATATTGTATATAATATAGTGTTGTTTTTTGGTGGCCTGTTTTAATTTGAGTTTTAGTCTAGTCTTTGTGTGAAGCTGTCATTTTAGTTTTTATTAGTTTTAGTCACGTTCATACTCTTTTTAGTCTAGTCAAGTTTCAGTCAACAATATTACATTATATTTAATTAGTCATCGTCACATGACCAGCATTTACGTTGCGTCTCATCTCGTTTTCGTCACGTGATAAAGGTTTGTTGACGACGATATTTAGTCATAATTTCCATTGGCAAAAGCAACACTAATATAATGTGTGCATTACTGCCATTTGCCTAGGCATAACTTCTCACTTTTTGCCGACAATGCAAAGGCAGAGTACAGTAACTTCAAAATAGGACTACACATTTTTCTCAGGTTTACACTCTAGCGAGTTAAGGTCTTTTGTAGATTCATCCATTTACTACAGGTTAAAGTGTCCGGAACTTCCTCTGCATTCACCTCCAGTGAAATTGGACTCTGGTCTTAAGTTCAGCCTTGCTTTTCTTGGCATCCTCTGTTTTCTTGTGGAAAGAAGGCTGAACGGCCATTGTTTCTTTTAAGCCATTTTAAAACTTGAAAGTGTGATTACTCTCAAAGGAAGTACCTTCTGTTGAATTCTGTGAATGTGTGTTATTTTAGGAGCACTGAACTGAAAGGCATGTCTTTGCTAAGCAAACCGCTACAGCGCTCCTCTGCAGGTTATTTCAAGTGATAAAGCCATGTTTTCATGGCTTAATAAAGACATGCAGCACCTCGTTTCCTTCTCACATCTTGTAAGGTTGTCTTATTTAAACAGCAAGAAAACAGACCAGACATGTTTAACTACAGCATTATGTGAATTCACTGGTGTTAACAAATGATGACTGGAGCATAACGTACATGTCATGTTTACATAGTACATTAAAGATTATTAGAATTTATTATGTACACTCTATCGTGTTATTCTGATATAATCTTTATGACTTTTTGTTTGCAATCGATAGTGAAGAAACACAAACTGAATCATTTTCAGAAATGTCCAGTGAATTCTGCTAAAAGGTAAATGTTTTATCACATTGAAAAAGATTTACCACCTACACTGTACCCTACCATAACCTAACTGATAGTGTTAACAAAAGCAGTGAGTTAAAAGCACATTTGCTGAAGCAACCATGCCATTTATATTGCTTCTACAAGTCTTTTTTTGCACCTTATGTTTCACAGGATCACTCATATCTGAGTGCTCTACATCTCAACTGCTGCTTTTTATTTGCTGAAGATCATATTCCCTTTAACAGAAGTACAATTAGCATTTGAAATGTACCCTTGATAAAAGACAAATGCAAATAACAGTTTGTTTTCATGTCTGTGGGGTTTGTTTTAAAGTAAGGGGTGAGCTGTCCGTATTTGAACAGTTTTTTTTTTTCTTTATTTAATAGAATCCATGTTTCATTTCCAGAAACATTAATGCTTAATTCTGCAAAGCATGTCGTGTACTATGTTTAAAAGCAGCTGAAGCCCTGGTCCTGGAAGCATAATGGGTTTATTTGTGGTTGCTTTTGTACAAGTTGTCCTTAAAGTGAACAACAAAGTGTGCTTTCATGTCATGATGTTGAAAACAGGTTTAGAGATTTGTCTTCTAAGTGAGCGCAGTGCGACTGTGTTATTATGATAATTGTGTTAGATGCGTGTAGAGAGTATCGCATGATGAGGGAGAAAGTCATTGTGGAGACCATGGCTCCTTTGTAAGCAAGAGCAGTCACTGAATCATGATTTATTAGAATCAAAGCAATAGAGAATCTGTTCATATTTACAAGTCCAAGTGTGGGGAAGTCGTGGCCTAGTGGTTAGAGAGTTTGACTCCTAAGGTTGTGGGTTCGAGTCTTGGGCTGGCAGTACCATGACTGAGGTGTCTCCTTGAGCAAGGCACCGAACCCCCAACTGCTCCAAACAACAGTAGCACCAAACTAATTTCTCTATTTTAAAAACAAAGCCTTACAAGTTGACAAAATATAAAATAAAAAAGAATGATTGACATTAAGGCCAAAGTGGGCAAATATATATATATATAAAAATCATTATTTTATGTTTGTAATTAAAACATAAAAACAAAGATACATATCACAAATATAAAAAATAAACAAGCAGTGCTTTATTTTTTCAGGTACAACTGGTGTATTTAGCAGTAGCATTCATGAAATTGGATTCCACAAACACTATATAGACTTGAATTGATTCTTATTAAAGCAACTGTATTAAAGTTCTTCAGTCAAGAGTGATTTTTCTCTTTCTGTTTGTTTGTGTTCTGTTTTTCTCTCAACCATTTACTTTCACTTTAGACACTATCCACTGTGTTTACATGTAAACCTTGCATGTTTTTTGACAAAAGCAGTTCAATCAGATATGCTACATATATTTTGTCTATATTTTAGTTTTTAGCATGAACACACTTTAGGTGTATGCTCTAAGAAATGTGCATGTCAAAACAGCACTTTTAACCGGCAAGGCTTTTAAGCACATGCAAATAATGTACTTTTGTGATTGCAAATCAGTGCAATATCCCGTGAAGCCAAATTGGTATCACACACCCCTGCACCTGTTTAATTGATTTGTTTCTATGTATTTAAGTACTGCTTTTTCTTCTGTTCATTGTCAGTTCTTGTTGCATTTAACCCAGTTGTCTGTTCAGTCCCTGTTTCCAGTTTTGAGTTTGTGTAAACAAAATTAAATTGCTGTGATCCTTAGATCTTCATCTCAACTTTATTTGCAACTGTTTGTGACAAAAATAACTGACATCAAAATGGATCTAGCAAATAAAATAAATAATATCTAGTAAATAAAATCCTCCTCCTCTTGCAGGGGAACCAGTACCTAGAGAGGCACACACAGGTGTGTGCTTGTGTGCTTTTCCAGATAAACGTTAATGCCAAAACAAGACTGCGCTTGCCCGGAAACTAACCTCTAGGAACTTTTATGGATTATGTGAAGAGCCAGAGCCAGAGGCAACACCAGATCTCCCCAGAGCCTCCATGGATGAATAATCTCTCTGGATTACTGGTGGATTGGATGTCGTGGAGCCGTACCCCCTAAATAATGGCTGATGATGAAGCACTAATTGATTGGGAGAGGGAGTGTTTTCTGCCTGTTTAATTTCCCTGCACCGAGTCTCACCCAGCATTACACTTTTACACTCTGCCCTGCCCTGAATGTCCTTTGTCTCCACTGGTTCTACCCTGTCTGTTTCACCGAAGATGCTTCTGCCCAGCCTCTCTCTTCACCCTCGTTTTCCAAAACCACCCAGTCTTTTAGCGAGAGATACAGCTCTGTCTCTGATGGTTCCTTGCAGTTGATTGATTCGTCCTCTATGTTCTCACCTCTGCAATGTGGAATAGCCTCAGATCTCTGTCAGTCCTCTGACTCCACTGGGCTCCCTCGTCCCCCCAGCTCCACCTTGGTCAGTCGTCGACCTGTCTTAACCTTGGTCTTTCACTTTTATGGCTACGCCTTATTCCTCCATCCCTTTGTCTCCATCGGGCTCCTCCTTCCCTCCGGTTCCACTTTGGTGTCCTCATTCCCCCCAGCTCTGCCCCAACTGGCCATCCAGGCCTTCACCATCACCGCATGTCTTCGGCTCCTCGGCTCCACCTGAGTCTCTACTTCCTTTGGCTCCATCTGAGTCTGCCATTTTCCTGGTTTTGGCTTTTAGGGCTCCACCATGGCTCCTCCCTCTTTTAACTCTGTCGTTGACCTACGTCCTGGACTTTCTGCTGGCGGCTTTACCTTGGCTTGTCTTGCCCCTCTCTTTTCCCTGACTTCTCCTGCCTTCAGCTCCTCCCTGGCTTCTGTTTCTGTCAGATCTGCCCTGGTTCTAGCACTAGTCATTTCTGCATTTTCCTGGCCTGGAAATTGAAACATTTATTTAGCTAGTGTTTTAATCAAAAACATGTTAAAAAGTATTTATATTTCAAATATTGTTCTTTTGAACTTTCTATTTATCAAAACATATGTATTGCGGTTTCTAAAAAAACAAACAAAGTTTGAGCACCATATCATCATAATTTAATCATTTCTGATGATGTTGAAAACTCAGCTTAACTATCACAGGAATATTAGGCTATTTAAAAAAAAAAAAAAAAAAAGTGAAAATATTTCACAATTTTACCATTTGAACAGTAGTTTATAAAAGTGACGTGACATACAGCCAGGTATGGTGACCCTTACTCAGAATTCATGCTCTGGATTTAACCCATCCGAAGTGCACACACACAGCAGTGAACACACACCCTGGGCAGGGGGCAGCCATTTATGCTGCTGTAAGGGAAACAGGTCCATTTAGCTCAAAAGGAATCATTTTAAAGGGAATTTGAACAGAATCACTGTTTCATGGCTGATCACTGAGAGGCCCTGCATTTCATTGAACGAGCCATTTAACATCAAATCTGCGCTGGATATTATCCAAACTATAGTGAAACACTATCAATTAGCACAGTAACAAGATCGGCAGTTTAAGACATTGACTTGTAAGCACAAAACACAAGATACTTCTCTTTTCAATATGAATAAGGCTTTATTAGATAAATCTAAGACATATAAACCAATCTAACACATAAACGCACGCACTCACACATTCACACAAGTTGCAGGAAGAGAGAAGATTTGGGAAGAATATGCGAGAATGAAAATGTGGAATCCCAAGTTTACAGCAATACGTGAAATTGCATAGACATGAACAACCATCAATCAGTTAATTAACCCTCGCATTGAGTTCCTCAATGAGGTTAAAATTATATTAGATACACCAGTACAGATCGGAGTCTGGAGCTTATTGCGTTGCCTGTGTAAAGGAGATTCCCTTTGTTGTCATTGAAAGGGGGTTTCCCGATGTCGCTGATTGGCTGGAAGTTCAGTAGTCGCTGAAGTGATGTCTTGGGAAGTCCGTGGTTGGGCGTCGTCTGATGATGCAGAGTTGTGGGCTGGTTGAAGTTGAACGGGCACTCGAGGTCAGACTCAGAGACACAGCATTACAAAACTTAACTCAGAACACGAAACTCTCAACGGAAAAGAAAAGAAACTAAAGTAAAAGAACAGAAGTGAAGTTTGACGAGACTAGGTGGTGTTTCTTCTCATCGTGGCGAAGTAGCAGCAGGCGTGCTGTCCGAAGCATGCTGGAACCGCGCTCAGAGAACGCTAACAGTGATGACTAAAAGCATGACTAAAAGCAAAAGCTAAGAAGTAGGCTAGAAGCAGGCTGAAAGAATTTAAACTGGCCTTTTGGCAACACCTCAAATGTTGTCTTGACCAATCAGATACTGTCTTGGCTCGGGGGTATCATAAATCATATGTTATCTTATCAAGCACGTGGTCCGAAATGTCCCACTTCTTGCAGGGTATAATTTTGGACATGATTCCTATAACAAGAATATAATACATTTGACAAATAACTGATGGTCAGAAACATTTCAAGCAAGCAGATTGAAACACATACTAAACATGAATATGTATCCTTAAGCTATCCATTAGTTATTAAAAGACATTCACAATAAGTGATTATAAACATGGTAGTCAATCCAAGGATCTTGTTTCCTCTCATGGGTTTACATGTGATGGCCGGCTGTGCATCTCTTTGACCATCAATCTCGATTACTTGCCCCAAATTTGACAATCTCTTCTCCGAATTGAAATTGTCAATAATTGTTCTAGTGGTGTTAATGTTGAAAGCTGTTCTGTGATTGAGTTGGTTGTCTTGCTTCTGACTTGTGGCACTAGGAAATGGATTTACAACATCCTGTTGCCTTTCTGAGGAATTCGGCTCATGTTTCAACCATGGTCCTAATCTACTCTTTAATTTGTCTGGTTCTGGTCTGATACGCTACACTGCGGCACCCGGGGAGCAGTTGGGGGTTCAGTGCCTTGTTCAAGGGCACCTCAGTCATGGTATTGCTGGCACAACCTTAGGAGTCCAACTCTCTAACCACTAGACCACGACTTCCCCAATAATTATGTATGATTAGTAGTGTACAGAATTGAGCAGGATTTGTAATTCTTTCATATAACAGTCCAGATGGATTAGAATAGAACAACAGAATAGAGCAGAAAAGTGAGTCATGGTTTTCCTGATATGTTCAAAAGAGACAGAGCAGCTTTCAGCACAGTCACAAAAGGTGACTCAGTCCTGACACTGTGTTCTTCCTCAAACTGACTCATCTCTCCTCAGTTTACAGGCAGAAATAGAAGATATGACCACAATGAACCACAGCACAGCTGTCCAAAGATGTTATCAATCTCTACAAAGCAAAGAACAGATAAGGCTCTTTGTTTCTGCAATGAAATTGTTCAATTAATCACCAGTGCTACAAATTTCTTGACAAATGTATAATATTGATTCCACACTGGAGGTTCCTGCACTTAAATTATTATTAGAAGTGTTGGATTTCTGCACCACTTGCATTAGCATGTGTAATTGTAAAAATAATGACTCATGCCATTGGCCGAGAAAGTACAAGTAAAAAGCCACTCTTCACCTTTAAGTTGGCTCTATGCACTGCAGACACTGCAGCTCAGTGATGCACAACCTCAAGCAGAGATTTTCATTAGCCTGATGGAGCACTGAGCCATATGAGAGGACTATATAGACCCTGAGGAACAGCTTAATGATATCTGGATATCAGCATACATACAGTAAGTGTAATGGTACTTTCAATCCTTTACCGCTACTTTTACCATGCACTTCCTTCAGTGTTTGCATACATATTAAGTATATGCCCAATACATACTGTATGCACTATGCAGTCACTGATCCGGAAAGAGGAAATGTTGCATTTTCTTTCCACAGTGAACACCACGGGCCTCATTTATGAAATTACTTTTATAATGGTGGCTACGATCAAATCTCATGTCTGGTCTCAGCTCAAATAAATAGGACCACACAAAATATATAACAGATTAACAAAATGAAAAAATAAAACTGTGCAACAAGTATAGGCTACGTTTGTTTTTGGGTCTCTCTTAATGCATTTTATTTATTTTCTTCAGATCTTTATTTAATTTAATCCATCTGATCGCTGAACAACATTTGTTCTAGCATTGCCTGACATTTCAGCCATTCATTATCAAACTAAAATGCAGTCAACCAAACATAAAAGTTGCATTGTTTATTTTAAAAGCCCGCCGTAAAATCAGCGTGTAGCACCCAAACAAACATTTTTGCACATGCAAAGGATTGTACATGGATATTAGAACATGAGTTAAGTATATAGCGTTGTTTAGGAATAATAGTTTTGCAACCAAATGTTACAAATATGTAAACGTTTGAATTCTTGTGGAATGAGAAAGGCTTGTGAGCCCAATGCCATTTCAGTATTGCTGTATGCTGTGTATAATGAATGCCACTATTGCCTAATTTGTGTTTTATTTTATAGTTTAATATATAATTTTATTACTATTTAATTTTCATTCTTGTATTGTCCTGAATACCAATAATTTTTTATATATTTGTTGTATACTGAATGGGGAACAAAAAAAGGCTATAATGTTCATATTTAACAGTAAATTTATATATACACTCACCGGCCACTTTATTAGTTACACCTGTTCAATTGCTTGGTAAAACAAATTGCTAATCATCCAATCATATGGCAGCAACTCAATGCATTTGGGCATCTAGATGTGGTGAAGACAACTTGCTGAAGTTCAAACTGAGCATCAGAACAAATTAAGTGACTCTGAACGTGAAATGGTCTGAGTATTTCAAAAACTACTGTGATTTTCATGCACAACCATCTCTAGAGTTTACAGAGAATGGTCCGAAAAAGAGAAAATATCCAGTGAGCGGCAGTTGTGTGGACGAAAATCCCTTGTTTATGTCAGAAGTAGGCAGACTAGTTAGAGATGATAGAAAAGCAACAATAACTCACATAACCACTCGTTACAGCCAAGGTATGCAGAAAACAATCCCTAAAAGCACAACACATTGAACCCTGAAGCAGATGGGCTACAGCAGCAGAAGACCACACCGGGAGTCGCTCCTGTCAGCTAAGAACAGGAAACAGAGGCTACAATTCACACAAGATCACCAAAACTGGAAAATAGAAGATAGGAAAAACGTTGTCTGGTCTGATCAGTCTTGATTTCTGCTGCAACATTCAGATGGTAGGGTCAGAATTTGGCATAAAGAACATGAAAGCATGGATCCATCCTGCCTTGTCTCAGTGGTTCAGGCTGCTGGTGGTGGTGTAATGGTGTGTGGGATATATTCTTTGCACACTTTGGGCCGGTTGAGCATTGTTTAAACACCACAGCCTACCTGAGTATTGTTGCTGACTATGTCCATTGCTTTATGACTACAGTGTACCCATCTTCTGATGGCTACTTCCAGCACGATAATGCACCGTGTCACAAAGCTCAAATCATCTCAGACTGGTGTCTTGAACATGACAATGAGTTCACTTTACTCAAATGGCCTCCACAGACACCAGATCTCAATCCAAATAGAGCAGCTTTGTGATGTGGTGGAACGGGAGATTCACATCAATGATGTGCAGCCGATAAATCTGCAGCAACTGTGTGATGCTATCATGTCAACTGGACCAAAATTTCTGAGGAATGTTTCCAATGCCTTGTTGAATATATGCCATGAAGAATTAAGACAGTTCTGAAGGCAAAAGGGGCTCCAACCCCGTACTAGCTAATAAAGTGGCCAGTGAGTGTATATAAACTACAGAAATGAATGTAGCCTAATTGATTGCATTTGCAAGGTTAATGGGTGTTTTTGGAGTAAATATCTGCCACCACATTTATCAATCATTCATATGATGAGATTCTTGAATCACACGTGAAAACTGTTCTAAGTTGATTTGTGCGCATGATCTGCACTCGTTTCTACATTAGATTGATGAAGGAGGCCCCATGCGTCTGCTTGTCTGCTTGTCATGTGTGTTTGCATGGCTGACAGCCACCAAAATTACACCGCATCTGCCACACTCGTTTCTTCCCTTTCGCCAAACTTAACTTGATGTTTTCATAGGTAAATATGTATTTTCACCCTTTTTATTTGTAGTACAATGGAGAGATAGGACAGGAAATGATAAGGAGGGAACAGAATCTGTAAAGAACACATGTCCGATTCAAACTATTACAAGTATCAATTACAATTGTTTTTATACTAAAATTAAGTTTTGTATGTAAAAAAAAGGTAATTGAAAAATCGATTTCTCATGAACCATTAAGTTCTGTTCATTTCTGCAGTAATGTGGTCCAAATCAATGAACACATGAGGTTCCTCAGTAACCTTTACCCTGTCTGTGACATGACGGATTACATCAAAAGCTGGAGCCCACAGGCTGAGCATTCCTGTACTTTTGGAGGAATAACAAATAGCAACACCCTTTTGTTGTTGGTTGTTGTTGTACCGCTGCTGAGCACTCTGACACACCAGGAACTGCTCGTTTTATAGCAAGAATTTTCCTATCGACATGCTCGTGCCAGCAACTGGAGAAGTGAGCTTTTTAATTGACCCCCAACAAAGCATATTCATGACTTGTTTCCACACATTACGAAACGGCCTCTGTTGCGCTGCACCTGAGGAACGTGGTGGATTGCTGATTATGGGTTTGAATTGTTTTTATGGTTATAAAAACAGCGTAGTTGAGGACATAGACAACACTTTTCTTTAATGAGAGAGGGAGCGATGGCTGCAGTAAATGCGAGGAGGGAACAAGCTCTCACATGCGTTGCTTACAGTCACAAACAGACTCGCGCTGAAGTTGTTGTGTCTGTAAGCTGCAGGCTCTATAGACACTCTCTCTTTTTATGATCACATTTTGAAGTCGGTGTACTATTTGGTGATGTTTTTCCACTATGGGCTGCAGTCTCTGTACTATACAGCTCTCAAACTACTAAAGGCAAATGTCAGGTAGTTGTTGTGTTTTGGTTGACTTGTCGGTGTCATTTCGGTTTGTTTATTCCTCATTAACGTACGCTGGGAGTAAAGGGTTCATAGTCTGATTAAATTCAAATTGATTAAGAAATGTCATTCATTTTTACTGAATGAATCATAATTTGATTAAGAGCATTGAATAAACACATTTCGAATGCCTTTGAGGTTACGCAGTTTGTCTCTGGAGGTTGTTTGCATGCTAAAACGCTTGCGAAAGGTTATTTTGCCGAAGGAAGGAATGTGTTTTGGAGACTGTGTACATTTGACAGGGTCATGAGAAGGTCACACTCTACTGAAGAAGAGCGAGACATGTTTGGCATCTCATCAAAATACTTAATGAATGTGTGTTTGTTTGTTTGTTTGTTTATGTGGTTTGATTTATTATAGATCCTCGTGTAATTAGCTCCCACTGTAATTTAACCTCCAGCTGAACTCCTGCATGGTTGAAAGTATGAAATGAACTTTTTAAAAGAGGCTAAAAAGGAAAACTGATGCTAAATGCAAATATTAAAATGCTACAAGTTATATAATTGTGCATTTCGAACAGTGAAATAAATAGGCTTATTAAATTCCATCCAGTCAAACTCTATTATATTTCATTTCATCACTTAGAAACTAGCTAAATTTGGGAAATATTAATATGTATACATTACATTTCAGTGTTTTTTGTTTTTTTGTATGGTAAGCAATTTTGGTACTGTGTTTCCTGTGTAAAAAAAAAAAAGTTTCTTTGTAATTATTTGTGCAATTTGCTGGCAGGTTCTATGTAAAAATATATATTGCATCAGTGGGCACACCGACAAAGCTCCCATGTGTGTTATTGCCACTGTGAGATTCCAGAAGAGGTCCCTGAGGACATTAGTTTTGATATTCGAGTCTTTCAATGCTTTGATAAATGAAGTTCTCTCCCATTAGCTTACTGGCACATAGCCATTTTCTTGTGTAATTCAAAAGCTTTTATACACCCTGTTGGATTTCAATCAATAAATGAAATCTCACTAACTGTGTGATTATGTTAAAACCGAACTTCCGGTCATAAATATCTCTGTGGATTAGTCATTCACATTCAGGACTTTAGGTCAAAAAGTTCATATGACAACATTTGCCTTGAGTCTTTCATCCTTGGTCACCAAATCGTTAAAGCATAAAACAAAATAAAAAATAATGTGTAAGAACGACAGAGAATTTTTGTGCTGAAAATTTTACTTCCGGGTTGGTACAAGTTTCGGCTGGTTTTTTTTCCGATCGTGGATCTAATGACATAGACGATGGTGGTCTCTATATTAGCATTTCTCTCGGAAAAGCGCGCCCGCGCACACGTTGACCAGAGGAGAGCCAGACCACGCACATCAACGCGCTTCATCTGCAAATCGTCAGAAGCGCTGCGTAGGATTTGTTCGAAAATGCCTCCAAATAAGTGTACTTTTGGATGTGAAGGAAAGTTTACCATATTCACCTTCCCCAAGAACCCAGTGTTACACCAACAGTGGATGCAGTTTGTTTTTCTGGGGCAGCAACGGAGTGTATCAAGTGCATTTGTGTGTTCTCGTCATTTCAGTGATGAATGTTTTCTGAACAAGGCCCAGGTCGATGCTGGATTTGCACATCGTTTGTTATTAAAAATGGAGTTCTCCCAGTGATAAAAACACCCATTCATGTAAGTACAACTGCATCAGATTTCTTTCTTTTCTTGGAAATCAGCACATAAGAATATATGTTAATAGAAACAACACGAAACATCAGTATTATAGCTCCGCTCACAGCACTCTTCCCGGAGCACGTTTTTTTGCGGAGAGAATCGGAAAGCTGTATTTTTATTTTATAAATATGATCAAACTAAAGACTTTTTGGAGATATGAAGGATGCAGTACTACTATATAGGTAGTCAAGATTTACACGAGATTAGGTGAAACTGTGTATGTTATGTACCCTTCAACTTGTATCTTGCCGGTTCTGTTCTTATGTGTCTATATGTTCTTTCTCATTCTAGTCAGCTAGAAATATTTATAAACCTATTAACTGAATTAACAGAGTAAAATGGATGGCATTAAACTTGCTTTGTTGTTCTGTACCATACACCTGTTTTGTTTGACTTATACTAGAGGATTTTTATTATATAAAAAAACAATATATATCAGCTATCCAACCTGCTGTACATTCTCTGGAATGCTGAATCCCATCCTCAGAAAGTTTTTAGATTTTGACCTCACATCTGGTTTTAGGGTTAATGTACAGCGAGCCACACATAGCACTCAAGTTCGGTATAAATCCTAGAGTTGGGATGACAATTCATACAAGTACAATTAAAGTTCCATTTTAAGTGCATTCTTGTAAATCTCTGCTCAGTCCGCATTTCATAGAAGTACATAAGGGTTCTGTTCTTTACATTATGTGCATGCAGATATGCAGGCTGTTGAAGACTACTGTATATTGTGAAGTTAACCTTCCAAAAGCAGAGCTCATGTAGAATGCAAACTGGTAGAGCATAATACAAGCGATGTTAAGGTCATGGGTTCGAATCCCAGAGAAAATGCATACAGATATGCATTGGATTGAACATATAAATCTAATCAAAAATCCTTATTAAGGATAGTATATTTTTTAGATAATTTTGTACAATCCTAAAATGCCTGTAAAGGGTTTAAACAATATCAGAATCAGAAAGAGCTTTATAGTCATGTATGCTTGCGCATACAAGGAATTTGTTTCAGTGACATAAGCTTCCTGTACACAGAGACAACAACACACAGACAAAAAAAGGAAATATAAAGACAAATATTGCAAAATAAATCTAAAAAAAAAAATTGTATGAACAGTTGTGCTATAGATGATAATGGAATATAATAGAGTGAGATGCAGGGATGTACTAGGATTATATTTATAAATAAATATAAGGATATTGCACATTTTTATTGCATAAGTGGGGAACATTTAACTGTTCATGAGGTAGATTGCCTGGAGGAAGAAACTGTTTTTGTGCCTGTCTGTCCTGGTATTTGCGGCTCTGAGGTGCCGGCCAGATGGCAAAAACTTGGATGTGATGGATCCAGAGTGATTTTCTGAGCCCTTTAAATCACTCTGGATGTATACAGTTCTTGAAGGGCGGGCAGAGGAGAACCAATAATCCTTTCAGCAGTCCGAACAGTTCTCTGTAGTCTTCTGATGTCTGATTTGGTTGCTGAACCAAACCAGACAGTTATTGAAGTGCCCAGGACAGACTCAATGACGGCTGAGTAGCAATGTTTCAGCAGCTCCTGTGGAAGCTTAAACTTCCTCAGCTGGCGAAGGAAGTACAACCCTTGTTGGGACTTTTTAACAATTGAGTCAATGTGATTGTCCCAATTCAGGTCCTGAAAGATGTTGGTTCCCAGGAATCTGAATGACTCCACTGCAGTCACAGTGCTGTTCATGATGGTGAGTGGGGGGAGTGCAAGGGGGATTTCTCCTGAAGTCCACTAACATCTCCACTGTTACAAGCGTGTTCAGCTCCAGGTTCTTAAGACTGCACCAGACATCCAGCTGCTCAACCCCTTGTCTGTAAGCAGAGTCATCACTGTCCTGAATGAGGCCGATGACTGTAGTGTCGTCTGCAAACTTTAGGAGCTTGACAGAGGGGTCTTTAGAGGTGCAGTCGTTGGTGCACAGGGAGAAGAGCAGCGGAGAGAGAACACATCCCTGAGGGGCACCAGTGTTGGTGGAGTGACTGTTGGACATGAATTTCCCCAGTCTCACTAGCTGTAGCCTATCTGTCAGAAAGCTGGTGATCCTGACAGATAGAGCTGCTGGGTCAGTTTGGTCTGGAGGGCTGTTGGGATGATGGTGTTGAAAGCCGAACTAAAGTCCACAAACAGGATCGTCACATAAGTCCCTGTGTTCTTCTTTTGTTCTTCCTGAAGACCTGGCGCACATCATTCTCATTGATTTAAAGAGCAGGAGGTGGGGAGAGGGGGATTGCAGGAGGTGTTAACAGCTCTGTAGAGAGATTTGGCCTCTTTGGCCTGACGAAGATGTCTGAGTTTTGTTGTAAACCGTGGCTTATCATTGTTGAATGTTAAATAAGTCCTAGTAGGGATGCAAATATCCTCACAAAAATTAATATAGGATGTTACAGGCTCTGAGTTCACCCAGATCTGTGGTAGGAGCTTCAAAAACTCTCCAATCAGTGAGGTTGAAACAGGCTTTAAAGCCCACTCTGTTTCATGCTCCATCTCTTTACAGTCTTTACTACAGGTTCAGCAGATTTAAGTTATTTTAAGATGAACCAGTCAGTGATCAGCCAGCCCCAAAGCTTTTTGTGGAACAGAGTGATATGCATTCTTTATTGTTGTGTAACAGTGATCCAGTATATTACAGTCTCTGGTGGGACATGTAACATGCTGTCTGTATTTTGGCAGTTCACGGGAAAGATTTGCTTTGTTAAAGTCCCCAAGAACGATCAAAACAGAGTACGGGTGTTGTTGTTCTGTCTCTGTTATCTGATCAGTGAATTTCTGTAAAAAAGCTGAGCTCACGTGTGCTTGCGGAGGAACGTAAAGAATGTAAAAGATTGGATGACAAATAATTTTCTCTGGAATAGCCTTCCTGATAATGTTCGGGGTTCAGACACACTCTCTCTGTTTAAATCTAGATTAAAAACGCATCTCTTTTGCCAAGCATTCGAATAATGTATCTTTTAAATTGTGAGTGTAGTTGCATCTGATCAAATGTGCATTCTTAATCATTAGCTTGGGTTAAACTAATTTTACTTTGTTGTATCAGCAGCTATGCTAATGATCTCTATTTGTCTCTATTTGTTTCTATGTTTTGCCACTGGATTTACATGTCGAGGTAACTAGGATTTACACAAGCTCCATTCTGGATCCAGAACACCTGAGAAGAGATGATGCTGACCTTCAGATGATGCTAACCCTGAATCATCAAACAGAACTAACAAATATTGCTACAAGTGTGAATGCATCATATGATAATTATTAATTAATAATATTAATAATGTTCATCGTCTGGCTGACTACGTCTTGTATTAATTTTTCTAAAAATCCTGTCAAACGTGCACAAACTGACAGTCACCACCATAAGCCACTACTAAATATTGTAGAAACATAATTTTCTGTAAAGTTGCTTTGTAAAGATTTGTATTGTAAAAAGCTCTATACAAATAAACTTAAATTGAAAAATTTAACTGAATATAATTGAATGTACCGTATTTTCCAGACTATAAGTCACACTTTTTTCATAGCTGGTCCTGCGACTTATAGTCAGGTGCAACTTATTTATCAAAATTAATTTGATGTGAACCAAGAGAAATGAACCAAGAGAAATGAACCAAGAGAAAACATTACCATCTACAGCCGCCAGAGGGCGCAATATGCTGCTCATTGCTCCTGTAGCATACACTGGGAACACAGAGCGCCCTCTCGCGGCTGTAGACGGTAATGTTTTCTCTTGGTTCTTGGTTCTAAATAAATGTGACTTATAGTCCAGTGCGACTTACATATGTTATTTTCCTCATCATGACGTATTTTTGGACTGATGCGACTTATACTCAGGTGCGACTTACTACCGAAAAATACGGTAAACACTCACAAGAATGAACGAGTGAAACTCCAGCAGTGAATAGAATGGCTTGCAGTTAAAGAAGAGCGCTTCTAGGTCAGGACAGCACATCTTATTTAACAAGGTTACATCTGTACACTACCAAGTGCTAATTGATGTACTAAGTGCTAATTGATGTAAAAGCATGTCCCGCCACCACGCGATTTCCCCATTGATTCTGTGTCACGATCTGCTCTAAACAGCTGGAAGCTGGGCCGATGGAGTGCGCTGTCTGGAATGGCATAATTCCGTGAAACACAGAGCAGCAGAGTGTGAGAAATCTTTATATGTCCGGGAGAGCAGAAGTTGTTTGTCTGCTTTGTTGGGTAGAGAGCGGAGATTTGCCAGATAGACAGGCAACGGCGTTCGAAATCCACGCTTTCTGAGCTTGACATGCGCCACGGCTCTCTTCCCCTGTCTGCTCGTCCTGAAGCACTTGATCAGCACGGCTGCACTGCCGACTACAATGTTCAGTAAAACGTCCGAATAATTTAAATCCGCTAGATTTTGGGGTGTGTTCTGCCGAATGTTCAGCTGGAAAAACAGGAAAAACTAACAAAAACACTACAATCACTGGAGAGCCAAGCACTGAAACAGCCGTGTGCGGCGCCATCATGAGCATATTATTTTCATGCTTGTTCAATGAATCATAAACAATTATTGCACATGCACCTGTGGAACAGTTCAAGTTCATGTGAATTTTTCAAACTTATTTTTTTCTGTAGGTAAATGGAAGAACCCTCTCTGTCGCCACCCATGATCAAGCAATAGAGGCTTTCCAAACTGCCAAAGACCCTCTTGAGGTTTGGGTACTCCGCAGGACGGCACAAAAGACTTGCAGGACTCTTAAACCAACCCGAGGAATGGACAACAGTACTCAGACCAACATTACGCTGAAAACCTTGCAACAAATAGAGACTTTGGCCAACATGCCATCACCTTCTACTCCATGTATGGCTTTGCTGGACAGTTTCCGTTCACCCTCACAGTAAGTGCTAATCAGCATGTCACCAACTGTATCATAACAAATCATTTTCAGTTTTAATTTTAAAATGAGAGTTTCTGTGAATGAGGCTTCAGTTAATGCAAATGTTTCATTGTATTGAAGGTATCAATTGGCAAGACATGATTCACCTTATTCCTCAGACTTCCATGATGATGTACAGAAAGACATTGAGAGTGGAGGCCTGGAATATGAGGTATTGCGTTTCCATAGACTGTATTCAATCACTAAAGCAATGCATGTTCAAATCATGTTTAATCTAAGCGTCTTCTGAGGTCATTTTAATTTTGATTTCATTTACCTGCTAATATTTTCCCAAGACCACTTTAATTGCACTTGGATTTACCATGCAAACGAATCAACTTCTATTGTGCAGCAAGCACTAAAAATTTTCAGACTTGCTTTGGCTTATGTTAACAATGACTAAAATGAATCATTAAACTTAATCTTTGTCATCAAAATCAATTACCTGTGTTTTTATAGGAGGTGGATCTGCAGAGGAAAACCACTCAGGATAAGCTTGGCCTGAAGTTATGTTACAAGACGGATGATGAGAAGTCTGCCATTTATATTAGCGAGGTAGGGTTCTAAAGCGGGAATTTCTCAGGACAGTAATGTTTAGGCATTTTTTCCAACAATTACACCTTTAATTTAGTGTGTGTATATCAGACTTGCTTACTGCAGCTTTGGGTAATCCAGTGCCCTCATCTCAAATGTTAAGTCTAAATGCACTGTTCTTACCCTGCTTAGATTGATTCAGAAGGAATTGCTGCAAAAGATGGCAGAGTTCAGGAAGGAGACCAAATTATCCAGGTAGAATTTATTCCATTGTATATTTATATATAAAATATAAATCAAAGCTTATTGTATTTATCCTTCACATGCTGAAGATCAATGGAATGGACATCCAGAGCCATGAGGCGGCAGTGACACTTCTGACCAAGGTGGAGAGTAAGAATGTGACCCTTCTAGTGGCTCGACCAGAAAGTCAGGTCTGCTAACCGTTCTGTGCACTTCCAGATAAAGATTTTGATAAATTACATTTGATTATTGTTAGGTTTTTCCAATCCTGTTCCTGTAGGACCACCTTTTGGGAGAGTTAGGCTCAAACCCAATTTAAACACACCTCAACTAACCAAAATTGTGCATGAAGGTGGCCCTTCTGAAGCATGTTTGGACACTCATGATTTAAGTTAAAGAATTAAGAATTAAAGAATGACATTGCATTTTGGTATGGGTTGCAGGATGTTGGCCGGTTGGAGAAGGATAGATACAACTTAGAAGACTTGCACGTGGGCATACTGGAGCAGCAACATCACAAGGTCAAGGAGTTTACTGCAAGTATGCTGCAGCAGGCAAGTTAATAAGGGTTAAGTCAACAGTGAAATTCTCACTTTATCCAATTAAAAGGTGCAAACCTTACTATAAAAGTGATTTGCAAGTTATTAAAAGTTCTACCCACTCAATTTAACAGAGCACAAATGAAGAAGATGGAGGCACTACAGATACGGCTACTTTACTATCCAACCAGCATGAAAAAGACAGCGGCGTAGGCCGCACAGACGAAAGCACTCGTAATGATGAAAGCTCAGAGCAAGACATCTTGGGGGATGACCAGAATTCCTTCTGTGACACTCTCCCAGAAAACCACAAGAAGTACAACAATAATCTGGACACTGTTGAAAGTGGGGACATGCACTTAAGCAATGACTCCTTCCTTTCAGTTGACAATGGAGACAGTGGAAACTTCCTTGGCATACCTGGCACAACATGTGATCATTTCCGGAAACAGCTTGAACCGAAATCTCTGATGAATGGTAACAGTCTTCCGGGATTTCTGGAGCATGATGCCACACTATTTGGAAAGAGGGTAAATGGAGACTGTGATGATCAAGAGATTCAAATACTTAATGAGGAGCTACTGAACATTGAGCTTAAGTGCCTGAGTATCATACAAGCACACAGGCTTAAGGCTGAAATTGGTGATCTGCAAGCCAAAAATCCCAGTAACGAGCACTTTATTGAGCAAGTCCATCAGGACCTCATCAATAACCAAGTGGACAATGAAGGCTCTACTAGTGCTTACAACACTGGAGAGAGCAGCTGGAGCTTACGTCCTGCTCTGGAGTCAGATTCTCCCGACTCCCAAAGGATGGTTGCTGGAGACAAGGGTAAAGGTTCTCCCATGCATAGACGCAACTCAACAGCAGGATGCTCCAAACATCACCTCTCCCCCATTCAGGAGATCAGTCCCACCAAGAGTTTGCCTGGAGATCCAGAGGTCATAAATCAAGGGAAAAGAAAGCAGAGTAAGAAAAAGATCCCAAGGAAGAGTCTTTTGCCATCCTTGTGTCATTCCTCATACAAGAACACCTACATCCCAGCTCATGCACAACATTACCAAAGCTACATGCAACTTATCCAGCAGAAGTCAGCTGTGGAATATGCCCAGAGCCAAGTCAGCTTAGCCAGCCTGTGCATGAATGCAGAAACCACCCCCACAGAGTCCAAGCTCAAGATGGGGTGGAAGGTAAAGATCCGTAGCGATGGAACAAGATACATCACCAAAAGGCCCATCAGGGACCAGCTTCTGAAGAAGCGAGCTTTGCACATTCGAGAAGAACGCTGCAGCGCAACAACAGATGACGATGCAGCAAGTGAACTAAAACTGGGTCGATACTGGAACAAAGAGGAGCGCAAACAGCATGCGGCACGAGCCAAAGAACAGCGTCAACGGCGGGAACTCGCAAAACAGTGCATAGAGAGCAAAGAACAAGCAGGAGCAATGGACAAGGAGGCGGATATTATCCAGCTTAGCCGTAAAAGGAT
The DNA here is from genome assembly GCF_003368295.1 of Carassius auratus. Lineage (NCBI taxonomy): Eukaryota > Metazoa > Chordata > Actinopteri > Cypriniformes > Cyprinidae > Carassius > Carassius auratus. The sequence goes on from NW_020527735.1 coordinate 297,612, forward strand.
GATGAAGAGGAGGAACAAGAAGATATTTGACAACTGGATGACCATTCAGGAGCTGCTGACACATGGCACAATGTCCACAGACGATAAAAGACTATATAATTCCTTTCTTTCTGTGACTACAGTTTAAGGGATTGCTTGGTTTAGGGCACTTTACTAGTTTACTGTGTAAAAATGTGTGAGGTTTGGTGTGGGAAATCTTGCCTCATTTAAGGAGGTGGGCATTTATGGACTACGTATGAAAATCGACAGATTTGTGAGGCAACAGTGAATATGAATTCAAATAAACTACAGATATCTTAAATATGCTTTATAGAACTTGAGGGTGCACTAACGTTTCAGTTTGTACTGAGGTTATTTTATTAAACAACTCACAGTTTAATGTATAAAACAGATGGAAATAGATTTTGTGTTAAATTCTAGCTCGTATGTGCAGTTACTGGCCATTACTTGCATATCACCCACTTGTTGTAATCACTAACACTCTTAGGTTTCACTTAAACATTGTGGTGAAAATTAGTTGTTCATGACCTGATATTCCAAAAAGTCTTACTCCGATAAAAGGTTAGAAATGTCTCCGCTTTCACAGATTAAGCATATCACTGCTTTTATTGTGAACATTTATTGCTCTTCAGGAATACTGTCGAAAGCCCCAAGCATTCAGTTCACATTGAGATCACACAATTTCACTTTTCACAAAAGCAGTGAACACTTATTATCTACAAAATCTAATTTAAAAATTTGACATATCAAAAAGGAGCTGTGGAAATAGGTATGGGTAGAACAGCCTGGATTCCTGTCCGTAGGAAGCATGAAAAGTACAGTTTAAGAGATGTTGGTGTTGAGAGTGTTGCTCATTTTAACCTTTATACAACAGCTTGCCATTGTCTGATAAAACAAAACGAAAATCTTATAACAAATAAGGATGACTCAAACAGTGGTTAAGTATATTATGTCAGTTGAAAAGACAGGCTCACTATATTAAGTTACACATTGCAACCAACAGCACTCGAGTATCTAGTGCATGGAAAAATCACATTAAGTCCATTTTAGAATCTATTTATCAGCATCAGTGGTTTAATACGTGTCAGTGCTTTGCTGGGAAGCCAGTTAAAATCAAAAGGACCCTAAGAATAAAAGAAAAAAAATAGCAAAGAAAGGAAATCGGTCTAATGCTGATATTGAGCACTTTGTGCCACAAGCCAGCAGATGATTGCAAAAGGCAATATGAGAGGAAAGGGGTGTTCTTCTGGAATGTTTAGACACTGGTCTGCCGGCCAGCGGGAATACTGAACACACACCCCTCACCCCAACAAACATATGCACACATTCACAAAAACCAAAGATTTGCCACGTGTTCACTCTTAGTACAGCAGGAGAGAGACTGATGTGAAATGAAAGGTGTTGTACCCGATAGCTTTAGAACGTGTTCGTGAACGCCCATGATTAGAACAGGATTACAGAAAACCGCCAAAGACACAAAGCTTTCGAGTTATTCAATAGCAAACACTCTGCTAAACCACAAGAAAGATGAACTTCCAGTTGTTTTAGTTGTTCTAAGGAGAAGAGCCCATACGAGGAGAAGATGCCTTAAGAAGGGTCATAAGGAATAGATGGGTCATGAGAGGTCTTTGGGGATGTCACCCTCCTCTCCTGGTCTATAAAGGATCTGCTAAATTAGCAGGATAAGTGATTTTTGGGGGTTTGTACAGTAGAGTGTAAAAATCAATCATGTGCGGGTGAACTTCAGTCTTGCTCCATGGTGTCGTCTGCAGTCTCTGAGCTGTCCGAACTGATTTCTGCAGTGGTGCTGCCCTCTGCCGTCAGCTCTGTGGAACTGCTGGGACTTGCAGATGGAGTCTCTGCGCTGGACACTTCCTCATCACTGCTGTTGTTGCTGCTACTGCTGACTGGGTCATTTCTCTCGTCTGTTTCCTGAGCCTCGGCGCTCTCTTCCCTCTCCGACCGCTGCTCTGATAGATCTGATTCACTGCCAGTCACCTGATTGTGGGAAGGGTCGGGTGAATCGTCCGAAGCCGATTTCTCAGCCCTGTTTTCCACGACCTCTGACTGTGTACTAGAAGGTTCTGCAGAGAGGAGCAGAAAATGTAAATGTATGCAAAGAGATGCTCGACAGCTGCAGATGTGCAAAGATATTAACAAAGCAGTTACCCACATGACCAAGAGTTGAAATAAAACAAGAAAAATTTACATTAGTGACTTATTTTACATTGACTGAACCCAAAAAATATGGTCAATGATGATTTTCAGTCACCAACATTCCTTGCACAGAGTTATGTAATAATATTAATAGCTTGGACACACTGAATAACCAAATGTCTTTATAAAACCAAAATTCTCCAAAAGACAGACAAAAAAAAAAAGGTTAAATTGAACTGAAATAAGTGTTTTTTTTTTTTTTAAATCACATAACTAACTGATCTCCAGTTTAAACACCAGACCTGACTGGCAGAGGGGGACAAGTACATTTCCTGAATGAGGTTTTTTTTGAGAGCCAAACGTTCAAAATAACTCCAGGACAGTTAGCAAATGGCATGAGAGTAATCTGGTTTATTATGTGGAAGCCTATTAAAGTAGAATGCATTTTTCATTGCTGCTCATGTCTGCAGAAATTGCCTTTGCCGTGCATTTTAGGATTTAGTTTTGCCAGCAAAGGAACAAAAACACGAATGAGAAAAAAAAAGAAAAAAAGAAAGGGAACAAAACAGCACTTTCCATTTTTGGCAGGTTCCCCTAAACGGTTACCTAGCTACAGTGGTACACAGCTGCAGATGTGCAGTGTTTGTGGTGGAACTCATGTTGATACCACAATCTGAGCCACATAATACAATATTAAAAACACCTTTGGGTGGGAATGAGACTCCGGTTTGGACCAAACAAGCAAACCAAAGGTGAGAAAAGCCTAAAACAAGCAGCTGACAGTCCCAGACAACAGATGAAGCCACTCTGATGATAGGTAAAATAACTTTTAATGAATGGCCAAGGGCCAGTAGCTTCAATTAAATTAAACCTGATATTCACTTTGTTCATGCTAGAAGAAAAATCTATTTATGTGTATGCCAATATGCCATCAACATAGTTCTGCTGGTAGTCATTAAAGAACATACCTTGGTCTTCAGTGACGAATTCGTCAGGTTTATTATCCTTTGCCTCCGCAGTGATGTCTGATGAGGACTGCGCTACATCTGAAGAGCTCTCTGCCACCGATGTGCAGGGTGACTGCTTCTCATCCAGCTCTTTCTCCCTTCCATCTTCACTGTCATCCTCTTCTTCAAACTTAAGTCTCTTTGTTTCGTGCATTTCAGTGTTTGTAGCATCATCATCTTCACGATGTTTACTCTTCACTGGACCAATATGTGAACCTTCTGCTTCTGAATCTGAAGTCTCACTTAAAGAAAAAAAGACAAAACACTTATTAGACTCCAAATACACACTTTCACTGACCATGAAATCATAATTTGATTTTGTGGGCCTTTATACCATGGACGTTTTAAACTCATCTATGTGTTATTAAAATATTCACCGTGCAGCAGAAACAATCATGAGAAAGACCAAACCAGGTTGGAAAATGATTGACTATTATTGAAATTTATAGCATGACATTTTCTGCAATTTATGCAAAAACTAAAGTGACACTTTTTAGAATATAGATATGTAAAATAACAGTGGTGAAGACCAGTTCTTCCAAAACTGCTTCAGTAGTGAATACAAACAAAAAAGCAGTGCTCTTTCATCAACAGCAGGGCTACATGGTTTAAACACGAGTGTCACATCCTGGCATTTCAGACTTACTTGACTGTTCTGTCTGATTGCTCTGATGCTTGTTCTTTGCTGTCTGTGCTGTCAGGAAGGCCGTTGGTAGCTACGCTGCTGGACAGGGAGAGTTTTGGTCTGTTCAGTGGCCTGGGTGTTCCTGGACCATTCACATTTCTATCACAGACAGCGGACAGTAATATTAGGTCCAGCTAGATTCTCTTTACAGTGAGCATGAACATTTCAAGCTGAATCGATTCAATCCGTTTAGTGACCCATGAGGCTAAAGTTTCTATAACGCTGATTAAAGTGATAAACTCACCTATCGGGAAACGCTGAAGTGTTGCCAGGGAACATGACACCATTCATTCTGTTCACACAACCGGAACCTTTTTTCCTTTAAAAGTAAATAAAAGTAATAAAAGTATTAAGAACATCTGAACAGCCCTTGAAAACATTATAAGCATCACTAAAAACTGGTATTGAAAGCTGCCCAAACACAAAACGGTAAAATAGAGCAGACAGAGAGTTTAACTCACTCGGAGGTGGAACACACACAGCTGACCACCATCACATTCTAAAAATGAAAAAGATTTCACTTGAACTGAGCGGAGACAGGAGCTGCTTTAAAACATGGCACAAATAAAACCATTCCCAAAGAACCGCTTATTTCCTTGAGCAACGTACCTTCTCCACACCCCTGAGAAACTTGTCGGTTCCTGTGTAGTTTCTTTTCGGCTCAGTAAGAAGCTCACAAAGACGCTGAATAGTGAAAGGAATCCTGAAAAAATAATAATAATTTTTTATTCAAATGTGTTCACAGAGGCACGGTGTAATGTGTTTGTTGAGGCTTACCCGTTGTATCCACTGACGATTTTGAGAATCCTCTGCTTCATCTCCTCAAAGGGAATGTACTCCACGTTTGGATTGGCAGGTCCCCGCTGCTCTGGACACGAGGCTTTAAAATCATCCATCACTTTCTCCAGCTTAAAGAGGAAGTAGCCTTTAAACTGAGACCACTGAATCCTGATGATGTGAATGAAAAGAATGATTTAAAATGAAGACAGTTCTGATGAAAAAGGCAATTCGATCATGGAAATACAGTACAGTAATGCTGTAACGGTTTACACAAAACAGCGCACTCCAAACAGGCAAAAATTGCTTTTAAAATTGCGATCGTCTTTCTCATATGAGTGAAAATTTGCTGAAGGGGAGGGATTATTATATCAGAGAAAAGATATCTAGGGTAATGGTTTTTTAAGTAAGAAAGGGTGCATGAAAAAAAAAGATATTGATGTGCATGGATAAACCATTTATAATTACCACTGCAAATATTCTGTGAAAAAATAAGAATTTGCGATTGATTAATGGTGACTTTAAAAGACATGTACACTGCAATGAACACCATCCACTCAAGATAAATGAATCTAGTTAGCTTAGAGGTTTTAAGAAGCCTTATAGAAACCAATTTCTGCCTCGGGTGGAAAAAAGGTACTTATGACTTTTTAATCACACAATTTAATTCACACACTTTTGCGTTCTGATTTTTCTTCTTCTCTGAATTCTCAATCAGCGCGATTGTGTTGTGCATAAAAGTGTCGGTCTAGATCACTAAATGTTTGTATACATTATATAATTTCCATATTTATGCACTAAATGTCAAATTCGCATATTTATAGTCATGAAATGAACATTTTGTTCACAGAATATATTTTATGATCCATGCATGTCCTTTCAATATAAATGTACAATTCTGAGAAAAAAAAAACAATTGCGAGATGTTAAAAGGTCAGAATCACAAGATATAAACTCAAAGAAAAAGAAAAAACTGTGAGAGAAACATACTCAGGATTATGAGAAATACAGTCAATTATGTGATGAAAAGTCACAATTACCTTTTTATCCCGAGGATTAAACCAGACTAGTGTCCTTCAAAGTACTTGCCTACAAAGCAATATTCCCTCAACAACAGCATCTGTTGTAGAATTTGTCTGCGAGTGCTGAACTTACATGGTCTCTCCCGTTTTTGCCACATGCAACAGAAACTGATCCAAAATCGGGCAGGTTTCCTTTTCTCCTTTCTTCTCGAAATCTACAATGAACAATAAAGAAAATAATAAGGCTTCTTGTGGAAATCTCATTTTATTATAATCGCACATTCTGTTTAATAAGACTAATGACATGACTAAGTGTATTCATGCAATTTTGTATGGAGAATGAATATGCAGCACTTTGAAATCGACATTTCTGCTGCAGACATAGTGCTTGAATGGGAGAGTTCAAAATAAACTGAATTATTTATAATTAAAAAGCGTTGTATACAAAATCTCATACCTTGAGTTTATAAACAAATTCAGCATCAATGATATATGACAGTTTTAAGGATTCACTCTGTAACTCTGGCTCTTCTTTAATAACGTAATCCACTCGCATTCAGATTTAACTCGCACAAATAAGCGCCCCAGAAACTTTTTCGCTGACTAAGCAGTGAAGTTCATGCAAGTGAGAAGTTTCTGAAAGTAAATAAGCGACAGAGCCAGTGTATTGAGAGCTCTCGTAGCTCAGAGCTAACCGGCTTTCTGTCTGTTCCTGGGTTGCAGGGCACTTTATCAACTTCCGACCGGGGACATCAACAAAATCAACTCAAACATATTTTCTGTGTACCGCGGAGAACCGACCGATATCGATTACTCGTGATATTTAACGGTTTCACCCGCGAGATCAGCGGCTAGCATCGGCGGCTAGTTTTATATCCTAGCTTAGCTTACAAGCTAACGAATTAACCAAACCTTTTCTGTTAAGCATTATTGGTCAGGTGGTGCGTGCGGTACCTCTAAATGCTCCCAGAAGCGTGTCGATTTCCATTGTGGAGGTATGTTTGCTACTCTCTGAGTCCAGCTGGAAACAGAAAGATGGCAACAGCGACACGGAGAAAACAGCAGCAGATCTTTAATATGGCGCCGGTGACGTCACTGCCCGTCTGTGCTGCTGCTGCTGCTGCTGCTGCTGTTGCTGCGCATGCGCCAAACGCTGGGTCCTCGTGCATAATAATGCATAATAATCGTGTTTGTTTATTTATATATTAATATGTAATACTTGTGCTTCTGTCTACTTCTGTCTACTAAAAAAAACGACTTCTGTTTACTACTGAAAATGTAAAAATAAAAGACTTTGAAGGTAAAACAACAAGTAGCAATTATGTATATTAATATTTAGTTGTTTCGGCAGAGACAAGAAAACGGCAGCCCAGAAAACGAATAATAAAACAATTCTGGTTGATTTTGATGTTTTATGTCTTGCTTATGATGTTGCATTAAAATAGCACTTATCAATACCACGTGATGAAAAATATGACTCAGAATAATAACAAAGGGATTTTATAACTCAGAGCTTAATTATAGGAAAACGAACAAACATGAACAGATATGTAATTCAGGAAAATTAAATATGATTAAATGTGTCTGACTATATTTGCAAGGCAGTGTAAATGAAAAGCTATCCAGAGGGAGGCAGTGTATGCACGACGAATAAAGTTGTATTATTAAAACAATAGTGGCTTCTCCTCTCAATAATTGCTTACCTTAATTCAAAGTCTTTCTTTAATTTGTTCCCTTTTGATTCCAAAAATAGAGCTTATATATATATATATATATATATATATATATATATATATATATATATATATATATATATATATATATATATATATTTTATAATTATTAACTATATATATATATATATATATATATATATATATATATATATATATATATATATATATATATATATATATATATATATATATAAATCTTGTCATAACTACTTAAATTCAGTTATAAAAGGGAAAATGGTCTAATGTGAATACAAAAAATGAGTTTGATTACCAGTGGTGGACAGTAACGGAGTAGCTTTACTTCGTTACTGTACTTAAGTACATTTTTCAAGTATCTGTACTTTACTGGAGTAGTTTTATTTTGAGTGACTTTTACTTTTACTTCACTACATTCCAAACCATAAAATCGTACTTTTTACTTCACTACATTTCATAAAACATATCGTTACTCCCTATAATATATCACGTGCTCCGACACGCAGAAGCGGTGCCTGATTCATCATAAACGAACTGAGTCTTTTCCAAATAAACTTTAATCAGATCGTGAATCGCACCAAGTGATTCGTTTAAGAATTAGAATGATCCGATTGCAGCTGTTCTGGAGTCGACCACTCACTGATTCAAATGAACCGTTTAGTGCGAGTCCCCAGAAGTAAGAACCGGGAGATCTTGTGAGCGCGCGTGCGTCTGATGTTGCTAAAAGTAAATTATTAATGTCGAAATTTAGGATTAATTATTGTAACTGAAAATCATATTTAGTTCAAAATTGTCAGTTGTTTGGGAACTAAATCCGTTGTAAAGAGTGATCTGTTTAAGCCCACTGAAATGCTCGAGTGCAGACGCATCAATTTTAGGTAAAAAAAAAAAAAAAAAAAACTTTAAATAACACAGATTAAATACAATAACTCATGCACGTTCAAATTCCCCGCTGCCCTAATGTTAAACAGTTTTATTAAAATGTCCTATGTGACGTCTGTTTTTATATTGTTTATCAACAGTAAGGTTATACATATGTATATATTGTTTGGATTAACTAGACGAGTAGTGAAAATAAGTAAATATTGTTAGCTGATGCTAACTGTCTAGCTAAGATTTAAAATTTTTTATAATGTCCAAATATTTTTATTCAACCACCTATATATATATATATATATATATATATATATATATATATATATATATATATATATATATATAGATTACACCTGGGTAGAAAAGAAAGGATGTGATGTTCAGAACATGGTAACTACTGTAATTATCAAAGTGGGAAGAGATGCACCCCGTTTGGCCAGGGTTTGAGAAAGAAAAAATCATTATGAAAATATAATTATATTTTCCTTAATGTTCATCCTAACTTCAGGCCTTATTATCATGTCATATATAGAGTTACAGTACAGACCAAAAGTTTGGACACATCTTCTCATTCAAAGAGTTTTCTTTATTTTCATGACTATGAAAATTGTAGATTCACACTGAAGGCATCAAAACTATGAATTAACATGTGGAATTATATATGGAATTATATACATAACAAAAAAGTGTGAAACAACTGAAAATATGTCATATTGTAGGTTCTTCTTTTGCTTTGATTACTGCTTTGCACACTCTTGGCATTCTCTTGATGAGCTTCAAGAGGTAGTCACCTGAAATGGTCTTCCAACAGTCTTGAAGGAGTTCCCCGAGAGATGCTTAGCACTTGTTGGTCTTTTTGCCTTCTGTCTGCGGTCCAGCTCACCCCTAAACCATCTCGATTGGGTTCAGGTCCGGTGACTGTGGAGGCCAGGTCATCTGGCGCAGCACCCCATCACTCTCCTTCTTGCTCAAATAGCCCTTGATGCCTTCAGTGTGACTCTACTTTCATAGTCATGAAAATAAAGAAAACTCTTTGAATGAGAAGGTGTGTCCAAACTTTTGGTCTGTACTGCAACTGTGATGTTCTGTAAAACAACAAACTTTAAAATACTTTTTTCTTACTGGTGAAAATCAGATGGTCATCTCTGTTTTCTCTCAGGTACATCACAATGTAAGCTTCAAAGTTAACATTACTCTCATCAGCGTAGTCCATATCAACAACAAAAATATATCTTGACTCCATATAGTGGTTATTTTGGAAAAAACCCCGGGTATTTTGAGCAGTAGGATTCTAAAAAGAATATGTGCTGATATAAAATTAAATTAAGTAGCCTATATAAAATTGCAAACATCTATCTTTCAGTACTTTTTTACTTAAGTACATAAAAAATCGAGTACTTTTGTACTTTCACTTGAGTAAGATTGAAAAAGGAGTACTTTTACTCTTACTGGAGTAATATTTTACCATATGTATCTGTACTTTTACTCAAGTACTTGACTTGTGTACTTCGTCCACCACTGTTGATTACCTCTTGGCCAGCTACTAGTTGAAGTGGCTTTGTTAATGAAATCCTTGAAGCATGCAATCTTTTATTCATTTATTTACTGCTACTTTTCCTCATAGGTTACAGTAATACAGCTATGCCCTCTGCAATGATCAATCACAGTTTCAAAAGAGCACACTTCTGTATAAAACATTTAGACTTTTAAACGTGCGCGAGTTGTGATTGGCTGAGGAAGAGGGCACGTGACGGAGCGACGCCTCGCGCTGCAGCGGTCAGCGAGTGCAAGTGTGCGATAACAGCAGCAGCGGCTCTGTCTGGAGCTCACACTGTACATTACAGAAGCCCCCTCCTCTGGAAGACGGTGTTTCTCCCATTATGGGCGACAAGAAAAGCCCATCCAGGTATAGAAACATCTCATTCGCTCTGTATTTTCATTAAGCATCTTGCGCGTTTGTGTGCACTGGCGAATAGCCGCGTGATGCGGTTGAAGTCTACTTATTTTTCCTGGTCGGATTTAACGATAAAAAGCGCAGCCATGGCGGATACGGAGCCGTGCCTGACTCCCGGTATCCAGCTTTAGACAAAGGGAATTTAGGAAACGCCTCCTCTTTTCTTTTTCCTTCGCCCTTTTTCAACAACTAAAGCCCGTTTTGCCCTTAAGGCATTGCAAAATCGTCAGATTGCATGTGTATTAGTGTGGTTGTGGAGGACGGGCGTCTGTATACAGCACGTAGAATTAGTGCACATGATGACACTTGCACTAATTAGGGTGCAGCATGCTATTTAAATACCCTAACCAATTCTCCCTTTAAATCTTGCAGGCCAAAAAGACAAGCCAAGCCCTCTGCAGACAACGGATTTTGGGACTGTAGCGTCTGCACCTTCAAAAACAGTGCAGAGGCATTCAAATGCAGTATATGTGATGTGCGGAAAGGTACATCTACAAGGTAAAGTGACACTGCAGCTTAAAAGAGAGAGTCATGCATTCATAACCATCAGTAACACATTGCACATGCATGCAATGAAGATGTCACCAGCACTGATATTTAGTCTCGTTGATTGTGGATTGTGTCTTTATCCATACATACTGACGTCATGTGATTCCTGTAGAATCTCAATGTCACAGTAGGACAGGCGGCAGGATCCGGCTGCTGTGGAAGTATCCTGGTCTGTGCGCAGAGCCCCGTTATGTGATCCTATAGGAAATGGAAAGCTGCAAGATGAAGGCTTTAAACATGTCAGATTTGCTAGTGCAGTGTTGTTGTTGTTGTTTTTACGCACACCATGCTATTTTGTTAAATACGGTGCAAAATATGCAATGCATGGCCATGGCTTTTTTTTTTTTTTTGATGAATTGCTGTGGTCACTTGGTGGAAATGAGTCATAATGCACTGATGCTATCCTATTGATGATGTGTTCTAGAATTGAGGGCATTATTGGTGCCTATGGCATGCAGCAATGGTCTCTGAAATGATATTTAAGTGGATTAGATAAGGAAAGGGGTCCGTCTGACAAATTAAAGATCCATTATATAGGCCAGTGGTGAAAAATAATGTTGTTGTTTTTTATTCAGTATGTGTGTAATTGTTTTGCAAAAGCAAAGTACAGATGGTAGTGTATAATTATTTGAGCTGTTTAAGATTTCTCAGTAGTGGAATATGACATGCAGGAGGTCACTAGTCACTAATCAAAAATGCAAATTTGTGTCACTGAGCGTATGAACTCTGTGCAAATTATAAAATGTTTCCACCAAAACCGATGCTTTTTTTTTAGATTACTTTTTTTTTTTTTTTTTTTTTTAGTTAAACTCATTTTAATGAGAATGAAAAATGTTGCATAAAAAAAAGAAAAGAAATCTCAGTTGTTTTGACCCCAATGTATATGCAAAGTATTTCCTATTTTCAAACGGTTTGCTCTTAAAACTGACAGATCATGAAAGAAACCCAATATCCGTTTGAAGCTTCAGTCCATTACCTGTTTTCGGCTGAATATTCTAGTGGGTTGAAAGTGGCGAGTGCTCACTGGCTTTATCGCAGGTGTTCATGTCTCTGCCAGAGTGACGGTCTTTTCATGTATTGTGTGCTGCGTGAAGTATGCAGGCATCTCCTCTCGGTGTAAATTGCATGCTTGAATGTTGATTTTCTGGCTTTGTTGAAGCAACAGGATCAGTCCCTGCTCTCTCATAGAGAGGTTGTTTGATGAGGCCGGGTTTATTACGCCGTTCCGAGGTGTGCTTCTGCTGACTTGAGTGAGTGTCGTCTGTGTCTGGCCACTCTTACACACCAGAGTAGCAACAGCTGAGGGAAACAGCGGGGGCCCACACAAACAAACAAACAAACTCGCACAGAAACCCTCTCTCGCGCGCTTTTAAGCCGTTCTAGTGCTGCGAAGTGGACCACACACTTATAATAAAGCAAAAAAAAAAAATGTCCAAGTAGTTTTTCACTTGTCAAATAGGATGTTTGCATAACTCAAAACTGTGGTTATACTCCATCATCACAGTTAATTAGTGAAAAAAAAAAAATTAAATAAATAAATAAATGCAGTGTTTCCAGTCCATGTTGGTAATTGGTGTTTATGATGTTGGAGCAAAGAGAATGTTAATTAGTATTTATTAAGCAAAATTAACACAATTTTGTTCTTTAATAAGATTAGGGGATGGTGATTATGTGCTGTCGGTATGAAGTTAAATCTGGAGAACATCATCGAGAGCTGTCAATCAAACACATGAACTGTCAGCTTGTTGTTAATTTACTGTGATTCTCCCTTAACTCAAATTCACTCAGAGAGGTTGTGTCCCCTCACTCATATCATTAATGCATAACTTGGTTGCTCGGAGTGAATCTCTCGATGCTTTCTGCTATGTCAGTATGAATAATTATCGAGAAAACCGAGACATGAACTTCACATGTGTTGGGATTATTGATAGACCAATGTTTCAGGCGAGTAATTGCCATTTTAAAAGTATCTGCATTGATCCACATGGCCATTTTTTTTTAAACCTTCAGAAGTAGTTGTTCTCACTTGCCTTTATTAAATGGAAAATATACATTTTCAAATATGAAAAAAAAATCACTACAGGTAAAAACTGAGATTGGTTTGATATATATATATATATATATATATATATTAGAAAGCAGTTTCTTGTTTACCAAATATATTTATTTGCGTTGTTTGCATTTATTCAATCAAAAAATGCAGCATAAACTCAAACTGTAATATTGTGAGAAATGATTACATTTAATTAAAACTTTTTATATGAATATATTTAACATTTATTTCTGTGATGCAAAGCGGAATTTTTAGTGTCACACGATCATTTAGAAATCATTCTAATATGCTGATTTGTTAATATATTTTTTTTATTATTAACGTGGAACATTTTTGTGGAAAAATCTTAAGTTTTTAATGATCAAAGTTATAAAGAATTTTGTAACATTTATAAATAATTTCACTGTCATAATTTAATGCATCCTTGCTGAATAAAATTATTAATTTCTTTCCAATAAACAATAAATAATAATAAAATAGAAAATAAAAAATATAATTATATAATTCGTATACATCAGTTTGTGTTATCTCATGGTTCAATGATTTATAATATTCATTTTAATATTAACAGGGAAACTAGTTTAAAAAAAGAATTAGTAGATGATTCCAAAATCTACTGTACATATATTAGGGTGAAAATCGGTGGGACATGTAAGATTTTAAAATGGTCAGAATGGAATTTAAGATTTTAAACGGCATATTTTAAAAAACCAGTGAAAATTTTTCAGAAAATGTCTCACTTTTCCTGCATATTCACATAATGGCATTTCTTTTTATTTTTTTGGTCATCTGTTGTCCTGTTCTTTATATATTGGTATCAGTGTTGGCAATGCACTTTCTGGTAACGTTTTCTTTTCCAGGAAACCTAGGATAAACTCTCAACTCGTGGCACAGCAGGTCGCTCAACAGTACGCCGGCCCACCCCCAGCAAAGAAAGAAAGAAGGGAAAGGACAGACCGAGACCTGCCTGACGACGACCACTTCGACATGGACAACTCCGACTCGGATAGACTCAGCAGTCTCCACCCTGACTCAGACCATCCCGAGAGATTAGGTCTGGACGGAGGTCAGCTGGACCGTGGACATTCTCTCAAGGATCGGAGACCGGAGCGTGGTCTAGACAAACCGCAGCCGCTCCACACAGACAGGAGGCCTGAGAGAGCAGGACTGACCCCAGACCTGCTGCAGCAGCACAACAGAACAGACAGAGAGCACACAGACAGAGCAGTGCTGGACAAACTTCACATGGATAAAGATCATCCGCTCACAGCAGACTCTGGGATGCAGCCGGCAGAGAGGATGGGTGCAGAGAGAGAGGAACTCAAAAAAGGAAAAATAGAGCGAGCCATGATGGAGAAACACAAAGAGAGACCTAAAAGCCTCACACCCAGTAAAAAACCCACTGCTAAGAAGATGAAGTGAGTGTTGTTACGCAGTCATGCTCTGCAAGTGGTCTTTTTGCTTTTAGTATCAGATAATCAGATAATTGAGCTATGAGGTTGTTAATAGATGGTATATGCTTTTGTTGAAGCCATCAGCCCACATTGTTTCGACTTCTTGTTAAAATCTTGTTTAACAGTGGAATTTCTGGCAGAAAAACAACATTGCCCATGATTACACAAATAAATCTCCACCAATCAAAGAATTAAAATGAGCAAATAATGTCTAAAGAACACTTTAGTGTCCGCCCACTCCCATGAAGCACTGCAAATCATATTTGCATACATATGCATTTTTTGCTATAAACATAAAATATATTGTTTCTGTTTCTAAAAGCACCATTAAAATCAGTAGTTTCTCCATTTTTAATCTGATTGTCATTTGCAATGCTTCATGGGATTGTAGTTATTTTTTTGCTACAAACATTTGTAATGCTGGTATTCACTTTGTAGCTGATTTGTTTTGCCCATGCCTTGTAATTCTAAAAAAAAAAAAAAAAAAAAAACATTAATTTCCCTATGAGAATAATTAATGGGGAGAGAAAAAAAAAACTTCTGGAATCAAAGTCACTGAGAAGTGGACTGCTGTTATCTCTATTCAGAGCTGATTAAAACCTGTTCAAGTATCACACAAGTATTCATTTATTGGATCATTTAATAAATGAATAACTCGGTGATATTTCATAGGCTAATCTTCAATGAGAAAAGCACCCATTTTTGTAATTCCACATTTTTAAATCACTTTGGGTTAAAGCATCTACTAAATTAATAAATGTAAATGTTAGAATTGCAGGCCAGCTACAAAAATATATTCATACATGCTTGATTAAGTCCATAAAGTGTTGGGAACGTTGTATGGTAATAGTCTGTTACTAATGGCATATTAAATCAACGTTTACAGGCCCAAACAGATCCAGAAAAGTCCAGCTGGGGAAAGTAACAGCATAAAGGCTGGCAAGTCTGTCACGAAGAATACTAAATCTATAATTTCACGGTAAGTTCTGAACTCATATGCTCTTCAACAGTTGGCATGAAGTAGAAATCCTCTATATTTTCTAAATGCATCTTATTGATCTTGTTGTGAATATATATATATATATATATATATATATATATATATATATATATATATATATATATATATATATATATATATATATATATATATATAATATAATATAATATATATATAATTTTTTTTTTTTTTAACGGGAGACTTTTTTCTGCTGGTGCATGTCGAACTTCTGTCATTTAGTCCATTTAAACTGGCCCTCTACAGTGGATTGCAAGCTTGCGGTCAGATTTTCCTCCATCCAGTCAATAACCAATGGAGAGAACCAAGCCCCCACCTTACTTTTTAATTTTTTCAATAATCCATTACATATAGATCACAGTATGTAAAAAAGAAAAAAAAAAAAGATCTGTTGCTACGTCTGTTAAATTAAAGGCAGGCTTTTACCAGCATTCAAATAGTTTTGATTTCTACTAATGACTTCATATTCAATTTATACTGTTACTGCTTTGACTTATTAAGAGGAAATCCGTTGAGCGGCTGCATAATCCATGGGCTCTTTAGCTTGCTGCAATGTAGACAGCTAAAATTGGATTATCATATTCAGAGTTTTTTGATGAATGAAACATTTAAAGATACACAGTAGTTTATCCAATGAAATTAAAAGTACTTTATTGTACATAAGAGACTACTTTATAATGGATGTCATAACATGAAGCTTAATACTCTTTATCCTCTTATTAATAGACTTGTTTATTTGCAGAGTAAATGAATGATTGGCTACAAAAACATTTGCTTTTGCGTGCCGTTGCATCACACTTCTGAATGGTTGCCAGTGCTTTTTGGAAATATCAAATAAATGGTCTCAGAATGATGTCGTTACAGCAAATACTGAATCTGTAGCCAAAACAAGCAAAAGTTACTTGGCGCACCTTTTAATGTTGCTGGCTTGCTTAAAGGGTTAGTTCACCCAAAAAAGATTTCTGTTCTTCCATTGAATGCCTATTCCAATATGATGGTTGGAACGGCATAAAATCATTAGTCTGTATGAATCTGGTGGTTTAATGCAAGTCTTCTAAAGAGGCACAATCAATAAATATTGATCATTGCACATGCATAAAGAAAATCAAATATGAAACTAAAAATAACAGAAACGCAACTGTATATGCAAGAACAAACCTTGAGTCTCAGTGTACCAAATTTGATGTGCTCTATGTATGTGTGTTGACTAAATGTTTATAAATTCCTCTTCAGACCTAAACTGAAGAACGTGGACAGGAGCTCGGCTCAGCAGCTCGCTATAACAGTGGGCAATGTGACTGTCATCATCACAGACTTTAAGGAGAAGACCCGCTCCACCTCCACCTCCTCCTCCACTGTCACCTCCAGCGCTGGCTCTGAGCAGCAGCACCTGAGCTCCAGCTCAGAGAGCACGGACAAGGGGTCGTCCCGCGCCTCCACCCCCAGAAGAGACCATTCTACTGGGCACAACGAGACCATGTAAAGGGGAAGCGATTCAGACACCGCAATCTCATTTAGCGAGGCCCGGAGCTCTTGTAGCCAAACTCGTAACTGTACATGGAAGAGGGATCTTTTCAACCCATTCAGACAATGTCCATCTTGACACATCGGCAGAAGTGTACCTGTCGAAAACCCTCGTGGAGCACCTTGTAGATTGATGTGTTGATGTTCACGTGAGTCACTGTCAGGCCGAGACCCACTGTATATTCTGTGCCCTACTCCTACCAGATATAACCCATGTTTGTGCACCACGGAAGTCAGCGCTCCCAAGTTTGCATTATTGTTCATTGTCATTAAATCGTGCAGACGGCTGTTTTGACTTTGTGTTTAGAATGTAGATTCGTTTTATGCTAAATGTACAGTATCTGAGCTTATTCCTCAATCTCTCAGCTCTGAGTCAATGATCTGTTGCTCCGGCTGTTTGTAGAAAGTGAGTTCTCAACGGTAAGATCATGCTAGACCACCGTGTACAGGGAGATTTGTTCCCTTATTATCTCATATGACAAACTCTTAAGTGTTTACATGGTGGAAACACAGACTGTGATGATGTGCGTTTACAGTATTATAATACAAGGCCAACTTGGAAATCCATACGGTGTACCATGTAGACATGTTTTGTGGTTCACAAGATGATAAGAGAGTATTTAGAATATTGTTCTTTATCTTGCTCTGTTTTTAGACTTTAAATCTTTGCATATTTCTTGTAAAATTATTATATCGAGATTCACAGTACTGTCTGTTATTCAACTTCATGGCAATGAAAGTGTGGACAGAGAGGAACCGGCAGTTGTTGGAATATGAAGCAGCTTATCTATTTGTGAGATTTCATACAGTATATTTACAGTTTACCAAGATCTCTACTGAAAATTTGGAAAATACTCCCAGTATGGCATTGTGTAGTACAAAAATTGGCTTATTCTCGCCCATAAGGACGTTTTGCCCAGGTTTACACATTCATTCTGACCTTTGTTAAAAATCTAGAAGCTTACAAGGCTAATAAAATCCTTCTGAAACCCATTACGGTCTCAAAGCATCTTGGGCACGTTGATGTGATCTACATTTTCTAAAGCCAGTTTTTTGTTGTTGTATAGTATCTAGTGTTTAATGTTTTCGAGTCTTAATGGTCTTATTGGTCTTCTTGTGAACAGTTCATCCATTCCTTTTTTTTATTCAACATCTTGGTGTTTAATTGCAATGTCAAAACTGGACCTTAAATATGTTGATATATATATAATTTTTTGTGTGTGTGTGTGTGTGTATGTGTGCACATATCCAATGAATTTAACACCATTTTCGCAAACCTGCACAGTGTGAAGACATTATTTGATCAACATCTCTTGCTGTTCCTTTAGTTACTGGAACAGTTAGTTATTGTTATAGGTCTCAAGCCCAGCTCACTAGCTCAGGGAAGTCGTGGCCTAGTGGTTAGAGAATCGGACTCACAATCGAAGGGTTGTGAGTTTGAGTCTCGGGCCGGCAGGAATTGTGGGTGTTCATGTACAGTGCTCTCTCCATCTTCAATACTGAGTAAGGCACTGAACCCCCAACTGCTCCCCGGGCGCCACATAGATGGCTGCCCAGTGCACTGTGTGTGTGTGTGTGTGTGTGTGTGTGTGTGTGTGTGTGTGTGTGTGTGTGTGTGTGTGTGTGTGTGTGTGTGTGTGTGTGTGTGTGTGTGTGTGTGTGTGTGTGTGTGTGTGTGTTCACTGCTCTGTGTGTGTGCACTTCGGATGGGTTAAATGCAGAGCACAAATTCTGAGTATGGGTCACCATACTTGGCTGAATGTCACGTCACTTTTTAACTCTTAAATCAGAGGGCAAACAAAGGATGTTGATACAGTAACATGTCCTATCCACCCTCTGGTTTGAGCTGTGTTTTGGAACATAATAACTGGTTTCTAGCTAATTTGAGTTGGTTATTTTTTTTTATATACATTTTTTTTATACATATTTCTATTTAGTTTTAAGACGACAAAACATTATCATTCACTAATTCGAAGTAATCTAATCAAAATGTTTTTATCATTTTTTACATTTACACATTTAGCAGACACTTTTATCTAAAGCGACTTACAGCGCATTCTGGTTACACATTATTGTACCAGTATGTGTGTTCCCTGGGAATTGAACCCACAACCTTTTGTGTTGCTAACACCATGCTTTACATCTGAGCAACAGGAATTTTTCATCTTATATTTTTATTTTATTTTGGATTTATTTCAAGTTTTTAACAATAACAATACTGGTTTATCGCCGGTACAAAATGGTCTACCAGCTAACAGCAGAAAATAGTCCAAGTAAAGATGAGTGTTAGATTAAAGGGTTAGTTTACCAGAGAATGAAAATTCGGCCGCCATCTACTCACCCTCGAAGCATCCTAGGCATGTGACTCTCTTCTTTCAGAATAATCCAATCGAAGTTATATTAAAAACTTTCCTTGTTCTTTCAATGCGGGTAATCTGTGTGTTTGTTGTCAACAGTTCAGAATACGTGAAATAAAGTGTGCGCATTCATAATAAAACGTCCCTCACACGGTTCCGGGGGATGAATAAAAAACCCCGTGGTGAATACATGTGTTTTTGTAAGATAAATACACAGATTTCAAACATAATAAACAGTTTTTTCTCACTTCTGCTGACTTGGGAACCGAAAGATTGCAGTGCAGGGCAGGCAGATGTCCTAGTATCTGGATAATTATCTTACAAAAATGCATGGATTCGCTACATGGGCCTTTATTCACCCCCCGGAGCCTGTGAGGGACATTTTCATCACAAATGCGCACACTTTATTTCACGTTTACTGAACTGTTGACAACAAACAACTGTTTGCATTGAAAGGCTTGGAAGAGCAAGGACAGTTTTTAATATAACCCAGATTGGATTATTCTGAAAGAAGAGTCACATACACCTAGGATGCATCGAGGATGAGGAGAAGATGGAAGAATTTAAATTTTTGGGTGAACTAATTACATTTAAGATTGCTTTTCCAACAGGGGTTTGCCTTGTTCAGCGCTTACCGTTTTAAAATTAGACCCCTCATTTTAAAACCTGTCTGAAAGCTTTTATTTTGAAGTGCGGTAGAGACAGAGGCACTGCGTCTGACTTCATCTCTCCGGACCGACTCTGTTGTTGTTTTTGTGTCGGTGACGCGGCGAGTCCAGCCGGCCGATCGGCTAATGAGTCAGCATTAATAATCTGCCTATCGGTGGATGCGGAGAGTAATACAGACCTCCCAGCAAAACACTCACCCATCGATTAGCTGTCATAGAGCAACAATGGCGGTTCCTGCTGCCCCAAATCAGCAGCTGAATACGGCGAGACAAAGCAGCCCTGTGAACTGTACGGAAAACGACATCCACATCGACGAGAGAGAGTTGGAAAACATCACCAACCACATCGAGGACGGCACCTCGCTGCCGCTGCACTCCCCGTGGACCTTCTGGCTGGATCGGTAGGCTAGTGTTGGCATAATACTGTTATTATGGATTAGACATTTCATATTCAACGCCTGTGTACAAAGGCCCTAGATTGATATTTCTCGTTTTTATAGATAATCATACTATTTTCAGTTTCTAGACGAACACTGGTAATGTTAATAGATGGTTCAGGCGCCTTTATTTAGTGTTTATACGTTTTATAAGTGTCATAACGCACAGCTGATATATTAACTTAGTAAGTAGGTCGAGTCACCTGTAGGTCATGGTTGTTGTTTAATATCAGATGTCATGTTCTTTCTGAAGCTCTGTGTAATAGAACCTAATACGGTAAGGGTGTACCTCAAGGCTTTCTCGTGAGCCCACTTAAGTTTTTTTTTTTTTTTTTAGTTTTTAAAATGTAGGGCACTGTTAGATCAAACTAACTTTTCAGATAGAGAACTGACCACATCTAAGTTGATTGTTAATTTCATATATATATATTAAAGCTTCTCTTCCTTAAAGTTGTCTCCAGTTATGTTGGTAATGATTTTGAAAGGGTTGAAGTCCTGTTTACTGTCCAACTGACATTTGGTTGCCATAATGATTGTGAAATGCTTTTTTTCTGTGCCTCATGGCATTATCATAAGCTATAAATTGCACTTGACATTAGACCAAAGATAACACCTCTTTGAATGTATGATTTATGACACAGATATGGTTAATATGCCAGGCTTAGTGTAGCATAAATATCTTGTTTAAAGGTATAGTTCACCAAAAAAAATATATATATATTTAATTTTTTAATTATTTAATAATTTTTTTGATTATTTAATCACCCACGTCATTGCAACATTTTATGACATGCCTTAGTCCGTGGAACACGAGGTCAATTTCTGAAGAATGTCCTGACCGTTCTTTAGCTCTTAATATGAGGCAGTCAAGTTCCAAAATGACAAAAAGCACAGCACTTTAAGCAACCATCTTTCATTTTGAAGCTTTACAGCAACAGTTGACATTCACTTTCATTATCTTGCCCACTCTTTGGATTATATTACTCAGAAATTCACCCTTGTTCCACTGAAAACAGAAAGTATACAGGTTTTAGAATGAAACGTGGGCGAGTAAATGATGACTGGGAGTTTTTATTTATAGTGAATTATTATTATTAAAGCTAATTATTAGTGTACTTTTTTTTTTTTTTTTTTTTTTATTCTTTATGTATTCCAGGTCATTACCAGGTACAACGGCAGCAGAGTGTGAATCAAATCTGAAAAAGATATACACCGTCCAAACTGTACAGGTAGGTGTTGTGCTATTATTATTATTTTGTTGTATAATTGCAATTTTATAATTATAGCTCGGTTTTACAAAAAATGCTGAAAAAAAGCTATTCTATCAACATAAGAGGAGGCACAACCAAAAATGAAAAAGTCAAATCAATTAGAAAAGGTGCAACACTCACTTTTGAAGAAATCCAACTTTATGTATTTTAACCAGTAAAGATGGAGTTCTTCAAAAGTGAGTGTTGCACCTTTTCTAATTGACATAATTATAATTTTTGCCTGATCCGCCTGAAAAACTAGTTCTTTTGATATTACTGAAGGTGTGGTGAAGTTTCTGTCTTTGTGGAATTTTTACTGTGAATCAAAATTTGACAGATGCTAATAAAACATCATTTTTTTATGTTAGGATTGCGAATCAGTATTTTGTGTGAAAATTGTCTCCAATCCTTATAGCTTCTAATTATATTTGTATATGTCTTAAATGAAATTAGACACCCAAACAATATATATATATATATATATATATATATATATATATATATATATATATATATATATATATATATATATATATATATAGTCTCTGATATATTGTGCATCACCTCTTTTTCATAACTTATAGAGTTTCTGGAGTGTGTACAACAACATCCCTGCTGTGTCCTGTCTCCCTCTGAGGTGTAGCTACCACTTAATGCGAGGAGAGAGAAGACCACTATGGTTAGTCTTTCATCATATTCAGCCTATTATCAATATCCTCAGCTGTTCGGGTTAGTAGGAATTTTGTTCAAAAATAATACTTGTTATTAAAGCATTAAATTGATCAGAAGTGGCAGCTTAGACATTTCTAATAATACTAAACTTACCAATTCAAATACATGCTGTTCTTTAAGACTTTCTATACATCCAAAAATTGTTAATAAACTGATACTGTCCATAAAAAAATTTATCTATTAGAATGGTTTCTGAAGAATCATGCAAAACTGAAGTAATGATGCTTTGACATCACAGAAATAAACTACATTTTCAAATATAATCAGATATAAATAATATGAAAATGTAATAATATATCACATTTTGACCGTTTTTACTGTGTTTCTGATCAAATAAATGCAGCCTTAGTGAGCAGAAAAGACTTCTTTCAAAAACCAAATCTTACAGACCCTACAATGCATGTCTGATCTTAGCTTGGAAAATGCCTTTGGGACAATTTACATAAAACATTTGGTTTGATTTTATATATTTATATTTCTATGTCTACACAGGGAAGAGGAAAGCAATGCCAAGGGAGGCGTTTGGAAAATGAAAGTGCCAAAAGAGAGCGCAGTAAGTCTGCTAGTTTATTAATGGTGTCAGTTCAGGCCTAGGACTTTGACTTGTAGACTGTTTAATTTAAATACATTAAATTCATATGCAAATTCAGTATTTTCCTATACGTTCTGGTTTGTTTAATCGCTGCCAAAGTATCCTTTTGTCTAACAGTCAGCTGTGTGGAAAGAGCTGCTATTGGCTACAATTGGTGAACAGTTCACCGATTACTGTGCATCAGGTGAGTGTTAAAATCTGTTTTATTAACTGATTTATATTATTTGTTTATGTTATTAACAGCATTTAAATTCAAAGAAGTAATTGAATCTCCGTGTGTTTTAGAGGATGAGGTGGTAGGAGTAAGTGTGAGTGTGAGAGAACGAGAAGATGTGGTTCAGGTCTGGAACGGAAACGCCTCTTTTGCCAACGAAGCCAACGTTTTAGGAAGAATCTACGAACTTCTTCCACAGATATCTTTTAAAGCAGTATTTTATAAACGTAAGTGTCCGCGGTTTGCATTCTCACTGCAAACTGAGTTCATTTTTTATTGATGTACCAACAATTGCATGTGAACTTCTATGAAACCCTAATGGCTTAATACGATGTTACACATTTTTCCTTCAAATTATTTGTTTTTATAGATTTGGTTAAGTTTATTAACAGATTTTAAGTGCAAAGATATTGTAAAATTGTAAGTGATTAATTCAAAACTTCATTTTTTTTTCAGCACACGAGGAGCACCATGCATTTGAAGGCGGTCGCTCAAGGCATTAGCAAGCTTTGCACATTCATCACACTTTTCCCTGTTTTTGGACTGATCCTAGAAAATGGACTGAAAACGGAAAAGGAATCCCTCCTGGGCGAACTGAACTCGGGTTTTTGCAGTGGTTTCATATCATAGGGGAATGTGACAGCCCTGTTTTTAAGTCGTGAGCGTTGCAGATGATCCCTCCACGCTTTTCGTGAGGAGTTTTCTCATAACAGATATTTAGGTAATATCAATAAAGATCACATAGACAGTAGCATATGGAATATAAATCCTCACAAGAGAGCAATGTTGCCAAGTGTTATTGTTTCCCCGCTAGGTTTATTGATCAAATGTGCAGTGCAGTAACGGTTGCTGCTGCTTGTCAAAGTATATATACACATTGTGTTAGAAATTTCATTTACAGAGTTAGAGCGTCCATTAGGATCAAACTCTTTAGGGCTGTTTTCCCCTGGACACACATTAGGCATAACCTTAGACTAAAATTAGTCTAAGGTTTAGCCTAATCTGCTTCTGGGAACTATCTTTTATGCAAAAGTATTGCACATTTCTCTTTGGGGGAAAAAAAAAACTGTCTGGCTTGGAGGTTATTAATGATTTCAGCGCAAATGTAAGTGGGTGTCACAACCTTGGTTATAACTGAAAGTATACAGCAAAATGCATATGCAATTCCTAAACTTAACATTTAAGTAAATTGAAATAATCCTGTATTAATCACATGAGGGTAAATTCTTGCATCTTGCAAACAGCTTTGCTTTTATGATTTCTAAAACTGTATCCAGACCTCCTCCTGTAGTATTTGATGTATATGAAAGCTGTTTTAGAAAGGCGTCAAAGCACTGTTGAAAGTTTCTTTTTTGGTTACTGCCTCTTGGTTGATGTCATGCATTCTGTTCTGTGTGTTGCTGTAGGTGCTTAGTGTATCATCTTTGTCAAAATTGTTCAAATGCTTAATATTTTCATTGTCTGCAATCATTACGGCTATTTTTTTAACATATGCATTTGCTTCTAACTGCCTTTTTATTCTCTGTAATCACACTGTGTCTTGTTTCAGAGTTCTTCTAGTAGTTTGTTTTATTGTGTTTGGATGGATGGTTGTGTTGGAAATCTTGTTAAGTCGAGGGGAGCTAGTGTAGATAACGTCAGATTATGAAACTGAACACGGCCTGTGTAATCATCAGAGCATATATTTTTTTAGTTTTTCAGTACCAAAGAGATTTCCTTTCGGTTCTCCTATGTCATAATTCCTCATCGTCTGAGATCTGCACATGTCTGTGTCCTTCTGAACTTGCACAGCGGGAGTTAAAATCACGTTTCTTATGTTTGTCTTTGATGATGTATTTTGAGTAGTACTTCACTTTCTGTTGTGTGGCAGTTTTTATTTAGGTTTGTCAAGTCGGACACTTAAAGCCCAAAAAGACCTGCATCATGATCCAGGTCCCTTAATGCACTAAAAAGCACAATTATGATTTTGTCCTTCCTGTGGGCAGGGATGTGCAAAATAACCTGTACATGCAGCTGAACTTTCATATTTCAGCTTTTTCCTACCCATCACTGATCTCTCATTGAGATGCCAGTACTAACATGGATTTTTGGGATTATTTTCGGAGCATTTGTGACCGTTTTCCAAGCTCCCCATAAGGATCTGAAACCTCAAACTGATTGTCAATCTTTTGGAATGGTGCCTTGTGTCCTCCCAGGGTTTCACTCACAGAATGTTCAGTTTATCTCCATGTATTTCATCTGTTATATTGTTATTATTTTCCTTTGCTTATAGGTTTTGAACTATTGAATAAATACAAAGCAGAATTCGAAATATGAAATATTGCAGTTATTTCAACAAAAATGCGGTGCTATACACTATAACCACTAGGTGGCGCAGCACACCCTTTAACGGAATGTTTAACGTCTTCACTTGTCTCTATCTCCAGTGCCTTTATTTAATTCACATCTCGCCAGATTAGCTCCACATATCTTTCCCTCCAGCTCGTTTTTAATATGTTATTGATCAATGCCTCATGAAATGACTCATATATATATATATATATATATATATATATATATATATATATATATATATATATATATATATATATATATATAGTGCGCAACAATATTAGTTCCTCGCGTCTTGCGCGACGGTGTCTTTTTTTTTTTTTTTTCTTTTTTTTTTTTACATCTTTATTAAATCTTTACGATACAAACAATAAGAACACACAAATAGAGTCATTAATACAGAAACAAAAAAATATATAAATTGCGCGACGGTGTCTACAGCCCTCAGCAGGTGGACGTGACGTCACGGCCCAACAGCTACGCTGCTCTCAAACTCACCCCAAAACCTCGGTTTTGACACGAATTACACACCTTCTTTATCCAGTTAATCTCGATCATCGTGTATAATTCGACCCTCGCTGTAAATGGTGAACATTAAGTGCGAAATCAAGGCGCGTGTATGTAAAGTAGTCCCCGGGACGCGCAGCGCGGAGGAGCACACTTGTTTACATTGTGCAGCACGCGGCAGTGTGGCGGCCAGCGCGCGTCTGCGCGAGCTTCATGGGAGACCGACACACTGCGCTTTCCAGCTCGCGAAAGTTCGTTCCAGGGTCGCCGTTAAAGTTTTCAAAACTGTCCGTTGAGAAACCACTGCTTCCCCGGTGAGTTTATTCCTGTAATCAGGTTTCCTTCTCTGTGTTTATTCGTAATTTACATGCGAGGTTGATTTGCTAGTTATTAGCCGTATCAGAACTAACGGCAGCGCTGCGGAGCAGACAGGAGGAGCAGCTAATTCAAAGCCCTCCAAACTTTAATCACAGTTTATTTAGTAATTTATAACAGGTAACTTAACTTGAATGACTTTATTGGTGGTTTTCATTACACTTGGTAATCGTCGTGGCATCCTCTTTAAACCCCTCATGTGTGTGTTAGCTGGCTAACATGTGCCTTTGGTTCATGTGGAGAACAAAAACAGCCCGAGTAACTTTAGTTTAAGACATTGCATGCAGTCTGTCGTACATCACATCTAACCCTCAAATTTCCACAGTTTATAACATTTTTATTAAACTGTTACGATTATGAAACAAAAAAGATATACGGACTGTGCATCTATACTTAACGTAACTTGCATACATTATTTGACGATTGGTCATGTAAAATATACATAATATATGCAGTAATGCCTTGGAAAGTCAGCTCTTTTTATCTTTTACTGTAGTGTCCCTTTAGAAAATAACAACTTACATTTCCAAACACTTATATTTGCATTAATTGTAATAAAACGAAGATTTTAGTATGCACGAGCAGTCTGACAGCAGCCAGTTCTCCACACAGTGATCTGATCTCATCATCATCATCAGTCTGTCTGGAATGAGATGAAGAAACATAAACTGAGACAGACTCAATCCAGAAGAACTGTGGAGAGACACTTCAGAGAACCACGCTACAGGACTGTGAAAAGTTTTAGATACACGTGTGTTCCAAAAAATAGTGTCATAGATGGATTATATTTATCAGTTAACTTCTGTTAACTAAATCTAGCCTACATTTGGTGTGTCCAACCTTTATTTTTGAAATCACTTTTTTACGAGGTACACCTGTGCATAGTTTTTCTGGTAGTATTCTTGAAATGTCTTCGAGACATTGCCATAGTTCTTCTGGATTAAGCCTGTTTCATGTGTTCAGACGGACTGGAATGGTGTGATCAGATATCTCAGCTCAACAGATCACTGACTGCTGTCAGATTCCTTGTGCATACAGAAATCTCAGTTTTATTACAATTAATGTAACAAAAAAAATGTAAACTGATATTACTAACTTACTAGTTACTTACTAACTGATATTACTGACTTACTAACACACACAAGCAAAAGATAGAAATAACTGACTTAAAACAATTTCTGTTGGTGAAAATACTAGCGGTATAAGACTTTTGATCAGTAGTGTAATATACGTTTTATTTTCCAAAAATAATCAATTAAATAAACAGCTCTTCAGTTACCCAATCATTATTAATTAAGGCTTAAAATAAAAATAAAAAAACAATCTTTACCCATTCTAAATCTTGACGTAACATATTTTTTTTGTTCCTCTCTTTAACTACGCAGTCTATATTACAATGTTTGTCAGTGGGCATTAGTCAAATCTCATTCAGTTGAGTGTTAATCCTAACTGGGTGGTTTGATTTTGGTCAGCAGGTTTAAACAGGGACTCACATGCATCCTCTCATAGGGGAGTGTTACTTTTGGTTGTCTCACAGCCTAGAAATACCTAGACTGTATGTTTAGCCACCTATAATGCACAAAAGTGCTGCCTAGGTTGCCAGATCACTAGGTTTTTTTTGTCTACATGGTTTGCCGAGTTTCATTAGATACTTCATATATGTACTAAAGAGTTAAAAAATTCTCTTTGAGTTTCATTGTTTGATTTTGAAGCTGTTGAAACTACAACAAACAGAAAAGCTACGCCCATTGACAGGTTTCATTTCTTCTTTTTGCCTCTGAGCGTTTACAGTTCAGTTAATCATTTGTTGGAGCTCTTTACAGGCATCCCACTCCGTCTTTTTTACTGCATTTGTCTGTTCTTAAACCAGGTGTTACCTGCCCTTAGGATCTGGTTGCTCACTTTACGGTTCACTGTGAAGATCTGTCCATTCAGCACAACTTCAGTAGAGCATTCTAGAGGATTCATTTGTTAGTACAGTACAGTACAGAGGGTTACAACTTCCAAGTGTTTGTTTATATATATATATATATATATATATATATTTTAAATGCCAAATCCATTACACTTAAAATATCTCCCTGAAACACCTGAGATTTTAAGTATCAATAATTTAACAACACATTTGCATATCTGCACTTTTCTGATGTCAGTTAATGGCATGCAAGAAAACATATTCAATATATTTTTAACTCAAACATGTATTGTTCCTGTGGCTCAGTGGTAGAGCATTGCGTTAGCAGCACAAAAGGTCATGGGTTCAATTCCCAGAGAATACACACACTGATAAAAAACAATTGTGTAGCCTGTGCAACGTAAGTCGCTTTGGATAAACGTGTCTGTTAAATGCATTGATGTAAATGTTAAACATGTTAAATTCAACATGTATGAAAAAAAAAAGAACTTTAATATTGAACTTAAATGTGTGAATGAGATATAAATAGATTTTTATTACAGCTTCAAAAATTGTTCAGTCAAGATTTTCGGTCACAATCTCTCTGACTCTTTTGAAAATAGATTGTCTTCGAGATCGATCACGATACAGATTTGTTCAGATCGCCAAACCTTGCTTACGTTCTCTCTTTTCAAGAACAAGCAAACACCACAAGTAACAGTACAAATATTTGTCAAGATGTTTAAACTCTCAAACTTTTATTTTTGATTTAATATTGCTTAAGCGCTTCAAACCTCTGTCCACAAAAACGTTGGCAGTTTTGCAGTTTTCCAGCTCTGAAAACACTGTTATGATATGAGCTGCACACGTATAAATGAACACAGTGCCACTCTTCATTCAGAAACGTTCCCTTCAAATAAATATAAGACGTATGGCAGTTTCAACTTTAGTTGTGCAACCCCAGTTGTTTATTTTTAATGTTACATTTGATTGAATTAATACTAGCGTTCAACTCATGGGGAAACTCTCCGTTAATACTTTCTCTTTTCAGATCTTTCTCCTCCAGGCATTTTTCTGCTTCTGGAGCTTCGTCATATTGCTAACAAGCCTGTGACGGCCTGTCTTGTGTTTCACAATTGTGTGATTGATAAAGAGTTATTGTACTTTAAATCGTGTTTATAAACGGCATGCTGCCTGTTTCTGTCAGTCACTCTTAATATCTGACTGGATAAAGCTTGCGCAATAATAGCTTTAATGACTTGCGCAAAAGTGATTTCTTATTTCTAAATGACATAACTTTCCCCACCTCCTGCTACACAATGAATAAGATGGCCAGGAAACTGTGATGTCAATGTCATAATCCAATTAATGATTAACAGTTTTCTTGACATGTCTAGATAAACACCTTTATGGCATATACTTCGACGTCCTGCTGTGATGGCTGACTGCCTAATAAACAACAATCTATAGTACATAAATGGCTTTATTGCACTTGTGAGATGACTGATGTGATAGCAGAAAGGAGTGCCACGAGCATTAGAGAATGTAGGAGTAAGTGTAATGCGGTTTGTTCTTTCCGAGGAAGCGGCACGTGTAGCCGTGGATGTGTAGATGAACGTGACAGATATTTCCTTTTTAGGTGGGAGTTTTAGATTCTGTTTCCCCTTTCTTATGTTCTGGCTTCACCAAGGGTTTCCCCTCAGGTGAAGGGGTTTCAGATGAGTGCACGAACACACAGCAAACTTTGTTGTGGTGAGGAAGCGTAATGGCTGGTTGCTTGACTGGACAAGGTGACAGGTTCGTTCTTGGTTAGTGTTATTCAGTCACTACCTTTTCCCGTTAACATTTGGTGTAGTGAATAAGCCTAGTCATCTGTGTGGGTTAATTTTTCGAAGTAAACGAAACTAATAGCTCATGTTGTGTGTGCATAGTAATCGGTTTCTGGTAAATAAGCATACGTTTACTTGGTGGACTGGGAAGGTGTTGCTGAAGCGTTGAGGAAGAATTGCTTTTCACACCATGCTGTGTGTCGGTGTAATCGATATGGAAATAGGGATAATTCTGCTGCCCTATCTCAACCGACTCGCACACCTATTCAAATCTCCCGGAACAGTAAAGTGTGGTTGTGCTATCTGTGTTTGCCATCCTGGAGAGTTTGAGCACTTTGTGTGCCACTGATGTGATCTGAAGAGAAGCGTATGCCACAGGCCTGTTGAGGTTACCAGTGGGTTATTGGAAATACTGTAGGTTGCAACAAACCTTTTTTTTTTTTTTTTTTAATTGACATATTTTGCCATCATCAAGTTAATCTTTAGCTAGTGTTAAAATGATTTTTTTTTTTCATAATGCTATGATGCCTAAATTCAGTTGTAGCATTATGAGTTTAGTCTTATTTTTATTTACAATACTGCACAAAAAGATTTGGGATCAAAAGTGTCTCTTTTTCACAAAGGCTACATTCATCAGTTTAATTTCAATTTATCAATCAGTTGAATGTGTATTTGCTGAAAAGTATACATTTCTTTAAAGAATAAAATCCATTATAGTCCATGAAGTGAAATAATTATTGGCTTATTAGTGTGGTAGATGTTTCATATAGCATCTGTAATATTGTAATTTCAAGAACAAATCCTCTAGTACACCCAAGAACGTTGTTGTTGTTCAGAAATCAAGCAGAAGTCTCATTACGCGCAGTTTGTCTTTTTAACGCATTTTCTTCTATTTAAAAAAAGTTCAAGATAATATCACCAAACTGCTATTCTTATCTCTTTTTTTTTTTCCTGACCAAAAAAAACCCAAACACAAATGTTCAGCCTTTTCTTTGTCATCTGCACACACTGTTAGTGAAGTTGAAAAAGTTTGAATGAACTCAAAGTCTAATGTTTGACAAGCCTTCATCACCCTGATGTTCAGTCTCTCTGTAGAAACCATATAATTTCCATCTCAGTAAAGTGTATTTACATAGTAGTACACCTGAATGAAAAGCAGGCACTATAGCAAACCACTCTCTGTACTAAGCCTGTCACACATTTTCAAGATAATATTGTCTGGCCTGTAATTTCACTGATGCAGCCTGCCTATCTTTTCCTTGGCTTGTATCCGTACAGTGTGGTTTTGTGTATCTGCGTAATTTGTCATGTGTTCATAGCCCGGCTATGAAATGTGATATTCTATGAGGGCTGCCTCTTCCATTATCTCAGAAACCTCTCTAAAAATAGACCCATGCATCCAGACACCATGCTATAGCCTACTGCAAAGTGCCATTAGCCCCTTCTTTCTGCCAACTGCTCCCGTCAGCCTCGTTTGGCTGACAGACTGGTTGAACAAACTCATGATGCTGATTTTTCGTTTAAGACAGGTTCAGGAGTATTGAAGTGAGACTGTACACAATTTTCATAATCCTCATCTCTCATGAGTGTTTGAACTCAGCCGTCAAAAATAAGTCTGTACAAGTTACAGGTAAATGATTGATTGCTTCATAAACTTTATGGAATACGGATGTAATGTGAAACACTTAGGTATTAATGCTAGCAGGCACCTGCTTGAGTCATCATGTATGTTTCTTACTTGCTTGTCTTAAAGTGACAGCTCTCCCACAACTAGATTTTGTCATCGCTTACTCACCCCCATGTTATTCCAAACCAGTATAACGTTTTTTTAACTGTGAAACACTGAGGAAGATATTTTGAGGTAATCTGCCATATTACATCCCGCTTATAGAATCCATCAAAAAGACACAGTTATAGTTTACATTCAAGCCAATACAATTCCCATTATAACCCTGAAATCCATTAATTTTTCTATTGTGTTTTGGAAGGGTTCTATTTAGGGCTGGGTATCGATTCAGATGTCCCCTTTCAAATCTCTTTTTTTATTTTAATTTTTTTATCACATTCAGTGATAATTGTATTGATATTTAAACAATTTTTTTTACAGTAAACATCAGTTTACAAATGGTTTAATTAATGAATTAATTAATTTTTTTTTTTTTTTGTATAGGGAAGTCGTGGCCTAATGGTTAGAGAGTTTGACTCCTAATCCTAAGGTTGTTGGTCCGAGTCTTGGGCCGGCAACACCACAACATAATAAATGGCTGCCCACTGCTCCGGGGTGTGTGTTCACACTTAGGATGGGTTAAATGAAGAGCACAAATTCTGAGTATGGCTCACCATACTTGGCTGTATGTCACATCACTTTCAGATGAAGACATAAAACATTAATTTAATTTATCCTAATCAAATTAAAATTAAACCCTTAAATTTGTTGGCAAACAAAGTGCTGCACAACAGAGGTTTACTCTTAAAATAAAAAAAACAAAAACAAATGTGATTTATTCCTTTAAAAATAAATATTTATTAATATTCATTAGCAGTTGTAGCAATAAGTCTTAAAACTGCTAAATAGTAATATATTCTATGCCACTGTGTATTTGATATGACGGTAGTTTTCTCAAATTAAACGGTAAAATGCTACTTAAGTGAATCTCAGAGCAGCTGGAGATGATATTCGTATATTCATATATCATCATAGGCAGACGGCAGAAGTTGAAAACACCGCAAGCATCGTCCACACTTTGGTATGTGTGTACGTTACATTAGTAAACAAAACAGTGAGCCGCGCCATCCTCCAATTCATTCATTGATTGAGGAAATCATGGCACCTATGCGTGATATCAAATACTTCCGCAGATTTATAGTATTCCTATAGCATTTCACCTGAGCATTGCGAATCACACATATGGCTTTGTTCTTGGTTCTCATCAACAGTATCTCTGCCATAAGTGCTGAATGAATGACAGGCTTTCCGTTGTAACTTTGCGCAAGGTAAATAAGGGTGACTTCAAGCCATATCCATACTGTCAGATGCGCTCGTGGAGACTTGCGGTTCGGAGACGTGTGCGAGTATAAATGGGCATTATGAAACAGGCTGCGAGACTGTGGCAAGTGTGTCTAGTTTAGGGATGCACGATCCAGATTTTTCCAGGAAAAAAAAAAAAATTAGGGTAATGCTCTATTTTTTTTTTTTTACTTGAGCCAAAGAAAAATAAATAACTTATTGTCTCAAGTAAAATATAGATGTGAATCATTACCCCAAAATTTTTTAATTGGATGAATGAATTTTTTCAGTGTGCTACAGCAGGTGATTTTTAAATCAAATTAAGTATATGTGATTTTAAGGTAAAATTAAAAGAATCATCCTAATGCGGAACTGACGTTTACTTCTGGCTTTTCAAACGTGTGTGCAAGTTCTAATTTACAAAAAAAAAAAAAAAAACATTTCAATTTTGTCACGGTTTAGTCTGTTTCGTTTCTTATCCAGCACGTGAGAGGTTGATCTGAACATCTCTTCACGGTCTACTCGTGTTCAGGCCGCGGACCGGTACAGTATACAATTTTGATTAATAACACCGCTCTATGGTGTGGTGGTGTGGTGTCAATCATGCCTTGTCTGGTGGAAGAAGTACAAATATCATATTGTGAATAATTAACAAATTTATTTATTTAGCCAAACATTATTTCTTTCCCTAAACTCTTTTTTTTTAACATCTTCCTGAAATAGGAGCATGCTTTCCTCCGCATATTATTTTATTTATTTTTTCATATTTGTGTATCTAGTAATTCATTCCTAGACAGCACACAAGGGTTTTTTTTATATTTTTTATGTGTCTTGTTTCATGTTCAGTGTAAGTTTCTGTAACAGAATAGCCTGAGGCTATCTATTGATGAACTGGTTTTTATTTTTCATAGTTGAGGTAAAAAAAAACACACACGCGCTATTATGGATAATTAATAGTTCGACTGAGTCTGATGAATTGGTCTTGGAACTTGGTCTTAGTGAATTGCTTAATATACAATCAATACCTAAAAGTAAACAACATTAGTCAGCCGTGCCTTGGCATATTAATTGTCCAGTTCTGTTGCATTATGGGTAATAAACCCCACCATCCTCAGACCTAGTCATAATTACACAACAGACAACCGTTCTTTGATGTGTTTGCTAATTTTATTAGTCCAATTCAGTTTCAGCTACGTCTTGATGCTGTGTCATAATAAACTCCTTTAGAGCTGGAGAGTGTGCGTTTATGACTTTCCTTTCCTCCCTCTTTGTGTTATGTATCAATATCTCCTCATTGAGACTTCAAAGGCATTCCTTCAGGTTGGTGTATGTTTTCCCTTCCTGACAGTTGAAGTCCTCAGAGGCTTCACCTCCCCCTAAAATCCTCATGTTTGTGTTGCTTGTCCGCTAAACTTTGTGTCTATGGGAAAATAAGGCATTAGGAAAGCAGAGAAATGTTTATGAGATGAAGGCCTATCATCTGTGCAAATAGACCAATGCCAGTGTAAGTCAAATAAACACGCACAAAACATTCTTTAGCAGTTACAATGTTGATGAGCTTTTGTTCCCTTGCATGTTTCTGACAGTGTAAGAATGTTTAACCCAAACAAATGTGCATTAGTGTTCTTTTAAACCATCAAACTGGCCAATACTGGTTCAGATTGGCATTTTGTAGTTATTTCTAAAGCATCTATTTAGAGCAAACATGCCTGTTGTCAGCTTATGACCAAATGGCATGGCAACTCACAGACCTGTGCATGATTCATATGTATACCTGTTTTTTCCCACATTTGTGGACAGGTTGCATTACAATGTAATGCTCTCATTAAGGTACAGTCTATTTTTTGGTGCATATTTGTCATGTTTTTTACAATGATCTCTCAGTTGTTGAATTTTTGTGCATTCTGTGTTAGATATTCTGTTTCACATTTCCTTCTTTGTGCCATTTTGTCCCTGCATGCTTTTTACTGCAAGTGCCACATTTTTTTCTCATATAAACGGATAGAAGTTCTGGTTCTGGATGCTGATTGGTCAATTCATGACATGAAACATCTCTTCACCTAGCTGTTGTCGTTGTGCAGCACCCATAGATGCCAGCTATACTTAAAGGGGTCATAAATGGCATCTCTTTTGAGTTGAACAACGCTGTGGTCTCACCAGTGCAACTGCTCGCAAAAATTTAGTCACCGAGACAGAAAAAATAGTCACAAAATGCGACTATTTGGTCACGGTCTGGAGCCCCGGGTTTGTCTTCTGTTTAATGCTTATGAAAGAATGCATATTATCCATTTCATGTTTGGTCCATATCTTCCATGCTATTTTTTTCATGGACCTCAACAGCATGTATACACACCAATCTGAAATTTGTCCTTCGTTCTCAGTGAAAGTACAACTTGGTGCCTCTGCCAGCCGAAACAGCGGCTGTCTTAGCAGCACTAAATAACAAGCACTCAAATCCCACAAGCTCTGTTCTGGTTCACATTCATGTCAGGAGAGGGGTTGCTTGTTTGTCTAGAGATTTTCTTCGCTGTTTACTCTAGCTGTGTTGCTTTTCGAGCTTTCCCCCGCCCTCCTCAGCTGTTTACATAAGGCCCTCCCCGTGTATTATGGCACCTGCCAGATCTGCAGATCGTACCACCTGGTTAATGTTAAATTGCTCCAGAAGGAAGATGTGTTTGTTAATAAACACCGAACCCAGGGCCCCAGTGTTTACAGTAGTCATGGTGGCAATCAGTTATTTAACAAATATCGGCCCCTGTTTCCTTGTGTGGGAGAGTGTTTAACTATACACGAATCCGAGAAAATGTTCAGCCAGACAAGGGAAAGCTATACGAAGCTCTTGGTGCTGAAAGAAATGACTTTCTATGAAGTTAAGATCTAAATTCCTATGTAATTCATGGAGTTTTCGGTTGACCAGTTAATCTTTAAACAAGTGGTTTCTTGCCATTGTGAGGATGGGCTAAAAAGAACTGTAAATGTCAACGTTTTTCAACTGTACACATAGCCCACGCAGCTGCATTGTCTTAAATAGTTTATTTTAAGCTTCGTGGAAGGCAGACAGACAGGTTATACCTCTTAAAATTGTGTTTACTGAAACAGACATGCTTTAACTTTTTTTGTTTTTTTTGTATTTCTATTGTATGTCAGCATTTACTAGAGATGCGCCAATGCTGAATTTCTCTGCCGATAGTGAAAGCCGATTATTTGGAATGATGTCTGCCGATATCAATAGTTTGATTTTCTTAAGGAAAAAATCTCTCCTCTACACAGGGAATCCTATGATTTGACACATTACTAAAATATTAAGAATATTACGTTTCTTATCAGAAGAAAGCAAGCACAAAGCTCTTTGCAATTATAGGATGGGAGGTACTTCATTACTGGCTGATACATTGGTGTTGCTATAGAACTCTGTATTGTCAATATTGTATATTATAACTATTTAGTTTAATGTGTTAATGTGACTCCTAAACTGGCGTCTTTGGCCGCTGCATCATTTCTTTTAGTTTTTTCAGGGTCTCTACTATCAGCCTCACGTTTTTAAGTCGTAAAACCATTACAGTGGTACTAGTGCGAGTCAGGATGCATAGTTAGTTATGTTATTATAATTAACCGCAATAATTAACACATAAATTAGCATTTTAAATACCAAACCACAATCAGCATCTCTGATACTGAAAGTGAAGTCTGGCCTTTCTCTTTGCTGATTGTATCAGGCTGTGAGGAATATTGCCTTTGTTTGCGTCAGTTTTTTTTAAACACACTGATGTGATCTGGCTGTTTCACACAGATGTTTGTCGACTTTGAGGAAGTTCAAGGGCAAAACGGATATTTATCTGATTTTAGTCTTTCAAAAGGCCCCTTACAAAGATACGGTGCATAGAATAATTTTATTTTTAATTTCCATTTGGTCCCATGATACTATACAATCCTAACCTATACCATACTAACTATAACAGTTACTCCCTCAGCAGCACCATATAAGACTTGCCTTAGAGAGTTATTGTCTGTTATTGGCATTAATAAGTCTGTTGGCATCAAATGCTTTATTCTCAGAACTGTTTGTTTGTAATGCAGCTATGATATTAGTGAACTGTACAAACCCAAATGTTTGTGTTGTGATGTCAACAGTGCTGGCGTGCATGTTTTGTCATGATTTAGTCTCTGGGCTTATGTGGGGGGGAGAAAGAAAGGAAAAGGCTTCTAGGTCAAAAGTCATTTGTTTTGCTGACAGGTGTCTTATTTTCCCCCTCTTGTATTTCAGGTTGTCATATCGACATGCAGGAGTCCAAGACCGATCAAACAACCAATAGCGGTCCAGCTGGTCAGGGAGGTCAGAGCTCAGAGAGCGAGAAGAGAGTAACCAGAGAAACATCTCCATCACCGTCAGCCACAGCCCAGACTCTTCAATCACAGGTAAGCACCTTAACTAACTTTATACATTTGCTGCCAATCTATTGTCATTGCTTTGTTTCTTATGTAAGTCTGAATTTCTAAAATTTCAAAAGCCAAAGTTCAGTGTAACTAGCTCTGGGCTGCGTTTTCCAAAAGGGTTATGAGCCATTGGTAGAGACAACTGGTGGCAATTGTTATATGATCAATGCTTTTAGGAAACGCAGTCCTGTACAGTAACAGATTTATCAAGTCATTGAAATTACTAAATAAAATGTAATTGATTGATACTCGATTTGCTTAATAATAATCCTAGTATGTTACATAATATTACAATGTTACTTGTTACTTTATACTCCACTTTTAGTGTGTGATACATACAACTAAATCAGCTAAACAAAGTTTTAAAGAGTGCAAGTACTGTTGTCTCTTACGTTTTTGTTATACTTGGTATGTTAGTTCACCCAAAAATGAAAAATAATTTACTCACCCTCAGGTCATTCCAAACCCATCTTGGGAATGCAAATTAAGATATTTTAGTGTCCTTTAAGTTTTTTTTGTTCCTTCATTGAAATCCATTTCATGTGGAAAAAAAAAGTCTGTGTAATCAAAAGGGCATCTTAAAAGTCATCCATATGAATCATGCAGTTTAATACATGTCTTCTCTAGAGAGACATTCGCTTTATCTGAAATGATTTCATCTAGCCTTTTGTTCGCACATAAACCGTGATCAATGTGCAAACATACAGCTCATCAAATCCTGTTTAAAGCTGTTATGGTAAATATGGTTTAATGTCTATTTCTGTAGTTCAACGGAATGAGAAAATATTAAAACCATCTTCATGAATGTTTCAAAATATGTCATATAGGTGAGTCAGAACACACAGATCTATATTGAATTAATTGAATCGAAATTGGTGATTAATCGGAAACGAATTGTGAAACCTGTGCCGGTACCCAGCATTACATGAGAGTGACATGTTGAAAGCGTTCCAGGAATTGCATTCTCTAAGTAATGAAGCTTTATTGGTGTGTCAACATTTGTTACACAGTAGCCGTGTTGCTTATTGAATAAATTGAGCAATTGTATGACACACCCTTCTTCATTTCAATCATTGACGTGTCTTATGTGATTTGGAGGCTCTGTGATTATAGTTCTGTCTCTCAGAAGTAGTCCTGCTGTCAATAAAAAAATCTTTATGCATGCTTTTATCTGTGTATGTGTGTGCATTAAAATGAATGCACATGCTAAAATTGTGACAACAGTGACTAAGGACTGCAGATGAATGCTGAGAAAGACCCACACATTGCCCAGATGCCCCTTGTTCTGATTCCAGATGTGTGATGTCACCTCTGGATTATCGGCCAGACAGCTGTGGGTTCAGGGCACTGTCCTGTATTGAAACAAGAAGAGAAGGCTCTAAAACACTCCTGTAAATGCTTTCCCATGTTGTTTTCTTTTCCAAGGATTACCGTGTAATGATCTGTCTGCTTTCTCTTTTCTATTCATGCTTTTCTATTGAAGTCTCCCATATCCGTTTGCTCATCTCCTCCACCCTTCTTTTTGAGAAGGGGAGTTCCACAGGGCCAGATGTTTGACCCCTCAGAGGTGTAAGAGGTCAGATCCGAGAGGATGGTCCCACCGCTGTGGATATTGTTTGCTTGCACTATTTGCATTTCTCTTTCCTTGATTTGTATCTGGAGGCCCTCACAATGGAAAATAAGACAAAAGCACCAGAGAGTGAGAGAGACGTCCTTTCAACAACTTTTGGAGATCTCTCGTTGCTTTGGCACAGCTGGGGTGTTTACTTTGTGGCTGTTTCCTGACAACTGTTTTTTTTTTTTTTTTTTTTTTTCAGGAGGTATATAATGTTCTGGATTAAATAAAGAGCATGCATGTCTCATGCAAAGACTTATGCTAATGCTTTTTTCAAATGTGATAGTCTTCAGAGGAATGTGTGATAGGATCCAATCACCAAGGGACTGGGGCTGTTAATAGAGCCAAAGGTTGAATCCTCCGCACTTTATGCAAAGACAGTATGGGACTCTTATAACAGGATGTTCACAGGTTATTAAATGAAAGTGTTGCACAATCATCACTTTATTTGTTCTGTAAGGGATTTGTCAAGAGACTTGCATTATATAACGGTGATATTTTTTTTATCAAACCCAAATCAATCTTATAATGAAGTCTTTTGCTTGGATATATGTAGTGTTATTGTTCTTACAGAGATCCTTAACCTAAAAATCTTTATCCCTAAAAATTTACTCACCATCTAGTCATTCCAAACTTCCTGTGTGTTTTTTTTTTAATGATTTTGAAAAATCTCACCAAAGGTGTTTTTATTTGATCAAAATATAATATAAACTGTAACTGTAAATTTTGTATATTAATGTATTTTAATGTAATTTATTCTCAGCTAAGCAAAATTTCCAACATTATTATTCCATGTTGATTTGCTGCTCAAACATTTCTTATTGTTATCAGTGTTGAAAACCGTTCACTGTCACTTTTAATAAATTTAATGTATCCTTACTCAACAAAAGCATACATTTAAGTAATAATGAAAAAGCATAAATGGGAAAAAAATAAATATTGCTGACCCTAAATTTTTGTATAATAGTATCTTGTGGTGGAGTCACGTGACGTGCTCATGAACCTAGTCGCACTTGAGTAGAGTCCCATACGTTTGGCCCCTTTTTGCAGATTTTTTCGTTTTATTTTAAGCTTGTTTCATTAACAACACTTTTCTTAAATGTCTGGCAATCGGAAGCAGCAAGAGATGTCTCCGTCGGCTTCTCCGATTAAGAAGAAATGTAAACCACCGGCACCGACCACAGATGATATGGTGGATAAGATGGCGAATACTGTTGCGCACTTTGAGGAGATTCTAAGATCTGAGTTGTCAGCGATGCGGAACGAGTTCGCTTCTCACATGTCAGTTGTTCAATCGCTATGCTCCAAAATGGATCTTCTTACAGGGGAGATGAGAGAACAAAAGAAAGTTGTCGCGGATCACGATAGGCGAGTAGCAGCGCTCGAGCAACAGGTTGTTGATTTACAGGATCGCAACAGGCGCTGCAATCTGCGTCTGGTTGGATTACCTGAAGGGTCCGAAAAGGACGACCCTTTGGGCTTTTTGAAGAGATCGCTGCCGGCGTGGCTCCCGTCTCTGACAGGCAAAGAGATTGAAGTGGAACGAGCGCATCGCGTGTACACAAGGCTCTCCTCAGATCGCGCTAAACCACGGGTTTTTATCTTTAAATTGTTGCGGTATACGGATAGGGAGCTCATTTTGCGGGCCGCCAGACTTCATGCCCCGGTGAAAACATCCGACGGAGCAACGCTGTCTTTCTTTCCAGATTTTTCGCCGGCCACCGCAAAAAGAAGAAGTGCATTCGCGCCAGTAAGAAAGGAAATGAGAGAGGCAGGCATCCAGAATTTTCTTCTCTATCCTGCAACGCTGAAGGTCATTCTCAATCAGGGTGAACCTAAATTGTTATATTCCCCAGAAGAAGCAAGAGTGTTTTTCAGATCTCATTCATCCTCCAATTCTCACTGAACTCCAGCTGGGCGCTTGCTATCTAATCGGAGAAGAGATGCTCTCAGGCGACCGTGTCTTTCACTGTTTACTCTAATATTTACTTCTGAACTTATAGTTACTATATAGTTTCATTGAACATACAGTATCGCTTACTGATCACGGTGGTATAATATTTATGTTCGTTGTATTTCTTCTTGCTTGTTTCAATTAATGAATTAATTTATTTTTATTATTTTTATTTTTAATATTATTATTATTATTTTATTTATTTATTTACTTATTTATATATATAATTTTTTTTTTTTTTTTTTTTTTTTCCACTAAAGATACTATCTAGTCAAAATTTGACTTTGGGGCCAATGTTGGTGCTTCTGTAATGTGCAGGTTTTTGTTGACGCCACGGATCATATTAAGGGGTGGTGGCAGATCAAGGTTCGTTCTTGGTTTGGTCTGCCATAGTTCATGGAAACATGTTAATATATTTTTGAAAACTGATGGGAAGGGTGGGGATGGGGGGTGGTTTGATGGTAGACTCAACTGGTTTTGTTTTCAAATTTGTATGTTGTCTTATTTTGTAGTAATGCTGTTTGATACCTATGACTGACCTTAATATTCTAAGTTGTAATATTAATGGCCTAAATGGCCCACACAAAAGTACAGGTTTTCTGGATTTTTTGCGAAGGAGAAAGATTGATATAGTGTTAGTTCAAGAATCCCATTTGAAAGAGGAGGATGTACACAGGTGTAATAATAAGTTTTATGAAGTAGTATCTCATTCATCTTCTGATGCTAAAACCAAGGGTGTTCTAATATTGGTGCGGAGGACGTTAAATATTACTATTTTAGATAAAGGTTGTGATCCAGACGGTAGAATAACACACATAAAAACAATAGTGGAGAATAGGAATATTGTATTTATTTCAGTTTATGCCCCTTGTACTCCTGAACCTACTTTTTTCTCTGTTTTGTCTTCCTATCTTTTAAAATTTTCAGATTTTGAAATTGTATTAGGTGCAGACACCAATTCTGTAATGTCGCATATCCTAGATAGATCTGGACCAAAGGAATCACACTCTCAAGCCTTGTGTTCTGACAAACTTGTGGCAATGTGTAACCTCGTCTTCATTGGTGGATACTTGGCGTTTACTAAATCCTTCTGCTAAGTCTTTCACTTTCTTTTCTGCTACTCATAAATCCTATTCACGAATTGACTATATTTTCATTTCTACTTCTTTATCTTCAGCTGTTTGTGATGCCGATATCTGTTCCTTATCTTTGTCTGATCATGATGGAAATTTGTGCAGATTATCTTTGATCCCTCGACCGTCTCGTGCGACTAGATGGCGATTTAACCCTAAATTGTTACAAGATGAAAACTTCTGTAGTCAATTCAGAAATAATTTTGCTGAGTTTATTGAAATTAATCAAGGCTCAGTGGATGATCCACGAACACTTTGGAATGCAGTTAAAGGATTTATAAGGAATAACTCAATTTCATATGCCTCTTTCCTTCAGAAAAACAGACATAAAAAGATAGTTGAATTGGAATCACAGCTCCAGAATCTGACTAGAGACAATCAGCGTTGTTTCTCACACAATACACTCAGCAAAATCATGGCGGTTAGATCCGAGCTTAATTCATTACTGCGATCCAGGGCAGAATTCCTGATTCAAAGATGCAGGCAGAATTATTATTTTCAAGGAAGTAGACCTAGCCACCTTTTAGCTTTAAGAATACGTAACAGTGAAAAGTTTGCTAATATCTCAGCAGTGAAATCCCAAT
Source organism: Carassius auratus (assembly GCF_003368295.1). NCBI lineage: Eukaryota > Metazoa > Chordata > Actinopteri > Cypriniformes > Cyprinidae > Carassius > Carassius auratus. The sequence continues at coordinate 340,313 of NW_020527735.1, forward strand.
CCGGGCTCATTGTGACAGATCCAAAAGACATTAATATTTCTTTTCATTCTTTTTACTCTAACCTCTATACTTCTTCTGCTGTTGGTGACCCTGACACTTTTGCATCTTTTCTGTCCAACCTTGATTTACCTAGGCTGTCAGATTCAGACTCTGATTACCTGGCTGAACCGATTACCCTTCAAGAGCTGGAGTCAGCAATTCGATCTATGAACAAGGGGAAATCCCCAGGTTTAGATGGTATTCCTGTCGAATTGTATATTACTTTTTGGTCGGATTTAGGCTCCCTCTTGTTAGATATGATAAATTTTTCAGTTACTCAAGGTTCATTTCACCCGTCTATTAATATAGCTGTGATTTCTCTCTTGTTAAAAAAAGATAAGGATCCGACTTCCTGTTCTAGTTACCGACCTCTCTCTTTGATAGGGACTGATGTTAAATTATATGCCAAGGTACTATCTCGTCGTTTAGAGAAATATATGAACAGACTAGTTCACCATGATCAAACAGGGTTCATTAAATCTCGCTCAGCATCAGATAATTTACGCAGGTTATATCATATTATTAATTCAACTAATAGTTCGTCCTCCCCTTGTGCAGTATTATCTCTAGATGCAATGAAAGCTTTTGACCAGCTAGAATGGAACTATTTATGGGCGGTTCTACAGCATCTGGGTCTAGGATCAAGTTTCATAAACATGATTAAAGTTCTGTACGCCAATCCAGCAGCCTCTGTTCTCACAGGTTCTGTCTGCTCTAACCCATTCTTTATACATCGAGGTACTCGTCAGGGTTGCCCGCTTTCTCCTCTTTTATTCGCCTTATCTTTGGAACCCTTAGCACAAGCGGTCCGACTATCTGAAACTATTTCTCCCATAAGTATAAGGAATACTCATCATCATATTTCTTTATTCGCAGATGATATCTTATTGTTTCTGGAGAAGCCGTCACATTCTATTCCCCATGTATTGAATTTATTTGACCATTTTGGATCTCTCTCTGGGTTTAAAATTAATTGGAGTAAGTCATGTCTACTTCCCCTCAATTCTAAATTTGATCCCATTTCCCTTTCTGTATCTATTCCAGTAGTTCCAAACTTTAAGTACCTGGGGATAGATATTTTTCCTTCCCTGCAAGAAATTATTTCAAAAAACTATAGTAGTATTCTAGGCAAAATATCCTCAGATTTAGAAAATTGGTCTCGTCTTCTTACTTCTTTTCAGGCTCGTATATCGGTGATTAAAATGAATGTTCTCCCACGTATTAATTTCTTCTCTTCTATGATTCCTCTTGCTCCACCAGTTGGTTACTGGAACAAACTTGATGCATGTGTTTCACGGTATATATGGGATGGGAAACGTCCTCGTATTAAACTGACTACTTTAGAGCTGTACCCTCCTCCATCCACAGCACACACACAGACCTCCAGAGAATCATGTTGTTTACAATATTACACAAACAGACTTGTTTATGCTGCCTTCAGCACATCATAAAGGGATGGGGCAATCAGGGTGTGTTTTATTATTACACATTGTTACGATGGAAGATTACAGGTTCACTTTTATTGTGCATGTAGCCTATTGTAAAACGAGTATTTTCTGTCTTGTCAGTTAACAGATAAGGCGCTATAGTCCTTTAAAGAATTAGACAGCTGTAGAGCTTTAGCTGCAAACAGACACAATGTATGCTAGCCAGTGCACAGCTGCCTTTATTTATTCATCATGAATTGAATATGCGTTTTGCATGCGTCTCATGTGAATGTGCATGCAAGTGATGAAACGACAGTTCTGATAATCAGTATTTCAAGTCAACATGTGAAAGGGGCGGGATTACTAGCCCGAGCCGTGTGACAGGATGGTTACATTAGGTTTGAGATCCTAGTAAGAGTGTTATTGGTTATCAGCAAGGTTGGGTAGTTAAAGAAGAGTAGGAGGGTACTTGTGTTCTCACTCATTCTGTGCAGCTCTCGGTTCCTGCCGCTCATGGAGTTATCAAGGTCTGTGAGTATTGAGACAAGCTCTGTTAGTTTAGCCGGAGAGGGCTAAAGATATAGTGTTTGCTTTAGTGTGTTCAGGTATTTGATGTCTGTTTAAGTTTTATGAGCGTTTTTCAGGCAGTTTATTAAATGAAAACGCATTTTCTGTTTCCCCACTGTGCTTTTATATAAACTTTTATGGCATTTTCCCCAACAATTTGTCCTGATTTTTGAAATCTCTAAATTGTCTTTGCACTCACATTTTAATTTTTAACTTGGAGATCATAAATTGTAAAAGCAGCCAGGTGTATTCATTTGTTGAGTTTTCATTCTTGGGGGTGAGGATTTTGAGAATTTGTTGCTGACATTGTAGAATTGTTCCAGACTCTGTTTTTGATCTTAAGAGGGAGTGATTAATGAAGTGAATGTCCACTAGGGTCCATGAGATCTGATCTGATAAAGGGCTGAAAGCTTTGAATGGTCACTGGAACCTTATTTCTGTGACTCACTGTCTTTGGCCTGTCATTTTATTCCCTGAATTACTGCTCTTTGTTTTTTTAAAGGCTGTGTTCACAGAACTGAGTCTCTTTCCCCTCTTTTTTTCCCCCTTTGCAATTTATATTTGCCCAGATGCACAGTGCAGGAAAGAATGTTATTTTTACTTTGGGCGGGGAACCACACCAAAATTGTTCAAGGTATTGAAGGGGAATAACAACGGGCTGTGTTTGTTTTTGGGCTGCTGAAGCCTGCTGATTTATGGCTTGTGTTTTCAGAAGCGATCTCTTGTTGACATGTCCTCACTCACGGGGAGTTGGTTCTCTGACACACTGGCAAGAACAATAACAACAACAAACAATGTTTGGACTTGTCTGTTGTCATGGAGACAACACTCATCAGTGCTTACTGTGCCCCCGAAAGAGAATATTTACATTAATTTGCTGGCATGTTCTTTTCAGCCTTTGACATTGAAAATATTTCTGTGTTGAGAATCGAATGCATAGTAGGATTTTTTTTTTTTTTTCAAGCTCTTTCACAAGCAAATGGTTAATTTTTTTGTTAGGGTTTTTTTTTTTTTTATGGCAGTACTTCTGAACCTCATTTGTGTTAATTTGTAAAATGTACTGCTTCTATTTCTACACCAAGTTATTTTTATGGAAAATCTTTCCCAATGGTCTGTGGTCTACCTCACATGTATAGATATATGGTGTGTATACAGCATCGGATGCATAAATGCTTCTTAAAAGTGCTGATGAAAAGAGAGAGCACTGCTTTGCAATGGCTGGCAGTGGATCCCCTCTGAATCCAAAGTACCACGATTCAGCTGACGTGAGTTTGCGGTATGACACCAATAAACAATAAAAAAAACATAACTTTTTTTGTTGTTGTTGCATGCAACACACAGCCAACTATGAAAGCACCCATGAATCAGTTGCAGCTGTTACTGAATTAATCTGACTCGGTTACTGAACCGCAAGTCATTAATTTTAGTCATGTCTGGTTCTTAACTGAACCAAAAGATGCTAGGGCCTACTGGGTTTTGTTTTTTTCATGAGGCAAAATCAAACTAGTTATTATGACAGCATGTAATTAATTATACATTCCCCAAATTTTTTTTAAAATATACAAATAGTTATAATTGATAAAATATGTTACCGTAAATAATACTTAGCTTTTATAAATGTAATGAAAATTTTTAGACTAGTGTTTGCATTGTTTTGTCACATCTGTGCTGCATTAAAAAGTCTGTAAACTAGGGGTTCAACAGTATATCATGCCACAATGTATTGCAATACAAAGGTCTCCTTGGTATCGGTGCATAATAGGTGAAATTATATAATTTGGCTGCAGACTGCTAGGTGTTTTAGTAACTTTGAAAGAGCAAATATTTGGAAACCAATGCAATTATACAATATATAATAGAATTTAGTCACTATAGAAAACAGATCATCTTAAATTTCTTACAACTTCCATTCCCCTGTGAACGGAATGTGTGTTAATATCTAAGATCAGTGTAAAATCATAGTGCCAAACACAAAAGGACAGCTTAAACATTCTGCAGAATTTCTCGGTGTGTGTTCCATCAAAGAGAAGGTTATAAAAGTAAATAATGTCAAAATTGTACATTTTTGGGTGAACCATTTCAATTTTCAGGATTTTGGCCCACGATCATGCCCTCTGCGCGCGCGCACACACACACACACACACACAGTGTATGGGAATCTTGTGAGTACAAAAGTCGGTTGTTATTGTTCTCTCATAGTTGCAGTATCTCAGTCCAGCAATATGTTTATATGAGTCTGAACACAGACTTCTTTACTGGAAATTTATGTTTGTTTGTGTTTCACAGACTTAATTAAAATGCGATCTCCAGTTTTGTTTTTACAGTTGCTGTGTACCCCAGTATGTATTATTTATACGAATCTGTAAATGTGACTTTAATTATTCTGTTTATGTTTATTGTAAACATCTTAAAAGCAGCGAGAGAGAGAGAGATTGTGTGTGTGTGTGTGTGTGTGTGTGTGTGTGGTTTGAGATGTGGTAATTGCTTGAGGCCAAGTGAAGCATAGTCTAACTCATTGTGAATCCAGTGCATTTACATTTAAAACGCTCGGCTCTGTTGTGGGTATTTTTGTTTGTCTGTTTTTCGTTGGTAGCATTTGTAATGTCAGTGTTTGAGCTGCTGTCAACAAATGAATAATGTATTTGTCTTTTTAATCTTGACTGGTTGTTTGCCTCGGTTTATGGGCAAATTAAACTGAGATCACTGAAATGAATGCTTGTTAAAGACATTTTTCCAGTAGGCTTGGGGTTTGTCCTTGCATTTTAGGACCGAAAGCATTGTGGTTTTCAAAATTGGTTGTGTATTTGTTTACTTGGTCTTGTTGATGTTGTGTATTTGTTTACTTGGTCTTGTTGATGTTGACCGCTGAGGCCCAGAGGACTTGGAAATTATTCCCTGAATGTCTAAACGATAAAATATACAAAGAGGTCTGGCATAGTCTTAATCTGGTATCTCTTTTTAGCTTCAAAGTGTTTACCATCCTTGGGGAAGAGGATTGAAATTGGGTTTGTTGGAGAGGCCTTTGTTCTTGGAGTTTGTGATGTGCTTTTTTTACATCACAAGGTGTGCAGATGAAATGTTTCAAGTCGTGTTCAACTTGATGAAATCAATCAACCATTTTGAAAATGCTAATAAATGTCTCTTCATCCTAAAGGTTGACACAGTGTGTACATATTGAGTCAGATGCAATGTATGCAGTAGTGTAATCATGAACAAATGAGGCAACACTAGTAATATAATGAAACAGTAATTAACAAAACACATCTACCTCAAGCCATGTGCCGTACCATGTCTCCCAGATCCAACTGCAACTCTCCAGACACATTCACATCAAATGCTAATTCAGCCCTAGATTTACACTCACGAGACACTGCACTTATTCGCAATCACAAAACGACATTATTTGTGTGTGCTTTAAAGCCTTGCCAGGTTAAACATTTAATTTGCGTGCTGTTCTGACATTTACTTATTCAGAGTCGTATACCCGAAGCGTGCGTACACTAAAAGGCAGATCAAACAGAGCCTGATTACTTCGCCATCTTAATTATAGTCTGATTGTGCTAATACTGTCAAAAACACACAAGGTTTACATATAAAAACAGTTATGTCTTCATTGAAAGTAAACAGTTGAGAAAGAAATGGATGCGTGCAGCTCTTAAACGGACACTACTAAACATGCTGCCGATTGTCATTTATAGGTACAGTTCAACTGAGATTAATAATTCTGTCATTATTTACTCAGTCATATTGTACCAAACCTGTAAAAATGTTCTTTCATGTGCTGTACACAAAAGAAGATTTTTAAGAATGTGGGTAACCAAACAGTTACAAAACTGGTCCCCACTGACTTTGATAGTAGAGAAAAAATAAGGAGGTTACTGGGGACCAGCAGCTGTTTGGTGTCCCACATTCTTCAAAATAACTTATGTTCAACAGAAGAAAGAGACTCATTCAGGTTTAAAACAACTTGAGAGTGATTAAATGATGACACAATTTTCATTTTTGGGTGAAATATTATTTTAATAAAAATAAAAAAAAGAGAAAATAACTCTGCTCTTGACTGAAGAACTTTAATACAAATGTTAAATTTAGAAGTATTCAAATAATTTTTCACTTATCTTTTTGCACCAAATAGTCTTGATAACAGTAATAATTCAATTCAAGTTTATTTGTATAGCGCTTTTTACAATACAAATCGTTACAAAGCAACTTTACAGAAAATTGTTTCTACAATATTTAGTAATAGCTTATAAGTGAAAAATTTATATAAGACGTAGTCAGCCAGACGATGAACATTATTAATATTATTAATAATTAATAATTATTATATGATGCAGTCACACTTGTAGCAATATTTGTTAGTTCTGTTGTTGATTCAGGGTTAGCATCATCTGAGGTCCTCTGAGGGTCAGCATCATCTCTTCTCAGGTGTTCTGGATCCAGACTGGAGCTGGAGTGAAACAGTGTGTGTTAGGTCACCTTTAATGGGAAGAAAATGCATTTTCATCATAGACCTGCTTCTCTGTTAAATTCTGACAGTTCTGAATTAGTGATTAATATATATTAAATGGTTATTAGTAGGGCTGCACGATAAATCGCATGCGTTTATCATGCTCATCTTGTCAGTAAATCCAGTTCTGTGATTGGTAGTAAAACTCCAGCACATGCTTTCAGATGGAGCAGCATGTCCTACACAAGATGTTAAATAATGACGTGGTTGTGTGTGTGTGTAGGTGGCTGTATCAGTGGGGATGATCACTCCTCAGGCCATCACCCCTCAGCAGATGCAGCAGATCCTCCAGCAGCAGGTCCTGAGCCCCCAGCAGCTCCAACTGTTACTGCAGCAACAACAGGCCCTGATGTTACAGCAGGTACATACACATCAGTGCGGTACAGCTCCGCATCTGCAGCAACACAACAACCCAAAAAAGTATAATTTAGTGTAGTTGCTTACTAAAAGAGACTCGGGGCTGTGGTCCTCAACCTTTTTACTGGCCCCCTCCTTTTTATATTAACAGAAACTGGGAGTTTTGCTTTATTTATAAGTTTCAGGAACTCCTGTCTCGCATTATAGCTATATCTAGTGTAGTTGTGGTCAGCCGGGTTGTTTTGCTGTGCCACATACTGATACCTAGAGAGCAGAGTGGCCAATACAATGCCAATCAAGTTAACAATCAGTTATTTTACAAAACATTTACTCAATCTTGTTTAAAAACAGAAAATGTGCATTATCTAATGGCACAATTGACTGCCACTTCTGTTCATCAGCCAAGCATTCTCATTATTTCTGCTGATGTGATCTCAGAATGCCCAAATTTCAGCTTATTTATTGACCTGGTCGAGATATTGGTCTTTCACTTGTGTGTGAAATACCTTGGATTGATAAGTGACTCGTTTTCGATGTTAATGTTTTCTCAGCAACAGCTTCAGGAGTTCTATAAGAAACAGCAGGAAGAACTCCACCTGCAGCTCCTGCAGCAACATCATGCTGGGAAACCCAGTAAAGAGGTAACAGCATCACAGTACATCCTAGAGGACCATCAGAGCAGTTTATTACATTCTGTGCCAGCTTTTCACTTGACACATTTCTGTCTTTTGTTGGCTTTGTGTTGACTGTACTGTGATCGAGTGAAAACACCGGCTGTGGTGTCTGCAGCTTTACTCACTTGAGTGAAAACGCCAGCTGTGCGATGATGCTGTGAGTGAATGAAGACATCAGCAGTGACTGTGTACTGTGAGTGTCAAGTGCCTATCTCTGTATTTCTAACAGCAGATGATGGCCCAGCAGATGGCTATACAGCAGCAGTTACTATCCGTTCAACAGCAGCACCTGCTCAACCTGCAGAGACAAGGACTGTTGTCTGTCCCGTCAGCTCTCACTGGTGCACTGCCTCAAGGTAAGAACACCTCACCGCCCCAAGACACGATGAAGCAGAATAAGACCAGTGGAAGTGTACCCCCTTAAAGAATGCATTGTAAGGATATTGGAGGTCACCAAGTCACTGTAGTATTGTTGCGAGTAGGCATTACTATTCAGTAATTGCAGTATTGTGTCAGATCATGCGGCATTCACTCCACTCAACTATTGCATCGTGAGTGGTTTATATCCTTGTAATATGCCAGTTTTCATTGAAGAGGAACACCTTTGGGCAACATTATAGGGATGTCCCGGTCAGGTTTTTTTTTGCCGTTGAGTCAGTCATTTGATGAGTCCCGATCCGATACTTCTATAATACATAAAGAATAAAGAAGAGCGAAAAAACAGATACAGGATGTTCAATAAATTACATTTTTAAATATATTCAAATACAAAACAGCTATTTTAAATAGACTGTTTTGCTGTACTTTGGATCAAATAAATGCAGACTTGGTGAACAGAAGGGACTTCTTTAAAAAACAGTAACAAGCTTACTGTTCAAAAACTTCTGACTGGTAGTATAGGCAACTTACATTTTTTTGCAAATTTTTAGCTTTTAATTGGCTTTGGAATCTATAAATGCTGGACAATAACAAATAATAATGATTATACTACAATATACTACAAACACTGTGTATCACATAAGGCAGAATAGTTTCTATACTGTAATAAATGCTATGTCAATTAGCACTGCATTGTTCATATACTTAATTTATCACCAGCTGGAGTCTACAAAGGAAAAAATAAACTTATGCAAACACGAAGACATTAATATACGATCACGACAATAAATTGTTTTTCAAGTCATCTCCAGCTGGTGTTAAATAAAGTATATGAACAATGCAGTGCTAATTGAAGTCCCTTCTGTTCACCAAATCTGCATTTATTTGATCCAAAGTACAGCAAAACTGTAAGATTTTGAAATATTTTCACTAGTTCACGCGTTATTTTAACGTGCTCTCGCTGCTGCACCGCTTACACATGCTGTATACGCACTGCAAACGGAGTACGTGTGAACCTGGGCAACAAATATATTTCAATACCTGAGGCACTGCTACAGTGCTACAGCTATGACTAATGCATGGCAAAAAAGAAAAAAAAAATTCACCAGACACGGGATTGATTTATTTATTTATTGCCATATGTCTAGACATTTTGTCACACCTTTACTTAGTGATTATCTTGACTCATGTCTGTTCTAGAGGCCTGTTGCAACTTTTTGATAAAGCTCTAATTGGTTTTCTTTTGGAAATATGTTTCAAATTCCTACTGAATGCATTTATGACTGTAAAGCTGTAAAAGATCAAAATCATGATTAAAATCAAAATTGATCAAAGAAATCGCGATAGTTTTTTTTTGTCCATAGGTTGTACAGCTATGAATTTTAACCAAAGAGTTCATAGTCGATTCTTTCTTTCGGGAGACAATAGCCACGTTTCCACTGCCCGTCAGGCATGCTAGTCTGTGGCAGTGCCTCTCGGGTCTCCACAGTCCCTTCTGGGGCTTGATCGTGTCTTGTTAGGGCTTCCTTGGGGTCAATGGCCAGGGTTTTTTGGCCCGTCCAATACCTCGGCCAAAGTGAGCCAGCTCGGGCTTTAGGAGTTTTTATGAACAAAGGCGGGGTTTCTCCAAGTCTGGAGAGCGCAGGCGACGTGGATCATTTCATATAGTTTAACAGCTGTAACACAAGCATTAAAGACTAAAAATTATTTTAGCTCAAAACTCACTTTCAGGTAGCAGCGAGTGTTTGAAATAACTTCTGTTTCAGATCATATGTGGATTATGATCATCATACAAGGCAGAACTATTTCTATAAGATGCCAAAGATTCTGTGCGACGCACTCTCGCCATTACCATAGTAAACATAGTAAATACGACTCTTGAAGAAATCAGACAAATCACATGGGCTATCACAATTGTGTGTTTATTTAGTTACATATCTGTCGGCAAGTCTCGTCTTTATACCTGACTGTCTGATGTTCATATTTTCTTTGTATATGCCTTAAAATATATAAATAATCATAGTTTTTTTTTTATGTAAGTATATGTAAATATAACCGTGTATTAGGAATGAGAGGGCTAAAGCTATTCAGGTCGTATATTTAATGGAAAAAAATACAGAAATGATCATTCTAAATGTAATTGATATTTTGTCTATCTGTTAAAACAAACCTACCATAAAACTTACTGACCCTTCATTTCTATGTAAGTGGGCAAACTACCCTGATAAAATCACCAGAGTATCAAATAAATATTTTCCACTACTGTAGAGGTCTTATTAGTTTCTAGTGATCTAATGAATGCAGTGTCTCACTCACAGGTTTGATCCCTGCTGAGCTTCAGCAGCTGTGGAAAGAGACGGCAGATGCACGGCAGGAGGAGAAAAGTAGAGGAGACAAGTCCCCCTCTCCTCCCAAAACTCAGACGCTCAACCACCACTCCAGCACTAATGGACACCATGTGCACCGGCCCAGCCGGAGAGACAGGTACTTAATTTCTTGAGCAAATATTTTATTGCATTCAAGCATGTGCCGTTTATTTAGATTTAGCCAGAAATCACATGTGTGTTGTTCTTAAGAATACTGTGTTAATATTTGAATGGTGAATGAACAACGGGAAGCACTTTGGTAGAAGGGTAATCAACTCCCCAAACGCATCCCATGTGAGATTAATCAGACACAACATGAATGTATTACAACATACATTTGCACAAAAATGCAAATGCACAAGTTAACTTGACCCTGCTAGTCAGAATGTAGTTGTCGATGCACTCTTTCAATAATAGCACACTAAAACACCGGCAACAAGAGTCACAAATAATTTACAACCATTTCTCTTTCAGTAGTGTTCTCTTTATATGATGATTTTAAAATATTCAGAATTCAGAAGAAATGAATACTTTTATTCAGCAAGGAAGCTTCAAATCAATCAAAAAAGACAGCAAAGACATTTGTTACAACAAAACAAAAATCTAATAATGCCCTTCTTTTGAACTTTTCAAAAATTGATCAGGGTTTCCACAGAAATATTAAGCAGCATGATTGTTCTCAACACTGATTATCAGAAATGTTTGGTAACACCTTACAATAAAGTTCAGTAGTTAACATTAGTAAACTACTTTAGTTTACATGAACTAAGCATGAACAACTGTTCTACAGCATTTGTTTACAAAGATTAATAAATAGTTTTAATACATGTGGTGTTTATTGTTTGTTCATGTCACATTAACTAATGGAACCTTGTTGTAAAGTTTTACCAAAGCATTTCTTGAGCAGCAAATCAGCATATTAGAATGATTTCTGCAAGACATCTCGTGACACTGAAGACTCATGGTTAATAGCTGCTGGAAGGTTTGCATTACAAGAATAAATGACATTTTAAAATGTATTTAAATCAATATATACTTGTCAATATCATATTAGTCTTAAAATGACAAGATTAGAATTATTTTTATTGCATGGAAATGTAGTATTTGACAACCATTCAAACCAGTCAGGTTGTATTGTATGTATTGGAAGAAAACTGTAGACAAATGTCAAGTGTCTTAAAAGGCATTTGTCTTTGTGGCAGTGTGAAAGTTGACAGTCTTTGTCGATGCATTCCCTGTGGGCCTATACACACATGAACACACCTCCATCTCCTTGTTTGTCGAGGTCTAAACCTGTTTGTCTGTATGTTTCAGGAACGTGTTTGGCAGAAGCACTTGACTGTTGTCAGTCTTAAAACACTGACCGTGTGAAAGTTACCTATATATATTGCTGCATGTAGACATGCTTGAACTTGTTCCTGCAAAACGATCCGAACCCATTACTGGAGAAACGGGGTTAAGAACCAGCAACCTTCTGGTTGCCCAGCCAGGAGTCTTAACCGCTACACCACACTACCCTGTTAACAGTAAATGCTCAGATTGCAGTAGGTGCCATTGTGTCCTAGTGTTGAATTGATGTGGTCTGTATTGTCAGCAGAGCCCTCCTATGAGCCGCCTGTGATTGTTTGTATGATATTGGTGGAGGGTGAGAGCTCAAGGACTGTGTGGTCAGTTTCATGTGTCATGTAAACTCCTGGCCGCCAGAGAGACGCCTGCAACTAAAACCTTAAGTGCAGCCGCTGGCACCAGAGAGAAAATCCTTCACCCCTTTTCAGAAGATCACAGCATGCAGGCATTGTCTACCCGTCTCTCCTTGTGGTTTACTGAGTGACATGCAAACAAACTCTCCCATTGATGGAGTGAGGGATGTAATGTAATCAATCCTTTTAAAATCTGCTCTGCTCCATCTTTATCCGTGTACTACTGTAAAGTTCCCCTCTGAGTGCTTGTCCCTGAGAGGCGAGCGTTTGACATTGGGCTGGGATCTACAGAGCCCCATATGTAAGAACAAAGAGTTCATTTGCACATATTTGTTTTATTGTGTCTGCTTGGTGGCTTATTTGGTTGTTCAGTGTGTTATAAGGATGGAAATAACAAAGTCTGTTTTAATTTGTCAAGTGTGAGTCATCTGCCTAGGCTGGGGTTGTGTTGAAAAAGAAGTGATGCCCCCTGTGGATGCTTTCTCTCTTTGTTTTGGTGTTAGGGAAGAAATCCACTGGCAAAGACACACAGGGCTCTCTTAGGCGAGAGAAGGTCATAGGTCAAAGGACACAACCTCGCTTGATCCCAAACAAATACAACATTTTTGGCATTTTTCCAAATGCAAATCTAAATCACTTTCTCAAATAGTCCACTGTTTGATACAAAATTCTAAACGTGTCCGGCTACTTTGTCAGCTGGCTGTGAGGCGAAGTATAGAGCTCTATGAAAACAAAAATAAATACATAAGAAATACTGTGCTAAAATGCTTTTCATTAAAAATGTGGGGCCTTAAACAAGTACTTTTATTCTGCAGGGACAGTTACGGTAAATATATTTATAATGTTACAATAGATTTTTATATAAATAAAAATGCTGTTCTTTGGGACTTTATTCATCCTGGAAATAATTTAACACTGTTTCCACAAAAATAGTAAGCAGCTCAGCTGTTTTTGTCATTGATAATAAGAAATCAGATTATTAAAGGTCCCGTTTTACGCGCTTTTTTTTTAAGCTTTGATTGTGTTTTACAATGTGCAATATAACATGTGTTCATGTTTCGCGTGTAAAAAAACACAGTATTTTTCACACAATTCACTTATCTGTATACCGCTGTTTTCACTGTCACAAAAACGGGCTGATGACTTACTTGTTCTATGAAGCCTCTCCTTCAGAAATACGTAACGGGTTCTGATTGGGCCAGCGGTTCCTGTGCTGTGATTCGACAGCAGCTGAGGGGAACTGCTCCATCTTTCAAGAATAATCTTTGTGCAAATCCGGCATTAAACCGATTGAGATTTAGAAAGTTGTCCTCAGCAAGCTGTCCTCAGCAAAATGAGCTGCACATGTGCATTATAATGTTCGGGAACCGAGTTAAACATAAATTGTAACCATTAAACTCAAAGTACAGCGTTCATGGGAAGCCCAAACAAAGAGGATTGGACTCCAAGATAAAAAAAAAAACAGCGTTTCAACGACATGGCGACAAACACAAACGCAGCTCTTCCTCTTCTCCGTCGGAGCGCAAAAAGGCCACGCCGCCTGTTTGTGAATTCATGTGGTTAGTCAAAAAAACTGTTTTAGTGATGTCATTAATACAGGAACTAGAGGGCTGTAGTCCAAACGGGTCGTTTTTTGTAGGCGAATTCTCTTAAAGGGGCACTAAGTAGGAATTACTCCCATCTAGTGGTGAAATTGTATTTTGCATTCAAACTAATTTTTCTCTCCAGCGCCTCGCTTTTTCAAATGCGCGTTGCATCTACGGTAGGCGATATGTACCAAAAAGCTTTGACAGGATGTCTTCTAATAGCACTTCTTCGAGTTTTCCTTCAGGTGAACAGGTGTGTTATTTCAAACAAACTGCAACATGACAACTAACAAACGAATGTTACAGTATGAATTACTGACTGTGGAAAACATGAAATATTGTAATTATTTGTTATGTCTTCTTTATTCGTTATATTTTCTGAATTATGTGCATTGTTAGATGTCATCATCAAACACTGACTTACCTGTCGAGAAGAAAACTGGCCACTTCAGCGTCTCTTTTGAAATCTTTATCAAGCATTAGCTCTTTCCACCTAGAAAAAGCTTCCCCGACATTAACTCTTGTTTTCTGTAATCTACGGTCACGTTTCCTTTTACGTTCTATTTTTGACTGTTTTGGCGACTATGTTTTCTTCTCCTGTGGCGCGGCATATGTATGGTCCATAATAAGAATGCAAGCCAGACTTTTAAACTTGCCGGTGCAGTTTCAAGTGCCTCTCACTGCTCTGCACCTGCGTTTCTGGCTCTGACCGAAAATGCATTGTGGAAACGCGTTGGCTTAGTACTTTTTGTCCCTCTCTGCTATTATAGTTTTGCAAGATGGCGGAACTACATGGAAGCCTCCGTCGACCTACCTACCCGTCCCATGTATATAAAGATAATAAATTATTCATTTACAAGGATTAGTTTAAGCATTGGCATAGGTATTTGTACACCATTGAGGGCATATTTATGAATAAAAATATTGATTTTAGATAATAAAATACCTAAAAAGTTACTTATTGTCCCTTTAAATCAAATATCTCGCTTGGCATTGAACTTTGAGCTTTAGAATTTTACAGATATTATTTATACTCTAACAACAACATTACACACTAACTAAAGTTTAAAACATGGAATCACGAAGAAAAGGACCTTTAAAATCTTTTCTAAAGGATTATGTGACAACGAAGACTGGAGTCACAATGATAAATGACATTTTATAAATTAACTTTTTTGATCAAATAAATGCAACCTCGTTGAGCATAAGAGGCTTTTTTTTTTTCAAAAACATATCTTGCCGACCCCAAAAGGTAGTTAAAAATACTTTTAAAAAAAATAAATAAACAAATAAATAAATAAAATAAAATAGCCATAGGGGGAGTCACATTATAGTAATGGTGCTGCATTAATGGTCAGCATTTAGGTGGGCCAAATTCTGAAAGAAAAAAAATCTGTTATCTCAAGAAACTGAACACACTGTGATTCATCCATCACAAGATGCATCACAATATCAAAATATTGTGATTGAAACGTGCCAGTCGAGTGGAAAGACACTTGGTGGAAAGCATGAATCTGCAGTATGTTTCTCCAGCAGTTTGCATCAGCATTTTTTCCATGCCTTACTCTTAGAAGCACCTTTGACCACATTAACTCTGGTTTCAGAATTTATGCTAATTTTCTTTTCTTCCTTCTTAATTTTTTTAATGAACTATAGGAAATATAATTAAATGATTGCAAATACCTAAAAATCTTGATTGCCATATTAAAGTATTGAAGCAAAATGAAAATGTCATTGTTAAATTGGCTTCAATGGTCTAATTTTATTATTATATTCTTTGAATTTTTTGGTGAAAGATGACAAACATGTTCTAGACAGGTTTTGTGAGATGAACAACAACTTGATATCATGTATCCCAAATATGAGACATTGCTCAAGAACAAGTGAACGTTTTTTGAGTTGAAATGGAAGAAGCAGAGCCCCATGGGTCACATAGATACAACATACTACACAACAGTGGCATTGTCCAGTGCAATCCTGTATTATTAACCTGTAAAAAAGTACTTAACAGGTACCCAGAACTCAAAACAAGTTTCAAATTCTGTATCGGTTATCTGTTTTTGCTTCAGTTCTCAGGAGAGTCATTCCCAGAGCGCCCATCCTTTATACAGCCACGGCGTATGCAAGTGGCCAGGCTGTGATGCCGTGTTCGGAGACTTCCAGTCATTCCTCAAGTGAGTCAACAGCCCTCATCCGCTGCCTTTTATTATGCTGTTTGTCCTGTTTGCAGATCTGTGAGGAGGAGTAATCTAATTATCATTTCTGAGTGAGCCTGCTGCCTTTTTACAGCTCTTTTTATGTGGTTCTGTCCCTTTTACTCTTATGTTTACTTGTTTTATACTTTTGCCCTTATTCACTCCTTCCACTGTCTCTAACCTCCATTTACTTGTATATATGTATATTGCACCCATATCTCTTTATTTTCTTTCCATTTCCTTCTTTCTCTCTCTCTCTCTCTCTATTGCCAAAGCATTTAGATACAGAATAAAATATAAAATATGATTACACAATCAAAGTAAAAGGAGATAGCGATTATATACAATTGGAAATATCAAATAAAAAGGTTGAATACAATAAATTATCCCTTTCGTATGGTGTGTATCGTGTACAGTACAGACCAAAAGTTTGGACACACCTTCTCATTCAAAGAGTTTTCTTTATTTTCATGACTATGAAAATTGTAGAGTCACACTGAAGGCATCAAAACTATTAAATAACACGTGGGATTATATATGGAATTATATACATAACAAAAAAGTGTGAAACAACTGAAAATCTCTCATATTGTAGGTTCTTCAAAGTAGCCACCTTTTGCTTTGATTACTGCTTTGCACACTCTTGGCTTTCTCTTGATGAGCTTCAAGAGGTAGTCACCTGAAATGGTCTTCAACAGTCTTGAAGGAGTTCCCCGAGAGATGCTTAGCACTTGTTGGCCCTTTTGCCTTCTGTCTGCGGTCCAGCTCACCCCTAAACCATCTCGATTGGGTTCAGGTCCGGTGACTGTGGAGGCCAGGTCATCTGGCGCAGCACCCCATCACTCTCCTTCTTGCTCAAATAGCCCTTGATGCCTTCAGTGTGACTCGGCAATTTAAAGTCATTAAAATAAAGAAAACCCTTTGAATGAGAAGGTGTGTCCAAACTTTTGGTCTGTACTGTATATATATTTCATTCTCTCCAAGTATATAGAGTAGTTTCTATATAGAGAGTAGAGTCATTTAGAGACAAGAATGAACGATTCAAAGCTTCAAACTGTGGGCAGAATGTTTCTCTTGTAGTGCTGTATTTGGGGCAGACCAGAAGGAAGTGTTTCTCATCCTCTGTTTGATTCAGCTCACAGTGTTTGCACAGTCGCTCTTCTCTCAGTAGCCAGAATTTTTTATGTCTGCCGATCTTTATTTCCAAATCATGATCACGGAGTCAATATTTTGAAGGGATTTTCATTTACTGTCTTTTAATTGCTTGAGTGATAAGTAATTTGCCAGTTTTGTGGTTCTGTTTAGGACCGAATAACACTGGAGCTTGGTGTCAAGTAAGTTTCTGAATGTTGGGGTTGTGATTGGAGTCAGATTCAGTTTGGGTTTCATTCATCAGTTGAAGCACAAGTGTCTTTAGAGGATGAGACTGTGGGGAGGGCTTTATATTGAACAGATTGAGTGTCAGATTGAGTCAGGTGATGATAGAACTGAACAGCTTTTTTTTGTATTTCAATGTCTTAAGGGGTATAAGCCTAGTTCAGTCCTACAGGCATTATTAGGATGTTTTTGGCAAATTCCAATTGTGTTCTTTCTATAGCCCCTTCACGTCAGACCCAGAACATTTTTCATATTGCCGGAACATTGCTGGGTCGCCTTCTGTGTGCAAGCACAAGGGGATTGATTCCCGCATTGAACCCGGGTCGGGGACCTAGTAACATTGCCGGGTTCAGTACCGGGACGAGTGCTGTGTGAACAAAAGCCAGATTTAATGCCGTGTCGTAGTGATGATGCAGGTTATTACGCGATTCTTTTACTACTGTTTTGAAGGAAGATCAACGTTCGCAACAGAAAAATATGTGCAAACTGTAATGAAGCAGAGATCAGTTAGTTCCTCACTTTCCGCGCTGACGCAGATATCGTTCGCTTGCTTCAGTGAAAGTATAACGTGCCTAATGTTTTCGACTCGTACATTACACGTCACGCCCTGATGTCACGTGTCGTTACGGGATCTTCAAGGGTTGTGTGTGAAAGCACGCACATATCCCGGGTCATCACTGGCAGTGTGAAAGTGCACGTCTAGCGACCCGGGAACAATTGTGGGAACACTTTACCCCTGTATTTGCCGGAACTGAAGTGGGGCTTATTAAACTTTTATCCCAGTTTTCAAATTATAATATTTGTCCCCAAATATCACTCCCATACAGTAGGATTGGGTTGATGATTGTGTGATATAATTTAATCCATGTTCTAATTAGTAGTTTTAATTGGCCAAACCGTGCTCTTATGGCATAAAATGCCCTCCGTGCCTTCTCATTGAGGGCCTTCACACTTCTCTCTCTCTCTCTCTCTCCTTCCCTCTCTTTCTCTCTGTCTCTCCCCGTCTCTCTCTCTCCCTCAGCCGTGGGGCCCCTCAGGGTTGTGCTAAGTTCACTGATAAAACAGAGTGCGCATGGTGATCCTGGCCATCCCTCCCAAAACAAACAACAGGAGGATGTTTATCTGTGCCCCTGACCCCTGATCCCAGTCCGAGGCTCGCCCTGTCTATTGCCACAACACTGCCTTTGTCCCTCAGCTCAGGCACAGTTGCACTATTAAAACTTTTTCCAGACTCTCACATCACACTGAGATTCACACACAAAGGTGCTTAGCCTGCGTAATAAGCATTCTGCATTCACAAATATTATGATGCTGTAATCATGGAAATTGCCTTACTCCAGTATTTTCAGAAGGTTAAAATATCTCCCTCTCTCTTCATTCAATTGCAAATTCAATACTTTTATTGTCAAGAAGACTATTGCATGGATATATATACTCATAAACATGGTTGGAGTGTTAAAGAAATGCATTTTTGCTGATAATTTTGTTTGTTAGAGGAGTTGTTTGAGGAAGCAGATTTTCTTTGAATACAGCTCCCTCCCTATCTCAATGGTAGTATTGCATCCTAAACATTCATTTTGTTTAGTAATGAGCGATTTACATAAAGATCATTCTTTTAAATTGATTGTTTTTAAATATTTATATAAAATTAACATTGCATGTTTGGGATTAAAAAGCTAAAGTGATGTTCACCTTATTTATTCCTTCTTTTTCTAGCTTGTACTTATTTGAACAATGTTTAAAACTTGGTATTACAAGCACTTTGTGTGTCTGTTTGCCTCTTTAAGAAGAATCGCCTTGTGCATCCTCCAGTTTTAATTCGATTTTATTAAAATGGATATATTCCTTGAGCAGCAAATCAGTATATCAGAATGATTTCTGCAGGATCATGACTGGAGTAATGATGATGAAAATTTCAGCTTTATATCACAGGAATAAATTACATTTGAAAACATTCAAATAGAAATTTACAAAATTGTAATATTTCGCAATATTTCAGTTTTTACTGTATTTTTGATCAGTGTGTTTTAATGACAGGTCTTGTCTGTATATGTGTGTTGTGTTGTTCAGGCATCTGAACAGTGAACATGCTCTGGATGACAAGAGCACAGCGCAGTGCAGAGTTCAGATGCAGGTGGTTCAGCAGCTGGAACTGCAGGTACGGCTTTACCAACATACATCACACTTGTTTTTGCTCCAAACTAAACTTGTTCTTGATATGCTGTATTTAATTCTGTTTTGCATGTAAATGAACATCCTGCTCTAATCTGAGCTCGAATCGTTTTCCTGTTCTGTATGTGCTGCATGTAAACATTAAGAGAAACCATGTGAACGCTAGACAGCAGAAAGCTCCAGGTTTATCAGTGGTACATCTCTGTTGTGTTTGTGTTTGTCAAACAGCTCGCTAAAGACAAAGATCGTCTCCAGGCCATGATGGCCCACCTCCATGTCAAGTCCACTGAGCCCAGACCTGCCCCTCAGCCAGTATGTCACTGTTTGATTAAACACATTTCTGTAGTTCTGAAGACACACTTAAGATTGCTGGCTGAATTTTAAACGTTATTTGTTGTTATTAGGTGAATCTGGTGTCCAACTTCACGCTTGCCAAGGCAACCATTCCCAAAACCAGTCCCACTATGAGTCTTTCCCAGAGTGCCACAGCCCCGTCTACACCCCTCACGTCACTCCCCCAGATGCCCTCTGTCATCATACCCACCAGCCTGCACAGCATGGGTCCCATCCGCAAACGCTACTCTGACAAATACAACATAGCCATGGACCAAGGTGAGATCGGTGACCTCTGACCTCCAGTCTGTGTCAGAGACATTAGTGCAGTCACTGTAGTGCAGTGCTCAGGGCTCTACAGTAAGAATGAGTGAGAGAGAACTGAGGCTCAGTAGAACAGTCACCTGTCGAGGCTCTTGCACTTTCTGTAATCCACATGATTTTAAGTCATAAATAAAATTTTCAAAGAGTAAATATTCAATACAAAAATGTTCCTGCATAACCATAACGTTTGTTGTATGTTTTTAAAATGCACTGAGCATTTATATTTTGCACTTTGTTATAATAAAAACAAGATTGCTTGCATCTCGCCATGTAATATTTTTTTTCTTGGATACACAGCAAATTAATTCCAAGTATTTACATTATATAGTTTTTTATTTTTTTGAATATTTTATTTACATTTTTATGCATTGATTACTTCTTTTTAACTGGGTTTATGCTGCCATTTACCACATTGAAATCTGATGAATAATTGTAATATTTTTTTGCATGGACTTCAGATGTGACCTTGCCACCCTTGTATAAATAGCAGTACCATGGGTTTTACAGTTTTTATTAGAAATGATAGACTATAATAAATATATCTTTTATATATCCATATATTTTCTTGGAGCCAGTAAAAATATTATTATAGCATATAAAAATCTAAACTACAGTAGAAGCAACTAGATTTTATTTTCTTTTGTTTTTCTTTTTGTAATGTTTTGTAATGCTTTAATACTATTGTCTACTGTACTATTACTACTAAATGGTGTTTTTCCACTGCATGATACACCTCGGTTTGGGTTTCCACTGCACTTTGGTACCGCTTTAGAGGGGGCGGGATTGTAGACATGTTATAGTTCCTGCCGTGACCTCCTGAAAAACGTTTTAATTCCACGGCAGTACGGCTCACTTGGGACCTCCGCCGAGGTGGTACTGAAAAAAGTACCAGGTACTATACACAGTGGAAAGCCCCCCAAAAGCGAGCCATGGCCTTATGTAACCTTGCAGTGAAAAAAACCGGCAATAGATTTAAAACCCCATTTTCAAAGACAAAATGAGAAAATAGCTTTGATACATGAAGTGTAACCGACAGCCCCTTTTTTCCCATATCTCACAGATATTGTGCAGAATAAGGAGTTCTACCTGAGTGCTGAGGTCAGACCTCCATTTACATATGCAGCTTTGATCAGGCAGGTAAGAAACTATCATCTAGGTCTGCACCATCATTTCTGATCGGATGGCCAACAAACTGGAGATGATTTTTAATCTTTCATCAGTTGCCATATCAGAGACGCATGTTGCATCTTAAACAACTGTTCCCTTTTTTAACTACTAGGCCATTTTGGAGTCTCCTGAAAAGCAGCTAACACTAAATGAAATCTACAACTGGTTCACTCGAACATTTGCCTATTTCAGACGCAATGCTGCAACGTGGAAGGTAACTGAAAAGGCAGTCTTGAATGATTTCCTCTGACCTTGGATCAGTTTGTTAATTTATCCTGCGATCTCAGAATGCAGTTCGCCACAACCTCAGTCTTCACAAGTGTTTCATACGAGTCGAGAATGTGAAGGGGGCTGTTTGGACTGTGGACGAGCTGGAGTTTCAGAAAAGAAGGCCACAGAAGATCACTGGGTACTTGCAAATCTCATTGTGCAGATTTAATTCTTCTGAGGTCACTGTTCCTAATGATGCTGATATCTGTTTCTTCAGATCACCTCTGGCGAAGAACATCCAGTCCAGTCTGGGCCAGAGTCCTTCCCTGTCTGCTCTGCAGGTATGGAGTCATTCATACATAAACTAAATAGTCTTAAATAGTTTAGGGTCGGTAAGATTTTTAAAATATATTATAAAATGTCATTTATTCAGGTCAATGTTGAAAAACGTTGCTGGTTAACATGTTTGTTGAAACTTTGATAATTTTTTCCCAGGATTCTTAAATTGAAAGTTCAAAGGAACAGCATTTATTTGAAACATGTAACATTATCAGTGTCTTTGCTCTCACTTCAGTTTAATGCATCCATACTCCATACTTGGGAATGGTTGTGTATTTAACTGGTTTGTAATATCATAATGTCCTCAGGCAGCGATGGTGGACAGCAGTCTGCCCCTCTACGGCTCGGCGTCCATGGGAGCGTCCAGTCTGAAGGCTCTGGCCAGTGCACTGCATGAGGACATGAGTTCTCACGATCATGACGAAGGCTCCCACAGCGACTCCAGCCTGGAGCTCTCTCCTGCGCCCACACTGTGAGTCCACTCTCCCGCCTGTCTGATACCACTCACGTCAACACTGAGAACTTCTAATCAGTCACTGACTGGCTTATTGAAAGATGACATTTTGGGTAGGGTAAGATGGGGTTAGATGCCCCTCTTTAACTCTTTGGATGGAATTTTTTGGCATGCCCTGTTTTTGCTGTTGTACAGTAGGGGGCGCTATTACCCATCTTCTGAGAGAGGACTGAATCTTCTGATTAAAACACAGAAAGAATGCAAAACAGAAACAAGTAAATTAGCAAGATGATTAAACACTGAGCTGCATATAAATCAAAACTGCCTAACATTACCGAATGAAATAATGATCCAGGAAGTGCTTCAGGACTGTGTTGATATAATCAATCTACTCCATCTACAGGTCCTTCTCAAACAATTAGCATATTGTGATAAAAGTTCATTATTTTCCATAATGTAATGATAAAAATTAAACTTTCATATATTTTAGATTCATTGCACACCAACTGAAATATTTCAGGTCTTATATTGTTTTAATACTGATGATTTTGGCATACAGCTCATGAAAACCCCAAATTCTCAAAACATTAGCAAATTTCATCCGACCAATAAAAGAAAAGTGCTTTTAATACAAAAAAGTTAACCTTCAAGTAATTATGTTCAGTTATGCACTCAATACTTGATCGGGAATCCTTTTGCAGAAATGACTGCTTCAATGCGGCGTGGCATGGAGGCCATC
The DNA here is from genome assembly GCF_003368295.1 of Carassius auratus. Classification (NCBI taxonomy): domain Eukaryota; kingdom Metazoa; phylum Chordata; class Actinopteri; order Cypriniformes; family Cyprinidae; genus Carassius; species Carassius auratus. The sequence continues at coordinate 363,227 of NW_020527735.1, forward strand.
AGCCTGTGGCACTGCTGAGGTGTTATGGAGGCCCAGGATGCTTCGATAGCGGCCTTAAGCTCATCCAGAGTGTTGGGTCTTGCGTCTCTCAACTTTCTCTTCACAATATCCCACAGATTCTCTATGGGGTTCAGGTCAAGAGAGTTGGCAGGCCAATTGAGCACAGTAATACCATGGTCGGTAAACCATTTACCAGTGTGAGCAGGTGCCAGGTCGTGCTGAAAAACGAAATCTTCATCTCCATAAAGCTTTTCAGCAGATGGAAGCATGAAGTGCTCCAAAATCTCCTGATAACTAGCTGCACTGACCCTGCCCTTGATAAAACACAGTGGACCAACACCAGCAGCTGACATGGCACCCCACACCATCACTGACTGTGGGTACTTGACACTGGACTTCAGGTATTTTGGCATTTCCTTCTCCCCAGTCTTCCTCCAGACTCTGGCACCTTGATTTCCGAATGACATGCAAAATTTGCTTTAATCCGAAAAAAGTACTTTGGACCACTGAGCAACAGTCCAGTGCTGCTTCTCTGTAGCCCATTTCCTGCACACACCTGTGCACGGTGGCTCTGGATGTTTCTACTCCAGACTCAGTCCACTGCTTCCGCAGGTCCCCCAAGGTCTGGAATCTGTCCTTCTCCTCAATCTTCCTCAGGGTCCAGTCACCTCTTCTCGTTGTGCAGCGTTTTTTCCCACACTTTTTCCTTCCCACAGACTTCCCACTAAGGTGCCTTGATACAGCAGTCTGGGAACAGCCTATTCGTTCAGAAATTTCTTTCTGTGTCTTACCCTCTCGCTTGAGGGTGTCTTACCCATGATTGCGGTTTTGAGTAATGAGCCAGGCTGGGAGTTTTTAAAAGCCTCAGGAATCTTTTGCAGGTGTTTAGAGTTAATTAGTTGATTCAGATGATTAGGTTAATAGCTCGTTTAGAGAACCTTTTCATGATATGCTAATTTTTTTAGGTTTTCATGAGCTGTATGCCAAAATCATCAGTATTAAAACAATAAAAGACCTAATTTATTTCAGTTGGTGTGCAATGAATCTAAAATATATTAAAGTTTAATTTTTATCATTACATTATGGAAAATAATGAACTTTTATCACAATATGCTAATTTTTTGAGAAGGACCTGTATGTTCTGATCACGATTTTGAATCTGATTCAGGGATAGACCTTGACAAACACGATTGTCACAGCTTTTTATTCAGAGATGTTAAGCAGAGGCTCTGTTCTTTCCTTTGACATATTGCGTGTCAACAAAATATTTGTAGGCCATTAAAAAGTTTTGTAAAAATGATCAGAAATGCTGTCAGCTTAAAAAAAAAAAAAGCTGGCAGGGGAAAGAGTTAAAGGGGGGGGTGAAATGCTCGTTTTCACTCAATATCCTGTTAATCTTGAGTACCTATAGAGTAGTACTGAATCCTTCATAACTCCAAAAAGTCTTTAGTTTTATTATATTCATAAGAGAAAGATAGTCTGTACCGATTTTTCCCGAAAAAACACGACCGGCATGGGAGGCGGACGCACTAACAAGGAGGCAGAGATATTTTAAGCAGTTTTACTCACCATGGGAATCCAACTCTTTAACAGTGTAAAAAACTCAGTATGCATGAAATAGCATTTCACCCCCCCTTTAAGACCAATGTGATTTACTTTTAAGAATATGCAGTTGAGTGACGCATTAGTGGGTGATTAGAATGATGCATAAGCCAGTGCGTTATGTCAATGTGTATATGTCATGATAGCAGCCTCTGGTGTTCAGTTTGGACCCGGTTGACGTGAGCGGTCTGTGTTCACAGCCATCAGTCTCAAATTAAAGAGGAGCAGATGGAGGCCGAAGACTATAATGGCTCCATGTCTCCGGAGACAGAAGACCAGCACAGTCCAGACACCAACCACAGCGAGAAGTACACCGAAGAGCAGGACTCTGCCTGCCAGCCGGGATTCTCCTCGTCACCTCACTCATACCACTAGTGAGATCCTCGCCCGTCCATCGGCCCTCCTTTATCTGACCTGTGCACCATCAAACTCTGAGAAAGCTGATGCTGAAAACTTACAGCTGCAACTTTTCCTTTTGGGAACAACCGTTTATTTATTGTTTAATGTACCTGTTTCTGTTGTATGCAATGGTTTGACCTCACTGGTACTAAAGGGCTCACCCATCAGCTTGCGGAGGACAAAAGAGGGCGCTGTAGGCTACACATCATCTTTGGTTTGTTATAAATTAAACACTACGGCACCTGAACTCAATCAACTGCTTACCTGTAAGGGAAGATGGTTTCCCTGTCAACTGAGGAAGATTCAGTCCTATCAATTTTTAAGCTGTCTGTGATATATTTAGCTGTCCACAAGATCTGTTCAGTGCAGCTGTGAATGCTGAATGAAAAGCTCTGTATTGTAAATGCAAGTTTGAATCACCTCTGCCTGAGATACTGTAGGGTTAGTCGCCAGTTCAAGGGGCGCTGAGAATATTTGGATGGGCGGCCCAGTGAGGCTGTAACATAGAGGACCTGACGATGGCCCCGGTTGCTGTGATGGTAACATGTCGCCTTAAATTTTGGGCTGCTTATTGGTAGAATGGAAAATTAAATTGTGAATGTCTATCTTTTTTACCTCTGTTTTTTCCAGATAAAAACAAAACCAAAGGGGAACATTTTATAAACAGCACTTGATGAATGTTTTTTTTTTTTTTTCAATCTTAGTTTTTGATTTGTTTTTCACTGTGTACAGAAGGTTACTGTATTTTCATTATCCAAAACATTTACCCAAACAAAAGTCCCAATCATCCGATTACTAGTAAAGCTGAACCAAACACTTTCTTCCATATTTGAGAAGAGTGAAAAAAAAATATATATATATATATATATATATATATATATATATATTATTATAAAAAAAAAATTGACAAGTTTTTCTGTTGTAGAAAGAATCAACAGTTACCAAAGATTGTCCAATTTTCTTTTTTTTTTCTTTTTTTTATGTTGTGTACCCCGTTGCCATTGTCCATTTTAATATGGTCAAGACTAAAAAGTCTTCACTTGAGTGGATCCAGTAAGTATAGGGTGTTTAATGTCACAATCCTGACATTTTGAGCATTTTGAAACTAATCATTTGATCTGACAAGTAGTAATTTCTACCGCAGAGAAAAGCATGGATGACAAGGAAATAATGCATCATTTTTGACTGAATAACTTGTTACACATGTCCAAAAGAAATAGATGACATCTGTTTCAAATCAGCTATGTCAGTTTGTTCAATACATCTGAATAAATGCCTTATGATTAATAAATTCTTGTATAAAAATGTGAAAAAAATATGGTGTCAGTTTTTTCCATTATACATAATTTTAAATATCTAAATTTGAAAAGTATAAGTATTTCCATTTATACAAACATAAATATATTAAGAGTTGAAGAACCGTGCATTAAATGCACTACAAAAGGGTACAAAATGTTAATAAACATTAACTGAGAAGGAGTGTGAAAATGAATGAAAAACAACAAAAGTGTGTGTGTGTTTGTCTATATATCTAGGAAAAGAATAGTACGTTGGAACTTAATTCACATCATGTATTCAGATTTGGTACCATGACTTTACATTTATTATATTTTTCACTTCTGCATACACTGAAACAATTACATATGGTAATAATAATAAAAATAAAAAAATCCTTCCATGTAGTCTTTCTATTTACTTTCAAAGTCCGCTGCATGTGTGAAAATATATTACTACATAAAAAGATCAATAAGAAAATACAGACTCCAATATATTAAAGTTGTCATAGACGTGTCTTGCTCTGTCAAAAACAGTCATAACTTGTTGACACAGGCCAGGAAAATAAATGGCACGGCTTAAAGTAACTGATCGAGTACATGGCCACATGTCTTTGGTTATAAACAGCTTCAGGAGATCATAATGAAAGAATGAACGTGGAAACGTCCATCTGTCCAATCAGTTTAAAGTCTGGTTACATTCCAATACAATGTTCTACTACACAGTACGGTAGGCAATGGTACAGCACGATGCGTGACGGTCAGCTGACAAAGCTATCGTTCATATACGATGTCTTGTGCATAATGTGGATGATTATGTACCACAGTCCGCCTTATTTTAAATTCTGTTTATGAACAGTGCATGAAATACACAACAAAAGGGGACAAAAATAAACTTTCTTCCTACTCTAAAGTTAACCAAATTCTCTCTGGGTAATAATCACATGACCATCAGCCTTCCATTATGACATCATACTACATGACAGTTAAATCTGGAACTCCAGCAGAGCAGAAGAGCTGCTCAGCATCACGACTACACCACGTCTGGTCCTCCATCTGTTTCTCCATCTCAAACGCTACGTAACTTTCCCTTTCATTCACAGACACCGGGCCAGATTCAGAAACTATGGAAGCTTGTTTCCACAAAAGGATTTATAAAAAATAAAAAGGTAATTGTGAGTTTTGCCATTTTGACCTTTTTCTCACAGTTCTGTGAAATAGTAAGAGCTGCAAGATATAAAATCAGAATTGCAAGCTATAAACAGAATTATGAGGTCAGAATTCTGTAAACATCTCACAACTCTGTTTGTTTGTTTTTCTCTGAACTGCTAGAAAAATGTCGGACTTGTGAGATAAAAAGTCGCAATTACCTCTATTTTTTTTTTTTTTTAAACTGTGGCTGAAATAAGTTTCCAATAGAAACAATGGCACCTCCTTTCCAGTTAAAAGGCCAAAAATAAAAAATGAAAATAAAAATGTTTTGGCTTTTGAATAAAATAAAAATTTTCGACCATAATTTAGTGTATGTCAAAACCCTAAAACCAAACTGAAATCAATATTCATAAACTGATGATTGTCATATTGCAGCGACTGTTCTCTGTGCAGTTCGTAAGTGAGTGCATTTAACAGATTTCTTTTATTCATGGGTCAGTAACAGGGCTTTTGTGCTGCTGCCTCGGATGTGTAACAATCCTCATTTACAAGTGACTTACAATCCTGTGAACACCAAAACAGCTCTAAAAAGGCAAAACCACCACAGACTGCTGGCTTAAGTTTGGTTACATTCTGTATATTTTGGTTTTAATGTGTATTGGCATCATGTTAGTCAACAGTAAAGCCTTGGTCCTTGCCAAAAATATTATGATGTCATGAAACCCTTGAACTTGACAGAAGGTGCAAAATGACAGTCTTGTGATGTGTGGCAGTGTACGTGAAGATGAAGCATCCTCCTCGTCCCCGGGGCCCTAGCGTCTCTGTGGAGCCAGCATTACTTTGTTAATGAAGTTGATGATGGCGGTCGCGGGCTGTTCGGGATCCAGCTCTGCAAAGAGATGGCACACATTCTCCGCCACACTGCCGGGCTTCTTGGCAACAAAACCAAACACTCTTGAGAGGAGACAGAGAGATACCAGAATGAACCACTGGGGATAATATATGAGTCAGACTTGACATCCAATCTAAGAGGAAATTACCGTGCACATAAGCACCTAATCAGATTCCTATCAGGAGCAACACAGTCCAGACAAAACACACGCATCACACAGACTTACTTAGAGGTCGTGCTGTCTGAGTTAGTCCACCTACGGCAGCAAGAGGGAGACAGAGACAAGACTGAGGAACAGACTCCCACACAAACACACACACACACACACACACACACACACACGGGATGCTGCAGCCACACACGAGCATGCTCTCAATACTCTACACAAGTACTGTGGATATTTAGTGTAATCTTGCACGTGAATTCCATTCTGATACATTTCCTTTTGCAATGATGCATGAAATCAAGTTTGTGTGGCTAGAAGTATTTGTGTTCATATACTTGTGTGGAGTATGTTGTGGATGTAACACACATTGCTTTGGGGCTTCATTTTGGAGCTCTATGTCAAATCATATTTTGCACCTTGTAACTGAGAAGCTGTTTTTAAAGGAATAGTTCACCCATAAATCTGACAAGTCTGTGTAGTAAGTCCATGATTAAAACAAAACAACTTCAAACCATTGCTTCTGGCTAAAATATGAGTACTTATCTATAATATTGCTTTGGCCAGTGAAAAAGGTGTATCGTCTGAATCAGGAGAGAAATATGCCCAAATGTGTCGTGGATTTTAATGTGAGAGATTTTTTTTTTTTACTGGAGGAAGAATTGATTTGGATTATAAACTCATGTTTCGTCTTGATGCATGCGTTTCTTACAAATACAGTTCTTCTTTTTACAAGACTTGTGGATTATTGTGATGTTTTTATCACTTCTTTCCGACGGCACCCATTCACTGCAGAGGATCCATTGGTGAGCAAATGACGGAATGCTTAAATTCTCCAAATCAATTGCCATGACGAAACAAACTCGTCTACATCATGGCTGACTTAAGGGTGAGTATTTTCAGCAAATTTACATTTTTGGGTTAACTATTCCTTTAAGTTTGCCCATAGGCCCGTTTTTTGTGCTCATGCAAATGCAAAATGCTATTTCCTGTAACATCTAGTTTATTGTTATTGCCTCAAATTCTTGTGCCATGAAAGAGCATTTACAAAATGTTACAGGGTTCAAAGTGATGGTTTAAGAAAAGACAAGTGTTTTGCTGAAAAGGCTGAGTTTGCATTTCCAAAAAAGCCCCAACGCTTGTGTTGAACATAAAACTGAAAATTATACACACATAAATGAGTAAAAAAAAAACATTTATGCACATACTGCACACACAGACAGAGCAGCCCACACAGAGTCATGCACTACCTGATTAGATTTCAGTGCTACTACTAGTTCTAGACAGGCAACTGTTACAAGAAAACTGAACGAAACTTAAAACAAAGCAAAACAAAACATCAAAAACACCATATATATATATAACAAAACTATACCTAAAAATGAAGACAGTTTTTTTTTATTTTTAATTGTTTTGGATGTGGAATGCACTGTAAACTTTGAATACTGTTGTAAGATGTCCCAATATTGTTGTAAAGAGTGACTGGACAGTCATGGGTAGATCAACAACAGTGCAACAGACTGTAATATAACAATGTAATAACAAATAACCATGTTTGAGAAACCAAGTAGAGTAGATATTTAAACCACTCTTTTACACCAGTCTTTCGCTTTTTTTCCACCACTCTCACCTCCTGTCTTGTGGGTCCACACTGCTGAAAGTCACGCTGCTGATTGGATAATGTCTCCTGAAAAACACCCTGAAACCCAGACCTCTCATAGTCAAACTCAGTGTGACAGTAACAGTCTGTTCTCACATTTCTATTGTTCAGGGAAAACTGAAAATAATATGGTTATACTTTTCAAAGGCAAAAAGTGGGATGAGTAGGCCTACCTGCGCTGACTGTCTGTCAGTGTTATGCCCTGGGCAGACACCTTAAAGTGAACCACTGTCGCAGAGGGCCGAGGGCTGCGTGACATTGTGGCCCCTGTGGCCTTAGCGATAGCCTGGGGTCCCGTGAGAGACTCGGTCTCAACTGAGTTCAGGTACAGCACATTGCAGGCTGAGGAGAGACTCGGAGGTTACAGACGTTACAGTTAGACGTAACACATGAGGACAGACGTGCTGGTTCACACTCACCTGCTCCCTGTTTCAGAAGGTCTGCAGCTGTACTCATGTTACTGACAGGCTGAACCTCCACGACTTCACCGATTGGGTCTGTGAGTATGACATCAGGGTTTATAGACCAGTCTCTGAGATTCAAACACTGGCAGTTTCATAAATACAAATCTTGTGATCATATCTGTTTGCACTACAGTAAAAGGTTTTGTTTTGAAAGAAGTCTCAAACTCAACAAGGCTGCATTCATTGGATCAAAATACAGTACAACAGTAATATTGTATAATATTGAAATATCATTACAAATTATAGCTGTTTTCTATTTGAATATATTTGAATAATATATTTAGTTTATTCCTGTGATGCAAAGCTGAATTTTCAGCATCATTACTCCAGTCTTCAGTGTCACATGATCCTTCAGAAATCAGTCTAATATGATGATTTGGTATTGAAGAAGCATTTTTTTAATACTGCAAATGTTGAAAACAGTTGTGCTGTTTAATATTTTTATATAACTGTGATACATTTACTTTAATGAACAGAAAGTTCAAAAGAACAGCAATTATTTAAAACACATATCAATGCATCGTTGCTGTATTAAAATAATTGTCAAAACAATTGGAGCTGTATGTCTAATATTCAGATGTATATAACATTTTGGAGCTGTATATATAATATACAGTACTAAATAGAAGTGTATGTATGATATTGTGCATTATAAAATATACATTAACTACCAATTTGACTATGTATAATATTTCATATTGTAAAATAAATATAATTTTTTTTTTAGTTGAGCTGTGAGTCTGATTTGAACTTTTTTTAAAAGTGGGATTTTTTTTTTTTTTTTTACAATAGACAATAAGACAAAAAATAGACAACACATTTTGTATATGATCTATAACTTATAAATTATTTACAACATTGTCTTCGCTGTCCGCATACAAAAACAAACACACAGTCCAACCAGTGTTGTCTGATTCACAAAAATGATTCTTATTAGCGCTTCTTTTAATAAATCAGTAAAAAAATTATGATTTGTCAGTCTGAATCCGTCTAAATTTAAGACCAATTAATTATCTGTCAAAGTGGAGTTAAATACAGTCAAAAAGTAAAATCAATAAATTAAAGAAAAAAATGTAACCTAACAAAAAAATTACACTGTTTTGTTTGGCATTGGTAGTAAGCATCTATAGTACAGAATATTGTTGTAGCTTAATAAAAAATATGTTCTGTCATTTTTTGTTGTTTTAAAGCATTCCTGTCTCGCCTTATGTTGTGTCTGTGCTTTGATCATTCAGTGATATCTCAGCGTGGTGTGTTGACGTGTGCTGTTCTGTTTACCTTTATCAGGGATGCGGAGGTCACAGGGCAGAGAGATTGGTGTAATGGAATGCTGATACACCAGTGCTGAAAGACTCCCTACCAATGACAAAACACATACAGGACCTCAATACTTCACTTTCATAACACTTCAACATGAGTTACCTTTAAAACTGCTGTGCCAGACTGCAAAAGCACCAGAATATAGCCAGACGGCAACTGATCACAAGCATAAAATAACTTCTCTAGCTCTCTACTATAGAAAAACAACACTACATCAAAGAAATTAGCATCATCTCAACTTCTACAGCTTTTTACGAAGCAGCATTCTCTGCTAGAGTACATGATGGAGATATCATGGAGATTGGATAGTATTGCTGCCTGAATACCTTGCATGCATAGAGCAAAACGCCCCCCCCCCCCCCTCAGATATCACAGAAGAGTGCAAACTCATTTTCACAACAACCATAGCTCAACTTGGCTGTTTAATTTACTCCAACTTTGGTTTAGGACCGCAATAAATTTCATAATAAAATGTCATACGGGTTTGGAATGACTCAATAATTAGTAAATGGTGACACAATTATCATTCCTGGTTGGATTATTGATTTAAGCTCTGATTTAAACCAGGACTGAGCTTAATCAGTGTTTGGCGAGCCACCCCGTAGAGTTTTATAGTGGATTCCTGAAGTGCTCACCAAAGTAGGGCTCATTTTGACAGCCCTTAATCTTCACTCCTCGAGGCCCTGTCTCAATCAGGAAGTGTCGAACCAGCTGTTCCAGAGGGTCTCCTCCTGCTAACAGACAGGAAATGATATCTTTAAATGTAAACTATGATGCTAATGTTGGTTGTATGCCAAAATTATAATATTGCACTTCAGTTGTGATTAATCGAATTTAGATAAACATACATAAACATTGGTTTTGTAGTTAAAAATTTGAAATTCACAGAATTTCAGAAATTCTATTTACAGTTAAATTTGAATTGAACTTCTACTTTCTGTTTGCCGCCTCAGTTCAAATTGGCAATGGCATTCTCAGTTCAAATCTGTATGGAGCACAAGCTTATGAACCAAGGTCATGAATCTGGGACAGGACTATCTGTCCAGTCAAAGACAATTGTCATTATAACTGTAATTCTGTTTGGTGCAGAAATGACACACTTCAGCTTTAGCTCTAAATTCCTGCGATGTTTAGCGCTGGTAAAGTACTTCAGGTGTAATCATGTGTTTCCTGAGCAGACAGAGAGCTTTGGGAGCAACACTAAGGCAAGATAAATGTTTTCGTGAGGAAGTGCCTGCAGATGTGGCGTACCTTTGCTGCTATGGTTATTGACGTTGGGGGGTGGGCTGGCAACTTTCAGGGCCAGACCGTAGGCCCCCTGGAAAGAGTTACTGTCTCGGATGAGGAAGGCCCCTGGCTCTCTTTCCTTCAGTGCTGCAATAGCTGTTGAACAGAGACAGGACAGTTAAATGAGACATTGCCATTTAAAACATAGATCCAAACATATGGAACAACAATCTGTTGCAGCATATGCAAAAACACTACAGCACAAAAGTAAAGCATCAGTTTTGCTCATACTAACATTATGAAAAGTGCAAGGACCAATAATAAGATATGGCTGCATTTACATGAGCAAAACTGTTTACACCAATATCTATAGCAATCAGCAATAATGCTGGGTATTGACAGACATTTCCTGATCTAGTTAAATTCTGATTCGATTCCAATTCATTTGAGTATATTTTTGGAGGGAACCCAAAAAGAAAGCCACCGCTGGCCATTATTTTGCATTACACACTGAGCTTCATTTTTACAAATGTAGATTGTACAAATGAAAATTAAATGGAAAATCAGTATCTTAACCCAGCCCTTATTAGCAGCTGGCTACGAATACATCTCTAAACTGCATTTAGTTTTATATAGTTGAAAGACAACAGTGGTTTTCTCACCTTGCTCTCTAGAGATACCAGGTTTATACCAAAAACGAGAGCTGTCCTGAACAAATTTCACACTGACACGGCTGCCCATCTCACCCTCCACAACGACTTCACCCTGTCCAGCGGGCATGGTCAGCTCTCCTACTGAAGGGGAGAAGGTAACGTGGTGTTGCCCAGAGGGCTGATGGCTCATGGACCCCCTCAGCATTCCAGACCTCCCGTTGGGTGATCCTGGCAGGCCAGATGGGCGGCGTTTCTCTGGGAGGGGAGGCTGTGGGATGGAGGTGGTTGGGCACCCCGAGTAGGAGCCTGGTGGAGGAGATGGGGTGCAGCAGACAGGAGAGACAGGGAAGGTGGGAGTGGAGCTGGGGCTGCCATCCATACTGTGTCCCGCAGGAAGTGAGGTTTCAGAGCCCAACATCAGCTTCCTGCCCAGCGTGGCAAATCCAGGCACTGGGGGTTCAGGGGAGGATGAGCTCTCATGTTCACCAGTGGGTGGTTGAGGGGAAGCAGGGACTGAAGAAGCAGAAGTGGTGTCTGGTTCAGGAGATGGTGATACTCCATTGCTCTGCAAGTCAGCTGGGATGGACTCGGATGGGATGTGAGAAGAGAGGTCGGTTGTGGGTGCTGGTTTAATAGTTGATTGTGGTACCATTACCCCTGTGGGTGGCACCGTAGCATCAGTTGGCGAGCTGTTTGTCTGTGGTTGGATGGATTCTGATGGAGGTGTTAAAGGGGCGCAGTGTTCTGCTGAGCTTTGTTGGGCGGGATGTGTAGTAAGTGGGGCAGAGAGATTTTGGGCAGTGGTGGGTGTGGCAGGAAAGGGGTGTATCTCAGGAATCTCTTGACTGGAAGAAAGTACCGCTTGCCGAGACCCAGGACTGGTACTGTTTGACTGTAGGGCAAGTGGATGCGTCCTGTTGTGGGAGTGGGCTGAGCTGCTTTCACTGTTAACATCTCTTGAGTCATACTCATGGACACTCAGGCTAGGACTGAAAAAAAGGAAGAAGAATAAAACACAATATTGAATAAAGTCAGCAGATAACATTTTCATATACTGTAGGAGTAGCCATCTGTGCTCCTGGGGGACTACCTGACTGCAAATGTCAGTACCAACCCTGCTCCAACACACCCTCTGTTATTTTCAAGTTACCCTGACCACATTAAAGGCCTTATTGCAGGTTAACCTCCACTGTCGATATCATTTTTAAAATGTCTCAAAAATGGTCTTAAAGACCAGTTATTAAATTTTTTGGTATTAACAGGTTTTTTTCACACAACTCGGTGATGACGTCACGTTGGGGAGAAGTGGAGGAAAGGTAGGTGTAACGTTGTGATAAAAACTGGGATGAGGAAGAGGTTGCAAGAACCAACATGTATGATGGCCTGCAGCAATAATTTCGAACCTGCCAGACGTGAGAGGGAAAATGACGAATTGCCAAGAACTGATGGCCGTCAAAGCCAATTAAATGCATGGTCCGAGGAGAATGAGTGGAGAGTTGGAGAAGTGTCCTGGTGAGTTGGTATCATTTAGGAACGCAGCAATGAGCATTGGAGCTAGTCTACGAGCAGCAGTGGACAATAACGACACACATATACCGGTATATATATTTTTTTTACTGTCATTGGATAGCACCGAGTGAAAAATCAACGTTTTCTTTATATCTAGTGGCAGTTATCATGACGTTAGTTTGTTATACTTTGTCTTTGTCTTCTAGAAATAGAAGGCATCATGCTAGCTATATGGGCGTTTCTAAGCATTTATCTTTTCCTCCGGTGAAAATGTTGTTGAAAACGTATCCGTGTGTCTGTCGCTGTGTTAGGCAGGTGCCATCCCATGGAAACTGCATTGGAAAGCTTGTGCTGTAAGGAAAGTTTTGGTCGCTGTTGGTCGATAGCTATCTATCTATCTGTCTATCTATCTGTCTATATCTATGTATTTATCTATTTATCTAGAATTTGTGCTTGAATCTGAATACTCTCGTATACTACTTGTCTCTTTAGTCACTCTCAATGCTCTCAAGGCGGGCTTTGGAAATTCTCTCCCCAAGGTGACTTAATTCAATGCATTGTGGGGGAAAGGAGAATCGTTGCAAACCGCTGTAAGATAGTACCTACGTTTTCGTATTATATTCCGTTTTGTGATACCTAACAACATAAAATACAATGGATAACAGTTTAAATGTTTATTACCAACATGCAAATTGCACAAATTAGTTGAAAAATTAACCTTGCAACACTGCCTTTAATTAGCTGGTTCAGTTGTGTTTTAAGGGTTGGATCTTCAGCTTCAGGTGGTTTAGATGTGTTGGATTAGGGTCAGACCTAAACTCTGCAGGAGCATCCCCACATCTATTGATAAATGCATTTACCTTTCCTGGAATTGCAAAGGACTGCTTGTGTGGACTGGTGTTGGAGGTCCTGAAATATCAGAGGGTGTTGAACATGGGGCATGTGGATCTTGATGTGTCCGCCGTAGGGAACCATGGGTAATGTGACTACGCCAAGCTGTTGCTTCAGAGGTGTACTGCTGAGGGTGGGAGTCTGTTTGGTTATCTATAGGTCTGCTGCCATGGTGCACTGGGCCAGGGCAGGAGGCGGAGGGAGGGGGAAGAGGGGACGTGGACTCAGACTGGTAATCCGAGGCATAGCCGCGACTCTCTGAGGGAGAAGGCTGGTAGGGGGAGCAGGGGCAGGTCTGGTGTGGTGTTTGATATCCACTGGAACTGCTGCTGTACTTGAGATCCAGATGGGCATGAGAGTGGGACCGGGAGGGTTCTGGATATGCAGGATGGCCTGCGGGAAGTGGATCAACATTAAATGCTGGTAATTCATGACCGTGAGGCCCGTAGGGGGATACGGTAGCCCTTCTGTGCCAGTATTCTGCCTCTTGTTCTCTCTCCCACTGTAGTTCTGCTTCTCGGTCTCTGTCCCACTGCAGAGGCATTTCTCTGCCCCTTCTTAGCCCTGACTCCTGGTCCCATATCTCCGCCCCTCTTTGCATATCAGCCTCTCTGCCCCGTCTTAACCCAATATCCCGGTGAAGCTCTGCCTCCCTTTCCCAGTGTATGCCCTCCTCTCTGTCCAAATGGAGGGTGCGGAAATCTTCTCGCCGTAGACAGCAGTCTCGACAGGGACAGCTGGGTGTCACTAGGCCATCTATCATCATGACATCGTGGTAGGGTCCGCTGGGTTTTTGGTGATGTGGATGACTGTGGTGATGGTGGGGGTATGGAATGTACTCGTCCGCCCTACAGAGCAGTCGGGGATTCAGACTATGTGGAGGTGGACTGATCTCTTGGGATGGATATGGACACAGGTGGTGTGATTGCCCCTCTGTGCAAGTGCGATGAAGGTAGAGCTGTGAACTTTGTTGACGGTCCCAAAGAAGATCTGGTGGTGGCAGGGTTTGGTGAGGATTGGCACTGTGGTGTTGGCAAAGCCCAATGACAGATGGCATCCCTGGAGAAGGAGCCCCCGTGTGTCCATTAGTGTTGGTGGGACGATCAAGGCAGTATCCATTAGGTAAGTGGTGGAGTCCATCGCATCCAGGCTCAGCACAACGCTGGGATCTATAGCCCACCCGACATGAGCATGAACGGCCTAACCTCAGTGACCCAGTCCTTTCAGGAGGCAAGGAATCACAGTCATCCAAAATGGCCGTCTCTCGGTCACGATCCCTCCCTCCATCTCCTTCAATCCCACCCAGCAGACGCTCAAGCTCCTCCCTCTCTTGCTGAGTAGGCGGGGCCTGTCGAGTCGGTTCATCGAGCTGGCCAGGTGGCACAGATGAGTGTCCAGAATCAGTACTAACAGACTGAAGCTGACTTGGCCTCTCCTCAGAACTCCTTGCAGGGCTTCCATTGGTGTAAGGCAGGGAGGTGGAGCCTGCAGCACAACGCTTTTTTACTTGTGCATACAGGCTGCCATCTAGAGGCCCATGTGTGTGTGCGATATCTAGAGGGATGTATGGGAGTTGTTTTTTTAATCAGTTTTCATTGCAAGAAAGAATTTAGAGTTTTACAATCTGCACTTTCAAATATTTCTCTAAAGCCCACTTAAAATATCATTCAATGTTTGCAGATTCAAATTCTTTTCCTGTTACAAGTTATATTACAACATTATTATCATTATTATATACAATAGTAAAGGACATAATACATAATTTATTTGAAAAAGTAACTTCAGTATCAAGGTGAAAATTCTAAATGCAAACACTAGTGTTATTAACTAATGTGACACTTGTATGCTGTTAATTCAACACTGGTTATGATAAAAATACACAATAAAAACATCTGCCAAGGTGTTAATATGTAAACCTGACCATTTGTTATGTGCTCATGGTTGTGATGTCATAACCATGGTTGTTTCTGAATCTCGTTTTTGCCACTTAGTTTCACTAATCTGATCTGGCAACACATTGTAAACCTTGTAAAGAGTAGTATCGACCTCTTTTATTTCAAAAGAAAAAAGCAAAATACACTATGTTCCCTCTGAAGGCTTGAATAAACACCAGTATGTGGTTGTATGAATGAAAAGTTGTACCCTCTAGGCTGTCCTGATGTCTCTGATTGAAGTTCTCATAAGAATCCCAGCGCACCACAGGATCATTCATGTTATAGTCAACGCTGACAGCTGGATCATTCCTCTGGCTCGCCCTCCCTGAATCAAACACACACACACACACACACACAAAATATGAAATTACAACTAAGTACATCTGCATTATAACACAGTTAATGACCTCACAATGTGATAGAAGCCTGCTGTTTCAATGGGAAATGCTATGTGTCAGCTCAGAAAAGCTAACTGGACTTGTCAAACAATTGCATGGTTCCTAAAAATGTAACTTCACAGAGCTTCATCTGCAGCTTAAATAAGGTTTTGACATTACCTTTGATTTTCTCAGGCCCAGATGAAAACACAAACTCCACTGTGGCATCTGAGGGAAATCTGTCATCTACAAGAAAAAGTGGGAATAGACATTGTTAATCATTAGAAAAACAGAAGACCCTTTCTAATAGCTAATAATATTTGTCATTAATAATGAGCTGTGTATATAATATCCTCTCCGTACTACACACTTTATACATAAGTTTATGATTATAATGATGATTAATATCTAGGAATTTTCCCAGAGTTTTAGAAGCAATTGAAGTTGCCTCCCATGCTTGTATGTAAGCCCATAGAGAATCAGTTTTCACGTGAAAGTCTGTATCTCATCTCAATCACGCAGCTGTGGTGCACACGTGTTACCCAATGGGAACGAGGGTGATCATTTATGGCACAGCTAAAAGAACACAGACCACCAAAATAAAAAAGCACATCGTAAAAAAACAAAAAAAAAACAAGCTCAGCTGATATCCCAAGGCCATTTCAGCTCACGGCAGTCAGAGTTGGACAGACGGCTCTGGTTTTATTGTAAAAATATATGAGCTTGGCATATGATTCTTGGCTTCTCCCTCTAAAAAATGTACCTGAACAAGCTTCATCCAGTTCCCCTTTGCCGAACCAGAGCTGAGCACCATGAATGGTGCACGTATGAAACTGCAGTCGAAACACAGAGTCCCTCTCAGCAGACTGAACCCGTCTGTGATAACATTTAACCTACAAGACAGACAGAAAAGGAGGCCATAAAAGTGACAGAGAGCAAGAGTAAGAGATTAAAGTGATGGAAATGCCTATGGTTCTGACAGTTGTGATATATCAGTGTCAGATAAAAACAGCCCCACATACCATGATGTCTCCTTTCAGCAGCAGTGCAGGCTCAATAGTAACAATCAGCCGTCTGCTCCCAGAGCCCTGCACGTCACTACAAGAAAGATAGCACACATACTCTTTAAACTAGATTTTTTTTTATGAACATATGAAGGGTTAAAACTCCACTTCTTAATGCTAGGGTATTGCTAGGGCGTTCTAGGTGGTTGCTTACTAAAGTGAAAAAGAGTCCAGCCCCAGAGTTTTTATGATATTCTGGTCTCTATACATGGCCCCAGGTCCCTCCTATAATCTAGGTTTATGAAAACCATACGTCTGATTGCTTGGAAAAGTTGCAGCACAAACAGTGCGAGCCAAACTATGTGCCAAATCTTAATACTTTTATTATTAGTATTAATAAGCAGCAGTGATAGTGACACCTCTGTCCTAGCAGACACCTCTAATTATGCTTTAAATGATGTGCATGTCTACAACACAACCTCACTCACTATATGCCAGAAGTGTAGACAAGCTGCATGGACTGATAGATCTTCAGGAAAGGGAAGAAACCTGTCAAGAGAGTGAGGAAAAAAAGTGAGATATGAAGGAGGAACTGGCAAACTCCCTGTGTCTCTCTCTCTCCTCCACTGCAAAAGATTAAAAACAAACCTGAAATGTTTGTGAATGTGAGGGAGGTTTGTTTAATGAATACTTATGTGCTCATACAGACACATATTACCTCAGTGACCTTATCGAGGGCTTATGTGTGAATGAATTCAGGGAATGAAGTTATGCAAATATTCACTCACCTCCGTCTTCCTGGAAATTGGGGATGGTAGGAATGAGGACATGATGGAGGAAGAGTGGGCTGCTGTTCATTTTGATGGCCCCTGAGAGCAGGCCTCCGAAGTAATAGATATACCTGCAATGTTGCAAAAATATAAGTCATGCAAAAAGCATATAGAGAGCACAAAGATCAATAAAGAACAAAAAAAGACAAAGGGATGTGCCTGTTCTGAGAGGGTTGGAGAGAGGATGACACTTTATCTTCACAAAACTTCCTCATGGTCAATGTGCTGAGGGCCTGATCTGCCCTGTGTGCACAAATGCAGTTGAAGAAAAAAATAAAAATAAAATCAGAGACATGCTTGTTAATTCTCTCCATTATGACTAAAATATTTCTTTCAGTATTTCTATTGTAATTATGTATGACAAAGCTCCTTTTTTGGACAAACACAAACCAAGAGACATTTTATCATTTAGATTCAGTTAAAATATTCATATAAATAAATACAAGTGTATTTAAAATCATTGATATGAAATCTAAGTAGAAGGGCTGAACTTACCCTGCTGATATCTTGCTGTAATGCATGTAGGCAGCAATGATAACACCCGTCTTTCCTTTGTTGCCCTACAATTCAACCAATACGTATTAATAAAACTGCTACAGAAATGATTTGCACTTCAAATCTGTTGCAAATGAAGAAGACATTCAGACAGTCAGGACCTTCCTACACCTTTGGGCAACAAAGTCTGAGACCACTGTTGAAAAGACAAACAACTTGAGTTAAAGATATTTTGAAGAAAAAAAAATTAACATGCATTTCACAATATGTTTATTTTTTTATTTTTTTTATAAAGCATTTTTTTTTTCAGCTTTCAAGCAGCTGCTAGGGTGTTAAAGGTGGTTGCTTATATATTTTGCCATGTTTCCCTTTTGCATTAAAGACAGCAAGTTTGTGTAAAACCTGATGATGGCGAACCATCTTGAGCTTCAGTGGAAGAACATGTGACCGTCCGAACATTTCTTTGGTTTAAAATACAAAAAGTCTCAAATCTGTGTTTATATCCAGGTTTAAGCTGCATTCAAATCCTAAACGTTTTGGTCCAGCTGAACATCAAAAACAATTCAATATCTATCAGTGCTTTCTCAGTCTTAGTTTTTTTCCCCCTCACATAAAACTAAAAGCTTGTCAAATCAGACATCCTCTCAGGTCTGGCTTCATGTTATCATCTGTGGTGAAGCTCTGCAGGGTGGTCCTTAAGGGTCACGTCAGCACCCTTTAGTACTCTGTCACTTCCTGTGACATGGCATGAACTGTAAAAGACTAAAATGACCTCTGACCTTACAGTGCAGAACGACCACATGCTGGGGGTCAGAGTTCAGCCAGTTCTCCATGACTTTGCACATGGCACAGATCTTATCCAAAGGAGGAGCGTGCATATCTGGCCAGCCGAAGTCATGAACCTGAGGGAGACAAAGAGAGACTTTTTAATCTTGGGTGGTGTAAACAGACCTTTAAAAGTTCAGCCGCAAAGCAACTAGCAATATAAACACATAAAACCATAAAAGCGGAGCCCCTACCTTTGGGTTTAAGCGGGTGATGTCATTCCTTCGCTCAGACAGATTGAATAACTGTGGGAGGAAAATGGACGGGAACAATGAAAATGCTTCTAATACACTGAAACTAAGTAAACGTCCCTCAGTAAATACACGCTGATTCACGTACCAGAAACTTGTCCTGGTGTTTGGACTTGAGCATGGCTGCCACCTCCCTGAGGTTCAGGCGGTACCGCTGCTCTTCCAGCAGAGGAGGGAAAAAGACACAGATGATCCTCTCTGTGATGTATGTGAGATCGAAATCATAGTGTCTCTCCATCACTCTGTCCATCACCCGATCCACGCTGAAGCTCCTGAGAGAGAGAGAGAGAGAGAGAGAGAGGGGAAAACCAACTTAAATATCCCTGAAAAGCTAATAGACATCAACTGAAAGCCACAAAACTTCAATTTCCTGAGTGATTAAGGTGGTTAAGCTGTTTTTTGGAATATAGTAGCTGGGTGGTTGTTGGTCCAAGATGATCTACAAACATCTACATTGACCAAGATGGTCTACCAAGTCGAAACCATGTCCACCAGCTTTTAGCCGCAATAATTCAGCATCTGGAATTGCTTTGACCAGATGGAAAAAGCTACCAGAAAGGATGACTGGAAAACAGATGAGAGAAAAGGGATGGACAATATCATTGATTCTTTACTATTTATTATTTTCCTTTTCCCCCCACATAAAATAACACATAATCTGACATTTATCATTTATGTTTTAAAACTGTTAAATGTAATCTTTAGGAAATAAATAAATATTAATTTCTATTCTGTCCATTATATGCCTGAATTAGCATTTTAACAATATATATACAAAAAGTATCCCACATAAAATAAAACAATATTTTATATTTATAATTAATTATTTTGCCACTAGAATCATCATAAAGGATCATGTGAAAGTCCAGTGAATGATATTTTACCGGACAGCTGGGTTTTGATTGAACACAGCTGAGCTGAACTAACACAGATTAGCTCTCTGCTCCTCACCACACTGCAGCCAAAAGAGATTTCTGACTTCTCACATCAAATCCAAAGGGAATAAAACCCTGCTGAGATGAGGTAACTTATCTGAGATAAGTAGAGATTAGCTGAGGAAATAAAGTCTCAGAACTCAAGCATGCTCAACCACTTCTGAACGTCATGGGCTGAGATTTGATGCTTTAAAAGCCTTTCAGCCAAACGTACCTCGGGAGAGTGTTTCTCTGTTTGCTGTGGGTCAGAGACTTGGTCGAGCCCTGGAAAAAGACAAAACGATATTATACCATTGTGTTTGGACACAATAAACTAAATAAACTTTTGTTTAGTTGACACGACAGTGAATTACAGAAAATTAAACACTACAGAAAATTAAACACTGGCTCTATGACTTCTGACATCACACTTGTAACAAATGAACACATGTATTGCAGTTCAAAGATGTTTGCCATTGACTTCACTACTAATGAGCTCATGAAGTGAAGAAGACATGTGAATACTGAAACATTAACTTAAAATCTCAGGGGTACTTCAAATATCAATCAATATTTCAGGTCAAAGGGGCTGACCAAAAATCCCTGATCTAGAGGAACAGCCATGTGCCAGTTAGCGTGAAAGACAATGAAAGAGAGGAAAATGTTTTCATCTTACCAGATGCTGAATGTGTCTAGAGGAGGACGTTCCCCTTCGCTGCAGCAGATGAGAACACAGATATAACATCATGAACGGAGCAACAACTCAGAAATGTGCTTCCAGAAGCATCATGCAGTCTGTACTGTGTCAACACAACTCAACTAAATGAAAAGAATGAAACTAACGACCTACAGTAACTTTACAACTCAGTTACAATGTTACAATATTTCTATTTAAAAATATATCACAGTTTAACAAAAATATTTATCAGAATAACCAGATAAATCAGATCTTGAGCAGCAAATCAGCATATTAGACTGATTTCTGAAGGATCGTGTGACACTGAAGACTGGAGTTATGATGCTGACAATTCAGCTTTGACTCACAGGAATAAATTACAATTTAAAATATATTCAAATAGAAAACTGTAAATTGTAACAATATTTCCAAATATTACTGTTTTTACTGTCTTTATAAAAAAACATAGCCTTGGGGAGCATGATAGACTTCTTTCAAAAACATTAAAAAAATTGTACCAACCCTATACTTTCGAACGGTAGTGCAATAAAAGTTTCAAAATGAAGCTTTTCAAACAACAAGTATGCAATAAAGTAATTTTTACCACTAGCATGTGAGTGAATGACAGTGTGAATGAAAAAGTGAATAAACGGAAAATGGTAAATGAACTAGAAAGTAATCAGTGAGTTATCCAGTAAGAGGGAAAGAGATGGTATAAATATAAGAACAAAAAAACCTGATAAAAAATTATTGAGATGCATTGAGTGAAAATATAACAGATACAAGGAAGGACAGAAAAGGTCTTACCAGTTCGGAGGGCTGCGCTGGGATGCAGGCTGTGCTGATCTGAAACAGAGAAAAGGAACATGACTCAAACACTCATTCGGTATCTCCTCCACCATCCAACACGGCCTCGTTCCCCGCTCCGTCCCGGGATGAAGGGAAGGGAGTGGTGAAGCGGGATCTGTCTGGATTGGGAGAAAGGAAATGCTTCCCCAAAGCAACAGATAAGCAAACTATCTGCTGATAGCACTGAGACTGGAGAAAAAGTGAGATGCAAGGGATTGTGGGCGATGGGCAGTAACCAAACACATTAGTATGCACATTCCTCTCGCATGATCTCGTCCACAATAACAGGACACAACAACATAAATTGTGGTTCAGTATTTTTATGACGGGAAACCGACAGACACACAGACATGTTTACATGTCTACATGTTTTGTTGCACAGGGTAAAGGGGGCGGAGGCGTCATTAGTGTGCTTACAGCAGTGTGTGTGCAATGACATTCATGCTTACGTAACATGAAGCCCCCCCTTCCCCTCCCCACACATCCGATCCCCTGCCCTGCCCAGTCATGCCCTGTTTGTTTGGCCTCAGGAAAAGGGCTGAGGCAGGGAGAAGCGCAGACGCTACACTAGGCCTTGACCTACGACTGCCTATGTGTGTGTTTGTGTGAGTCTAGGGAGTGAGAAAGAGAGTTATTAAAAGACTGTATGTTTTTGTTCAACACAACCACGACTTATGAGGCTCTGGAGGATGGAGGGACTTGGGTGTTTGGGTATTTGTGTCTCCAAATAAATGCCAACACTGAGTTCTGTGGCTTTTTGCATGTCTGTTAGCATTGAGCTTATCTATACGCTAAAGTAGCTACATGTTAGCATGGCGAAAAGTAAACTTTTTATTAAAAGTTCACATTTAACTATTTGACCAAAAATGGTCCAAAAGTACTGATGACTCATCCTGCACTCATGGGCGTGTCCTTTTGTCCAATCAAATTCTCTCTTGATTATATGTACAGAATGGGTCTCATTCATGAAACACGAGCAGAACAAATTTTTGTGTAAATCGCGTGTAAAGTGGTTTTGGCGTAAATTTTCGGATTCATTAAAACGTTCGTATTTTCCAAATGTCAGTTGGTACTAAAGAAATCTACACCTGCTCCCAGCCACGCGTAAATAGTGCGTTTAACGTCTGAACGTTTTGCTCATTAATACGGCTGCATTTTAATTCACCTTAATCGGGTACATATTTACACAGCATTTTGAAAAAAATATTATATATATTAATTACATACGGTTTTTTTTTAACTTTTATTATGAGAGCCAGTAATAGGATCTGTAATATGCTGCCAAACTTCCTTTTTTAGGACCTGATACGCCACTATGTACGCTTGAAAATAAAATGTGGCGTTTTGAATGAACTTCTGATAATAAAACTTCAATTTCTGCAGCTGACAAATGTTTCTTTTTCAGTCGCTTTTGAGAAGACATGTTGAAATCCTTCGTTTGGTGTCATAATATGATGCTCACATATAGTTGTCAGTCGGATTTAATGGGCGGGATTTATGGTAATTGAGCGTGAGCGTGTACGCGCGTCCCATTTACGACTGATTGGAATTCATTAACACACACACACATATTTCACTATCACATCTGACGTTTACAAAGTTTTTGTGAATCAGGAGAAGAGTTTTCGGGAAGTTCTCTTTACGTGCAAATCACTCAGATATTTACTCGTATATTTACGAATGTTTCATGAATGAGACCCAAAGAGTTTTAGTAGCTCACACACATAGCTCAACTTTTGGACATAACGCATCCCTCTATTTCCAGTTCGATGAATGCATCTGATAAACCAGCAGAAATTGTTAACACTTCTTTCTTGACTCATTATTTGATTTTACGATATTTAATTCAAAATGTAAAATAACAATTTTTAAGCTGCATCTAGTGCATACTGTGCTGTAAACAGTGCACTACTACCCCAATAGGCCGTGTTCGTTCACATTGATGTTTCAGTGTGTTGCTAGGTGGGATTTCATTATAATATCAAGTTTCCTTTTTTCTTGGCTAAAAAAGCTGCTATCACATTTGAAGAAAGTGAACGATTATGTCTCAAAACGCATTGTGGACTCAGAACTCAGAAGAATAATATTTCACTCCAGTGGAAAAGAACATCTTCCCAATAGTATATTAAGTCGAGAAATCTCTCTATTTCTTCCTTTTACCAGGTGTAAAAGATATCACTGGCTCTGTGTTAAAGACATCAGCTGCTGAGAGCCAATTACTGACCCTCACACTCTCTAATGCTCTGTCGCTATGAGCAGATGCTTTAATTCCCTGGGAACATTTCCCTGCTTGCTCTGCTCATTTCCCCCTGCTTCCATTTAGCCATTCCCTTTTTTTCTCTGCATGTCTATCATTCCATTAACATTTCCTCATTCATACTGTTCATGTTTTCATGCAGCACTTGTTCACCCTTTCTCTTCCTCTATAACGGTAGTTTGATATTCACTTACAAAAATGCAGCACATTTGCATCCAAAATACAGTATCGTTCAAAGAATCGGTAAGGATATATATATATATAAATATCTTATGCTCAACAAAGCAGCATTTATTTGAATAAAATATAATACAAACAGAAATATGATTCAAATGTAACATTACAACACTCACACATATTTTGTTTATTTATATTTTCAATGTGCAATCTTCAGAGTCACACTATCCTGACACTGAGCTGATCTGAAGAATCGTCTTTTTGTGATCAATTATCTTTTTATTAAGTAAGTAAGCAGTTGTATTGAATTATTATTTTGTGACACTGGTACCTAATCCCACGTTACCTGTTTTTTTATGTTCTAAAGGAAATGTGCCATTTCTCGGGTGTTTTTATAGCATGTTACTGCTGTAGATGGTGGGTAGGATGTTCTTGGTTCGCTTACAGACCAGAATCAAAAGAGGCCTCCACCCAAGTATAGATATGTGTTCGTATGGGATTTGTTTTACTTTCTGTTATTTCATTGTCCAACAGTCTGGAAAAAGTAATATCACATCTCTTCCAAACAATATTTGAGGTATCACTCATGTGTCCGTAGCACAAAAAGTGCTGGATACGCTATGTGCCAAAGTTGAATACAAAGGATTATGGGCTTGTTCAGACCCCGAAGAATGAGCAACAGCCGCTAACAAGAGTAGCTGCTATGCTATTTTGGTGGAAACTACAGTTACCATGGTGAATTTTTATTGCTGCATCCAAAATACTTCTTTCTTTCCCCTCGCTAATCTTTTTCCTCCCCTCCACGCCAATACTCTTGTTTCTTCTTTCTCTCTCTCCATCACTCGCTCTGACTTTCTTTCTCCTTATCCCATCCACACTTTCCGCTTTTCATTTTTCCCTCATTTTACAAAATGCTGATGCGTTGCACCTCCCTCAGACCGACCGGCCGGCCTGCAGCCAGAACAAACTCTGAATCCCATCGGTAGGGCCAAAACTTATGCACAACTCCTGCAGCAGCCTTTCATCCTGTTTTTTTAGTACATTTGTCTTATTCGTTTTTTCCCTCCCTCCATCTGTCTCTGAAGTACCAGCAGCCCACGGTTCTGTGCCCCTGTGTTCTCCTGCGAGCTCCGAGGAACATGTTCCCACGTGTAACGGGACGTTTAGGGTGAGGAGCGGTCCACAGGCGAGTACATGTGCCAAGTGTAATACCTCAGCAGTAGTAAGGAAGGCTATTCACGTGACAGCGATGTGTTTTGACTCCAGAGTGACTCAAGCAAAAAACGAAACACGGCTGAGTTCATTACTGACGTCACGCTTGGAGTAAGAACTGCTGTTTGCTTGTTCACACAGCAACCTTACACAACCCGTAGGATGTTTAAGGTAGTGATGCACATAATAGCCAGTAGAAATACAAAATAAATAAATACATTGAAAATATGGTACTGTATCATATGTGATTCATGGAATCCCTAACTGAAAGTTACAAGGCAAGAAACGTTTTCATTTTTCTTTGCATATTATGCGTACAAATAAGAGCGAATGTGAGCACATTAAAAAATATATATAATAAGCCATATAATAACCAAACCAGCTAATTAACTGTTAAACATTAGTATGAGACAGATGTTCTTGTGGCTCGATGATAGAGCACTGTCTTAGTAGCGCAAAATGTGTTAGGTAACACGTTAGGTAAAAAAAATTGTTAGCCTGAATGGACTGTAAGTCGCTTTTGGATAAAAGCGTCTGCTAAAAGCATAAATGTAAATGTCAAACCCTTCTCTATTCCTTAATTGGCTGTGATTTAGTGTGTGAACATGACCTCAAGCTTCGAGCAGCTGTGAGCATGTTTACACACACTCAACAGATCCCGCGGGAGAGGCTGGGAATACACACAGGTCTGCTTTCACACACACAACCTGATTACATCTTTTTATTTTGGATTGATTCCCTACATGGAGATCCATAACTGAGATATTCTCCAAACTCTAGCAGACAGCATATGTACAGTACACACAGACCAGAGCTATAACCATCCTCTAATTAACTCACTATCTTTCTCCTTTCGTCTCTCTAACAGGAGCTTCGCTATTACATCACCCCTTCTATTGTCTTATTGCCAAACTAAACAGGAATCAGAAACCTCTAGAGTGAAGCAGCCAATCAAAGAGATTAGATATGAATAAACCGAAGTAAATAAGTTCCCTGCAAATGGAGACAAATCTAAACAATTAACAGAACACAATCAGCAGATATCAGCAATGGAAAAGTCCCACCTCTGCTGCAGTTGTTCTGATCTCATGTGTTTATACAATCCTTTATGGACGCTATAAATACAAAGACGTGGACATACTGGAGAATGTACTGATGTTATAGACACCTTTCTTCACTTGAAAGTTGTGCATATGGATAGTTTCCATATGGTGCCAATTAAACTGATGACAAATTGCAATGGGAAACTCATGACAGCTTGACTTTCTTTCTTTTCTTTCCTTCTTTTTTTTTGATAGAATAACAAACAGTAATTTAATTAGTTCTATTAGAAATAGTATGAGTCAGTGACACTAAGCTTATCTTTTGTGAGTCCTATCTATTAATTAATAAAGAATATAGGATACATAGATAAGCTTCTAATATTAATGAATCTATAGGCACTGTATATAGACAGACAAACGGATGATAGACAGACAGACAGACAGAAAGACGGATGATAGACAGATGGATGATAGACAGACAGACAGACGTATGATAGACAGACAGACAGACAGACAGACAGACGGATGAAAGACAGACAGACAGACAGATGATAGACAGACAGACAGACAGATGGATGATAGACAGACAGACAGACAGACAGACAGACAGACGGATGATAGACAGACAGACAGACGGATGAAAGACAGACAGACAGACGGATGATAGACAGACAGACAGACAGATGGATGATAGACAGACAGACAGACGGATGAAAGACAGACAGACAGATGATAGACAGACAGACAGACAGACAGACAGATGGATGATAGACAGACAGACAGACAAGACGGATGACATACAGACAGACAGACAGACAGACAGACGGATGATAGACAGACAGACAGACAGACAGACGGATGATAGACAGACAGACAGACAGACAGATGGATGACAGACAGACAGACAGACAGATGGATGATAGACAGACAGACAGACAGACAGACAGACAGACAGACAGACAAGACGGATGATAGACAGACAGACAGACAGACAGACAGACAGACGGATGATAGACAGACAGACAGATGGATGATAGACAGACAGACAGACAGACAAGATGGATGATAGACAGACAGACAGACGGATGATAGACAGACAGACAGACAGACAGACAAGATGGATGATAGACAGACAGACAGACGGATGAAAGACAGACAGACAGACGGATGATAGACAGACAGACAGACAGATGGATGATAGACAGACAGACAGACAGATAGATAGATGGCATGATACAGCATCCTAGGCTGCATCCGTGGTCGATTCCTTCATTTATACCTTTTAGCTCTGTTCTTTGGCATATACCTCTCCTTGTTACCCAACATTAAGAGTCGGATATAATCCAGACCTCTGAGTCACAAGCCAAACCTCTAAATGACGCAAAACGAAACAAGAACTGCTGGACAAAGCTGAGACACACAGATAGAGTCATATATATTCAAAGTGCAAACCATGTAAACACATGGCATTGATGAGCTCATAAAGAGGGGTGATGAAATGAACGATTTACTGGAAGAGCCCACCCATTCACTTCCCACTTATACCAGTTCATATCCCACTTCAGCACCAGTAACATGGGAAACAGGATCCCTTTAGCCTTGAAAAGTGGCGGAAATGATAATTCCTCTGATGGTCTTCTCTCTTTTTTTTCCTTTTTCTGCCCTCCTTAACCCCCCGTCTCTGAATTTTCCACTCTGGCACAAAGTCCTATTGCTCATAGGATGCATGGAAAAAAGAAAAATACAGAGTTTTGACTTTATGTGGTAAGACAGCATGCTAACTGTCATGGACACTCAAAAGTGAATGATTTGAAACATAAACAGCAACTTCACTTGCCACACTACTAGCGCTCTGCATTGGAAAACTTGACTAGCAATAATCTTAAATAAAGTTTTTGTTAGCATGCTACTAGCTTAAAGCCTAAATACTCTAATAAGCACAAAAAAAATCTAATTTCTTAATTCGATATTGAGTGGAGGTCGTCTCTTCTGACATCTTAAATTATTTTGAACCTGCTGAAATGAAGTATGCAAGTTACATTTCAAACCTTCAGTCTAAAGCAAGCTTCATGGTATCCTCCACAGTTGTGACAAACTGTGACTCTTGAACGGTGATTTGTCATGCAGGGTCAGCTTGACTTAAATGCTAAAAACAAGTTAAAGATGAGTCAGTTGCTTGTTAGTGGGCTGGGGGTTATATCCTGTGGTTTAAGGTTGTAGACGAGGTTGCATCACACCCGACAGGCACACAAACAAAGTGAGCGGTACTGACGATAATTCCCTTTCATCTCTGTTTTCAGGAAATGCATTTCGGGAAAACTTTACTGGGGTTTTTCCATGTAAGTGGGTAAAAGTAAAAAACATTAACAGACCAGTGAGGTCGGAGACTTTTGTTAAACTATGTTTATTGGTTACAGAGCAGACACAGCCAGCTCATATCTGCTGTTCAACTCAAGTGAATATTTGATCCAAACAATGATGCATATAAATATCTTAAATCTAAAGAGCAATGAGTACAGATTGGTGGATGACCACCCTGACCAATCCCTACATTACCCAAGCAACAAATTACAACACTGTTTATTGAGAAACTGCCATAAACAGGTAAAACATAGCCAGGCATCACTGTTATCACAAGGAACTCTATAAGGACTACGACTCAAGTGTTTTGAATAGGACTTTAAAAACTCCCCAATGGCTGATGAAGTTAACAAGCCATTCGTGTCTGAGAGTACATCCTCTATTAATTATTTGGCTCCTTTCCTATTCTTTATTTTCCACATATCTGTATTTATTACAGAACTGATAGCTTTCAACATATGGACATTCCCATTCAATTCACAGATGAAGCCATCTAAGTTTGCAACACTAAATCTGTGTAAAATCCAATAAGGCCAGTGCTATGAGGAGGTGAATAAAGATCCATTCACATCGAATAATGCGACAGAGCTCAGGGAGGGGACAAAAGCTTAAGAGAGCTACATGAAACCGCTGAATAGTGTTTGAGTGGATTTTTTCTATATTAAAGAGCAGAGGAGAAGGGCTTACATTGATTTCTGCTGCGCCGAATAAAACATCTGCAGGTTATACTTTGAAATGAAGTACTGTTTAGGGTCAAATACAGGGTGTAATCATTTAAAAAGTGAGGTTTGCATTGCAAGAGTGCTCAGTGTTTTAATTTTTTAACTCAGTGCTGTCTTACATTTTTGTGATAGCACTTTAATATGGAGCAAGAGTTTGCCGGACACTTCTTGGACCCATGACTTGGACCTATGCCATGGCACTCTGACCTAAAAGGGCTTAAGTGTTCTTGAAATTTGTCTTTGCTCTGTCTTGGGAGGTGTTAAGAGTGGGAGGGCTGGTTGACGCTCTAGAGGGCTGATAAGGTTTTCAGATTTATTTTAAAGCTCATGTTCTCCAGAGAGGGTGGCCACTCCCTACTAGGGCAAAGCTGATGACTTTCACAGCCAGCATCGAAGGGTTTTGAATGGTACATGAACTTGTCACTGAACACATATAAACCAGGTTAAACAAAAGATTACTTAAACATGCTTGTGATGGGTAACATAATGCATGTGGTGTAACACCCTGGAAAATGACAGAGGAAGTTTTGGGAAAACAGGCTGTTATATCCATACAGTTCCCATGCTGCTCTTGAGTTCACTTAATCATCTAACCTAGTCATGTTTGTGTCGTAAAGAGTGTTTCAGTGGGTTGGTAATTTGTTCATTGGATAACAATGTGGCATGTTAAATCACTCAGAGTTTCTTTACACATTACCAAAATTTTGCCAGGGAGTGACGGATAAGGTTATATAAAACTGGGCATCACAATAGTTAGTCTATACAATGTCTGCAACTGTAAATAAAGCAAATAGCTTTACTGCTTAGTTTGAGCCTATAGATCCCATGGTGCTCCTCTGGAGACGTGTCTCATATGTGTGTGCCAGTGCTGGCATGCATTGGTCTTATCAATGAGTCTTTCACTACAGCTTTGTGGTGCGGGGGAGTGGCTGCCAACACTGCCACCCCAACACAGGGATCCTTCAGTGCAGGAAACACAGAGAGAGCGCTTGCCTTTAAATACACAAACTCCCATTTAATACGCCCATGTTAATCTGAAGAGGGAGTGAAAGAGACATTGATAAATTCATTATGACCTGGTGAGAAAAGGGAGAAATGTTCTTACCTTGGCTTCACATTTTTTATGAGTAGCTGTTTTGCAGACTGTGGGCAGTAAAGAGAGGGAAATGTGTTGGTTAGGGAGGAATACTGAATCTGGTATGGTTTCATTATGCATTTGTGGCATACAGAGAATATTAGTGAACAATGTGAGGTAACATAATTTATGGGAGTTTTTATTAGGGATGAAAAGTATCAAAATAGCATCTAAAATCTTTATTACAAATCTTTTCCCTTGTGATTATTAAAGATTACAGTAAAAAAATTACTTCCGATAAAAGTGCCATAGTGTTATTTTAGTATTGTTTATATACTATCATGGTATCTATTAATATTTTAACTACTTTTATATTTATCTTTTTGGTTTTCATTTTATTTTTTGTCATTTTGTAATGTGATTTGTTTATATTTTTATTCAGTACAGTAATATTAAAGCCAATTATTTAATTTCACAATCAAAAAATATGTTGCTTCTCATTAAAAAATTCACAAGTGGAACAACATTATTTATGGGTCCTTGGCATTAAAAGTAATTAAAAAAACTGAAATAAAGGCTGAAATTGTCAGATGGCACTCACCTCGACAAAAAGAGCCCAAATTCTCCACACTCTGCCTGCACACCCCACACTGCCGCTTCTTTTTGAAGGTCTTTTCTTTAAAGATGTGGGGCTCGCCCTTCCCCGCCTGGAAAACACAAACACGTTTTAAAAAAACAAATGTTTTGTTCTTTATTTGTTGCTTAACTCATGCTTCTCTCTCAGTAACCGTCTGTAATCCTGTCATTTTGTCATTTGTTCACTATTTTTCCAAATAAATCTTCCCTTGCGTTCTGCTCTTCCGCCCGATTCCCTTCACTGACCTGAACTCTCCTCTGGATGTCAGCCATCTTTCTCTCTTTCCTTGTGCAGCAGCTCATTTTTCAATGCTAAGAACAAAAACAAAAACCCGACAAACCTTTTATCTGAAAGTGGCACATCTTGTGGTGAGAAACTTGATGAGGACAAACAACTCCACATAGCAAGCGCACTGTGCAGCGCTTGACTACAAAATATCTGACAGCCACATGTCCTCCTCAAATACTAATTTGTATGTTATCACTTCTGATGAGGCTCAAGACTAACACAAACTCATTATGCAGCATGTTTGGTTTGGTTTTAACTGTGTATAACGTCCCACAGCAGAGGAGCATAATGCAGCTTAGTGTTTGGATGTGCGTTTTTCCATTTGGCAGAGAGGTAGAGGAGTTTAGCACTCTTCTCCACTCTATGGACCCTGTTTGGACAGCTGGTGAGAAATGCAGCATGTGCTGTTAGGTGCCATAGCCACAGCTTCAGTAAGCTGGCACAAGCACATACAGCCACTGGAGTCCCTCACTCCACAGCCATTGTCTTTATGTACAATGGGCATCTCCAGCGATCACCTGTGAATATCATCCTGCACAACACAATACAAAGAGTCTTTTTTAAAATGTAAAAATATTTTTTTCAATCCAAGTTTAATGTTAGAAGTGCTAATTACTAATTAGATTTGCCTCTGGATGATTAAACAAAACAAACAGGTGAGGTCTAGGCAAGAAACCACCTAGAACACTCTGTCACCCTCAAAGAAACACCCTAGCAACCACCCAGAATACTCCACTACCCACATAATAACCTTAGCAATCACCCATTAATTCATAATTAGTAACACCCTAGCAACCACCCAGAACATTATAACACATACTAACACTCTAGCAACCACCAAGAACACCATAACACATAGTAACACCCTGGCAACCACCCAGAACATCATAACACATAGTAACACCCTATCAACCACCCAGAACATCTTAACACATAGTAACACCCTGGCAACCACCCAGAACACCATAACACATAGTAACACCCTGGCAACCACCCAGAACACCATAACACATAGTAACACCCTGGCAACCACCCAGAACATCATAACACATTGTAACACCCTAGCAACCACCCAGAACATCATAACACATAGTAACACCCTGGCAATCACCCAGAACACCATAACACATAGTAACACCCTGGCAATCACCCAGAACACCATAACACACAGTAACACCCTGGCAACCACCCAGAACATTATAACATTTACATTTACATTTAATCATTTAGCAGACGCTTTTATCCAAAGCGACTTACAAATGAGAACAATAGAAGCAGTCAGGTCAACAGGAGAACAACAACAGTATACAAGTGCCATGACAAGTCTCAGTTAGTCTAGTATAGAACGCATAGCCAGGATTTTTTTTTTTTTTTTTTTTTTTTTTTTTTTTTATTAAATGAACAAAGACAAGAAAATGAAAAGTACTGGTGTTAGTAGGTTAAGTGCAGGCGAAAAAGATGAGTCTTCAGACGTTTCTTGAAAATTAGTAAAGACTCAGCTGTACGAATTGGGATTGGGAGGTCATTCCACCAGCTGGGCACAGTCCAGGAAAAGGTCCGTGAGAGTGATTTTGAATTATACATTATAACACACAGTAACACCCTTGCAATCACCCAGAACACCATAACACACAGTAACACCCTGGTAACCACCCATAACACCATAACACATAGTAACACCCTGGCAACCACCCAGAACACCATATCACATAGTAACACCCTGGCAACCACCCAGAACATTATAACGCATAGTAACACCCTGGCAACCACCCAGAACACCGTAACACACAGTAACACCCTGGCAACCACCCAGAACATTATAACGCATAGTAACACCCTGGCAATCACCCAGAACACCATAACACATAGTAACACCCTGGCAACCACCCAGAACACCATAACACACAGTAACACCCTGGCAACCACCCAGAACACCATAACACCCTGGCAACCACCCAGAACACCATAACATATAGTAACACCCTGGCAATCACCCAGAACACCATAACACACAGTAACACCCTGGCAACCACCCAGAACATTATAACACACAATAACACCCTGGCAATCACCCAGAACACCATAACACACAGTAACACCCTGGTAACCACCCATAACACCATAACACATAGTAACACCCTGGCAACCACCCAGAAAACCATAACACACAGTAACACCCTGGTAACCACCCAGAACACCATAACACATAGTAACACCCTGGCAACCACCCAGAACACCATAACACATAGTAACACCCTGGCAAACACCCAGAACATTATAACGCATAGTAACACCCTGGCAACCACCCAGAGCACCATAACACATAGTAACACCCTGGCAACCAACTAGAACATTATAACACATAGTAACACTCTGGCAACCACCCAGAACACCATAACACACAGTAACACCCTGCCAACCACCCAGAACATTATAACGCATAGTAAAACCCTGGCAATCACCCAGAACACCATAACACATAGTAACACCCTGGCAACCACCCAGAACACCATAACACACAGTAACACCCTGGCAACCACCCAGAACACCATAACACATAGTAACACCCTGGCAATCACCCAGAAAACCATAACACACAGTAACACCCTGGTAACCACCCAGAACACCATAACACATAGTAACACCCTGGCAACCACCCAGAACACCATAACACATAGTAACACCCTGGCAACCACCCAGAACATTATAACGCATAGTAACACCCTGGCAACCACCCAGAGCACCATAACACATAGTAACACCCTGGCAACCAACTAGAACATTATAACACATAGTAACACTCTGGCAACCACCCAGAACACCATAACACACAGTAACACCCTGCCAACCACCCAGAACATTATAACGCATAGTAAAACCCTGGCAATCACCCAGAACACCATAACACATAGTAACACCCTGGCAACCACCCAGAACACCATAACACACAGTAACACCCTGGCAACCACCCAGAACACCATAACACCCTGACAACCACCCAGAACACCATAACACCCAGTAACACCCTGGCAACCACCCAGAACATTGTAACACACAGTAACACCCTGGTAACCACCCAGAACACCATAACACACAGTTACACCCTGGCAACCACCCAGAACATTATAACACACAGTAACACCCTGGTAACCACCCAGAACACCATAACACATAGTAACACCCCGGCAACCACCCAGAACATTATAACGCATAGTAACACCCTGGCAACCACCCAGAGCACCATAACACACAGTAACACCCTGGCAACCAACTAGAACATTATAACACATAGTAACACTCTGGCAACCACCCAGAACACCATAACACATAGTAACACCCTGGCAACCACCCAGAACACCATAACACCCTGGCAACCACCCAGAACACCATAACATATAGTAACACCCTGGCAACCACCCAGAACACCATAACACCCTGGCAACCACCCAGAACACCATAACATATAGTAACACCCTGACAACCACCCAGAACACCATAACACCCAGTAACACCCTGGCAACCACCCAGAACATTGTGACACACAGTAACACCCTGGTAACCACCCAGAACACCATAACACACAGTTACACCCTGGCAACCACCCAGAACATTATAACACACAGTAACACCCTGGTAACCACCCAGAACTCCATAACACATAGTAACACCCTGGCAACCACCCAGAACACCATAACACATAATAACACCCTGGCAACCACACAGAACACCATAATACATAGTAACACCCTGGCAACCACCCAGAACACCATAACACCCTGGCAACCACCCAGAACACCATAACACATAATAACACCCTGGCAACCTTCCAGAACACCATAACACATAGTAACACCCTGGCAACCACACAGAACACCATAATACATAGTAACACCCTGGCAACCACCCAGAGCACCATAACACACAGTAACACCCTGGCAACCAACTAGAACATTAGTCCATAGTAACACTCTGGCAACCACCCAGAACACCATAACACATAGTAACACCCTGGCAACCACCCAGAACACCATAACATATAGTAACACCCTGGCAACCACCCAGAACACCATAACATATAGTAACACCCTGACAACCACCCAGAACACCATAACACCCAGTAACACCCTGGCAACCACCCAGAACATTGTAACACACAGTAACACCCTGGTAACCACCCAGAACACCATAACACACAGTTACACCCTGGCAACCACCCAGAACATTATAACACACAGTAACACCCTGGTAACCACCCAGAACTCCATAACACATAGTAACACCCTGGCAACCACCCAGAACACCATAACACATAATAACACCCTGGCAACCACACAGAACACCATAATACATAGTAACACCCTGGCAACCACCCAGAACACCATAACACCCTGGCAACCACCCAGAACACCATAACACATAATAACACCCTGGCAACCATCCAGAACACCATAACACATAGTAAAACCCTGGCAACCACACAGAACACCATAATACATAGTAACACCCTGGCAACCACCTAGAACATTATAACACATAGTAACAGACTAGTAATCAAGTCTTTCATTCACTATGAACACACATCAGGTTCAGCTGCTTCAGTTGTTGGCAAATGCCCTGTAAGCAAGCAAGTGCTCCATGACAAATGTTATGTGTTATGCATTTAACTGTCCCATTTAAACATCCATGGTTACTAAGAACGCCTTCTTTCTGGGTTAAACAAATTGGATCTTCTTGTTGACCCCTCTCAGAGATCTCAGCCAGATCATGTTGATTTGCTTGGCCACTCCAGCAGTTCAGTTTGCCCACCCAAATTCATTTTCCTTAACTTTAGCCAAGGGTCAATGACGTATAATAGTGTCCACGATAAAGAAAATACAGTAAAAACACATGAGCCAAGCTTCCAGATGTACTCTGTATTCATGCTGGTTTCACATGGTTGTGAAAAACCTTTACAATACATCATTTTCAAGAAATGCTTCAATTTAATGGCTCTTTTAGTGACATTTAGTTTATACTGTGTGTTTAGTCTTTTAGTTTTATTACATTTAATGCCACAATATTTCAAATATTTTTGAAATATTAATAAAGCAGTAAAGCAGTTTTGTTAACTGATTTTGAAATATATATATAATGATAATGATATGAATGATAAATAAATAATAAATGTGCAATTAATCACATATATAGAGGACCAAAATGTACTTGTCCTCTAATTCTGGCCTACAAGTCAGTGTTTTTGTAATTAAGCCCTATTAAGCAAAGCATAAAAGTGACCTTTCTGTGCACCCTAATTAGGTGAGCACAGAACACACATTATAAAGCTTACCTCTCTACTGCTAAAGTCCACAAGGGTCAAGAACCCGAATGAAAAAAAAATAAAAAAAAATCAGCAGGTCATTACCTGCACTAAGTCACATCACCACCTGCAAAATCACGTCCCACAGTTCCGACGCTCTCTGAGGTGTGACTGCAACACCCGTCAACAGACTAACCTACTGCCCAACAGTGTGCCAAGAGTGGTTAGTCAGGCTAGGGACAGCCCCCAGGCCACGGAGCACAGACAAGGAGGGACTGTTCACTTAATTTTAGCCATACAGAACAGCTAGCCAAAGCTCTCTAGCAAAAAGAACAGCCTTTGATGGAGAAAAAAACCCTCCCCTTCAAACTCAAATGAAAGAACAGAAGAGGAATTGAACAGACAATCTGGAAATTAACAGACAGAGAAATGACAGAAAGCAAGAGGCGATCCGATTACCTTAAAAGCATATATGGTTTTGAATTATTGAATTATTTATATGGTTTTGAAAAACATTAATAACACTTTTAAAAAAAGTTTAAATGAAAACAATATTTTAATAAAATAATAATTTTTAAAAAATGTATATAAAGTTAGTGTGTGTGTGTGTGTGTGTGTGTGTGTGTGTGTGTGTTTGTGTGTGTACAAGCCATAATTCATTCTGGCTTTCTCACACTCTTACATTCTCCTTTCACATACATACATTTCTACCTTTTTTGGTATCCGTTACTTCCTGTTTAAGACCAGGAAATACATGTGCAAGACCTGCTCAGCTCTTCCTCACAATTTTACAGTTATGGTATTCAAAGTCATCCTTTTCTTTTAGAGTACATATTTTAAGTTTTTTTTTTTTTTTACTTCAACATATCATTATGTAACCTACATGTTCTACAGATCTGTGTTCACGTTTTAAGACACTGATTTTGATTGTATTAACAGTGATTAATGCTAAGGAAATTTTCTACTGGTCCGGTTTGCCCAGGGGTTTACATTTTTTTTACTTGCCCTGGCAAAATTTTCACAGGACTTGCCACAATCAATCAATCAATCAATAAGACTTATTGTTTTCATTGTTGACTGTAACATTGTATTGTTATAAATAATAACCATTTTGCACAAATAGGTACAAAAGTTCAAAGATAAAACTGAAATGAACCATTCTTTTTCAGGTCTTTCAGGAAGGTCTAACTATTCCAGTTAAGTATGCACTGATCAGGATTTTATTTATTTTACACTCAAATGAGCCGATTTCGGACCTCATTGAAAACACTAGTCTAGCACTGAGTTATTGCTGCACGCAGAGCTGTGCTAATTAACACTCATTTAATGTGTATTTAATGATGGTAAGAGGAAAAAGAAAATGCCATCGAAACTATTCTGAAGACAGTCAGTTCTCCTCAGATATACATCCATATTCACCCCACCCTAATTACATAATTATGGTTTTCTTTCAGTATTTCAATGAATTTGTTCTGTCTGGGACAGTATTTTCTATGCTGGCACGACTTCTCTCATCTTTGTGTCCGTCTTCAGTGCATCGGTCTTAAAGATGATCACTACGTTTGTGTTACCAAACTGCATCCTGTCAGGAATTACCTGAATATTACTAAAATACGAATAACCTAAAATATTACAGACAGTTAAGGTTATACTGGCATTGCCAGATATTGAAAAATAAATAATTCAATAATTATAATTATATATATGTATGTGTAAGGAGAATGTATGTGTGTGAGAGTGCCAGAATGAATTATGGCTTGTACGGCCCCTCATAGTATGTATACACACACACACACACACTCATATATATTATAATCATTTTCCATTTCAATTTTAGTTAATGTTTTAGTAAAGTTTTATTTCACGTAAAACAAATGCTTTTCTTAGAGTGTAGTTTTAGTCCACTATAATAATGCTTGCTTCTTACATCTCGAATCTTCAAAACATTTAAAATGTTAAAAACCTAATTTTATATTATATTATTACATATTATATATATATATATATATATATATATATATATATATATATATATATATATATACACACACTGAAAAACTGCAAACTGAACTAATCTTGCCCAATCATAAAAATATAAACTCTTATAACATTTTGACCTTGATGCACAGGGAACCTCTATGTGATTTCACTTCTTGTAAAGTTTTTTTTGGTAAAAGAATTTAATTCTTTAATGAGGCTTTTTCATTATATATTTTTTCCAATTCTTTATTCATTATTAAATTATATCATTTAAAAAGTTATGCTCCTCCCCCAAAAAATATGTTTCAATAAAAATAAAATATTCAAGTCACTGTATGCAGGAATTTATTTTTAATTATCATTTATTTTTTTTTATTTTTTTTTTTGGTATTTGTGAATTCACAAATTGAACAAATAAGAATCACTAACAGACTGTTAGACTAATTCAATGTGAGACACACAAAACTTCCTGTCGCTGTAGTTGGCAGAGCCAACTCAAAAAGAGACAGCACTGCAGATTTGGTGGTGGAGCCTCTAGGATTTCAGCCTCTTAGGTACAAATCCAAGCAGAAGCAGCCCACAAACTGGAGAGTTGCTCTGATCTCCATCCTGCCTTAACCACAAATGTTCTCCAATCAGCATTAATGCCCTGGGTGCCCCAAAGAGACGACCCTGCCATCCATCTCCCATAGGGCGCGATAAACAGAAAGCATCTGTGAATAACCAAGTTATCAACCACAAACTCATTCCTGCAACCATGGTGGTCCACCAACAGATGCTAAACATTACATTTTCAAATCATACAGACAAAGAAACTCTGGTAACCGGGCACAAACAACAATTCGAGAAAACAACGATTCGAACCGACAGTTCAGGAGAATAAACATCAGTGGAACTGAATGAAGGGACGGAGATCTTGGACATCAAACTGTCCTAAAATCATGAACCAGTAAAGGAATATGTGAGCTGCTGTAATCTACACTTGCTGAATAAGTGATTTTAATGCTAGAGGAATTAGCTTTCCTGGCCAAACAATTCAAACGAAATGTTTAAAGTGCCGTTCGATGCAATAGCACTAAAATCCTGCCATTTTTGCAGATTGTTCTGGCGGTGCCATGCTCACACAGCCACAATTCAAGAGGATGGTTGCTATGCAGTTGCTAGGGTGTTCTGCACTGAAAATAAAAATATCCAGTTAAATTTATGCTAAAAAACGCAGCTGTGGCTGCCAGAAACGGCAATGTGACATTTTACTGTTTTTCCCTGGAAATGATATGGTAATTCACAGTTTTACAGTAGAATCACACACAATGCAATGTTAAAACAATTTTTAACCATATTTTTTTTTCTGTAAAAATTACAAACATTTGTTAATAGGGCATTACTCTGCAGTTGGTAAAATGTTGCAGGAGGTTGTTAAGTGATCACTTACTGGTTCAATACAATCGTTAATTCATATATCTTTTTCACTGGGTCCCATACATGTTTTAATACCTGAAAATAGTCTGATTGCTTAGAAGTAAATGCACATCCCTCCCCATCAAGCCTCACAGTTTAAGGCCTTATTCACATCTGTAGCACAGCATCCTGCTGAACACACCGAACATTTAGGGTTAATAAAGAATGAGTAGCATAAAAAAGTGTTGCAGGCCTTTTTCCTCACTGAGGGGTGGTAAAGGGAAAGCAAACGAGCCGTGTGTGAATCCAAGTGTGTGTTTATAAGTGTGTGTGTGTGTGTCTGTGTGTGTGTAGGGTGGGACAGGCAGTGAAAGAACAGAGACTGCCTGTTCCAGTGATGAAGTCAGCGTAGTGCCATTACATACTTCCTGCGCTAATCAAATATGTCTCCATGACAAGCAAACGCACAATGACCAAACCACAACACATGCAACATTCACAGCGAGCTAACTGTAAATCATAATGAGCATGTAAACTACTCAGCTACAAGAACTGATCAACAAAAATCAAATATATTGAATACCGAAGGGAGGTGTCTCCTTCCATGATGGTTACAGCATCCACAGGAAATGATAGGCTAATCTGTCCATCCTATTGTGACTGAGCTATTATTTGTACTTCCTGCTATCAGTCATCACTGAGACTTCACATACTAAATCACACAGCAGTCAGACCCTTGTCAAGAACTTACTCTACCGCACAATGTTGTCATGTTACTATACAGCCATGGCCAATATTATCGGCACCCTTGGTAAATATGATCAAAGTATACTTCAGAGATATTTTACTAATAAGAATTTCTAGGGGTGCCAATAATTGTGTCAAACGAGTATTTGAGAAAAACCTTTATTTCATAACTACATTTCCCCCCCATTTTAAATTCTTCTTATGCAATAAAAAAGGATAAATTTTTGTGATTTTTTTTAATTAAAGATCAAAAGGATTAACAGTGCAGATGAATTTTCACAGCCTTCTTTGATCGTATTTTCCAAGGGTGCCCATATTTTTGGCCATGACTCTATATAACCCAAGAGAAAGTCTGCTACAAATACATAGCTAAAACACAATCAAGCACACCTACGTCCAATTACACATCAGGAATTCCTGTGGCATGACTCTTTCGTGAACCTTTATGTCAGTAAACGTTCGCACACTGTAATCTAACTGCGGCGGTCGGTTTCAAACTGTTTTGATTGAGCATTTCAATTTGATGCGAAACTTGAAACTTCAGAAAGAACCAAGTAAAACACACTAATCAGTGACCACACTCGTTT
Organism: Carassius auratus; assembly: GCF_003368295.1. Lineage (NCBI taxonomy): Eukaryota > Metazoa > Chordata > Actinopteri > Cypriniformes > Cyprinidae > Carassius > Carassius auratus. Next base: position 404,368 of record NW_020527735.1, read on the forward strand.
TATGACTATACATAAATGGCTCAATATGCTTGTAAAGAAATCCCTGTGATTATGGCTAATATCACAGAGTAATTACTTGCAACTTTTCAACTGCTCTACAATCAACAGCAAGAATTATTACTGTGTGTCGCTCGGTAGCACTTCTATTGCACTGCTCTCTTACACATCTATAACTCTTTCCCTGGATTCTTCTGTAATGTAAACAGTATATGATTCTCCTCAAGCAGACCAATTCATAGACGAGTGTGACAAAATGAAGTCAGCGTTACATCTGCTTTGTGTATTCAGGTGGATACAATAAGCTGAAACAGTCCATACGAGGTCCGATATGAAGTGACAGCTCCGACAGCTCATAGCATGAGAGAGAGAGAAGTAATTATCATGTAGGTAGCAAATCATATCAGCTATTTACTGAGCTACTAACAACCAACCAGCCCACTTCAAATGAAAGGTTTTCTTATACGCTCCAAACTGTGGTCATATTTAATGGCTGTTTAGCTGTATTCGGAGCTGTACGGCAGAAGAGCACCCTTCATTGATGATCTCACACACAGTCTACAGTCTGTACATCCTTCAGGAAACTTCTTTTATGGACTTCTGCATCATTCATCACGTTATTACACTGTTTGCCTGTGGAAGCTATGCAATGTTGGCTAAAATACACCTATTACATGTGTAATGTCCCAAGATGCTTTAAAGAGGAACATCACACAAGGTTTACAAAGAAATAAATGTCTGCATGTTGTGTTCCCACAATAGAACATGTTTTTCATCATCTTCTTAGATTTTGCATAGCCTTTCTTCTCACAATAATGATATGACACTGATATTCAAGATATTTTACATGACTATTCTTCAGAACATACAATAATATTACCATAGCCTCCTGAGACCCAGGCAAAGACCTTTGTCCTCTGTAGAGGACATTCTATTTTAGTGAACTCCTCTGAGACGTACATGCCACGGTCTGGATGTCCTGTACAGAGCACATTCAGGGCTATGTAGAGATATCAAATGTTTAGCGTTTTGATCATAAACACTTCCTTTCTTTGGTTTTGAAATATGACTGATACTGACAGAATTCAGAGAAATATGATAATATTTTGTAAGTGTCATTTAAATCTAACTATTCTTTTTAATTGTAAAAAAAAAAAAACGAAAAAAAAAAAAAACATGGGGTTTCAAATAGGAATATGACTTTTTGTTGTGAAACAGGGCATACTTTTTATACATGTCTCCTGTACAGGACACCAGAACAAACAATATGTTTATCAGGCATTTTGGGGTCAATAGGGAAATAAATTATAGATCAATATTTATATGAAATATGAGATACTCCCATTATTACACTTCTTTTCCCATTATGGTTTCCCCCAAGAACGCATTAATTTGAAAATTAGATGCAATGTATAGACACATTATATTGAATAGGACCAATGTATGGACATTTTACGCACATATTGCATAAAGTAAAATAGTAAATCAAATCATTCTGTTATCTTTCATAACATAGTTGAGATAATCGTCTTTGTACAAAGTTTGGTTACAAATAGCCTGAACCCTAAAAAATGATTGGTGAATAAAAAAGTAAAATATTTTTGTTTTTGCCTATACATGCCTTTTCATGTTTAAATATTTCTTCTCCATTTGTTTCTTATGCTCACAAACCAATGTAATGGCATAATCCTGACATTATTAATTTATTACTTTTCTATTTCAAACTTCAATCATTAAATTAAATTAAATGACAACCCTACTGTTTTACTGAAGCAACTTTTTTTTTTTAAAATAATATATATAATTGACTTAAAAATATTTAATAGTACAGGTTAATAGATTCGCTGACCATAACCAAAAATGCTGTCTATGTAGAAAGCTCACTATGTTTTGAGACACAGCCGATGTCTCTGGTGAGGCGTTTAATGCGTGATGACGCAGTAACTATTAGTTCCCATCTCGTGAAGTCATATGATGACTCTTTCTTTCTGCTCCAGTGTTTGGTGTAGCTGAACCCCTGGTAAAGAGTGGCAAACCAAAGTGCGCGTTTCCTTTCACTTTCAGCGACGACATACGCATTAAACACAGACTCACACACTGGGTTCAAATTAGTTCTCGCAAGACTTAATTAGCAGAGGGATGCAACTTTTAAGAGTTTTTCATTTGTGGTTATGTAAAACGTGTAATTATTTTAACTACAGAAAGAGAACGAGAGACTGCTGTTGCATCTGACATGTTGCATGCCATGATAGTGAACATGAAAGCAGAACCAGTACCAGCGATCTTCCATTAAAAAGCACACTGTACTTCTTGCACAAGCGTATTATTTACCATATGGGTCAAAACTACTGTATCTTATTTACAGTTAAAAACAAACTAAAGTCGCTTTTCTCACAAGCACTCACATATATGATGCTCTTACACATAACACAGGGAAACTGCATAATCAAAACAGTGTTGCTCCTAACACATTATTTGCATAACATGCATACAATAACATTTAATAGAAATAATAATTCATGTAATAACATCTCATTTCAACCATTGTGTGCCCAATTCTTTACATTCAGGCACTACAGAAGTGTACTGAACGAAAATACTTTACCTTACTCATGTTTTTGGAGAATATTCCAACTAAAAAAATGTTTCCTTAAAGATTTCACGAGCTACATTCCCAACGAGTCAATGGAGTGTCACTCGACTACTGATGGAGATCTTTTCTTTACTCTCACTAGACTCCGAGTCTGGCAGTGGGAGGAGCTAGTATAGCGGGAAAAGAACACTGTGGAATGTTGTGACTGGAAGCAAACTTTTCTGATTAGCGGCATCCTGACGAATCGATAGCTGATTGGATGCGATGCCAATTAGAAGCGCCTGCCTTAATGAATATCTTTCACTATAGCATCACTTTCATTGAGATAATTAGCTCATTTCTGCTTAAAATAATTCAACTTATATTTAATTGTTTATTTATGAATTAATTATATCATCTAATTTTTTTATTGTATATTATATTATATTATTAGCCTATGTTTTCCCTTACTCAACAGGAAATTGTGGTATTAACACCAATAAATAAGCAAGCAAAGTTTAAACAACTTTGCAAATAATAAATTTGATATTAAATTAAATCTTATATTACTTTGTGGCTGGTGTGCATTAGACTGTTATTTATTATTTTTAATGTTACATACATCATTTTATCTACAGTACGAATGTATATACAAAGGTATGCAAGTGTGGCCCTCTATTAAAAACACAATAGCGACATCAACTGGTCACATGCGGAGTTTTCTAGAGGTGCAGCATGTAAAGCGCGCTCAGTAGTATTCAAACGCAATTTAAATTGCGTAAAATGTAACTTTTGTTACATTTCTTAAAAGACGGAAGTTCCAAGCACGCAATAAAAATGATAAACACCTTCAACTAGTCCATGGAACAAACATCCCAGACTTAATTGTGAAACAGACAAATTTGTTTGTTTTTGCCAATTAAGACCGATCAAACATTACATGATTAAAACGAATGGCCTCCAAACTAAGTGATGAATCTAAGCCATCAGTCTACGAGCAGAATAAACCGAAATGTGCTCTGTGGAATCGCACAGTCCAGCAGATGTGGCTTCCAGCACTGAAGCCCCACACGAACACCATCTGATATGTGCTAATGATTGATGCATTTGTGAAATAAGCTCAGTGTATTAATAAAACAGTAGGACTGATGTATGAAATCCAAACTCAAATCAGCAAATAGCAATGTTTTGCTGAATGTTTATTTGAATTACTTAGGGAATGTTTGTGAATAGTCAGAATTGGAAATAAAATGTGAAATACAATTTTTTATTTTTATTTTTATTAGGGTTCATATATATATATATATATATATATATATATATATATATATATATATATATATATATATATATATATATAATTTTATTTCATTAATTGATTTGTTCTTGATTATACTGAGATGTACTGATCTGTTTAAAACCAGATATGGAAATTCCAGTAAATTATATATATTTTATATATTATTTTATTAAAATCTAGACCAGGGGAGAAAACTAGAGGTCTAGAAGAATGATTATGAGATTATAAATATATTTTGACTTTTTACTAGTCCACTTCTAGATCTACTGACATATATCACAGAATATAAAAATAGAAGATAAGAGTTGTCTGAAGTTGGGATCAAAAGGGGTGAAAGAGAAAAGTAGAGAGAAAGCATGAGTATCAGGTGGGGAGGAGAAATGATACAATCCAATTAAGGAGAGTGAGTAAGTAATGCTTGTTGAGAAATGGTCCAGATAGATGTGTGTATGACACACAGGCCGTGGGAGAGTGTGTGCAGACAGGATGTGGAAGGCACATGGTTGGGGAGAAAGGGGCCCTCCAGCAGGCAGAATGTGAACATTAGAGAAACATGTCCTGTCCCACTCACCAAGCCATGTGCATACACATTTATACTGTTTACTGAACCAGAGGAGAGAGTCTTCTTTATCTACAATTCACGTTTAATCTTTCAAAATAGAACTGTATTCTTCTGCATTGTACACGCTTTCACTTTTCCATCTCTCCCTGTTCTAGTTCTCATATTTAAGGTTAACGCAAGTAACTCATCCCATATATTTGTACTGTAGACACGAGAAATGCCTGAAATCATGTGGCTTGTGGAGGAGAGGTGTTATTACTTTTATAAGCAATCAGAAATATTGTATTAAAAATGTATTATTATCAGTTATATTTATATAGTATCAGTGTATTATTCTTTATTTTAAAATTATTATAATAATCAACACAAATGTCTGTATTTGAAGAAACACCCAATGTTTAATCAGATTTTTACGTCATTACAGCTTAAGTGTGGGGGGAAAACTGTTCTCTGATTATATTTACCTGAACAGTAAATAATTATCAGTATTTTAAACAAATTATATAAAAGATTGTACAAATGATTTTTGTGATTATTTCACTCTGCTTTGATAATGAGTTTAAGCTTCAATGGAAATATTTTTTTTTATTATTTTCAATTTTATTAGTTTAAATATTATTTGTCAAAAGTGTTTGTCAATATTATTTTGAGTGATAGTGTATATTAAAGGAGAGACCGGAGTTATAGAAAGCAAAATATCATGGAAACTTTAGCAGAGGAATAATGCTCTGGCAAACACCCACAACACTATAGCATCATAATGATGTGTTTTGTAAAATGTAAAAATGTATCTTGTAATTATAGCCAGGGGACTGTGGTGGGACAAAAATGAAAAAAAAAAAAAATAGAGTGAAAAAAGGTGGAAGTGTAAATAGAGCATGATCATTACTCACAGACAGCAACCCCCAGCTGTGGAGCTGAAACTGTTTTAAAGAAGGCATGTTTCTGCGGCACAGAGGAGGCCTGTGTTACTTACTGGAGCACCTAAAATTATCCAAAATAATAAAACAGGAAGTCCCCGATATTTCAAAACACCTGTGGCCGAGTCCACATATACACTTTTACATCTTGTGCCCTTTTCAAATGAATGCGCTTTGGAAACACATATTTGTCGTGTGATGATGTAATATTGACCAACAGTTTTAGAGAGAACACAAACATTATTAAAAAAGAGGGGGATGCTGAGAGAGGGAGAGAGAGAGAGATGAGAACATGCAGAAAGAGGAAATGGAGGGAGGGGTGAGTGCAGGAATGATTGGGTACAAAAGAGCCAGGGGCTGATTAAATACAGCTGTGGAGAGAGGGAGGGAAATAAATGATGGAGAGAGAGAGAGAGAGAGAGAGAGAGAGAGAGACTGAGGTAGGCTGGTGAGGAGGGGATGGACTGAATGTAGAGGGATTCAGAGAAGGGGTGTGCTAGAAATGAGAAAAAAAATGGGGGAGTAAATATGAAGATGCAGCATTGGGTCCACTTTTGTGGACTTTTCGAAAATAAACTTGCTAAAACACTTAATTGCTCATTAACGTAAACATGAACAATAACACAAATGCTGTCTGTTTTTTTTTTTTTTTTTTTTTATGAAAGCCATGATCATTTCCACAAGTGTTGTTTCCATCACATCTCATGTCTTGTGTTTAATAGATGTATGTGGTGGAAATGACATTAACATTTTTAAATGTACACATTTTCAATTTGACAAACTTACAGTACACTGTAAAAAATCCAACTCACAAAAAGTTAGACTAACGATTATATTTTAGTTAACTGGACAATTAAATGCAAAAATGTTGGCATAACTAGTGAAAAGACGTTGGTTCAACAATTGTTGAATTAAATTCAATTTGTAAATTCAAGTTAACAAGCATACAAGTTGGGTTGGAGGTTGGAGCATGCGCACTGTAAAGACCATGAAATTGGCCCATGTGCAATGAAGCGCACCAACACCGAACAGACAAATGAGCCTCTCCCTAACTGTGGTGGATACGGTGAATAGGCTAAAGTCCCAAAAAGCCCCTAAAAACATTAAAAGTTGAAATTACATAGCAAAAGTTTTTTTTTTTACTATAAAAACTCAATCAGCTAAACAAAAGATTTTAAGTTGGGAGACATGTGACCTTACTCAGTGAATTGAGTTAAGTGAACTAATTCGTTTAAAAGTTGAGTAAACTCAAAAAAGCTGTGCAGCAAATTACCTTGTAATTTTAAGTTAAGTTTTTTATCTTTTTTACAGTGTATGAGTGGCAATGATAAAATATTCTGTTCAGGTTTTATTCTTTTGATAAAACTTTTTGGAACAAATTTGTTTATTATGATGGAAATAAAACAGAGGAAATAAGTAATAATAAAAAAATAGCAAATTTAAGATTATAAATATTAGATTATTTCACTCGGTTTCCATTATTTAAAAAAAATGTAAAAAAAAATGTAATACTTTATAATGGATTTAAATATTTTATATTACATTTATTCATTTATTTACAATACTAATACAACAAATTTAAGAAAGTGAAAAGTAAAAAAACAACAACAACAACAACAACAAAAAAATCATTATTTTAAAACTAGTAATGATACCGTGATAAATGTGGTCATTTTTTACAATGAAAAAAAAGCTAAAATTTTATTATAAAAGTGACTATAAGGCAGAAGTAACACCCAATATTTGAACTGATTTTCATATGTTTTATGAAACGCTGAATCATATGCCACTTCTCAATCTTTGCCAATTTCCAAACTCACTCCCAAAACATTTACAGTACCACACAAACTCTGCAGCAGGCAAATGTCAGGGTCGTATTCTGAATGGTGAAGGAAAGCAAACAGATGTCATAGAAAATATGTTATTATTATGACCCCAGCACACTAATGCTTTGATGAAGTGGCACTAAAAGGGCAGGGATGGCTTTCCTTTTCCTCTCAAGTGTTTCCAGTTCACATTCCTCACTGCGCACACAATTTTTCCCATGTTCCCTCACTACACACACATCCTCTTTCTGTCAGAGTAACACCATGATGTCTGACCGTGTCCTCCTGAGAATATGCAGACAGTAACACACTGTAGGTGTGTGTGTCCTTAGCCTAAATGAGATCAGTTTCATTTGAGAATGAGGGAATGTGAAACAGACAGATCAGTGCTTCCAGAATTCCAGTGATTGTGAGACGAACTTGTGACCACAGTGTGAGGACGTTGTGAGTAGACGCCAATGTGTTGTTAAGTGGTTGCTAGGGTTTTCCAAATATTTGAAGATATACTGCTATGCAGTTACTAGGGTGTACTGGGTGGCTTCTATTGCCTAAATTGTAATTCTAATTGCTCAGAAATGTAATGGTTTTCATTCATAGCACAAAGTGTTCTTTTTTTATGTGCATGTTGGGATCAGTGGAAGAAGAAATAAAAACATGTTTATGTCCCTGTATGTGCTTTATACCAACAGCATGCATGAGTGCGTGTTCCTGGGAAAAACAAAGCCTATTTATACGTTGACCAGGCGTTTTCCTGTGCGGTGTTTATAGTGGATGACTGTGGATTACGGCTGCAGTAAACTAGCACTTGTTAAAGTTTCTGTCATTCCATGCATATTCTAGGAATATACCATAAGTCCCAAAGAGCAAAGGTAAACAAAGAGGATAGTTTGAGAACAGCTGTGTTTTCTCATTGCAGAGGAAACTCAGGAAACCATAATGCACAGCAGTTTGCTGGATATTGATTAGAACCAGCGAAAGGACTGAAATAATGATTTCAATAGGAATTCATCACTTAAAATATTTTGTCAGTCAAGGACTCTACTTATTAATCAGTGTTTAAATATTTTGCTCAAACAAGCCTATCACAAGTTTTGAAAAACAAACAAAATAAAAAAGAAACAAAACAAAATAAGATAAGATAAAAAAAATAAAACAAAAACAAAAAAAACAATAAAACAAAACAATAGATTATAGAAAATTAAACAATAAATAAAATAAAAAAGGAAGTTAATAAAACAAATAAAATAAAATGAAATAAAATAAAAATAAAATACAATTTCTGTTTCCTGGTCAAAGTGACCATCCAGATGTAAAAACTCTCCCTCAGAGACAAAGAAGAATGACACACAATGTAAGACAGCTTGCAGACCTCACAGACTCTCAAGACAGAGACTGGAATGAAGTCTTGGTATTCATCACACTAAAACAATAGCAGTTCTCAATAGCAAGATTCTGAGAGGCTAAAGCTTTTCTATGTTAATTTATAAAAAAAATAAAAATAAATAAACAGCCAAGGGCTACGAATAATGCAATCTGTAATGAAAGGGTAATGATTTGGTGTGACGAGTAAGTAATACATGGATCTAAACGGTCGTGGGTTCAGATCCTGTGAGGGTTGATCTATGAAGCCCTTGACTTCTGGACACCAAAACTGTGGTTGCTCTACTGGGGCATAGAAAGCATCAGCTAAATGTCAGATTGCTAGTTACTTTAGATAGCACCATAAATGGGCTATATGATTGCATTACACAGTGTTTCATTATAGTCTCATCAGCAGACCAAAATCCTCCTCTATGTCACATGATCATACACTGATTTAGGAGTATCACCATTAAACTGCAACCACAGCAAAAGAAAATAAACTAGTCTGGTATTAAAATAAATATCTGTAAAAGCAAGCATTATGGTTGCAGTAATAGGAGGAAGCATTCAAAATAAACCACAGCCTTATGCAAGTTCGCTTATTAAAATATCAACAGGACAGTGGATGGACTATTTTGCAGTACCTCAGATATGTAGGTGTTTGTAGGTGTACAGATGATGGACATGCGACAAAATATGAAAGTGGCATGGCTGAATAAATGCTAAGAGAGACATAATAATAATGATTCCCAGGCCTTCTTGACGGGATAAGCTACAACTTTGTGACTTCAAACGGAGGGCTCAAAGTTCCCACGCTGGACTACACGTGAACGGGCCTCGGGGACCAGACCATTTTAGACTTTCACTCTCAGGCATGTAAACACACAGTCAAGCCCTCCTCAAGTTTTCCAGGCCTTCTTTGTCAGAGTCAACAATCAGGGAGATGTCGTTACTCCTAAACAAACGCACTCATCCTCACACAAAGATCTGAACAAACCCCTAATCTTAAGTATTCAGCGTGTATAACTCATCCCATACTGGTATGATACGTCAAATTGTGCAGCTTTTTGAGGAAAAAAAATCCCAACCCTAACCCTAACCCTAAGTGATCATACTTCTGGGTCACACTTTATTTTAAGGTCCCGATCTCACTATTAACAACTGCATCAATATACTATTGATTTGCTGCTTAATAATAGTTAGGGTATCTAAAATATGGTTGTGAATGAACAGCCAATATGATTTAGAATTGGTTCCTAAAATAAAGTGTTAAAAAATTATGATTTTCATATTGTGTGCAATAAATTGGGTGAAAAATGTCTCATATGCTCACTATAAACTAAACTAGGGATCTAAGTTATATCTAGCAAAGAAAAATCCAAAGACACTTGATCAGTCATCCAGAACACTGTAGCAACCATAAAGAATACCCTAGCAACCACTGAAAACAACCACTAGAGGACCAGAGTAAATATCCAAAGTACTCTCGCAATCAAAATATTATTAATAAACATATTCGGTCAGATGAGGACTCACCAGTGTTTGGAGAACTGGCCCAAAAGACAGGTCACAAAATTGGCACAATATATTCTTCTTAAATTATGAATAAATAAACAACAGGGAACAGACACTGGCTTTCAAAAAGCAACAATCCAAAATAGCATAGCAACCACGCAGAACACCTTCGTAACCACTGAGTATACCCTAGCAACCATCCTAAATACCCTGGCAACCACACAGCAACACCCTGGCATTGTGATGGCAAGTTTTGCATAGGCAAGCATCACATTTTATTCAAATATATGAACAAATCTATTTTCGATAATGTGATAAATACATGAAAAATCAAGGCAAGCATAAAACACAGTTCTAGACCCTCTAAACATAACAAGCATGTAAGTGCACAACGTATATTTAGGCAGATCGCAAATGCATCCTATTTGATACTGTTTTCAATAAAAGTAAGTAAGTTCAACAGCTTGCAAAACTTCTGACTGACCCTTAAGACCTGAAACAAACCCAGTTCATCACATGGGTTTCACCACAGACTCTTGATCATCTGACACAGCAGCACACAAATAAATATGTTTTCTGAACTCATCACCTATAGAACATTTTGAAAGTACCCACCTTGGTCAGCCTCATGTTTCCCCTGGACTTTCCTCTCTCCCTCCTTAAAGACCCTGTCACGGGTACCGGTTCTGGCTCATCCCCACAGCTATCCACACTCAGGGCACAACCCATATAGAGATCTGGACCCTGCTGGTCCGTCTCACCACGCTCGCTCTTTCTGGATGATGTTTCCCGAGCACACAAGAGCAGCTGTTTTTGTCTGCTCACTTGAGGCCCTTCCCCTTTTCCTGGCTCTCATTCAAACACAGACGCATGTTCGCCAGTTCACACTCATCTGTCTCTTGTGAGTACACATGGGTAAACAAAGGTGAGAATATACCCATTTAATCAAAAGTCTATTAGCACTCTGAAAGCAGCACGCGTACGGTCAGCCAAATGTACACAACTCACAAGCCAACATCCAGAGGATATCAGCCCCCACCCCCTACTTTTCCCAGAAACACTCACTCCATTGTGCTCAAGTTCTGTCTTTCAGAACATAAACATATATGTGCAGACATCATTTTTTTTTTTACCTTAACTGAGATTATGCTATTCATTTAGTGAGTATTTGCTTAGCTTTAGTGTTAGGAGAACATTAAATGATGCCTCAAATCATGCAGGTTGTAGAGGAGAGGTGTGCTAGTACTTTTCTAAAGAATACAATTTATTTTCATCAGGTGGACAAAATAAAATAGGAAAAATGTCCCATAGATGTACATTAAATGAGGAACCTGAGCCACATATAGAGACCACAATATTACAGAGATTTTGAACAACTAGCAACAGCACAGCAACCATCAAAATACCCTAGCAATCACCTGGCAACCACCCTAGCACCAAAGTAATCACTTAGCAACGCCCCATACAATCCACCCAGGACACCCACGTGATCACTTAGCAACACCCTATCATCCACCCAGGACACCCACGTGATCACTTAGCAACACCCATCATCCACCCAGGACACACAAGAGATCACTTAGCAACACCCATCATCCACCCAGGACACACAAGAGATCACTTAGCAACACCCTATCATCCACCCAGGACACACAAGAGATCACTTAGCAACACCCTATCATCCACCCAGGACACCCACGTGATCACTTAGCAACACCCTTTCATCATCCACCCAGGACACACAAGAGATCACTTAGCAACACCCTATCATCCACCCAGGACACCCACGTGATCACTTAGCAACACCCTATCATCCACCCAGGACACACACGTGATCACTGAGCAACACCCATCATCCACCCAGGACACACAAGAGATCACTTAGCAACACCCTTTCATCATCCACCCAGGACACACAAGAGATCACTTAGCAACACCCTTTCATCATCCACCCAGGACACACAAGAGATCACTTAGCAACACCCATCATCCACCCAGGACACACAAGAGATCACTTAGCAACACCCTTTCATCATCCACCCAGGACACACAAGAGATCACTTAGCAACACCCTATCATCCACCCAGGACACCCACGTGATCACTTAGCAACACCCTATCATCCACCCAGGACACCCACGTGATCACTTAGCAACACCCTATCATCCACCCAGGACACACAAGAGATCACTTAGCAACACCCTATCATCCACCCAGGACACACAAGAGATCACTTAGCAACACCCTATCATCCACCCAGGACACCCACGTGATCACTTAGCAACACCCTATCATCCACCCAGGACACACAAGAGATCACTTAGCAACACCCTATCATCCACCCAGGACACCCACGTGATCACTTAGCAACACCCTATCATTCACCCAGGACACACAAGAGATCACTTAGGAACACCCTATCATCCACCCAGGACACCCACGTGATCACTTAGCAACACCCTATCATCCACCCAGGACACCCACGTGATCACTTAGCAACACCCTATCATCCACCCAGGACACACAAGAGATCACTTAGCAACACCCATCATCCACCCAGGACACACAAGAGATCACTTAGCAACACCCTTTCATCATCCACCCAGGACACCCACGTGATCACTGAGCAACACCCATCATCCACCCAGGACACACAATAGATCACTTAGCAACACCCTATCATCCACCCAGGACACACACGTGATCACTTAGCAACACCCTATCATCCACCCAGGACACCCACGTGATCACTTAGCAACACCCATCATCCACCCAGGACACACAAGAGATCACTTAGCAACACCCATCATCCACCCAGGACACACAAGAGATCACTTAGCAACACCCTATCATCCACCCAGGACACACACGTGATCACTTAGCAACACCCTATCATCCACCCAGGACACCCACGTGATCACTTAGCAACACCCATCATCCACCCAGGACACACAAGAGATCACTTAGCAACACCCATCATCCACCCAGGACACACAAGAGATCACTTAGCAACACCCTATCATCCACCCAGGACACACAAGAGATCACTTAGCAACACCCTATCATCCACCCAGGACACCCACGTGATCACTTAGCAACACCCTTTCATCATCCACCCAGGACACACAAGAGATCACTTAGCAACACCCATCATCCACCCAGGACACACAAGAGATCACTTAGCAACACCCTTTCATCATCCACCCAGGACACACAAGAGATCACTTAGCAACACCCTATCATCCACCCAGGACACCCACGTGATCACTTAGCAACACCCTATCATCCACCCAGGACACACAAGAGATCACTTAGCAACACCCATCATCCACCCAGGACACACAAGAGATCACTTAGCAACACCCTATCATCCACCCAGGACACACAAGAGATCACTTAGCAACACCCTATCATCCACCCAGGACACACAAGAGATCACTTAGCAACACCCTATCATCCACCCAGGACACCCACGTGATCACTTAGCAACACCCTATCATCCACCCAGGACACACAAGAGATCACTTAGCAACACCCTATCATCCACCCAGGACACACAAGAGATCACTTAGCAACACCCTATCATCCACCCAGGACACACAAGAGATCACTTAGCAACACCCTATCATCATCCACCCAGGACACACAAGAGATCACTTAGCAACACCCTATCATCCACCCAGGACACACAAGAGATCACTTAGCAACACCCTATCATCCACCCAGGACACACAAGAGATCACTTAGCAACACCCTATCATCCACCCAGGACACCCACGTGATCATTTAGCAACACCCTATCATCATCCACCCAGGACACACAAGAGATCACTTAGCAACACCCTATCATCCACCCAGGACACCCACGTGATCATTTAGCAACACCCTATCATCCACCCAGAACACCCAGGTACACACTTAGCAACACCCTATCATCCTCCCAGGATACACAAGAGATCACTTAGCAACACCCTATCATCCACACAGGACACACAAGAGATCACTTAGCAACACCCATCATCCACCCAGGACACACAAGAGATCACTTAGCAACACCCTATCATCCACCCAGGACACACAAGAGATCACTTAGCAACACCCATCATCCACCCAGGACACACAAGAGATCACTTAGCAACACCCATCATCCACCCAGGACACCCACGTGATCACTTAGCAACACCCTATCATCCACCCAGAACACCCAGGTACACACTTAGCAACACCCTATCATCATCCACCCAGGACACACAAGAGATCACTTAGCAACACCCTATCATCCACCCAGGACACCCACGTGATCACTTAGCAACACCCATCATCCACCCAGGACACACAAGAGATCACTTAGCAACACCCATCATCCACCCAGGACACCCACGTGATCACTTAGCAACACCCATCATCCGCCCAGGACACACAAGTGATCACTGAGCAAAACACCAGTTTTCACCACATCATCTAAATGTGACCTCTTGTTAGAATCAGGATCAAAGTATGAAGCTTTGAAATTGAGTTAAATAAAGTCTCCAGAAGCCACAGTGAGGAACATGCAACTCCAAAAGATCTTCCATCCTCAAAGGGGCTTCTCATGTTAAGATCATGCTTAATTTCTCTTGCCTTCACTTATCCATTTACTCATTTTTCCTCGCATATTTTCCCAGTATTCTCGTGTAGCAGGCCAGCTGTAACCACGATTATCCACCAGGAAATTAAATGGCATATCAGACCACAACAACCATTGCTGGCAAACCGCAGCTCTGCAGGGCTTTGGGCTGAGTTGGTATGTGAGTTGGCAGCATTGATGTGTAGCGGCTGGGCATAGGCTGTGCAGCTGAGAACCTGTGTGAACAGAATCGGCCCTCTGGAGTCGATTTACCCTGACAAGGCCTCCCAGAGTCAAACTTTCTTTCTATGCCTCTCAAGACTCTTTTAAGCTGCGTGTTTTCAGTTTTCCAGAGGACCTTTTTTTCTTTTTCTTGAAGGACGATAAGAGATGCAGATGGGGAGGAGGGGTGAGGGTGGGGGTGACATGGTGGCCTATGGGACTATTAAATCGTACCCCTTTAAAGGCAAATTCCACTCATGCCTCTTTGGCCCCTCTAGCTTCCCTCCCTCCTCTTTTCCTGTTCTCTCTCTTTCTCTGAATCCACACATAGGCCAACTCTCTGAATGCCAATGTCCCTTTAACAACTTTCTCAGGTACACAGAAAATATCCCCTTCTTTAAAACACTTTTCTGCCTATCCTCCATGTTTTTGTGACTCAGAGTTTACAGGTACCCATGAGACCTGCCTGAAAACATCATCAATTAAAATTTTCTAGAAACCAATATTAACAGATCAGTAGCGCAACATGTTTACATGCAGCCTAGTAATCTGTTAGGACTTGATCCAAATTCAATTTTAACCTGAGTGAAAGAGGCAATCTTAAAGAAAAAAAAAAAAACTTGAAAAGTATCATCTATTACCTCATGTCGTTCCAAACCTATATGATTTTAATAGTTCTGCAGAACACAAAAGAAAATATTCTGATGATTGTTTGGTCCATACAGTTAAAGTCAATGGAATTTTGGAATCTTGGGATCAATGGAATTTTTACTTTGATGAAGTGGTCAATATCTATCTCAAAACAGGTTTCCAAACACTTTCCAAATTCATCCAAACAGGCAGTCCTGGTCTGATCAAAATCCCCAATGTTGCTACAGTATATGGGCCTACTCAACAAAAAACAATTGCAAGAGTTTACAATGGCACATTTCGCACATTTCACCTTTAAATTCAGACAGTCTCATTTAATCTAGATAAGCTCAGACAAATATATGGCTGTGCAAGCACTTTTTCCATAAAACTAAGTGCAAGGAAAACTAAACATAGATTTAAAAAAAAGCAAACCCAGGCAGTTTTAAGAGTAATATGTCACCTTACGCAAACAGAGAATGGAATGATCTATGGACTGATCCTAATGAAATGTGTTTGTCTGATACACAGATTTTGGCACTTCATGAAGTTGATGAGCCTACCATGCAGTTCTCAGTGAGATGCATCTTTCAACACCTGAAGTGATCACAGCAGGAAATTGCTCCAAAAAGCTATCATCTAGAAAACTAGCTGCCGACAGTAATGGTGAGGGGAGGTTTTTCAAGCAGGGAAACAGAGGACAGAGAGACAACACACTGACCAGATTAATTATGAGCTGACTGAAAACGAAAGGATTTACAGAGGAGTCTGCAGATGTCTGTCTGGACTTTTGAACCTTGTTTTTTTAAGTTCCGCTTGCTGCAAAAAAAAATGGAAAGGAAGAAGGGAAATTTAGTCGCATGAGAAAAGCTGAAGAGAATACTAAAAATAGAACAAGAAAACAAAGATTGCACAGTCCAAAAAAGGAAAGATAAACACACAGACAGACGGGGAAGATGAGAATCTAAGTGAACATTCGAAACAGCATTTTTAAACAAATGGTCTTGGATTGGCCGCTAAGCAAAGATACTTCAAGCAATTTTAGATGAAAACAAATTAATTGAAATGCTTAAACCAAACAACAAAGCCCACAGTCATGCTGTTAAAGTACTCACAACATTCAATCTATGTAACAAATACATTTCCCCCAAAAAATACAGCTGGTCCTTGTCTGCGCAAAACTCACTGCTATGATACCTATAGTATTGAAAATAGTTTCTGAAGCATTTCTATGTAGTTGCTAGGATGTTTCAGGCAATTCTAGGTGTTCTAGAGCAGTGGTTAACCACCAACACTGCACATTTTGCAAGTCACTTTGACACATCAGAACTTGGATTCTCATAAGCCTGAATCAAAATGTGTTGTATTGGGGGACTCCAGGAATGTTGTTGAGAACCACTGCTCTAGTGCAAGGACGCTCAATCCTGCTCATGGAGAGTTTAGCTCCAACCCTCAGAGACATATCTATCTTTTAAGACTATTCTAATCAGTTTATTCAACCAGCCAATGGTCTCTAGATATATTGGTTTATAGGACTTTTACTCATTTTATTTCATTTGAAAATCATAGAACTTCACTTAGAAAAGTAATAGTACAGCTTTCTCCTTAATAATAATAGCTGTACAATTTTGAAGTATTCATGCCCAGGCACAAATAGTGTGGGGACAAAGTCCTGAAGTCTACTACTTGGAGCATAGTCTTCAACACTGTTCCTGAGGACGCACTGCCATGTTGAGTTTAGCTACAACCCCAACTAAACACATCTGAAATTGACAATCAAGGTCTACAGGATCACTTTA
Source organism: Carassius auratus (assembly GCF_003368295.1). Taxonomy (NCBI): domain Eukaryota; kingdom Metazoa; phylum Chordata; class Actinopteri; order Cypriniformes; family Cyprinidae; genus Carassius; species Carassius auratus. The sequence continues at coordinate 421,678 of NW_020527735.1, forward strand.
GGATGAGCAGGTGCGCTGAAGCAGGTTGGAAAAAATATTGGCAGGACAGTTGGTCTCCAGGAGCAGGGTTGAAGACCTAGGACTTAAGAGTCAGGGATTTGAACTAACCATACAATCAACAGAAATAGTGAAGATTACCGTAGCACAAACGAAAGTAGATGGAAAGTCAGTACAAAATCTTGCTGCACTCATTTTTCTGAATATCTGGACATCGAGACTTTTACCTGTCAGAAGGAAAGGTGATGAATGGAAGTCAACATGCCAGTTTATTATTCTTTTTAGATTGTTTATGGCAGCTCCTTTCACTTTCTTCCAGTTTATACCAATGTCTGTGGTCATGACTATTAAACTCTGGTGCACCCGCATCTGGCCACAGTCTTACACTGCTGCACAGGGAGGAAAACTTTATTTTTGTCTCAAATGTGTCGAAAATGGTTGTCTCACTAACCCAGGGGTATCCAAACTCAGTCCTGAAAGGCTAATGTCCTGCAGAGTTTAGATCTAACCAAAATTAAACACACCTGAACCAACTATTTAAGAGCGTATTAGAAACTTCCAGTAAGGTTTGTTGAGAGAGACAAACTGGAGCTAAACTCTGGAGGACAGTGGCCCTCCAGGACAGAGTATAGACACCCCTGCATTAACCCAAGGGTGTCCAAACCTGCAACTAGAGGACCAGTGTCCTGCAGTTTAACTCAGACCTGCTCCAATAAACTTGTTAGGAGGTTTCTAGCTGAAGACTTTGCTGATTTGCTGGTTCAGGTGTGTTTAATTTGAACTGGAGCGCAATTTTGCAGGACAGTTGTCTATCCTTAGAACTCTTATAAAGTAAAACGCCAAGCTGCTTACAATGGTTCTTTTACCCTCAGCATTTGCTTCAAGGCTTGAACTGATCCACTAGACCTGGGTGATCTCACAACACATCCCACCTACAGAGGGTGTGAGAGACTGAAAAGAGCACCTATTGTTTATACAAAGCCATGACCTCAACACCCTCTTAGTTTACAAGAAAATTTCCAAGTTTACCACAGCGTATTTCACAGTCTCCTCCTAAACAAGTGGTCAGTTTTCACATACTGTCCTGCAATCTTCCAGGGCTTGGGTTGGTTCTTTATTTTTAGACCCCGACACTCTTGAGCACGCTGACTGAGAATGAAACCAATTGTGTCGAAACCAGGGTGGGTGCGAGTTCCCAAGGGCCATAATTTAGTCACTTTTTCATAAACAGGAGAGACTGGGAAATCTTGCCAAGTTCTAAGAAATGTTACACCACACACCATTGCCAAATAAAGCAAAACTCGTCCGGCATTTGACCACACAACAATAAAACTGTCTTAAATGCAACAGAAGTAAATCGTATTTTATGTTATTTCACCAATTGTTTGTTCATCTTCAGTTTGAAATAGCTCTGCCAAGAACAATATATTTTAAAGATTTATCTGGGCTACAGAAGTGTCTGTGACTACTTGCTTTCTGTAATAGGCTTTGTGCTGTTGCCACAAAAATGGTTTCCATATGTATGGAGACCAATTTCACCTGATTACCTCAGGGTTTGTCATAGTACAAGAGCAATCAGACTTCAAAAGATTTCACAGCAATCTTTCCTTCGAAAGTCATGTTTCTTGTATTTGAAAACTGTATTTTACCATCTCAAAACTATATCTGAATCGCTACCTATGCTCTCAATGTCAAATGCAGAAATGTTAATCCATGCATTTATGACCTCAAGGTAAGATTATTGTAATGCTTTATTGGGTAGTTGTTCTGCACGCTTAGTAAACAAACTACAGCTAGTCCAAAATGCAGCAGCTAGAGTTCTTACTAGAACCAGGAAGTATGACCATATGTACAAACCCAACTGTGGGCAGCAGAAACCACAGAAGAATCATCACAATAAAAACAGGAATATGTATTTTAATTTCATGCTCCATCTGGCCCAATAAACACAGCTACTGGAAGAGAACCAGACAGACATTAAGCACATGAGAAACTTCACAGATCAGAATAGAATGATATGTCAAAGAGACACACCACATGCGCAGATGTTCTGAGGACATTAGGTTCCTGTTCTCTGGTCTGCGTCCCACAGCCCTGTCTGCTTCCTGTCAGGGTTGCTGTAATAGAAACAGAGACGACCCTTTGGGGCTTGGGCTCAGTTAATGAAGCCTGAAAGGCCGGGGTGAAGGGCACATTCTCTGGCCTCCGTCCAGCAGAAGGTCACAGGATGAAGGGGGTGTTAAAGGGATGCACAGCATGAGCAGAGTGATATTTATCATTGTTTGATGCGTGACGTCAAATGGTTCCGAGAAGCAATCTGTCCAAAAACATTCTTTCAGCACAACATGCTTCCTGTTTTAACTTAATTTAGTTAGTAATTTTACTTTAAGTAGCCAGTGTAAACCTGCACCAACCTCCCAACCTATTTTGAACTAAGTTTTTATTTTTATTTTTTAAAGCATTCCCTCTTTAATAACATCCTCATAATATGGGGGGAAAGAAACTTTGTTCCACTGGAATTTTCATGGGAAATGAGAACAGCTGAAACTCCAGCCCTCCAAGCATGTATCCAGGACATACACACAAACTCTAAGTGCTGGTGTTGTTGCAGACGTTATGCCTTGCAGTATCAAGGATCTGGATCTTTTGAGCATAGTGGCAGACCAAAGGCAGACTGAACGACTAGTGACCTTTGACCTCAAAGTATACCAATGGTCCAGGAGACATACAGCTTCGGGGGGGAGCTGGCATTAGGGTCCAAAATAATACTCCCCAAGAGCCAGATGAATAGAAATACACTTAACTTTGAAGTCCGGACGATACATGTGGAATATTCTACAAAAAAAGGCTTTAACATTCGATTATGCCACTAATATTTGTCACAAATATTTAACCCACAGCTACATTTTTGGACCCTAGACTTCTTCCAAAAAACAAACAAACAAACAAACAAAAAAAAACTCTGACTACAAATAGTAGTGTATAAAACACACTTTAAACTAATCTATAAAAAATGCATAAGTAACACTGTTAATTATAATGTTTAGCAAGTATCTATTAATATCCATTTTATTTTAAATGTAGACAAAATATTATATATTTTTAAAATATCTATAATCTTAATAACAGACAACAACTAAACTAAATTATATATATATATATATATATATATATATATATATATATATATATATATATACATACATACATACATACATACATACATACATATATATATATATATATATATATATATATATGTGCATACACACTCAGTGGGTATGGAAAGTATTCAGACACCCTTACATTTTTCACTCTTTGTTATATTGCAGCCATTTGCTAAAATCATTTAATTTTTTTTCTCATTAATGTACACACAGCACCTCATATTGACAGAAAAACATAGAATTGTTGACATTTTGGCAGATTTATTAAAAAAGAAAAACTGAAATATCACATGGTCCTGAAATATGTGAGTGACACTCATATATTTAACTCAGGTGCTGTCCATTTCTTCTGATCATCCTTGAGATGGTTCTACACATTCATTTGAGTCCAGCTGTGTTTGATTATACTGACTGGACCTGATTAGGAAAGCCACACACCTGTATATATACAGTAAGACCTTACAGCTCACAGTGCATGTCATGAGGTCAAAGGAACTGCGAAGAAGAGCTCAGAGACAGAATTGTGGCAAGGCACAGATCTGGCCATGGTTACAAAAAGAATTCTGCCGCACTTAAGCTTCCTAAGAGCACAGTGGCCTCCACAATCCTTAAAGATCCAGAGATGCAGTCGGGAGATGGGAGAAAGTTGTAGAAAGTCAACCATCACTGCAGCCCTCCACCAGTCGGGGCTTTATGGCAGAGTGGCCCAACGGAAGCCTCTCCTCAGTGCAAGACTCATGAAAGCCTGCATGGAGTTTGCTAAAAAACACTTGAAGGATTCTCTGGTCTGATGAGAGAAAGATGAATGCGGCCAAGTACAGGGATATCCTGGACAAAAGCCTACTCCAGAGTGCTCAGGACCTCAAACTGGGCCGAAGGTTCACATTCCAACAAGACAATGACCCTAAGCACACAGCTAAAATAATGAAGGAGTGGCTTCACAACAACTCCGTATCTGTTCTTGAAAGGCCCAGCCAGAGCCCTGACTTAAACCCAATTGAGCATCTCTGGAGAGACCTGAAAATGGCTGTCCACCAAAGTTTACCATCCAACCTGACAGAACTGGAAAGGATCTGCAAGGAGGAATGGCAGAGGATGCCCAAATCCAGGTGTGAAAAACTTATTGCAAAAAGACTCAAAAGGGTGCTTCTACTAAATACTGAGCAAAGGGTCTGAATACTTACGACCATGTGATATTTCAGTTTTTCTTTTTTAATGTGCAAAAATGTCAACAATTGTGTTTTTCTGTAAATATGGGGTGCTGTGTCTACCTACACTAATGAGAGGAAAAAATTTACTTGAATGGCTGCAATATAGCAGACTGAAAAATGTAAGGGTGTCTGAATACTTTCCGTACCCACTGTGTGTGTATATATATATATATATATATATATATATATATATATATATATACACACACACACACACACAGGTGACGGTCACATCATTAGAATATCATCAAAAAGTTGATTTCACTAATTCCATTCAAAAAGTGAAACTTGTGTATTATATTCATTCATTACACACAGACTGATATATTTCAAATGTTTCTTTTAATTTTGATAATTATAACTGACAACGAAGGAAAATCCCAAATTCAGTATCTCAGAAAATTAGAATATTACTTATGACTATACAAAGAAAAGATTATTAGAAATCAGCCAACTGAAATGTACGAAAATAAAAAGTATGAGCATGTACGGCACTCAATACTTAGTTGAGGCTCATTTTGCCTGAATTACTGCAGCAATGCGGTGTGGCATTGAGTCCATCAGTCTGTGGCACTGCTCAGGTGTTATGAGAGCCCAGGTTCCTCTGACAGTGGCCTTCAGCTCTTCTGCATTGTTGGGTCTGGCATATTGCATCTTCCTCTTCACAATACCCCATAGATTTTCTATGGGGTTAAAGTCAGGCGAGTTTGCTGGCCAATTAAGAACAGGGATACCATGGCCCTTAAACCAGGTACTGGTATCTTTTGCAAGTCCCAAGTCCCATTGGAAAATGAAATCTGCATCTCCATAAAATTGGTCAGCAGTAAGCAGCATGAAGTGCTCTTAAACTTCCAGGTATACAGCTGTGTTGACCTTGGACCTCAGAAAACACAGTGGACCAACACCAGCAGATTACATGCCACCGCAAACCATCACTGACTGTGGAAACTTTCCATTAGACCTAAAGCAACGTGGATTGTGTGCCTCTCCTTTCTTCCTCCAGACTCTGGGACCCTGATTTTCAAAGGAAATGCTAAATTTACTTTCATCAGAGAACGTAACTTTGGACCACTCAGCAGCAGTCCAGTCATTTTTGTCTTTAACCCAGGCGAGACGTTTCTGACGCTGTCTGTTGTTCAAGAGTGGCTTGACACAAGGAATGCGAGAGCTGAAACCCATGTCTTGCATACGTCTGTGCGTAGTGTTTCTTGAAGCACTGACTCCAGCTGCAGTCCACGCTTTGTGAATCTCCCCCACATTTTTGAATGGGTTTTGTTTCACAATCCTCTCCAGAGTGCGGTTATCCCTATTGCTTGCACACTTTTTTCTACCAGATCTTTTCCTTCACTTCGCCTCTCTATTAATGTGCTTGGACACAGAGTTCTGTGAACAGCCAGCCTCTTTTGCAATTACCTTTTGTGTCTTGCCCTCCTTGTGCAAGGTGTCAATCGTCGTCTTTTGGACAAATGTCAAGTCAGCAGTCTTCCCCATGATTGTGTAGCCTACAGAACTAGACTGACAGACCATTTAAAGGCTTTGCAGGTGTTTTGAGTTAATTAGCTGATTAGAGTGTGGCACCAGGTCTCAATATTGATCCTTTTTACAATATTCTAATTTTCTGAGATACTGAATTTGGGATTTTTCTTAGTTCTCAGTTATAATCATCAAAAAGAAATAAACATCTGAAATAAACCAATCTGTGTGTAATGAACGAATATAATATACAAGTTTCACTTTTTGAATGGAGTTAGTGAAATAAATCAACTTTGTGATGATATTCTAATTATATGACCAGCACCTCTATTTATATATATCCTCATTTTATCTATAACTTTAACAAATAATAAAACTGATAAAAACACAATATTCTGGGATGCAATTTAATTCACAATGTCCTCCGAAGCATAACTGACTCAATGTAGTCTTTTAATGTTTTTGGATGGTACAGTTTAAATCAATAAGCAATTGATGTCACTACCTTTAGATAGTCTCAACCCAAAGCTGCAGCAGTCTCTTTTGTAGAATCCGAGGAATATGTCAATTCCTATTGCACATCAGTCCAAAGAAGTGGCTTTAAAAAGTCCTCAAAAGGATAAGTGAGAAAAATCGGACTCCTGCTTACAGCAGACAGGGAAATATCAATCCGAAACTAACCTGCTGGCCGTTATTCAGAGGCTGTTAACTCTGAATACAAATCACCAGACCTGTCAGCCACTGCCAGTTTAAGACATAAAACCAAGGCTGCGAGATTTATAACCGATGGGTGAACAATGCAGGTCACAGGCCCCTTTACTTGACCAGAGATCTCGGAAAAGCAACTGCTGTAAATGTTCTTTCACAAAGCTCAGGAAGGCCTTAAGTTCGGGAAAATCATTCATCTTGTGGCATTTATTTTTTTCCAATCCTACACTTTCCCGTCACTCAATGTGCAATCAAGCTAACGAGAGATGCACTCAACTTGATGTATGCAAGAGCAGGATCCCTTTCACGTGTACTGTAACCCCCCACAAATGTTTTAGACATAAGCATTCATCCTTCCACACTCTCTTGTTTTTTTTTATACTTTAAAACGAGTCCAGTATTTTCCCACTAGGCTTTCGGTTCAGTCTTGAAGGGTGGGGGAAGGGGTTGCTCTAAAAATGGGGTTTTGCTCTCAAAGGGCTCATCTGGGTCCTTCAGTGCTGCATGAAACAAAAGCCGTAGGTTTAATCTGTAATTCAATTTAGACCGTCGTCTGTGCAGTCCATGCTCCTCTTAGTCTCCGCCCTGCTCTTCATCTCTCTGCTCCCCGTCCATCAGCAAGGCTGTGTATTTACTGGCTGAGCTGAATTTCTGTTAAAACAAAAAGGGGGTAGTGAGACATAACCAAACCATTACTGGTATTTAAGGTTAATATGTACTTTACAGTCTCAGGTGCTTTTCATTTAACTGTTGTTTTGACTGCTATGACAATGTGAGATACTGAGAGTTTCAAATTAATTTTTTTAAAGTGTTCTAGTGTCCTTTCAGAGACTATTTCTTTTGCGGAAAAAAACATCTAACACATCAATAAAAATGAATTGTTTGGTACAATGTGCTTATTATTTTGTACTGTAAATGTCTTCTGCTGCTACTGAAGTGGGATATGGTTAAGGTTAGGGACAGATTTGTTGGTATGGTTAGGTTTAATGGTGGGTTAAGGTGTAGGGGTAGGGTCAACAGTGTAATTAAACATGCAACCACAGAAATTAAATAGAGATGTATTTTTAAATATCAGTTCAATGTAAAATCATATAGGCTATGCACACAATAAATGCATTGTATCAATTAACTGATTTAAATGCATGTAAACAGTAGTTAAAGACACTTAATATAAGTGGGTCCAAAAATAATAATAAATAAAATAGCCTATATAATATATATTTTTAAAATATAAAAGTCTGAGACAACACATGAGAAGAAGAGAGAAAAAAAAAGCTTGCGATTAGCAACTTCCCAACCAGGTGCCACTATCCACCTTATTTTTCCAAGTAAATAAAAAGAAATTAAAAATCAGATTAGTAAGTAGGCATGAAAATCTATGATTACAATATTAATGTCTCTTATTTTATGTTGATTTAAAGGTGAATAGCACAATTACAATGAGGTTCTGCAATTTTTTGTCATATGTTACCTTGAAAAACAATTATAAAACTTTCTGGAGGATGGACTCAGAAAGGCCCTAAAACACACCTTTTAAAAAATAATATATTGGATAGAAACTGCAGTGTAAAAGAAATAAAATATTAGGTCTGCTCTGTGGATAGCTGAATATCTATAGCCCTGTTTGCAAGTGTATATGGAAAGGTATCTATGTCGTCTACTTTGCAATCCAGTTGGCCAAATCTTAATGCCAGGTGTAAACAGTACCTCTGAGCTATATGGGGCTAAACACATTTTTTACCTCTTAACTTGCTATTCCATGTTATACTGGATAAATCCAGGACTAACGGGAGGTGAGACAGTCTAAATGTCCTGAAGAAGACACTGTTCATCACTTATTTCAAATTTTGGCCCTTTATCAGCTGGTTTATTTTAAGGTCTGTTCCATCTGGTCCATTTATTTGGTTCATTTCGCTTACCATGAGAACCACTTCCAAATGAGTTCGGACTCTATGTGTTTGTTTTAAAAGTTTTGTCACGGTGAAAATCCAGAAGGACTCCAATGTGAAAACAGACCTGAGTGGATCTCAGTTACACAAGTATTTTTCTTTAATCCGAAGCTGCTGCAAATGATGCAACAGACCACAGGAAATTCCTGCATTTACGGGTTTGCATGAATATTCCCAACGTACCATCTTTTCCTTTCTATACTACAGCTATGATTCAATGCTTGGATAAAGACTGTGTGTCTAGCAGTGGTGGACGAAGTACACAAATCAAGTACTTAAGTAAAAGTACAGATACGTATAGTAAAATATTACTCCAGTAAAAGTAAAAGTACTCCTTTTTCAATCTTACTGAAGTGAAAGTACAAAAGTACTAAATTTTTTATGTACTTAAGTAAAAAAGAACTGAAAGATAGATGTTTGCAATTTTATATAGGCTACTTAATTTAATGTTATATTAGCACATATTTTTTTATAATCCTACTGCTCAAAATACCTGGGATTTTTTCCAAAATAACCACTATATGGAGTCAAGATATATTTTTGTTGTTGATATGGACTACGCTGATGAGAGTAATGCTCACTGTGAAGCTTACAATGTGATGTACCTGAGAGAAAACAGAGATGACCATCTGATTTTCACCAGTAAGAACAAAGTATTTTAAAGTTTGTTTTACAGAACATCAAAGTTACAGTACAGACCAAAAGTTTGGACACACCTCCTCATTGAAAGAGTTTTCTTTATTTTCATGACTATGAAAATTGTAGAGTCACACTGAAGGCATCAAGGTCTATTTGATCAAGAAGGAGAGTGATGGGGTGCTGCGCCAGATGACCTGGCCTCCACAGTCACCGGACCTGAACCCAATCCAGATGGTTTAGGGGTGAGCTGGACCGCAGACAGAAGGCAAAAGGGCCAACAAGTGCTAAGCATCTCTTGGGGAACTCCTTCAAGACTGTTGGAAGACTATTTCAGGTGACTACCTCCTGAAGCTCATCAAGAGAATGCCAAGAGTGTGCAAAGCAGTAATCAAAGCAAAAGGGGGCTACTTTGAAGAACCTACAATATGAGAGATTTTCAGTTGTTTCAAGTTTTTTGTTATTAATATAATTCCATATATACTTCCACATGTGTTAATTCATAGTTTTGATGCCTTGAGTGTGAATCTACAATTTTCTTAGTCATGAAAATAAAGAAAACTCTTTGAATGAGAAGGTGTGTCCAAACTTTTGGTCTGTACTGTAACTCTATATATGACATGATAATAAGGCCTGAAGTTAGGAAGAACATTAAGGAAAATATAATTATATTTTCATAATGATTTTTTCCTTCTCAAACCTTGTCTATGGTTTAAAAACACCCCTGGCCAAACGGGGTGCATCTCTTCCCACTTTAATAATTACTGTAGTTACCATGTTCTAAACATCACATCCTTTCTTTTCTACCCAGATGTAATGTCTCTCTCTCTCTCTCTCTCTCTCTCTCTCTCTCTCTCTCTATATATATATATATATATATATATATATATAGGTGGTTGAATAAAAATATTTGGACATTATTTATAAAAATTACCTCAACTTAGCACCAACAAGCTTGTTAGCTAGACAGTTAGCATCAGCTGACAATATTTACTTATTTTCAGTACGGTTATGAATAAACATTCATGTCTGTCTACTCGTCTAGTTAATCCAAACAATATACATATGTATAACGTTACTGTCGATAAACAATATAAAAACAGACATCACATAGGACATTTTAATAAAACTGTTAACATTATGGCAGCGGGGAATTTGAACGTGCATGAGTTATTGTATTTAATCTGTGTTATTTAAAAACATTTTTTTTTTACCTAAAATTGATGTGTCTGCACTCGAGCATTTCAGTGGGCTTAAATAGATCACTGTTTACAACGGATTTAGTTCCCAAACAACTGAAAATTTTGACCTAAATATGATTTTCAGTTACAATAATTAATCCAATATTTCGGCATTAATAACTTACTTTTAGCAACGTCAGACGCACGCGCGCTCACAAGATCTCCCAGTTCTTACTTCTGTAGACTCACACTAAACGGTTCATTTGAATCAGTGAGTGGTCGACTCCAGAACAGCTGCAATCGGATCATTCTAATTCCTAAACGAATCGTTTGGTGCGATTCGCGATCCGATTTAAAGGTTTATTTTGAAAAGACTCAGTTCATTCATGATGAATCAGACACCGCTTCTGCGTCTCGGAGCACGTGATATATTATAGGGAGTAACAATATGTTTTATGAAATGTAGTGAAGTGAAAAGTACGATTTTATGCTTCGGAATGTAGTGAAGTAAAAGTAAAAGTTACTCAAAATAAAATTACTCAAGTAAAGTACAGATACTTGAAAAATGTACTTAAGTACAGTAACGAAGTAAAGCTACTCCGTTACTGTCCACCACTGGTGTCTAGACTCAATTAAATATTCACATTTTTCAAGTCACATATCTTCCTAAAAAAAGAGGCCCACAATTAGTCTGTGAGAAACATTGTAATTTCCATTACAGTGAATGAAGCATCTAAAAAAGCCACTAGAGAAAACTTTCATTCAAGGATGGATTGGTGAGCAAAGAAAGCCAGAAGTAAAAGTAAAGGGAGCGGGGATCATGGGATCACACCCAGAGCGAGTGTTAGCTCTGTCACTCACAGGACTGGGAGGCTCCTCAAATTTCTTTGGCTCCGATGCTGGTCTGAGATCTCGTTCCCTTCTCACGCTCTTTCTACAAGTAACGCACAACACAATGAGACAGAGTCTAACAAGACATCTATACTCATTCAGAAAAACAATCAGGAGCAGAGATGTCGATCCCAGGAGGAAAAAATCCAATTTGCAATATTTCAATCAACAGAGAGTTGCTTGATTATGGTTATGTAATTATGTTGGTCAATATATGCTTACTATCTGTCTCAGAGTACGCACACAAAGTCGCCTAGAAAACAGTGTGAAATCTTAATGCGCTTGAACTTTTTAATATCAAGCACGATTCGCAGTAAGACTGCATTTTACAGCAGTCACATTAAATGATTTGGATGTTAAGTTTGAGCCTTTCAGAAGCAGGACAAAAGCACTAGAGGTTGACCGATGTATGGCTTTGCTGATTAATTAGCACCTATAGTTGATTGCTGGAACTATCTGCAAAAATCCATGCTGATAGTTTTTTCTGGACTGCGTCCATGGCTGAGAAGTTTGACTCAGTTTTAGTCATTAAATATAATGGGTCAAACAGCCCACTGACTTTTCTCGCCGTTTGCATCACTCCACTTGTCTTAAGGAAGATTGTCAATCTGTGTGCTGGTGGATTTCTCAAGTGACTCTTTCTCACCACAAGTGATTGATTTTATGATTGAGTTATTGAATTATAATTCAACTCATTAAAAAAAATAAATGAGTAAATATTTTATTTTTTTTGCTGTTGAGACTGAAAAGATGTGAATGAAGACAATGCTCTATGGGCCAAACTAGAAAAGAAACACATTTGTCCAACCACCACCCTCATAATTCAAAAATACTAACAAGAACCAGATGAGAATCTAGTAAATACACTAAATATCTCTTTCCAGAAGGAAGAAATATCTCTACAGTTTTGAGCAGTAGGGGTGCCATAGAGCAGCTAACCTGTCTCCTGTCTCCTTCCTTCGGTCTCGGCTCGCTGCTTCTCCACGTCCCCTGCCTGTTCCAGAGCCGGAGGTCCCACCACGCCCCCGAGAGGGGCCCCGGTCCCGGCGCACCCCATCTGCTTTGTTTTCATCTGTAAGGAGAGCCCAGTGTTCAGCCGAGGACACTATGGACAACTCTACTAATCAAAAAGTTGCATTAGGCTGTAGGTGTAAGAGCACTTCACTGCTTCTTAACTGAACATTTTGAAGAGGCTGTTTTTAGGAAGGGACGCTAGTGGACATTTTCTCTTTCCCAACAACTGGAAAAGAAATATAGACCCCTGTTTTTAATCCACTACGATATTTTAAGAGCTTCCAATTGTGACTTGTGTGTGAAAATAGAGTGCATGCATTGACTTCTTTTACACCTCCCACCATTATTTCATGTCTCAGTGGACCAGGACACTTATGAGCTTACCTTTATTTCTTTGAGAAGCATCAAATGAGCTTGTTGCACTGAAAAATAAAGTACATATATTAAAAAAAATAATAATAATAATAAAAAAAAACTAATTTTAGACATTTTACTAATAATTATAAAGAGTGCTCTCTCTGTCTATATATATATATACAAAGGTGCTGATCATATAATTATAGAATATCATCAAAAAGTTTATTTCACTAATTCCATTCAAAAAGTGAAACTTGTGTATTATATTCATTCATTACACAGACTGATATATTTCAAATGTTTATTTCTTTTAATTTTGATGTTTAAAACTGAAAACTAAAGAAAATCCCAAATTCAGTATCTCAGAAAATTAGAATATAACTTATAAGACCAATATAAAGAAAGTATTTTTTAGAAATCTTGGCCAACTGAAAAACATGAGCATGTACAGCACTCAATACTTAGTTGAGGCTCATTTTGCCTGAATTACTGCAGCAATGCGGCGTGGCATGGAGTCCATCAGTCTGTGGCACTGTTCAGGTGTTATGAGAGCCCAGGTTCCTCTGACAGTGGCCTTCAGCTCTTCTGCATTGCTGGGTCTAGCATATCGCATCTTCCTCTTCACAATACCCCATAGATTTTCTATGGGGTTAAGGTCAGGCGAGTTTGCTGGCCAATTAAGGACAGGGATACCAAGGTCCTTAATACCAGGTACTGGTAGCTTTTGCACTGTGTGCAGGTGCCGAGTCCTTTTGGAAAATGAAATCTGCATCTCCATAAAGTTGGTCAGCAGCAGGAAGCATAAAGTGCTCTTATACTTTGGTATAAGGCTATGTTGACCTTGGACCTCAGAAAACACAGTGGACCAACACCAGCAGATTACATGCCACCGCAAACCATCACTGACTGTGGAAACTTTAAACTGGACATCAAGCAATGTGTATTATGTGCCTCTCATCTCTTCCTCCAGACTCTGGGACCCTGATCTCCAAAGGAAATGCAAAATTTACTTTCATCAGAGAACATAACTTTGGACCACTCGGCAGCAGTCCAGTCCTTTTTGAAGCGAGACGCTTCTGACGCTGTCTGTTGTTCAAGAGTGGATTGACACCAGGAAAGCGAAGCTGAAACCCATGTCTTGCATACATCTGTGCGTAGTGGTTCTTGAAGCACTGACTCCAGCTGCAGTCCACTCTTTGTGAATCTCCCCCACATTTCTGAATGGGTTTTGTTTCACAATCCTCTCCAGGGCGTGGTTATCCCTATTGCTTTTTAGGGGTGGTTAATCTGTCTGATTTCCCGATTCGATTCGATTCGATTCGATTACGATTACGATTATTGAAGTCCCGATTCGATTACAGTCGATTTTCGATCATTAACGATTCTCGATTAGCGATTATTGATTTTCCATTTCACAACAGTAAGTAGTAAACAAACTGTAAATCATAACTAATAAATGGTAGAAACAAACCGAATGCATGTAGCGGTTGGGATTTTCAGTTTACTACATGCAGCAGGCACTCTGATTCAATGTATGGGGCATATATATATTATTCATATGACACACAAACACAAGTAGACAAGACCTTTTTAGTTCAAAATCTATGCCCCGTGTCACATCGCCTCTGCTTCTGCTATGAGCAGCGCGGCCAGATTTGCCTCGCGCACGCGCCGAGTGTGCACAGCTCGGACTACTGTCGGTGTCATTGCTACTCTCCACCTTGCCTCCTAACTGTCCTATGAATACTTCGACCTCGTCTAACATACCCAGTGGCATTAGACAAAGTCTCCACTACAATACTGTCACCGCGATTGCGGAGAGGTGCGGTCAGAAGACAAATATACATGTCTAGCGCGGAAAAAATCTCCCGCCTCATCCCCGCAACAATAACACACCTGCTAATGAACACTCCAACCCCTGCAAACATTGTTCACACCTCTGACATTTGGCAAAGGACCATTTACATTGGGCAAAGGATTCACCGTTTGTGCTTGGTTTAGGGCTATACTTTCACTTTCAGTATCACCGTCATCTTCTGAATGCAGATATTCCCCTTCAGAATCAGTGTCCGCGAATAGAAGTTCCAACACTTCATTGCGGGTTTATTGAAGCTTTATTGATGCCATTAGATAATAATAATAATGATAATAATAATAATCTAATGCCAATACTCGCTGACGTTGACAACATTGGTCAGATAAAAAGGCTCACTCTCACACTAGCTCCGCTTTTTTTCGCACTGATTCAATGCGCTCTCAAAGATTTTGTTAAGGAGCATGACGTTTTTTTGAGTCAGAGATTAAGTATTACATGTCTGCTATCTGGTTCAGGGGAGGTCGCGTGAAATTTGACAAAATCGGCCGTTTTATTCAGTGCTGCATCTTGTCGAGTAAACTGTATCTCGTCGAGACCATGGCGCCAAGAGGGTTAGAGCTCCTGCCATGAAAACCAAAATGAATCCACACGCTTGCTTTGAGCCCAGATGGAGCTGGGTGGATCGGTTGGTTGCTCGCTCCTGGTTTTTCCATTTTACACACCTGCTCTGGCTGCTTGCTAACTGGAACTGGGCGCGATCGCGACGTTCAACTCCCGGTATAAATTTTTTTACAAAATAAAATAATGCAAAAAAAATATATAGATTTTTGAAAATTTAATAATCGATTCATACTCGTCCATAACATACTCGCGATTAATCAATAATCAATTTTTTTCACCACCCCTATTGCTTTTACACTTTTTTCTCCAGATCTTTTCCTTCCCTTCGCCTCTCTATTAATGTGTTTGGATGCAGAACTCTGTGAACAGCCGGCCTCTTTTGCAATTACCTTTTGTGTCTTGCCCTCCTTGTGCAAGGTGTCAAAGGTGTTTTGAGTTAACTAGCTGATTATAGTGTGGCACCAGGTGTCTTCAATATTGAACCTTTTCACAATAATCTAATTTTCTGAGATACTGTATTTGGTATTTTCCTTATTTGTCAGTTATAAACATCACAATTAAAAGAAATAAACATTTGAAATATATCAGTCTGTGTGTAATGAATGAATATAATATACAAGTTTCAGTTTTTGAATGGAATTAGTGAAATAAACTTTTTCACGATAACCTAATTATATGACCATCATATATATATACACACACATTATACGACTGATTTCTGCAGGATCATGTGACACTGAGGATTGGAGTAATAATGCTGAAAATTCAGCTTTGACATCAAATGAATAAATTAAATTTTAAAGTATACTTAAATTTTCAATTGTAATACTATTTCATAATGTTAATGTTTTCATGGTGTCTTTGTTACACGTTACTTGTACTCCCTATAGTAATAATAACAATAAATTATTAAATTGCATAATTACATGCAACTAACCCTAAACCAAACCCTCATCCTAACGCTAACCACACAGTTAGTACATGTAGTTAATAAGTAATATTACTCAGTTCTTAAACATATAATTACACTGTAATAAGGACACCGTAACATGAAGTGTAACTATTTTTAATTTATTCTTTTAAAACTAAGTGAAACACAAAGAATTAAAAACCTATAGATTTTAAATATTATATAATATACTGAAATAATTCTAACAGTCTTTGAATAAAAGCTATCTACATATAGCATATCAATCCAGATAGAAACCTTTTGGGTGGTGTGCTACTGCTGGGAGAGACGACAGGTTTACTATCACTCTCGCTGGATCCTGCACTCATGGCACTCCTCTTCGCCCAAACGTTCTCCTTGGGTGGCGGCGCTGGGACCACTTTCAGCGGCAGCCCCTCCTGCTTGGAAGTAGCAGTCTGGTTCCCAAGCGAGGATGAATCCTCATCATGGCTGCTGAAAACCTCGTTTTCTACTGAGCGCTCACTCTCCCGACGCCTCCGTGCTGTTGAGAGAGAAGGATTGGTCTCTGAAAGTTTCTTCTGAATAAATCATTGCATATAGTGACAGTTAGTATGATGGTAGATTTTTATTTACATGTGTCACTTCATGTCTTGTTCGCATCAGACCAGTCGGTGAAAACGTACCCCTGCTCGATGTGTTTCCTGTTTGTGATGACTCACTTCCTGTTCGTGAGCGCTCGGTTGCTTGGTCCTCACTACGCCAGCTGGGATGCCTGAGTGTATTAGAAAAGGCGAGTGATAATACTTTTTAGAAAAAGAGAAAGCAAGTGAAGAATTTTGGTTTGTTAATACATTTCAGGGTCTTGATATCATCCCATTTTTTTTGGTGGACGATTTAATTATGAATTATCCATTCACAAAATCAGATTAATATGCAAATGAATTATGTTTTCTGAGTCAAAAACACATTCATTTTAATATATTTAATGTCACAAAAATTCATTGTCATGAGAAGAGAACATTGAGTTACATAACTAAAATGTGTCCATCTATATGCTGTACCTCTCTCTGGGCTTTCGCTCAGTCCCTCTGCTCTTGTCCTCCTCCAGCTGCCTCTGCAGTCTCTCTTGCTCTTTCTTGAGCCTCTCCTCCACCTCTCTCTCTTTAGCAGCCGTGTCCACCGGTTTGGCTCCTCCGAAGATGGACGCAGCTCGTCCCGACGAGGCTGAAGGGCCGCTGCTCTGGTCTTCCTCTTTGGGAACACTGCGGGGCTTCAGGTTCAGCCTGGGCCTCTGAACGGGACCTAAACACAGATGCAGTAGGAATGATTTAGATGATCTGATTCATGGTCTGGTACCAGAAGGGACCCAGATTAATGTAAATGCACCGTCCCACCTCTGTCCTCACGCTCATCCCGTCTCTCGGATCTCTCTTCACGATCACCGTAGCGCTCTCCATAGCGCTCCCCGCTGCCCCGACCGTCGTCATAATCGCGCCGAAAACCACTTCCAAAAGGTCGACGACCCCCACCGCGAGAATCATAGCCTGAAATAAGGTCAGGTAAGATTAGGTTAAGAGAGGTAAACAACATAATCATTAATCAATAATAATTATAATAATAACAGTGCGCTGACAAATGGCCGCAAAAATGCTAATTTTACACAATATTTTTTCAAAACATTGTTCAGAAATTTGAGGTCAGCCGGATTTTGTTTTCTTTCTTTTTATCACAGTGTATCACAGTTTCCACACAAATATTAGGCAGCACAACGGTCTTCAAAATAGCTAATAATAAAAAATGTTTCATGAGCAATTCAGGATTTTTGAATTATTTCTGAAGGATAATACAGTGAAGACTGTAATAAGCTTTGCATCCGAAGAATAAATTACATTTTAAGAGAATCTGTTAATTTTAAGATGTCATGATATTTCAGAATATGACTGTTTTATTGCATATTTGGTCAAACAAATGAAGTCTTAGTGAGCATGAGATTTATTAAAAACCATAAAAAAGCCTTACTGACCCCAAACATTTGAACAGTAGTTTATATCTGAAAATAAAGAGTTCACTATCCATTCTCATGACTGCTGGCTGGATTCGGAACTGACACTAGGGGACTAAAAGGACACAAACACTCTCAACATGACAGATTTAATGCAGCCACATTTCTCTGTCACTAAAACACATTGCCGCAAGTCCAAGTGATTTGTCAGATTTGTAATTTGTGACGGCGTTATATACCTCTGTCGTAGTCTTTGCACTCTCTGTCATCATAACGTTCCCGGTATCTGTCTCTTCCTCCATCATAGCGGTCACTGTCCCAGCGCTGGCCATCACGGTAACGGTCTGATTCATAACGATCTCGGGATCCTAAGAAGTGGAGCACACAATTCACACAACATACGTTTAGTAGCTTGTCATGTGGCTTACTACTTTTCCAAAGCTTTACTGTAGCTCAACTACTTTAACAAGACTAGACGGTTTTTTCTCAAACTAGAGCTTCAAAGTAGTTTCCTCCTATACTCTTTCTCCAACATATACTTGTCAGATGAAATAACTGCTTACGCTCTCCAAAGGCTTCGTCCCTGCGTGGACCGTCATCAGAGTCAGATTTAGGCCTTGCCCGCCAGTCAGAATCAGTCTTGTCCGGGCCAAAGTCCCGCTCACTGCGGTTACGATCCCGCCCGGATGAGGAGCGCTCGTCTCTTTCTGATCAGGAAAAAAACAAACATTAGTGCGAATATGGTAGTACATTTTTTCCCTCCAATAATAATTCACAACTGCATTGTGCTGCATATAAACAGACTGGTTTCTCAGAAACACACCTTTCTCATTGGACTGGTCAGCGATGTCCACACGGATCCTACGGTTCCCAAGGTTCTAGAAAGAGAATAAGAGGAAGGGTTATTTACAGAGCTTGTTTCTTCATTTTGGACAATGTAATAGATAACTTGCTCCACCATGTGGCAAAAATGAAACTGCCAACAGTTAGGTCTATAATTCAGAAGCACACAGGTCCTGTGTATGTTATTGAGAAACATACAGACAACAAGAAGGTACATTTTCACTGACCACTGGATCTCACCTCTTCATTGAGACTGAGTGCACGCAACAGAGACTCTATGTCATCAAACTCTGCATAGCCGAAGCCTTTCAGCCGTTCTGGGTTACTGGGCTCCCTCGGGAGGCGAACAGCACTGATCTGCATGAATAAAAGAATGGCATGTGAAACTCATCACCACCAAAATTAAGAATTAAAGAAGTTTAACTACTAACTAATATAGAAACACACACTGAAGAAACTCAACTGTGCTCTGAAAACATCTTGAAAAAATATTTCTACATGCACTATTTACCACAAGGTGTTGTGAGAAAGTCTGAAAACCCTTGACGATGCTGCTTGGCAGGATCCATGTTACCAAAGTACAATGCATGTGAGATTTCACAGGAACGTTCCTTCTGCAGACTCACAGGAACAGAGGAAACTCACATTGAGTCCACGGAAGAAGTTTTTGATGGATTCTTCAGTGACGTCGTAGGGGAGGTTGCCCAGGAAGGCGGTGTAAGGGGGACTGCGGGGCAGACGGGAACGGTCCACATTGGGCTCACGGGCGGCACGTGGAGCCGTTGGGAGAATGGACCGATCGATGGGCGGCGCACGATACACGTCATCTTCAGTGTGCCAGGATGTAGTAACTATAAAAGAAGAGAAGCTTGATAAGGGCCCAAACAATACAAATACAGTGACGGTCAAGCTCCATAAAAAGCATCATAAAAATAATCCAAATAACTCCAGCATTACATTACAAGTCTTCTAAACTCATATGATAGCTACGTCTGAGAACAGACTAACATTCAAGTAATCCAACAAAATGTGAAATATTAAGGTGTACTGCCAGTTTTGCCATGGAAAACACTGCTGCTTCTTGAATTGAATGAGCAGAAATGGAAATGAAATTTGAGAGCTCCAGTGGAGGGGGATCTTATTAAATATTAACATTATCATGACTTACAACTGGAATAAGTCGAAAGGTCCACTTTCATGGTGCTTTATGAAGTGTGAAGTGACATTCAGCCAAGTATGGTGACCCATACTCAGAATTTGTGCTCTGCATTTAACCCAGCCGAAATGCACACACACAGAGCAGTGTACACACACACACACACACACACTGTGAGCACACACCCGAAGCAGTGGGCAGCCATTTACAAGGGCACCTAAGTCGTGGTATTGAAGGTGGAGAGAGAGCTGTTCATGCACTACCACAATTCCATCCGGCCCGAAACTAGAACTCACAACCCTTCGATTGGAAGTCCAACACTCTAACCACTAGGCCACGACTTCCCCCCGACTTTTATTTGAGCTTCACAGCCAGTAGTCACTTAATGCTTTTGTTGAATGGAAAAGAGCAGCATTAACATTGTGCAAAACATCTCATTTTGTTGTTCACGGAAGAAATAAAGTCAGAAGATATGGAACATAAGCGTTGCAATAACATATTTCGTCTGAACTGTTCCTTCCTTATTTTTGCCTATTCTTTTTTTGCTTTGTCTTTCATAATAAGCGTGCATCTCCACTAAATTTAAGATATACAAAAAAAAATTTCTAAGTAACTAAGACCTTTATACTTAAACTTTTTAACCTATTTCACCCCAATGACAGAGGTTGAAGCTGACTGTGTTGTTGCCTCACGTCGCATGTGTCGAGGCTAAGAAGCTGCACTTGACAAGTGCCTCTATTAGCACCTATCAATAGTCTTTTATTCGTCATTCAAAAAGGGGAACCAAAACTAAGGCTGCATATATATATATATATATATATATATATATATATATATATATATATATATATATATATATATATATATATATATCCTGTAACAAAGCAGCACTTGCTTACCATTCTGAATATGATTATCACTTTCTTTATAAACTTGTGTACTGGAACGCACACGTAAGATGATGTAAAACTAGAACAGCCTTCTGTCTGTATCGTCTTGACTTCTTTGCTTACTTTAATCACTTTTGCTTTTATTCTTGTGCGCTGACATGTTCACTAAATTGAACAGCCAATCAGAGAGAGGTGCCAACAATACAGAACACAATGCAAAACTAAACCGACAGATGCTCAACGATGGCCTGATGTCAGTCGGCTGACCATCAGTTTGCTGTTGTATTTATTTATACAACGGTTCTTTTCTGGTACTCAAATCTGATTGGCTGAGTGCCTTTTCCAGGCATGCAATTTTCTACTCCGAATAGAACAGAACCATTTCACCATTTGTATTGGGTAAATCTTTGGTCTCAATCTATTAACTGTTCCAGAGCAAATAGTTTTGACTAAGGGCAAAGTCTCATAACGGTATATTTTATGTAACTTTAAAGGTACTGTAAGCAAGTTTTTGACTCTACTAAACCATAAAAAT
This sequence comes from Carassius auratus, assembly GCF_003368295.1. NCBI lineage: Eukaryota > Metazoa > Chordata > Actinopteri > Cypriniformes > Cyprinidae > Carassius > Carassius auratus. The sequence continues at coordinate 443,035 of NW_020527735.1, forward strand.
ACCATAATATGTTTGCAGATAATTAAAGGGGGGGGTGAAATGCTCGTTTTCACTCAATATCCTGTTAATCTTGAGTACCTATAGAGTAGTACTGCACCCTTCATAACTCCAAAAAGTCTTTAGTTTTATTATATTTATAAGAGAAAGATAGACTGTACCGAATTTTCCCGGAAAAACACGACCGGCTGGAGGCATGACGTGTGGGCGGAGCTAAAGAATCACGAGCGCCAGTAGGCTTTTGAGTTGAGAGCTGGAAGCTGTGACATTATCGTGAGGAAAATACCACCCAAAACAAACCATGGCTAACAGTCAGATTCAGCGTATATTTATGATCTAGAATCAGATTCAGAGGCTGAAATTTAACAAGAGCAGCATCAGCAACAACGTCTCTATGTGGTATGTACAAAAACTTTATATATTTGCTTAGCGGTTTTGGAAAATGACTAAGTTCCACTTTATGTCGTCTTTTTTTTTTCTTTTTTTTTAAGCTGTAAGTTACATGTGGAAAGTGCAGTTTGATGACAACATCGCATGTTGTTTACTTGATGTGCTTACGCGCCGATTGCTAAGTTAACAACACAGAGATATTTGAAGCAGTTTTACTCACCGCATGCGGTTCCAACACACGATCGTGACCCTTTTTCGTTGGGACTGCATTATCCTTAAGAAATAAACGATGTGCAAATCCGACGTCAAACTGGGCCATGTTTGTAAATCAAGCATCTTCGAAATGCAGGGAACAAACACAAACACTTGCACAACTCCGTTGATGCTCTGTAAAAATAAACTCCATCCACTGCTTCCTTAATGCTGTTTTTTTTTTTTTGGTAATCTGTGCAGGGTTGTCTTGCCCTGGCAACCATAAACACACTTATTTTGTGACTTTTCGCGGCGCTCTCACTCTGATCAGTGAATATCTGTGCTCTCAGTGCTCTGCTATACGGAGCGCGCGCTCTTCAGGCAGAAGTGTCCTTAGGACCCATATAAGGAAATTCCGCTCCATCTAAAATACATTTTTGAAACTTTGTTTTCCATGTTTAGCATGGGAATCCAACTCTTTAACAGTGTAAAAAACTCAGTATGCATGAAATAGCATTTCACCCCCCCTTTAAGAAACATGCTAAATTAACATACTTGTTAATCTGAAAAACATTGCTAAAGTCAGTTATTCTTCTTTGAAAATGTGCGTTCTAGGCCGGAATGTCTGTTTTTGTTTTTGTTTTGCTTTAACCCGCCCACTGACAGTTAACCCAATTGTATTTCAGCACCCGGGTTGCCAGTTGGCGGAAGACACAGCATACTTAATTTCATTCATCATCATCATCGTTCTGGTTGGTGTCGTCAATCTGACAACCTGCGTGTGCGTCAAGTCTGAGGAGGAGGGGCCGGGTGAAAAAACCCTCTCCAGTATTTTGAATTTGGACTGCAATACCAATACCTTTAATGCTGTATATCATAACATGCCTTGGTACTTTTGACTAAATTGCCTAGCAACTTTGATGATGGCTGTTGTTCGTTGTTTATTAAATATTATTATAACAAATACTTATATGATTATAAATAATACTTTATATAAATAATAGTAGTATTTTATAGTAGAATTTAACATTGGAAAATGGCATGTAAATTTGTGATGGTGATTTTAGTGACATTGTTCCGCCATTAGATGGCGATGAGACTGTTTTTACGAGTCGGAAGTAAAGATTTTATATTGAAAGAGACTGAAACAGTTGTAAACAAGGAAGTTCTTTTTATTATCAGCAACAGCTTGTAAGACACAACCAATAAATGCACTGAGCAGCACCGTTATCGAAAATCATCCTTTAACTGATGAAAGGACAGTACGATAAAAACATCACCTTCCTTAGCGAACAATCAAACTATTTTTTAATATATGGGAATGTGCTGAAGAATGAATGCTGTATCAGATGCAGGTTATCACACTCACTCAGGTTATTTCTCTTTTATAATACTCTGCATAATACAGTGAGTTTTTAATACAGTAATACAATAACGTAGCAACTCAATGATCCTTCGTTACTATTTCTAACGTATTCTTTTTTAATGAGTAAAGGACGCTTGAGCTCAGCTGTTAAACTGAGATTTGAATTCGTTACGCATTAGGAATAGTTTAAGATTAGTAGTAGTTCTGCACAAAAGTGTGTTTTTAAATACACTGCATTGTTTTTTTTTGTTTTTTTGTTTTTATTTACGAACTGTAGCATAAACACAATGTCACACTTGTAGCCATGGGATATGGCTGTAGTTCAGCATGCTGTGATTACTTGCAGTCGAATCACAGCCATGCTGATATACAGCCAAGCATACCTTATACCTCTGTATACATTTGGGAAGTAAATCTTATGTGCTTTATACATTATCTGTGCAATTTTTACATTTTTACTTTGATCTAACTTATTTAAACTTTGTAAAAGCATATTTTGAAAGCCAAGCATCAAAATTTCAAATGTGGTAGAGGTTTTATCCCTTATCTGAATCTTACCATCTCCCTCCAGGTCATCGGTCTCGTCGGCCCAGCTTGTGGGCTTTGTGGGTGCATAACTCGGCGGAGCATTTCCCCCGCTGTCCTCCGCTAAGAAGTCAGTCAGGGTAAGGGTCTTACCCTTTTTCTTATTCTTTTTAGCTGTCAAAAAAAAAATGACACATTAAAAACAGCATGAAAGGTCTCCAGTGTTTCACCATGACTTAGCATCACTGATGAGATTAAATAGATTGTGAATATAAAAGTCTGTTGTGGCTTATAGCAATTGGATGACAAAGTAGAAGATCAACAATTATTCAAGTTGGTGTGTTTAATGCATGTTCAATGTAATTTAGTAAATGTAGACTAACCAGCCCTACATAAGTCACATAGACAAACTGCTGCATTTTGAAAACAAGAATATTTATCTCCAGGCCAGATTGACTCTCGTCTGTTGCGGACTGCTGCGGTTAACACGTGGAGAGAGGCATTGTTGTGAGCTACAACACACTTCTGAGCTCTTTATGACAAACTGCACTGTCAGGACATTCCAGCTCTGTGCAACTGAGTCTGTGTTTACTACACCCCACTGCAAAACTAAAACAAAGCAATGATGAGTTTACTACCCCCTATATCTGCACATAATCAAAACACACTAGCATTTCAAAAGTGAATCAAAATTGAATCCTAACAGAGGTTTAAAGCTTGACGATGTGTATAAAGGTTTTTTGTTGTTGTTGCTGTTATTTTCTGCTAGGACCGCTGCATTCACCTATGAATGCATATGAGAGTTCTTTGTTCTGTATTATTTTAAAATACTATCAGAAAAACGTAATGTCTTAAAGTAAATGGCATTTTGCCGTCAGTACGGTAACATGGTCGAAGGTTAAGAGTTTCATGTGAGAATGCAAGCCTTGTGCTTGAGGTTGTGAAACTACACAATGCAAAAAAGAACTTCCACAAGTATCTGCTCAAGTGTTTACCATACAAGAACGTGGTAACAGTCACAAACAAAAATAAGAATTTAGTGTTTAATAAAAAAAAGAATGAAGACAAAACAAACAGGAGAATATACATATATAATAATAAAAAACGTAAATATAAATAAATAAAGTAAAAATCTGAAGAAAATAAACATTATAATACTTCTACTACTAGTACTATTACTAAAAAGTAAATAAAAAATATATATATATAAAAATAAATAACAACAATAACAATAAATTGCATAATTAAGTAAACAATGTAATACATTTTTGTTAACAGATCAAGTTAAATTTGGCATTAGGGATATTCTGTAATATCATAGAGTCTTCATCCCAAAATGGCAAGGACAACTACACTGTCCAAGGACAGTGCAGAAGATCTGAGCTGTACCAAGCATTTGTCCCGGGACAGCGCAGAAGATCTGAGCCCTACAGAGTGTTTTTCCCGGGACAGCGCAGAAGATCTGAGCCCTACAGAGCGTTTGTCCCGGGACAGTACAGAAGATCTGAGCTTTAAAGAGAGTTTGTCCCGGGACAGTGCAGAAGATCAGAGCTCTACAGAGTGTTTGTCCCGGGACAGCAAAGAAGATCTGAGCTCTACTGAGCGTTTGTCCCGGTACAGCGCAGAAGATCTGTGCTCTACTGAGCGTTTGTCCCGGGAAAGCACAGAAGATCTGAGCTGTACAGAGCGTTTGTCCCGGGACAGCGAAGAAGATCTGAGCTCTACTGAGCGTTTGTCCCGGGACAGCGCAGAAGATCTGAGCTCTACTGAGCATTTGTCCCGGTACAGCGCAGAAGATCAGAGCTCTACTGAGCGTTTGTCCCGGGAAAGCACAGAAGATCTGAGCTGTACAGAGCGTTTGTCCCGGTACAGCGCAGAAGATCAGAGCTCTACTGAGCGTTTGTCCCGGGACAGCGAAGAAGATCTGAGCTCTACTGAGCGTTTGTCCCGGGACAGCGCAGAAGATCTGAGCTCTACTGAGCGTTTGTCCCGGTACAGCGCAGAAGATCTGAGCTCTACTGAGCGTTTATCCCGGGACAGCGCAGACGATCTGAGCTCTACTGAGCGTTTGTCCCGGGACAGCGCAGAAGATCTGAGCTCTACTGAGCGTTTGTCCCGGTACAGTGCAGAAGATCAGAGCTCTACAGAGCGTTTGTCCCGGGACAGCGCAGAAGATCTGAGCTCTACTGAGCGTTTGTCCCGGTACAGCGCAGACGATCTGAGCTCTACTGAGCGTTTGTCCCGGGACAGCGAAGAAGATCTGAGCTCTACTGAGCGTTTGTCCCGGGAAAGCACAGAAGTTCTGAGCTCTACTGAGCGTTTGTCCCGGGACAGCGCAGAAGATCAGAGCTCTACTGAGCGTTTATCCCGGGACAGCGCAGAAGATCTGAGCTCTACTGAGCATTTGTCCCGGGACAGCGCAGAAGATCTGAGCTGTACAGAGCGTTTGTCCCGGGACAGCGCAGAAGATCAGAGCTCTACAGAGCGTTTGTCCCGGGACAGCGCAGAAGATCTGAGCTCTACTGAGCGTTTGTCCCGGGACAGCGCAGAAGATCTGAGCTGTACAGAGCGTTTGTCCCGGGACAGCGCAGAAGATCTGAGCTCTACAGAGCATTTTTCCCGGGACAGCGCAGAAGATCAGAGCTCTACTGAGCGTTTATCCCGGGACAGTGCAGAAGATCTGAGCTCTACTGAGCATTTGTCCCGGGACAGCGCAGAAGATCTGAGCTCTACTGAGCGTTTATCCCGGGACAGCGCAGAAGATCTGAGCTCTACAGAGCGTTTGTCCCGGGACAGCGCAGAAGATCTGAGCTCTACAGGAGCTCAATGACAGCAGCATTAACATAATTGTTGCTTAAGCAATATTGTGATTAAGTTTGCCATTATACAAGGGACATGAATTTTGCACCAAACATGTTAGTTATTTATGCTCTGCTCAAACAAGGCCATATTTTGGAAGATTAACGCGGGAATGAAGTTACAGCAGCCCACAGCAGCCCCTCCCTCAACTCTGCGCCTGCCCTTACACAGCTATTCACGTGTACACACGCTCGAGCAAGTTGTTTATTTCGGTCTTGTCTTGTAAACAAAGCAAAGCAGTATTGCATTAATATGTGGAAGCACAAAGCAGCAAGCATACAGACAAGGGCTTCGCTGCATGTGCTTCATTGTCTGTCTGAGAAAAGAGCAGAGTAAAAATATGCTGCTATGACATGTACACATTCATATTACGTGTTGCCGGAATAGAAGGTAACGTTGAATAAACTAAACATACACACAGCTGGTGGTGCAGTTTATACGCAGCGTCCCTTCACAACTCAAGATCGAGTTTTTACAATCAGCCCACGCCGCGTAATCGACACTTTATCTGTCGCTTAATAAAATTCCCCCAACACAAATGACACGTCGTAGCAAAATTTCTCTACCGGCCCAAGCACAAATCTATAAAAATCCTCACCTGAAGCCGCCATGCTGGAGAAGGAGAGCGTGTCATATGGGGGCGTGGCTTGTCGCGTGTCGTCGGCATGCATCCAGCATCGCGCTCATGGCATCTTGGGTAATGTAGTCTTTATGGTTAGGGTTCGATTGTAAGCAGTTGTCCCCAAAACTATTTGGTCACACAGACTGTAATCAAAATGAATGAAATCAATTGCGTTAGATAATTATGTAACTGAGAGCACGCTTGTATTCTGTTGTGGTTTGACCAGTAGAGAGTGCTGATCGCGAGCTTCAAATCATGTTAGCCTACATAATGTTAACATTGTTGGATACAGCACTCTGTGAACAGCCAGCTTATTGGCAATTAATTTTTGTGACTTACACTCCTTGTGAAGAGTGTCAATGATTGTCAGAGACCATTTTGAAGGCTCAGGGCACCTTTTCAGGTGTTTTAAGTTGATTAGCTTGACTGGCATTTCACCATAGGCCTATTCTAATTTGTTGAGATCGTGAATTGGTGGGTTTTTGTTAAATGTGAGCCAAAATCTACACAATTAAAATAACCAAAGACTTAAACTACATCAGTCTGTGTGCACTGAATTTATTTAATACATGAATTTCACAATTTGAGTTGAATTCTGAAATAAAATTTTCCTCAAAATTCTAATTGAGTGAGAAGCACCTGTATGGGGGCGGGAGCTATCATTCTGCAAATTAAGCTAAGGGATCAAGAAAGAGTTAACTGACAAAAGCTATAGGCTACTGTGAAACTTTAGCAAATCAGAATATTTGAGCCAAGTACTCAAGGAAAGGTACAACCAAAACTTTATAGTCAAACAAAGTATACATGTGGAGGCCTATATAGGCTCATTTACCTAGCGCAAACCATTATTCACTGGAACTGCACTGTACGACATTATACAAAAAACGGGGGGCAGGGCAAAGAGAAACACTGCCACGCAATAAAATGTGATTGTGAAAGTTTTCACAAATTGAGCTCGACCTAAAACAATGGTTTTTTTTTTTGTGTGTTCCAGCAGTCTGCATGTTTATTGGTAATAGACGTTAAACATGATTACATGAAGAACGCCTTATGGCACAATGTATCTTATAATATCATGTAGCCTATACACTCTTGGTTTTTGGCCACACACACTTTGCAAAGTTTCAGTAATGACGTCTGCATATTTAAGAGGGATTTGCTCTCTAAGGTAAGGCCTAGTGGTTAGAGAGTTTGACTCCTGACCCTAGGGTTGAGGTCCAGAAAAGTATGAAAGATTTCGTCAGAATACTCCATCTGCCATCAGTGATTCTCTGTGTTTCTCTTCATCAGCATAGCACCATTTTAGAGAATATCCGCTGAATGAAAATTGGGGACGCTATTCTGTTTCAGCCGTGACACAACAGTATGTTTTCTACGTGAATTTACACTTTGACACAGAACAGTGTACAATGCTTGCTTCACGTACAAAAAGTATTCTTGTTGCTTCATAATGTTGTGGTTGAACGACTGATGGCAGATGGACTATTCTGACAACGTCTTTCATATTTTTCTGGAGTCTGACAGTGTATTTTACTTGGCAGTCTACGGGACAGTCACAAGCCTCCCGGATTTCATCCAAAATATCTTAAATTGTGATCCGAAGACGAACAAAGCTTTTTCGGGTTTGGAACGAATTGGATGATTTATGACAACATTTTCATTTTGGGATGGAGTATCCCTTTAACTGAAATAAGTAGGCTATTAAAAAAATAAATAACTAGAGAATGCTGACTATAATCAGCTTGCTTCCATCTAATGAGAAAAGCCTAATCCTCACCTGAATTAGAAAAAAAAGCTCTTCTAGTCTTCACTGATGCTAAGACAACTTTTGAGCGTGTACACGCAATATCTGTGCGAGAGCAGAGCCAATTCATAAAAGAACAATGTAGGCTATATTTAAAAGTGAAGGAAATCCGCTTGCGAGTGGAGAGATCCTTGTGCATTACATGGATCGCGTTACATTAAGCACTCTCGATATTTGTGATATATCATGCTATAGAAACTGCCTAAAATTAAGTATAAAGAGGAGAAGAAAGCATCCCCAGGCAGCTGCACAAGCCAGGATCCGCCATTGCCAGATGCAGTTAGAAATGTACTAAAAACAAGCCAGTTGCAAGGGCACCTGGGGTGACCGGCCAAATTCCAGGGGGAGGGTGTGTGTGTGTGGGGGGGGGGGGGGGGGGGGGGTGATTTTGGGCCACCCCTGGCCAGCACGTAGACATGCTCCTGCTTCCCTGGGTCAGTAACATCACTGTTATGATCTGTGAAATCTTTCACAGTTCAGTTTGGGTCAGATGACCCTTCCCTGAGTCAATAACATCACTGTTATTGATTGTTAATGTCCAATGCGAGTTCTTTTACACTTTTGGGTGAAGGCTGCTGTTCTTTATTGCACAAAAGTGAAGGTGTCTAATGTTTTTTGTCAAGTCTCTTATTTTTCTGTTTAGCTTTTTGACAGTTCACAATGTAAATACACAATCCACGTAGTCTCTCATTAGTATCAGGATATATGGCATAATAATTATTGAAATTATTATAGGTGGATGCAGTGACACAGTCACATTAAACTGCATTCTGCCTGCATAAAACACAGGGTGGCAGTGTTGTCACTGACAGAAGACAAAGCGTTTACCCACATTGAAGCTCATTTGTACTTTCCGGAAAGCCGATGCTATAAAGTACCTGTGACACAAATAGTTTAATGGCTGAAGTCTAAACCAGATGCTCAAGTGAGTGAAAAGGTTAAATAAGTGCCTTTGGTGAGTGTTGAAGAGACACCGTTTTATATCATGACACCAGAAGTCTTCTTTAATCCTTTCACCTACTCAAAAGTCTTTCAGATGATGGAAAAAGGAACTAATTCAGCTCATATTTTATAATTATTGCAGCAGGAAGCTGTTGCCACATGACACCATGCCTCATTCAACAGAGAACATCAAGCATGACTTTCCTCCATTTTATTGGTTTGTTTTCACCCAAACTTCAGAGCAGTAACCATAGAAACAACTTCTGCGTGCCCAATAGGTCACTTAAGGGCAAGGCCGGAGCACTGGGAGCATTGGGAGCCTGCCAAGCTTCAGAGAACATGCCACAGTTCAACAGAGACGAGGCGGGGGAAGGCAAAGGTGACACCCACATCTTATGTATTCATCTTTTTTTCAGTGCATAACCTCGGAGACCGTGTCTAAGATAGTGACCAAACAGCTCAGCCTTTGTTTTGGCAACAGAGAGTCTTCAGTACAGTACAGTAGTCGTCACATGTGCTTGCTATATCATTGATTTCAGAAGTGATAGTGTACTATGACTGCTGCTGGTTGGTTTCACTTCCATTCTTAAACTTTTTGTTTAGTTTTGGGCGATAAGAGTTTCAGGTTTAAGTTTTGATGTGGATCTTGTGTTTGCTTTGATGCCACTACAGTATGTTACCGGGAAGAGGATTCTTTTCAAATAAGAGAGCAATCTATGTGTTCTCTGTGTGATTATGGGCAGTTTGGAGAGCTGCAGCTATGCAAATCATGCTCTAATTTCCATATTTCCATATGGCATGTGTAGTCATTACCAGTAATTAGTGGTGCATATAAAAGAGTTTCTTTCCAAAACTCTTAACCAAAATTAACTTTTCATTAATTGCTTCAGCTAAAAACTGAAACTGAAAATAAAGTTTCAGGAGTAACTAAAATCTCTATGCTGTAAAAAACTGTTTATTAAAGGATGGTTTAAGAGAAAGTGGTATTTCAGTATTTCTACTTCAGAATGTCACATTTAATTCATTGTGTTACTTGCAATTTCTTTGTAATAGTTTGTGAAATTTACTATAGCTAGAATTTACTAGCTAGAGTAAAACTTGTTTCTAAACCAATTATTTATTTATTTATTTATTTATTTCATGGTGATGTCATCTCAGGTAACAAAACAGTTGTAGTAAAGTTCTTCACCAACAAGCCGATTCTCAGTATTTCAGCTTTTTCAATTTTTCAATTCAAATTTTATTCATATTTCTGCTACTCTAGCAATGTTTGTAATGTTTACTTGTTTTAATTTCATGTTGTGAACTGGACAACAAAATTAACTAAACATCACCATATATATATATATATATATATATATATATATATATATAGATAGATAGATAGATAGATAGATAGATAGATAGATAGATAGATAGATAGATAGATAGATAGATAGATAGATAGATAGATAGATAGATAGATAGATAGATAGATAGATAGATAGATAGATAGATAGATAGATATATATTTACAGGTGCATCTCAATAAATTAGAATGTCGAGGAAAAGTTCATTTATTTCAGTAATTCAACTAAGATTGTGAAACTTGTGTATTAAATAAATTCAGTGCACACAGTCTGAAGTAGTTTAAGTCTCTGGTTATTTTAATTATGAAGATTTTGGCTCACATCAAAAACCCACCAATTCCCATCAACTATTTAGCCAAAAAATAAATTTGATTATTTTCAGTTGGCAAAATTTTTAAGCTTCATTATCACTAATGTAGATAATTATAATTGTACTAGTTTTTTGTTGTTGTTGTTGTGCAAAAGGCATAAAACAATTAAAGAACAAGCGAGCCTAGAGTTGCTGAGGCATGGAAAATCTGGAAAAAAAAAGCAAACTTGTTCCTATTAAAACACAACCTGCTGTGCTGGATGTTTGGTTGTCAGGTTGTGTTCTGGTGAGTCAGTCGACTGTTGACTCTCTGGGGTTTGTTTGTCCACCTGAGTGCTTTATCAGCGCTGATGATGGGATCTATAGACCGGATCTTTAGAACAGATGACAGGCTTTCTACAGACCAGAGAATAAAGTCCTGTCTATCACAGCTTCATCATTAACGCTCAAGTTTTGCTGTTGCGGATGAATAAACAGAAGCCTTTGACAAGAGTGAGGTGTGTCTCACCTGTTTGATGAGCTTGGTGTGTATAAACAGCTGCGAGTCTGTTTTACTTCCATGAGGAAAAGCATGCCATATCATTCCCACTTTAGGATCCCTTTAACGTGCATGTGTTTTTTTACAGTTGCAGAATGACACAAAACCTGTAGTACTGGAGGATGATGCAACGTTAATGACTTCAACACAACCAGATACATGACGTGTCTGAGTGATAATGGTAATACTAGTACACGATAAGTCATTTTTGTCACTGTTATTTTAAGATTGATATGTACTGTTCGTTTTTATTCATATTTTGAAGTATTTTTTTTATTTTTATACTTACTGATTTCATTTTAATTTTCAGTAAAGATTTATTGAGTGTTTTTGTTTCTAAATGTCTATGTTGTATGCATTTTTATTTCAGTTTTGTTCTATTATAGTACATCAGGAAAAACGTTTATTTTATTTTATTTTAAGTAAAGAACCTAAACCTGTTTTGTAATGGTTTTCGTTTTATTTTTAGTTAAATGTTATAAGCCTGATATGAGTGTGTATTGTCTTTACTGATCGTTCTCATGTGGAAGTGATGTTACTTTGACCTTAGGCTATCATTTATTTGACTGATAAACAAGCCGACCCCCTAAAAATGTGATGAGCTTATCTGTCAGCATGTAAATCTGCAATTTCCTAAGCCCCTTCTTCACACAAACCATGATTCCCCATTTTAATTCAAATCTCCCTTACCAGTTGATAAATGTAATTATATTATAAATACACAACCGTTTTGGATCAGTAACATTGATTTATTTTGAAATAAATTCAGCTTTTATTCAGCAGGGGTGTATTCAATTTATCAGAAGTGACTGTAAAGAGATTTATAATTTGACGAAAGATTTGTATTTTTCAAATAATTTATGTTCTTTTGAACTTTTTGACAAAAAAAAAACAACATAAAAAACAGATGCCGATTTGGTGAGCATAAGAGACTTCTTTCAAAAACATAAACAATCAGTAGTGTGATATTTTTTATTTTTTTAAACGTCACTACACTGACAAGCTAAAGAAATGTCTTTCACCTCCAGATAATGTTGTATTTCCTGTCAGTGCCTTTTCCCATGCTCTGCTATTTGCCTTTGTAATGATGTGTCAACATTGTGATAGATAAAAGTCAACTTAATTATGCTCACATCTTATCACTCTCTCTCCCTCTCTTACACACACACACACACACACACATTAAACAGCTGCTATCTCTGCAGACAGAAGGCACAGTGTATGGCCTCACTGTCAGTACAGCATGATAACTGACTGTATACACTTCAGTTTAAATTTTAAATAAGAGTACAGTATGTGTATTATCTGTGCTTAAAGTAAAAATGTAGACTATAGCACAAGTATAATAGACTAGTGAAGCAAGGAGGTGCTTAAAATAAACAAAAACAAAGGACATGGTGACCAGTTGCAGGACCTAAAATATAGACTTTCATTTATACATATCTAGTTTAACTTAAAATAATGACTTTGATTTAAAAAAAAAAAAGGATTGGTTATCATAATGCATCAGCTATACCAACTGAATCCTCATCATAAGTCTTGAAATAAGAAGTGAACTTCTTTCCAAGCACTGCAGTAGATAAAGACAGGACAAATTTCGACATGTCACTGACACAGATGTCATGACACAGTCAGGGATGTATTCGGTGAGATCACAATTCACACCCTTGTTCCTAATAGCAGGACGACTGTAGCTATCCAAAAACTTTAAATTGAAGTTCTTCCCACTGCAGTGTATTACATAATTGTCTCAGTAGTCAATGAATCATGTCTAACGCTCGGCATATTTGAACAAACCAATGATGTCATGATATCAGTTGTTGAAAAAATGCTACTTGTATGATCTCATTGACACACATAAAAAATCTTTTGTTTGCAAGAAAGACGTCAACCCCGTCAAAAGTCCCATTATTGTAAATCCAGCCCAGGATATCTATTTGAATGATTTATGTTTGGTTAATGGGTGTTCACTGACTAAAAACAGAAACAGTTATATGCACGTTTAATTGAATTGACACCTCTCCTGACTGCTGAAAACCACACAGTGATACACTTCGAGGAATATTTCAGGACAGCACTTGATGCATACTGTTGATTACCACAAAAAATAATCCTTCCTTTTATAAAAGCCAAAATGGTTGTACTGTTAATGGTTGTAAATTGGTCTAATCTGTAAACATTAAAATATTATATTCAAAAGTATAGCCACAAGACATAAGCAATATGCATGTTGATACGACTGTAGTGGGAAAAGTTACCAATCAGTTTATGTATAATCCACATTTTTATTTGCCATGACACATAATGACTAAAAACTTAAAACAGACAAACTTTACTACTCAAAAAGTTCATGTTACGTAATGGAAGAATTTGGGAAAATATGAGAATCTGTCCCATTCACTTTCATTGTATTATTTTACATTTATTGTATTTATTCATTATTTTTTTCCTGAAAATGGCTGTAATGTTATCAAACTTGGTCTAAAACCCTACTTACTTTTCTCAAACAGGTTATAAATACTCCCCCGACATTTTAGACTTAAAGGTGCAATAGGAGATCTTGGAAAATGCTAACATTAGCCTGATAGCACTGAAAGCAAACGTCCCAGACACCCCCGAAAGCATTTATGCTCACAGACCAGAATGCCACAGACAACATGACTACATTAGGCTACATCAGTGGTTCCCAATCCCAGTCCATGTTCTGAAGTGAAGTAAACCCCTTCTCAGGGAGTAGAGAGCAATGAATACGGTGTAGGGATCATATCAATCAGAACACAGTTCATTCACATAGTTCGTGATGGTCATCTGAATCACTTGTTAACTAAGCGAGGCATGCAAAATATGTGCGTGAGCACTGGAATTAAGAACCGATGGGCTATATCATGTGTCGTTAACCAGTGATAAAACTTTAAAAGCATTACAATTCCAGGAAGGAAGACCGGGTTGTTGATGTTTGTCTGCCATTCTAGCTCTGTCTGCACAGCGTGCGTGAATGTGCTAACGCCGGTGTATCCTGTCTGCATGAACAGGGTGTGCAGAGGTATGCAGATACTTACGTTGACAGGCAGGTAGGAAAGCTATTTAAAACGCTCAGACCAAACGATTGGACGTACATTTCTTGGTCCTATGCCTTCAACAGAATATATAAATACAGATAAATAAATTTAAACCACTTAACTTAATGATTGCTATCGGGATGTGAAGAGACTTCCAACCAGCATAACAAAAAACATTTCTGAAGACAATCACCTATTGCACCTTTAAAATGATCAGATTTTTTACAATTACTTGTAAATCTCTCATTATGCTATTATTGCCAAATTCTGTATTCAGCCAATTGTCATCATTAAAGTAGTGCAGGTTTTGTGTTTCAGCTGAATGATTGTGTCTCATGATCTGAACTTATGAACCTCAGTTTTCAAGTGATCAAAATGAACCATATTTAGTCAGAACAGCAGAATGGTTAAACTGCTTTATCCACATATGCCCTGATCTTGAAAGTAGCTTCTGCCTCCTTTATTTGATAAATGCAAGCTGTAATCAAATCATTTTTGTGTCTATTTTTTTTTTTTTCATTTGACCTTGCATGGAGAGCTGTTTCTAAACTACAGCACCCTCACAGGAAAATGCAGTTAAGCACTACTTCACATGATAAATTAACCAAGACTGTGCCCTGAGATGGTTTGTTTAACATTAACAGATGTTTAAGATAAGATGTCATAACCTGTTTTCTAATTCTTTCATGTGAATCGCTACTTCGCAAGAGCGCTGAAATTGGCACAGCATTTTTTCTTTCCGAACCTTCAACCTTACTCTTTGACAGCAGGCCAACAGACTGACAAAACTGAGATAAAGCACAAACACTCAGCTTCTAAAAAGAGAAAAAAAAGGCTTTCAGATTACAGTAATCTTAAGTGTGAATGACTGAGAGATATATTTTCTTATATTTTTCCTTTTTATCTGTCACATTTTTGTGGTGAGATTTAAAAAATAAAAATTAATCTGCCTCTCACTATCTTCAGCCCACATTATTTCTTCATGGGAAACTCTCTCTTAGTCTGGTTATGCAACTAGATGAAAGAGAAAACGTCAAACATTATTTGGTTAATGAGACACATATTTGCCAACTTGATATAAACAAATTATTTCTGATGGTTCGATGGACTTTAACACAACCAAAGCATTATTATGTAAGCATTGCACATACGCTTCTGTCTACTACAAGTTACACATTTGCACATTCTCAGTGACCACAAATAAGACACACATTAACTTTTCAGATGGTCGATGAAGCCAAAGCCACCTGGCCATGAGTTTCTTCCTTATGCATCTGATTTTGAAATACAAGTTTGACGCAATCACATACAGTATACGCAATCGCACTGAGATTCATCCTTGATGGTAACAGATACGTCCAAGCCTCCACCCACCAACAAAAAAGCCCTCCCAGCTGAAAGTAGCAGAGTGTGAATGAATGTAATGAGTATCTCTTAAGGTATATAGTGTTTTGCCTGAGACATACCAGTACAGCTATGTCATTTGGCTAGACGGCTTGTAAGAAGACACTGTACTTACAGAAGAGTGTCATCATCATGGTCATAATATTCAGTAAGTATAAGTAAATATTTAGCAACACATTGCCCAAAACAACATGCAGTACACTTATTATAGGGACAATCTTTTTAAGCAACCTGGTTTTGATGTTTTGCATAATAGTAGTTCACATCTCGTTTGTTTTTGTATCAAAAATATAGTAAAAAACGTATAATGTGAAATATATACATGAAAAAAAATACATAAATAAAATTAATATTTATTCCTGTGATCAAAGCTGAATTTTTAGCAGCATTCCTCCAGTCTTCAGTGTCACATGATCCTTCAGAAATCATTCTAATGTGCTGATTAGCTGCTCAAGAAACTTTATTATTATTATTAATTTTTTTTTAATCTACTTAATATTTTGATACATTTTATTAATATTTTGATTCAAACCATGATACATTTTATTATGAATAGAAAATCCAAACCATTAATTTTCAATGGAATACATTATTGTAAACAAATAAATAGATTTTTATATTTTTATAACATTCATTTTTTTACTTTTGCTTTTGATAATGTTAATGCATCCTTGCTGTTACATTAATTTATTTTAAAGAATCATACCAACCCCAGATTTATAAACAGTGTGTGTATTAATCAGTGGTGGAGGAAGTACTTAAGTTTAGTACTTAAGTAAAAGTACAACTACCCTGCAAAATATATACTTAAGTAAAAGTATAATTACTACATCAACATCTTACTTAAGTAAAAGTCATAAGTACATACTTTTACATTTACTTTAAAGTATTTTTTTAAGTAAAAGTACAATCAGTTGTCTCAATGTCTGGGCTGTTCAATTGTAACAATCACAAACAATATCTATTGTGTACTGGAAAGAGTTGTTGTGCAATACTGACACTGTAAAAATCTGGTTATTTACTTATTACTCATTAAATAATAATTAGGCTAAGCCAATTATGACGTACAATTTATTTTATTATGACATACAATTTATTTTATTTTTACTATACTATTAAGAGCAGTAAAAAAAAAAAAACTCAAAAGTACACAGGTGAGTGTTATTCTGAACACTTAAATCAAATTTGTATGACCAGTTTACTTGTGAATGTCAAATAAATACCCAATGTTGTATGGTAAAGAAGCTAGGAGCCGACGCCGTATAAATAGTTTGAACATTTTTTCATCGAGTCAAAACAAACAGCTATTTTAGCCAACTACGAATGTACAGATATAGCAGTAGTTTGCTCATCTCCAAAAATGTAACGTACTAGCAAGCTATCGTCCCTGCTGTGCTAATAACCAGCTAAAGAAGTTGCCCTGTTAGGGTAACAGTTACCACTAACTTACGTCAAACAAATATTATAATATATTCGATTTACATCAATTCCGCTTGGGTTTTTTCATAACACGTGCTGAGCGCGTGAGTTCTTTGGCCAATCAGATCTCCGATCTGTTTCAAAGTGCATTGGCCAGCAACGCCAAAACGTCAGTCGACCAAAAAAAATTTTATGCAAGATTCGGAAGGATGTAACGACACCCATTTAAATAATGTAGTGGAGTAGAAAGTATAGATAATTGCTGAAAAATCTACTTGAGTAAAAGTATAACTATGCATTATTTTTTTTACTTAAATAAAGTATAGATACGTCAAAATTTACTTAAGTACAGTAACGAAGTACAAATACTTCGTTACATTCCACCACTGGTATTAATTAACTGCTTATATTCTTTTAGATATTATATTATTTTCTAAATTTCTACTAAATGTTTTAAATATAGCCTAGAATATATAAATATATAAAGTAAAGATAGAAAATATAAGTAAAACTTATATATACATACATGCATACATACATACATACATATATATATATATATATATATATATATATATATATATATATATATATATATATATATATATATATATATATATATATATATATAGATATATAGATATAGATATATAGATATATATATTATGTTTCTATACTGGTCAAATACCCATATTTATGGTCAAATATGTATTCATATGTATGTTTAAATAAGGCTACAGTCATTTGCTTAGTACTTCAACCATGAAGTCATCACTCTTCAGGATTTAGGTGGCCTCTCTGTGGGAATTTGTGCTCTTCTCAATATTTGTAATAATACTAATCTGTATCTGCAGCGTTCTCCCCCGGTGCCCCATAAAGAGTCATTTATTTCATTTAGCCTCAGAGTTCTGTGGGCGGAGCAGAGGGATTTGCAGTAGCACCAAAATCCCTTTTTTGGTCATATTTGTGTTAGACGAGATCTGAGGCCAGTGATGACTATGAAGTTGTTCATATCTATTATAAAAGTTTGATCCCCAACCTTGTGCTGTGTTATTTGGCTAGCGTCTCCATACGGCTGACGTTTAGATCTTTAGATCTGGCCCAAGCAGAAAACTTCTGAAATAAGCCTGCTACGAAGCCTCTGCTTGTTATTTGTGTCATGAGGCTGCAGTAAAGGTTTACAGAGGTTATTTTCTAATTAAAGTGTAGTCTGAACGTCTTTTTATAACCCCTCTGACAGGGCTGATTTTAATTTCATTTTGATGAAAACTACAACACTGCATGAAAAAGCAGACTTGGCCTTTTTGCTTCCATAATGTAACTCTTGTAGCTTATCTTGGCCTAGCATGATTAATGGCCCTGGTCATGTCTATAAAGATTACACATTATCTTTTTCACTTGTCATACTAAACCTTTCCATAATGTGTCATATACAGCCAGAGAGAGAGAGAGAGAGAGAGAGATAGAGATGTGTAAAAAGACAGATATATAGAAAGATATTTGCAATAAAGGCCTGAAATCTATGGAAGTGAAGATGTGTTAACAGCTTATCAACACCAGGGATTCAACGTGACTTTCATGGGTCAGGTATTTGTAAAGGAGGTCACTGTGAGCTAATGGACACTCGTGAGACATAAACACACTTGAAAAATTATGAGCAACTCCAAACGACAGCCACACTTCCATTAACGCCTAGGATGACACCAAATATTTAAGACTGAAAGGGGGCCGAATGTAAATGTTATTGGAATAATTAATCCAGTAAGGATATTTCTATCATTATCTGCTCATGTTATTCCATACCCATAGGCTGTTATTTCAGTTTGCGGAATACAAATGGTGAAATTTTGAAAACTGTTGTGTTCCCTAAATTTCGACTCAGATAAGATTTTCTTTTTACGGAGCATTCTAGTTATATTGGACTAAAACACTCT
Source organism: Carassius auratus (assembly GCF_003368295.1). Taxonomy (NCBI): domain Eukaryota; kingdom Metazoa; phylum Chordata; class Actinopteri; order Cypriniformes; family Cyprinidae; genus Carassius; species Carassius auratus. The sequence goes on from NW_020527735.1 coordinate 461,745, forward strand.
GATGTTGCTCACACAGGATATTAAACTTGAGGGATTTCTTCCAACTTTGTTAAACTTGTGGTGTTCATTGACAAAAATGACCAGACAAAAAATATGCATATATATACAGGTGCATCTCAATAAATTAGAATGTCGTGGAAAAGCTCATTTATGTATTTCAGTAATTCAACTCAAATTGTGAATCTTGTGTATTAAATAAATTCAGTGCAGACAGACTCAAGTAGTTTAAGTCTTTGGTTATTTTAATTGTGATGATTTTGGCTCATATTTAACAGAATCTCAACAAATTAGAATATGGTGACATGCCAATCAGGTAATCAACTCAAAACACCTGCAAACGTTTCCTGATTCTTCGGAATGGTCTCTCAGATTGGTTCACTAGGCTACACAATCATGGGGAAGACTGCTGATCTGACAGTTGTCCAGAAGACAATCATTGACACCCTTCACAAGGAGGGTAAGTCACAAACATTCATTGCCAAAGAAGCTGGCTGTTCACAGAGTGCTGTATCCAAGCATGTTAACAGAAAGTTGAGTGGAAGGAAAAAGTGTGGAAGACAAAAAATGCAAAAACAACCAAGAGAACTGTAGCCTTATGAGGATTGTCAAGCAAAATCGATTCAAGAATTTGAGTGAAGGAGGCTAGGGTCAAGGCATCAAGAGTAATATGTTACAAAAATTGTTTTTTTTTTCTCTCTCTCTCTCTCTCTCTCAAAAACTGCATAAGCTCAGATCATTGAGGCCTACAACCAATCATTTCCAAAAACAATTATGAAACTTGTTGACAAATTGAAAACAAGCTGACAAAAAATAATTATTCTTTATATTTATATCCAAATTTTTGGTTATTTTGGTTATATTTATGAGATATTTACAATTCCCAATCATTTTCGGCACAGCAAGATAAAGAATCGGTCACTGAAACATGATCAACCACTAATCTGACGTAATCTTGCATGCTCAGTTATGTCACAGGGTACCGATATAAAGGTGACTTGAAGATCAAAAGATACTTTTCTGTAGCCATTCAAACTAAGAGGCTTTTTAAAGATGAGTGATGGATATGTATGACGTAAAGCAAACAGAGTCAGTAGTTCAACTCTGTCACCATGTCATCAATGGGCAGCTAAATTAGTATTGACATCCACCGCCATATTTGATGTAAATAGTGTACTGCGATGCCACAAACCTAACGCTTTTTACATGCATATTACATGACGTTATTATATGTCAATCACAAGAAGGCCTTTTTGACAATTGACATTTGACTTTTTAAGACATTTGACTGATGTTTATATATATATATTTATTGAAGTAATTTGGGTTAGGTCTGAATGCCTAACCCATAAGTATGAGCTATGGTAAACAGTGTTGCATGCCTTTGCAAACACCACTAGTTATTTTGAGATTTCCTGGGCTGTACAAAACATTAAGAAAGAGCTCAGTTTTTTTAATCTAGGGAGTGTACAGTTGGTAGAAGCTTAAATTGGGGTACTACGGTCCATTCAGTTCTCTTCAAATGAGCATTATATGTACAGCACTTTTCTAAATGGGTTTAAAATTCTGCAGCTGTAAATGAGGACGGCAGGAAGCTGGTCAAACTGGTCACTTAAGATGCTGATTTTACAGGCACCTCTTATTAACCCTGTTTTTCTAAAGCCCTTTCATTGATGCAAAATGGTATTTTGTGTTCTTGTGATAATTCAGCTTATAGCTAAGAATACAAATCAAGAGCCGGCATCTGTTTATCCCAGTGATTTTGTTATGTAACTGACAACTCCCTCGAGTGTGGTTACTAAAATGCTGTATAATAATCTCAAGAAAATGAAGTGTATTTTGAATGATGTGTAATTTAAGCTGAAGGGCTCCTCCCACTAGAGTTTTATATATAGCTCACTGAATGAGCTCAGTCTTTCTAAACTAGCATACGCTGACTCGTATACGTTGGCCAGCGTTTTGTTTCCATGTCTACACAGTCTGGTTTTGATTTGTTTTTGGTTGCCATGGTTATACTGGTTCAAATTCCGTTGGGTTTCCCCCCTAAATTAAAAACGTAAGTTGCCAAAATGGTTGGCTGCATGCTCTTTGCCACATTACACTCTGAATCTTAAACACACATGGGAAAATCGAACGGCTATATTGTGGTCTTTCATCAATTCTTAAATATTTTTGGGAGATTTCGAGCTGCCCAGACCTGATACTTATCATACAACTGACTGAGAGAAAGGTCAGGAAGACTGAAGGTTTTGCTCAGTTAGATAAACACTGTCATACCAAAAATACCTCTGTGAATATGCATTTCAGACCAAACTCCCACAAAACATGGATCGTCACGAACATTTCCGATTAACAACACTTTATACAGTTTATAATGCTGCATTATTGTTCTGAGAGATTAACAATTGAAGTTTGCATATATACATTTGGGTATCAACACATAGCAGTGCTTAGCATCTTTAAGAATAGTTTAAACATTACTATATAGGATAAGAATGAGGGAATGCCCACCCAGATTACACTAAAGCAAGCATATGTTCAGAGCAAGAGAGGGAAGGGGCTCAAGATTTATGAAAGCTGCTTTTTCAAGTTTTATGAGGGATATCTGGAGGTAATCTCCTGTCTGAGGAGAGCAGACATGAGGAACGTTATGTGGGATTCAAAGGATCATATCCCCCCTCTCTCTCTTTATTGTTTCTGCTATTAACTCTTTCCCTATCCTGTTGTTGTTTCCTTCTTTTGTCAGGAGCCTTTTCTATGTATAAGTATGGTGGAAGGTCATAGATGGGAGACTGTGGAAACTTTAAGTGTGTAAGCTGAGCTATATCTCATAACAGGGCTTCTGAATTCAAATCTTTAATTAGTGATGCTTGCTAAGGGTAATAAAATGGGTGAAAAAAAAACCCCACCAGAGCCATTTTTAGGGATGAAATAACATAGAGACTCAGCTGTGGGTACTTTTAACTTGGGATAGTAAGAAACAAGCTAGCAACCACCCAAAATCTCTAGTAACCAACTAAATATCTTATTTAATTAATATTAACATTAATCTATACAATTTGAGTGCCCTGGAGTTCTTGTTCTTAAATTAACATTAATATGTTTGAACACCATTACCAATAAGCAATAATAAAGTATGGACGTCACAACAAACTAGCATCTAGTTTTGCATTGCCAAACACCACAGTTTCTATATCTAAAATTAATTAGTTAATCAGTTAATTTGTGGCACAAGTGTCTAAGAGTTAATTTATGCAATGACCATTTTGGAAATCTAAGGAGGCGTGAAGGAAATAGAAAATACCCAAACAAGGGCACTTATATGCTCCCTGGGAAGCGTAAAAAAACAAATATTGATGTGCACTAGTGCGTCACTGTTCAGCAGGAATGTAGGACCTTCCCAGAATAATGGGAAAAGCGGAGGATGTGCAATTAAGATGACTAATTCAATAGGAAAAAAAAAAGCCAAGTCATTTTACTGAGTTGGTACCAAGATTTTAACTGAAGTATGTCTATACCATGACTATAGTGGCTTTGATTATGTAACATATTGTTCAATTTCTGTTTTGCTGAAATATAATGGTAACAAAAGCATTTAGTGAAACTGTCTGGACAGAATAAAATGGGTTGTGTTGGCAGCACAGAAGTGAGATTCTTGTCATAGCATGTGATCTTAGGAAAGTCTTTTTCTTTCATCTATTAAATAAAGCATTAAAAAGAAGGACATCAGTGCATTGAAGTACAAAGAATTACCCTAAACTCTGTGCATGTAAATTAAGCTGATTATTGTTTAGAAGTATAGATTGTGATTTAAATACTTAGACATTTTTTCTAATAATCTATTGATGCAAATTTGAAGAAACTCTTGTATACTTTATAACTGCGCAGAAAATTCATCTGGCTCATTTTGGCATGCGCAGACCATTTTGCTGTCCAGCTCCACTTTTCCATCCACAAATGTCTGCGTTGACATCGTCATCTGAAAACCAACCATCATTTCCTCTAAATAGGCTTCTTCAGCCAAGGAGTATTTGAGTGGAAACAGTGCTTCACAGTTAGCCGCAAATTCCTTTGCGCTTTTACAGGCCCACAGTTGAACATTGTATACTTAGTCACTGTTCAAGTCAGTTCACAGGGTTTGCCTCCATATAAAAATACAAAACTGATACTAACATGCCAAAAAAGTTATAAAAAGTGGGTATTTAGTATACAGAGTATAGAGAGTGATTGGAAGATCAATATGCCAATGGCTAATAAGCTTCGGGCGTAAATGCTAAACACATGTCAATTGTTTTCGGTGTTTCTTCTAAAATGCTACGCAAAACATCTGACCCATCACGGCTAACAGCCAAAATGCTAACTGAGTCCAAGAATGAACATTGTTTATTTTGACAGGTTACATTTTTCACTTTCCAGGAAAGATTACCTGTCAAGTGTTTGCTCCAAAAGATAAGGGTAATCACTCATTTCTTTTAAAAACTTAGAAAACACATTTTTAAGATTAGTGTAATTAGTGTAAGTAGACCTATCGTGACAAGGGAGCATAGTTTTTATATTTATTGTCAGTAGGCTGATTTGTTGTAAGGATGAAGTACAAGATAAGACCTTAATTTTGTTTTCATTTTGCTCTTTCACTATGAATGACTGTTGGAATGATTTTGTGAAATCTGACTCCACTTTCTGTTTTCTTTTTCTGTAAAGACATGTTGAAAATGCCTGTTAGATCCTAAGGGTCCAATTCATGTCCTAAAAATGAAACTTTGACATTGCTAACAGAGTTTGAGTAGAGTTACACTATACTGTATTCTGTTTTCAATTAATAGAGTTGCTTTCCAATACCTTGCTCAAATTCTGATTCAAAGGAAATACTAATGAAAGAATTTAATTATAATTTATTCAGAAAATCCATAGTGGTTTTGCGATACTGGCTTGTGCTGTTGTCTTTCATTAACATTAGTGATCTCTTGTTTTGGTCTCTTTTTGATAGTACTGGAGCTGGAGGACGCTATTTTTCCATCCACTAGTGTCTGGGTGAAAGTCTCTAATGTTGTCCTGAAGGAGTCTTTCTCTAATCTGTAAAATATTTTATTAACATCAATATGAGGGTTTCTAAAAAAGAAACAGGCTTGGTCGAAATGATACAAAAAGTATAAAACACACTCTCGTTCTTCTCCATCCAGAAGTCTCCTGTACGTGGCTATCTCAGCTTCCAGCTCCATCTTGATGTTGAACAGGGCCTGATAGTCCAGTGTCTTACTTTAAATGTTGTCACAAAGCTGTTTAAGCTCACACTCTCTCAGCAAAATGATCCCATTTAATTGCTCGCAACTTTGTTTCATTAAGGGCTTCTTCCAGAGATGCTCAGTGTGAGATAAGTAATAAATAAATAAATATATAAATAACTGCTCATAAGTAATGTTCAAAAGTAGAGAGCTGCATCAAGGTATCTGGGCAGAATCTCTTACACTTCTGATCAGAGACTGCAGCTGTTTCCAAAGACTGCATCTGCCTGCAGCTCACGCTGACTTGTGTTTTGACTTTTTGTTCAATTATTTTGTGTTCTTGATCACTTGAACCTGTATCACGGAGATCTGTGTGAAAGAAAAAAAGAAATGTAATTCTCTGTTTTCTTAAAAACAGAAAGATTTGCAATGAGAGATGATACCACACTTTTGATTCATGCTAAGTTTCAGTTCCTCCTGGTTCTTTAGGATGATCTTTTCATACTTGGGTCTCATCTCCTCCATGATCTTAGCCAAGTTCTGTCCCTTGGGAGCATCTGCACTCCTGACTGATTGATTTGACTATATAGTTTTGACATTTCCTGAAAAATGTCAAATTTGAGGTTCCATAGGTTTATATATTGGGCCCTCTCCTGATTGTAAGCTACTGCACTCTCTGAGCAATCAGCATCGTGATCTATTGTAATTTAATATACACTTTTATTTATGTATACTAGAATCAGATATTTACCATTTGATGTAATTTCTTTAACTCAATAAGCTCCACTTTTTTTTTTTTTTTTTTTTTTAATCCTTCAACATCATTTTCCAGCTGCAGTCGTGCCGAGTTGGTGTCATCCAGCATCTTTCTCAATGCATTTATGTCAGCTTCAACATGTTGTCTTAGATGCAGTTAATTTTCAAATGTACAGACACATTACATTAATGTTTTCTTAATATTGCTAGTCAGTGGCATGTTCCATTACGGGGAGGGACATTTTCAGTTTAATCACTGGACAAAATAATTTACCCAAAATGAATCATTGATACGTTTGGTTTATTTTAAATGTATATATCTTTAAATTTTCCAGCTTGCACATATGCATATAGTTCTTGACATATACATTGGCTTGATGCTAATACACATGGAATTAAACCCACAAAACGTAGTTTGATTTCATGGAGTCTTTAAAACCACCTTACTTGACCCTGTTGTCATTGGCAGCTAACTTGACATTGTCAATTTGAGGACTTAAATTTGCATTGCAAAGGTACAATACAGTCTATTGTTAGTTTATTATCTAAGCCCATTACAGAGAATCCGTTAGAGAAAGTTAATTACATGCCGTACTCAAGGGCACATTCAAATATCAGTTTCTGAGTCATCCATACTTTGAACTGAACCTGCAACCCTTGCATTAAACCCAATTCACCCTATAGTAATGTGCAAACTTTAATGTATAATAAAAAGTAAATAATATTTTTTCATTAAATAATAAAACTTTTTTTTTTGCATATTAAGTTAACAATTTTGTCCTGTGCAGTAAAGTATTCCAGTGAACAGAAGTACCAGTTACCTTTTTGCGTAGTTTATCAAAGATGGCTCGGTAGTGACTGTAGTCCTTAGTATCTGGACCTTTTTTCTCCAGAACCTGGTAGATTAGTGAATTTTGATTGATGAATTTCATTTTTATATGGGACACAAAGAAGATATTTTTCTATCAAATAATTGTATATCATATATATTTATACCAAATATTTTATATTATATATTTTGTTTATATAAAATTGTTTGTTTGTTAGCTTTCTTTCTCTTTTTTTTTTTTTTTTTTTGTCCGTACAATGAAAGTCAGTTCAATTTGAGGTTTCACAGGGTTATATTATGGGCCCCCTCATATTTGTGAGCTACATCGTCCAAAGTACCTTAGAACTAAACAGTGCAATTTTGGACCCCATTGTTTTTCACTGTGTGGACAAACACAGTTGAAACTTTCTTCAAAGTATCTTTTGTGTTCTGAAATTCACACAATTGTTGGGTTATTTGATCAGACTGAGTGGAATAATGTCATATAAATTTAAAGACAAGCACAATGCAAGGATTGAATGAAAGTGTCTTTTATTTGAAAGGACAAGACATCATGACAACAACACAACATAAAACCAAAATGGGACAATTGATGACCATAACAAATCATTGTCATTACAAAAATATGTAATAAAGTTCAATAGTGTTTTTGACCTTCAGTCTTTTTTGGTTGTAGTTATTAAAATGTTATAAAAAATAAAAAAAATAAAACAAAGATTTTTTTTTTGTTTTAAGTTAGTGTTAAATCTCGTTGCAAATGTGCTCTGAGACACTTACAATAAGGTACTATTGTAAGTACTAATGGACTAAATAAATATCTAATGTGTTAGCAGCCTGTCTTTGGATCATTTTATCATTGACCCATGTGGTTTTTTCTGATGTGTTGTGGAGGCTGATCTTAAATTTGATGTTCAAAATTTCTTCTCCTTGGTTTCTGTGCTTGACGACACCACTTTCCCATCCACCAACGTCTGTGTGACCGTCATTACTTTCACCCTCTTTTGCTCTTCAAGAGCATCCTGGAGCCTGCAGAAGGAAACATACTTGTTACAATCAAACATACTTGTTACTAGCAAACCTAGTCAAAGTTTTAAAACCACATGACATGTCTACACAAATGATGAACTGCTGTGAAAAATCTCTGTGTGGTTCAGAGGAAAACATACTTGAAGTCCCCGCCGTCCAGAAGTCTCCTGTAGGTGGCAATTTCTGCCTCCAGCTTCATCTTGAGGTTCAGCAGAGCCTCGTACTCCTGCGTCTGATGCTGGATGTTGTTGCGCAGTTGTGTGAGCTCAGCCTCCAGTTGCATGGTGACAGCATTGAGACTCTCGATCTCCATGTTGTAGCGCATTTCGGTGTCTCGCAGAGTGGCCTCCAGTGATCCTTTCTGGAGAATCAAACCAAGAGAACCCAGGAGTTTGAGCAGACTTCATTGAGAACAAGTTTTGAGACAAATTTAAGACATGATACTTGGATACAGCTAATTTAATAAAAAAGGATTGGAAAGACCTGTTGTGAATTGCAGCTTCTACAGTGGCTACAAGTAAACAAACTCACCAGGTTCCTCTGTGACTCCAGCTCGATCTCCAATGTCTGGATCTGTCGGCGCAGTTCGTTGACTTCTGTACGTGCACCCTCGAGGGCCTCTGTGTTCTGTATGACTTGTACCTGAACCTCTGTGATCTGGAGAGAGCATACGATTTCACTTTAGTTGCTATACAGTGGTATCGACATGCAACATTGTTTAACAAGACTTGAGATCGAGAAAATAATTGTCTTTTTGAATATACCTGAGATTCGTGCCAGGCCTTCAGCTCCTCCTGGTTCTTCAGGGCCATCTTCTCATACTTGGATCTGATCTCCTCCATGATCTTGGCTAGGTCCTGTCCTTTAGGGGCGTCAACATCCACCTGCACTCCTGAATGGGAGATCTGGTTACGAAGCTCCATTACCTCCTGTTGGGTGGAGAGATCATAAAATAAGTCTTAAAGCAACCCTTTTAATGGATTAAGAGGTAGACGAATGTTTCCAGATGTGCACTCACATTGTCATGGTTCTTCTTAAGGAAGATGAGCTCTTCCTTAAGGGCCTCAATCTCACTCTCAAGGTTCATGCGGTTCATGTTGGTGTCATCGATGACCTTTCTCAGGCCGGCAATGTCAGCCTCCACACCCTGGCGGATGGACAACTCAGAATCATACCTGCAGGCACAACAAAGGTCAATGGTTCGCTCTTCTAGGAAACTAGGAAAGTTCCCATGAGGTCAAAATATGCATTATGTTTCACAGTTCTGTTAACTCACTTGACTCTGAAGTCATCAGCTGCCAGGCGGGCGTTATCAATCTGGAGCACTAGACGGGCGTTGTTTGAAGTGGCATCAAAGATCTATTACCAAAACAGAAATCATCACTTCATTGAATCAGTCAGGAAACCACCACTGAACAATGCAATGTGCAGATATTACACTTCACCTAACTTGAACTGTTTTACATATTATTTTAAATGATGTATAATGTGTAAATCACATGGTCACTGTATAACCAGCTGCAGTAGCTACCATCTTCTGCTTTAATGTCTTAGTTTGCTTAGATAAGAGCTACTGGAGGACAAAGTTCATTTCACACTTTGTTAGATAATTATTAACCAACAGCAATGTTGGAAACACAGCTGGTGTCTGTTTTAAATGAAACTGTATAGCAGGAAGAGCAGGGGTTAAGCTGGATTTCCTTTCCTTTTTTTTTTTTTTTTTGTAAATGCTTTCCATGTTTGTAAGCCAGCATTTGTTGGCATTGGGGAAAAGGTGTGGAGACACATAATACTTTAACAGTTTAATAGACTTTTATTTTTTTAATCTAATCTACCTGTCACTTTACTGTATAGTTACTGGTGAAAGAAAAAGCAATCATTCTGATAATACTATCTGGTTATAGCTTTAAAGTTCAGCTTCAGGATACAGTTGGTGTGAAACTGACTCTAATAAGTATTTTATAATTAACAGCATCTGCTTTATGACCTTCTTTTCCCGAAAATGTACAATAGGACTATTTACATGCAGCTATGAATGAAGCTCGATTTGCTAGGAATATCTCTGGCAGAGTCTCACAGCTGGTCACATTTTGCACCGCCTAAACTCTCTCAACTTTTCCATTTCCCTTATGACACAGAGAGAGACGCTAAACATCTCAGACCCAAGTGTTTCCATCCACAGGGAATAACCAAGCATCTGGATGTGTAACAGGACAAGAATAAACACAGGATGGAAACGCTTATTCACCGGAATACCGGCTGTAAGTTACCAGTCTCCCTCCCCCATGCCTTCCTCCTGTTTTTGGTTTCACCCATGGTTTATTTTTTGGTTCTCTGCCTATCAGTGCTGGCCATCAGTAAACTCTCATTCAGCTCTTTTCAGCTTTAAATTACAAAGGAATCTCTCTATTTTGTTAGTTTCTGTCCTGAAACCCAATAAATGTCCACTAGACTGTTAATAAACACAAAGCGGCACAATTAGACTGTCACATTGAGTTCTTTATAGATGCCTTAATCTCCTATTTAAACTCATTCAGACTCACCTTCCTGCGCAGATCGTCAATGATGGGCTGGAAGCGGCTGTAGTCACAGACTTCAGGACCTTTCTTCTCCAGGGCCTCGCGGATCTTCAGCTCCAGCTTGCTGTTGGCCTGCTCCAGGGTCCTCACTTTCTCCAGGTAGGAGGCCAGACGGTCGTTCAAGTTCTGCATGGCCATCTTCTCATTGCCCATGATATCACCGGTGGCTCCAGTGGCACTCACATGGATGGAGCTGGACATTGAGGGAAGTCCAACTCCACTGCGGACACCTGAGTAGGAGGCAGAGGAGATTCGGGTTCCTTGGCCTCCGGCGCCGCCGTAGATGCTCGCAGCCCGGTAAGTCGGCACGTTGGTGGTACGCTTAATGGACATCTGGGACATCTGGGACATCTGGGACACCGGCACCTGGGAGGTGGAGGAACGCACGCTGTAGCTTGATCTCAAACTCATGGTTGCTGAAGTGATTGAATAGATGAGTGACTGAAGGCCTGGAGAGAGGTAGAGCTCAGTTACACAGCCAGGAGAGTACACAGGGCATGAGGGACACTCTCAGGCTTTATGAGCAAACTGCTCACAGAAGTCCTGCCCACAGGCCCCTCCCTTCAGCCAATCACATTCCTCCATGTCTAGAGTGTGGTTCTGTGGGTTCTGTGACTGGATTCCTTTAAGAAGTTTGTTAAAACAATATACCTCTCTGAAATTAGAGTGAAACGTTCTTCACATCTGGAAGTTTTTTTGAATCAAAAGAACATGCTGTCCTATTATTAACAAAATATGATGTAATCTGAACATGGAACATCTCTGATACAGATATGCTAAACAAGAAAGAACAACTTATTTATTAACGTTACAATAAGTTTTTATACATCAGCATGAGTAAATCCTATAGTTGACGTGAAATAGCAGAAATATCCATTAAAATATGTATTAATGTATGTTAAATTGATAAATGTACTCATTTACAACAAGATTTGTAAGATAAACTATGCTAAAATGCATTTTGACTTTAAGTTGTAGTTCTACATGAATATTACTCAATAATATTTTCAACATGAATTAACAATGAACAATTTATTTCTAAATGAACATCCATCTAGATTAATAAATGCAGCAAAAATGAGCAGATTGTTAGTTTGGGATACCTAATGCATAACGCTAACATTTATTGTAAAGTGTTACCACTTAGTCAAACATCTGTAAATCTTATTTTTGCTATTTAAAATAAATAAATAATACATATAAATGTGGGATGGAATTTACAAGCTCTATTGAGTAACTTGCTTCCAGAGAATCCAAACCTCTTCACACTCATATTGAGAAATGTATATTTTGCAATTTGTCTATTCTTGTCTACTTTTTGCAGCATGTACTGTAAATGGAGAAAGCTTTTCATGTTTCAGCAGGCAATCTTTCTTATCTTTCTCATCTTTCTCTCTTAACCAGTGCACTGGAAAAACGGGCATATATAGGTTTAGTCTATCAAGATTTTCTAGTTGTGATATTGGATCACAGAAAGGATTTTCCTGACTGCCGCGCCTGAAAAAGGATGTGTGAACAAAGGAACAATTAGTCTGGCTCCTGTTGCATGGACAAAGAAATCCAATCACTGAAACCTATCTGGACCCCCTTTAGTTTTAAAACCATTTACACACTGGATTAGACCCATACCTGTTTAAAATAAGTTTCACAAAGATGAGTTTCAGATGAGAAAGATGATACTGTGCCCACATTCCTTGAAAGATTCACTTTTGGTTTGTCGGTTGTTTATTTTAGTTTATTTTGAAAGAAAGAAAAACTACCAACTAACTTTGGAAATACCCAAGAGATTTTAACTGCTCTAAATATGACAGAGTGATATAAGGCTTTGATGTATGTTTTCAAATACAAGACAAACTGAATTTTGGATTTTGGAAAGGCATTTTCCCATGAATTCATCCTGTGGAAACTTTAGGATCTCATAAACAGCCAAAAAAACACTCCCTCAAATGGGAGAAAAGCAAGGCTATAGTTTGTGTGAGTGTGTGTTCTGTGGCGATCCTCCCTTCTCCATTGTGTCAGTATGTGTTTGTTCGAGGCTGGAAGGGCACAGGAGGAATTTGATGTGAAAGAATGTTGTTGAGCCCATTTCACAATCACAAGCTCTCAGTCTGCTGATATAAAAAATGATCCTTTTTGCAGTATCGGTTTTTAAAGAGGCCATAAATTCAATAATGAATAAAGTAGAACTATTTGAATTGTATTTATTCATTTATTTCCTGAATACTTTCAATCATACTCTTCTTATATGGTACTCTAATGGACTTATCCATCATTTTAATCATAATGTAGTAGCTTTAATTTGTGACTTCTTTAAAATGTTTAGGTATTTTACACTTAAGGTGATATCAGATAATGAATAATAATGCATTGACTTACATTAACTAACAATGAGAATTTATTATTCTTTTTTAATGTTCGTTTTAAAAACTGTTCATTGTTAGTTCATGATAGCTGCGATCCATTTAATAATATTAACAAATACAACTTTTCATTTCAACAATGTGCAGGTGAATGTAGAAATTAACATCATCTAAAAATGATTTAGAAGCATATTTCATTGTTAGTTCACGTTAACTAATGTATTTAACTAATCTTAACAAATGGAACCTTCTTGTATGTTACCAATATTCAATAGAATTAAATCAAAACATTTGAAATGTCATTGTTGCTCTCTTTCCTATTTGGGGTGTGTGTGTGATCATTCTAAAAGATTTTAATCATTTTTCCTAAACATAATGTAACAGTGCTGTGGGTTGCCAAATCCTCCACCCTTGTGGGGGATTGTAAAATAATTGCTGTACAGTTATGATAGAGGCATGACAAAACAAGCGGGTGGTCCAGAATTAACTCATCTGGGACATATTTGAGGTGTGTCCTCACAAAAAGAACATTTGCAAAAACAAACACGCAGGCACCCTTTCGCAGTTCATTAATCTACAGTATGTTATGCAAAATGTTGAAAGACTTCATCATTTTTAAAAAGAAAGTTTTTACATGAAGGATGGTTGTTCTTTTTGTGCATTACAACAGTCATGGGAATCATAAGGAAATGAAGTTAAAAAAATGCCTAATCTAATGCGGGCAGGGCGGAGCGGGTGGGGGGATGGGGTCACCTGAACGCTGATGAAACTCAGTCGTTTTATCATCAGGTGGAAGCAGTGCCATATAAGGGCATGTTTGAAATGTGCTCATGACACTGTGTTTGTACAACCGTTGACGGCACCTATGAGTCAGTATAGGGATTACTGTTAATTTACATAACCCAACAATGCAAACTTAATTGAAATAAAAACTGATGTTAAAAGCCTAAGATATAGTCATCTGAATGATCTTGCCTGGTGTTTGTTTGAAGGAACTGTCTTTCACTCATAAAGGCATTTTAAATGAAATACGACTCAACAGGAATGATACCACCAACACAAATTCTATATGTTTAACATTATTTGAGAAAAAAAAAGAAAAAGAAAAGATAAGTTTGTTTCGAACTCCCGATTCAGCAAAAATTTCTGTAGCAACACAACGGTTTTTATCATTGATAAGAAATGTTTCTTGAGCAGAAAATCTAATCTTAGAACGATTTCTGAAGGATCATGGGACATTGGAGAATAGTTAAATAAAAAAATAAATAAAAAACTTTATTTTAATTATAATAATATTTCTCAGTATTAGGAAGAAACATATTAATAGATTGAACATTATGTTGGTTGGGTTGAGTGTCATGCACAGATTAAATGAACATGCATATGAATTAATGAATCAGTCATTTTGGTCCAGAAGTTTGTTGTCAAATTAGCTGATTCAATAAAGACTTTTTTAGTTGTTTATACAATTTGTAAGAAGTTTTCTCAGCTCCAAAATCATGTGAAAGACCTCGCAGTGGTTAGATTAAAGAAAGTTGTTATCCAGAGCAGCAGAGTTGCATGTTCAGCACATGATGTTTGGTTTGATGACACGAGGTTTAGACTAGGTTCATAAGTCATACGATGGTCAGAGACAGATCAGTCCTCAAAACATCTGCTGGGCTCAGTGCTGGCTTTCATTCATTTCCGATGCCAGCAGTGCATAAAAAAAAACAAAAAAAAAAACTCAAGCCATAGTCATAACTGTATGAGCAATATGTGCCATCATCCAGGCTGGTTGTTTGGAAAAAACAGGATTTAAATTTAAAATCAGATATTTTTTTCCTGTCTAGGCAGATGCAAAAACAAATAGTGTATCAGGCTTAAGCTACCTATCTTATCAGCACTTAAAAAACAAAACTGTTTGCTTGAAACATTGACATAGTCATGAAGTGTCACACAGTGAGTCAGGCTGAATCCGGCAGGCGTGGCACGTCTTATTTTTAAAACAATTTTGACTGCCTCTCTGTCTAAATATTTATTTATTTCATTGTATCTGATTTTATCAGCTTTCCTATTATTTATATTGTGGTAAGTACCATTACGATGTTTTATTCTGCAACAATCTTGCAACCTAAAGCATGCAATATTTCCTTGTGCCAAAATACAAATGTCAAACATTTGGACATAAAAAGTAGGACATGCAGTTTGACGTCACTGGAGCTGGACACCTGCTCTGGTTTTATTTTGTTCAAATTCAGGCGTGGACAAAAACTGCAAGATTGAGGTGCACGGAATGTTCCAGATGTGACGGCACCTGATAAAACACCCAGCAGCTGTCTGCCACATTCCTCAGATCTGACACAGCTCAGCAGAACAGACAGCAGTCAGTCAGAGCTGGGGGGGGCGCAGCCACGGACAGATTAAATAGAAGGGGCGGCGGGTGGGGAAGGTGGAGAAAGAAGGGTGGGGACACCCTTACTGGATGTCTGATAGTGTGACTAAAGATGCAATGATTCCTGACATTCACATTCCACTGACTCTTTGTTCTGCTTCTCATTAGGATGACATCTGGGCCGAGGAGAGTGAGGGGAAATGCTTTGCATGTGGCTAAAAATCCTTTGTCTCAGATAAAATCCTTTTGAACTCTGAGCACATTAGATAACTTGCAAAAAACACATGCACATCCCCATATGCACATATGAAAAGCTACTGATGGTTATGCAATAAATAGGGTCTGATTGAAAAATGTCCATCCCTCCAAAACAGAGAAAGCATCTTTCACAAACATCAACAAGTCTCCCTTTAAAAAAGTGTTTTTAGTGTATATAATGAGTGGTTGTTATAGCCCTGTTCTACAGTAGGTGGTTGAATACTGGCTGAAGTTCTAAGATCCCAATCCAAAGACTGTGTGATACTCTTGTCTCCAGATATGCATCAGAAATCCCCTTCAGCGTAAGTCTGTAGTTTTTTTTTTTAATTTATCACCCACCAAGTGGAAATCATCCATTGACTTTATTGCTGCATTTTGTTTAAAAACTACCAATTCAGGCATGGAAAAGCAATTAGTGTGAAGAATTCCCCCTCTTACGTAAAACTAGCTTCAAGAGCCCATTCCCAGGGCAGCAGGAAACAACTTTCCCCTTCATACAGCTTCAAGAACTCTTGGTGAGTTCTTGTGAATTTTACACAACACATTTCACAACAGTGTCGGCCCTACTGCTGCACTTCTCCTGGAACAGCAGCACAGAGGCGCCGGCTCATTTATAATGTCCAGTGTACTGAGACCGAGCTTGTACAATAGGCCAAACAGATGAAGGGAGGTGTGACACGGTGGAAACACTCGCTGAATCAAAAGAACCACTGTGTTCTTCTCAAAGGCCCACAGCAGCTCACTCACACTCAGTAGCTCTTCAATTAGGGAAGACGGGAAGCCTATGTGTGTGTGGAGGAATGGAAAGAAGTCTTGACTTCTAATGAGAGAATATTTTCAGCCTTTGTGTCGAATGATGAATTATAAGCACACTAGGAAAGACTTTTCATGCACGGCTGTGACATTTAGGCGAACAGTGGCATCTTCATCATGTCTGGACTCTTCCCTTTTTATAAGGTCATAAAAATCATGTCGGATGATTCAGTGTTGCATTAATCTGGCCGGGGACCCTACAGTCTTATTAGACAGCGTTCTTGGAGAGACCACTGCATAATGATGTTTCACAGCAGCAGGACACATGCATTAACTAAAAGAGACTTCGATGTAAGTGCTACAAGCTGTTTTTAATAGTTTTAGTTAAGTAATTATCTCGCGATAGTGCTTTTAGATTGTGTCCCTGTGAGAAACATCAAAACAATGCCCAGCCTCGAATGCTTTCTCAAAAAACAAATAGAGAAGCAACATGGAGACCGTTTGAAACCAGCCATTATGGGGAGTTGGCTTTGATCTGGCAACCCCCCTGACCTCTCTCCTCTCCCTCCATTGCTCATGGCTCTTTCTCTGGTCAGATAAATGCCTCATATGTTTGTGGAGATTGGCACAGCAGTATGAAAGTGGATCGACAGTGTGAAGGCTATGTATCAGCAGCGTATGTCTCAAGTATCAGTTGTCAGGAATGAGCTGAAAACTGCACATGACTCATGGCAGAGCACTTTAGATTAATGTGTGTGTGGCTGAGGATGTAGTATTAGGCTCCGGGCTGTAGTAGTTGTATTGTATTATTTCATTCACTCTCAATCACTGTTTTTTTATTCAAGGCCAAGGTTTCAATCGGCTCCTGGTTCTCTATGAGCTTGTTGATTTTTCCACAAATACAGGAAAGCAGGTGGTAACCTCTGAAACTGGGTTCCTGCTAATGTTTTCGTCCAGCTCTACAGGAAGTTCCACCTCAGCAAAAGATAATCTAGACTCAGTCTTGGGGGCTCTGGGGTCAGTGATAGGGAGAGGGCATGCCATTTATTTTCTTTTTGATCGGATACAAAAATCTATCAATGCCAGTACTGCATATAATAATGCTTAAAAGAAAGCTTAGGAAACCAAATCATAGCATTTAAAAGTTGTTGTTAATAGGCTGATATGAACATTTGTTTGATATTTATGGACAGTTAAACTTGTTTATGATAAAGCTTTATCAAACACACTCAAAAATCGGCCTACTGTACAGTATATGTCACATAATTTATCTTGTTTGTTATTTAGTGAAATGAAATCCTACTTGTTTGCAAGTTAGTTGCAATTTTAAACAAATTTAAAAAAGAATAGATGTTAATTTATGGAATTTTTAGTAAAAACTAAAATAACGTAAAATAATAAATGTACTAATATTAAAAGAAATGTGATCAATATTTGCATATGAGGATGAATCCGTCCACCCAAAGTGAATGAACACTTTGTGGTCAGTGCAATTTAATATTGTAATACATTATATAACATAAAGACATTTCTGAAAGGAAGTTTACATCTCTGTCTCTTTAGCATTTGTTTTGACTCATTTTCTGTTCACCACATGTTTTGCCACTCATCCAAGTGATTTCACAGAGGAGTTCCTCAGGAATTTGACCTCATGACACCACAATAACACCACATGTTGTGAAAGATGTTTGCTCTGTTTTGGAGGGACAATCGTTTTTAAATCATACCTTATTTATTGCATCAAAATTTGTTAAATACTTTAGCATAGTTAGGGGTGGATAGTTTTATCAGTTGTTTTCATATTGCTGTTATAGTTTTTATGAATAACCATTGCTGTATTTCTGATAACATTGTCTAGTGCTCTTATGAATGGTTATAGCATGAATTTGTGAAACATGAATTACTATACTGAGTGACTTGGCATAGACTTCTTTATAGCTAGTGTTTGTGTATCATTCTGTAACCTACTTGTTCTACAGATCTCTGCACTATTGTGTCAAATGATACTGTTTCTGACTGGGTTGACAATGTTTCTGACAGATAATGTCATGATATTTTTTTGCGTGCCCCTTAATGTGCTATCCTGTAAGCAATAACCTGTCCATGGGCTTTTTACATTACATGTGCTTCTCAATAAATTAGGATGTCAAGGAAAAGATCACGATATCAATTCACGATCTCAACAAGTTAGAATACTTCATAAAGCCAATATTAATAATAATAATAATAATAATAATAATAATAATAATAATAATAATATTCGCCGTGAGGGGCTGACGCGCTGTTTTGTGTTTATTTTGAATAATTAAAGTTTCATTTTGATTGTGTGCGCCGGTTCCCACCTCCTTCTGTCATGATCTCAGTGGGGGCTGAGGCCTTTTCTGTCCTGGAGCACATGATTTGGGTTTTGCTGGCTCTCCAGGTGTTTCACTATTCCCGCTATGTTTTCTCCGCCCCTCTTGTTATCCCTGTTAACGTTTTCTCCCTCACCTGCACCCTGTCTTACTCTGATTATCTTCCCTTTATCTTACCCTTGTGTTTGCTATCTTGTGTCAGTCCGTAAGCGTTGCTAGAGTAAGCTTCTAGTTGCTTGTCATAGTTTGCCTGACTTCGGTTTTTGTATCTTTTCTCTATCTAGTCGGCCTGCTGTTTTTTGTTTGTTTTTTTCCCCCCTGCTTTGCCTCTCGTACTCAGTAGTCCACATCAACCAGGCGGCTGTCTCGACTCACCTGTGCATTGCCTTCGGACGCTTCGGCTCTCCAGCGCTGATCTGCCACCTGTTCTTCCCTGCTGTGCGGCGGTCGCCGTAGGGATCTTCGAGCTGGCTGTACATGCAGAGCGCTGACTCTCTCATGCTCCAATGGATTAATCCTCTGAGTAACTCAATAAAACGCCTCATTCATTCTACCGCAGTTGGGTCCTGTTCCTTTCCTTGACAGTACGGACTGACCAGAAATGGACCCAGCGGGTGAAGAGTTCGTTCGATCGGCTATCGCTCATCAAGGCGCTCTCCTCGGCCACCAAGCCAGCCAGCTTTCGTCCACCGCTCAGGAGGTAGAGACACTCACTACCCAAATGGCCGAGTTAAGTGATCGCTTCCGTGAACTACAAAGTGTTCTGTCATCCGCCGCCCCGATGGGTTCCCAGCCTCTCGCTCAGCTCGAGCCCGAGCCGCACGCTAATAATCCGCCCTTGTATGACGGAGATCCGAATTCATGTCGGGCTTTCCTGTCTCAATGCGCGTTGGTGTTCGCGCTGCAACCGCGCCGTTACGCTACAGAGCGCTTGAAGATCGCTTATGTCATCACACTGCTGACGGGAAAAGCTCGCGACTGGGGAACGGCTGTTTGGGACGCGAGGGCCCATTTTTGTTCAAACTTTGAAGATTTTCGCTGTGAAATGATGAAGCTGTTTGATCGCTCCGTGAAGGGGGATGAGGCTGCTTCCCGACTCGCACGGCTCCGTCAAGGTGGGCGTTCTGTTACGGAGTACGCCATCCAGTTTAAGACTCTAGCGGCCTCTTGTGGTTGGAATGAGGAGGCGCTGCGGGCTATGTTTCGGGAGGGCCTGAGCTTTGACATTCAGGACGAGATAGCAACACACGAGCTGCCCAAGACCCTGGAGGGTTTTATTGACTTGGCCATTCGAGTCGAGAGCCGTCTTCATCTACGTCAACGACGTTTGACTTCCCGTCCATCTTGGGGGCTAGAAGATACCCAGCCATTCAAGCCCCAACAACCGCCTCTATCACCCCAGATGGATTCGGAACCCATGCAGCTGGGGCGACTGCATTTGTCGGCCCAGGAGAGACAACATCGGCTGGTGAAGGGCCTCTGCCTGTATTGTGGAGGGTCAGGTCATTTTGTTCAGTCATGTCCATTAAAAGCCAGAGCCCACTTGTCAACCGGGGAGTCCTAGTGGGCGTTTCTCCCCTCATCTCCCCTCAGTCACGTACCCAATTGTCTGCCACCATCAAGTACCAGGGCTCAGATCACTCCTGCAAGGCTCTTATTGATTCTGGCGCTGAAGCCAGTTTCCTGGACTATTGCACTGCAAAGAATTGGGGCATTCCAGCCGTCTCTCTTCCTTCTCCTATCACAGTCTGGGGTCTTTCAGTTCAGCCGGTCGCCACCATCACTCACACCACTCCTCGTGTAAGTCTTGTTGTTTCAGGCAATCACCATGAGTCCGTTGTGCTGTACCTTCTGAAGTCCTCTCATGCCAGACTTGTTTTGGGACATCCTTGGTTGGCTCAGCACAGCCCTCATGTGGATTGGTCCCGCAGTCAAATTGTTTCATGGAGTCAGTCGTGTCATGCATGTTGCCTTGGTCCTGCCTCTCCTCCTGTGTCTGTGCCTCCTGTTTTTCAGGTGGAGCCTGCTGACCTCACTGGGGTACCGGCGGAGTACTTAGATCTGCGGCTGGTTTTCAGCAAGTCTCGAGCCACCTCGCTCCCTCCTCATCGACCGTTTGATTGTGCCATCGATCTCCTTCCAGGCACTTCTCCGCCCCGGGGGCGCCTTTTTTCTCTGTCAGGTCCTGAACGAGAGGCCATGGACTCATACATTCAGGAATCCTTAAGGGCCGGACTCATCCGCCACTCATCCTCCCCTGCTGGTGCTGGGTTCTTCTTCGTTAAGAAGAAGGATGGCTCTCTGCGTCCTTGCATTGATTATCGAGGGTTAAATGACATAACTATAAAGAACCGGTACCCCTTGCCGTTAATGTCATCTGCCTTTGAACTTTTGCAGGGAGCCAAGGTCTTCACTAAATTAGACCTCCGCAACGCCTATCACCTCATCCGTATTCGTGAGGGCGATGAGTGGAAGACAGCCTTCAATACCCCCACGGGACACTATGAATACCTGGTCCTTCCGTTTGGGCTTACTAATGCTCCGGCTGTCTTCCAGGGCATGGTTAATAACGTGTTGGGAGACATGATTAATAGGTTTGTCTTTGTGTACCTTGATGATATTCTCATCTTTTCTCCCTCCCCTCAGGTACACACTCAGCATGTGCGCCAGGTCCTCCAACGGCTTCTTGAGAACCAGCTATATGTCAAAGCGGAGAAGTGCGAGTTCCACGCCAAGTCCGTTTCGTTCCTGGGGTTTATAGTCTCAGAAGGGGAGATCAAGCCTGATCAGGCCAAGGTCAAGGCTGTCGCCAAGTGGCCAGTCCCCAACTCCAGGAGGGCTCTGCAGCGGTTCTTGGGCTTTCATTGGGGATTCATCAGGAATTTTGGCCAGGTAGCTGCACCCCTAATGGCGCTCACCTCCATTAAGGTACCGTTCACCTGGAGTACTCAGGCTCAGGAGGCCTTTGATAATTTAAAGTCCCGGTTTATCTCTGCTCCTGTTCTCTCTGTTCCAGATCCTGAACGGCAATTCATTGTTGAGGTGGACGCGTCGGAGGTTGGGGTAGGCGCGGTCTTGTCCCAGCGCTCCAGTAAGGATGGGAAGATGCACCCTTGTGCATATTTTTCCCATCGCCTTAACCCGGCTGAACGAAACTACGACATAGGTAATCGTGAGCTGCTGGCGGTGAGGTTGGCCTTGG
Source organism: Carassius auratus (assembly GCF_003368295.1). Taxonomy (NCBI): domain Eukaryota; kingdom Metazoa; phylum Chordata; class Actinopteri; order Cypriniformes; family Cyprinidae; genus Carassius; species Carassius auratus. The sequence continues at coordinate 483,455 of NW_020527735.1, forward strand.
GTGAGTGGCGCCACTGGTTGGAGGGGTCGGCGTTGCCCTTCTTGGTCTGGACGGATCATAAGAACCTAGAATACATCCGTTCGGCCAAGAGGTTGAGTCCGCGCCAGGCCCGCTGGGCACTCTTCTTTGACCGTTTTAACTTCACCCTTTCGTACCGGCCTGGGGCTAAGAACGTCAAACCTGATACTCTATCCCGTCAGTTCGAGCGCCCGGGGGAGGAGGTGCCTACCGAGACCATACTGCCGGATGGAGTGGTGGTGGGGGTGCTCTCCTGGGACGTCGAGCGGCGGGTGGAGGAGGCCGGACGAGGGGTGGAAGTACCAGTTGAGTGTCCAGCGGGTCGGTTGTTCGTGCCGGCAGTGTTACGCCCCGAGGTCCTTCAGTGGGGGCATGAATCTAAGGTCACCTGCCATCCAGGATTTAGGAGGTCTCTGGCTGCCATCCGTCAGCGATTTTGGTGGCCCTCAATGGGCCAGGATGTCAGGCAGTTTGTATTGGCTTGTTCAGTTTGTGCCCAAAACAAGGTCTCTAACCGTCCCTACATTGGCCAACTTCAACCCTTGCCCATTCCTTCTCGCCCCTGGTCACACATTGCCTTAGATTTTGTCTCTGACTTGCCTGTCTCAAATGGTAACACCGTTATTCTCACAGTGGTGGATCGCTTTTCTAAGGCGGTTCATTTTGTGCCCCTCCCCAAACTCCCCTCTGCCAAGGAGACCGCCCAACTGGTAATTGACCACGTCTTCCGTATCCATGGGCTTCCGGTGGACGTAGTCTCTAACAGGGGTCCCCAGTTTGTCTCCCGGTTTTGGCAAAAGTTTTGTCGACAGATTGGGGCCTCTACAAGTCTGTCATCAGGATTTCACCCCCAGACCAACGGTCAGTGTGAACGAGCCAATCAGGATCTCGAGCGAGTTCTCCGCTGCCTGGCATTCCGTAACCCTGCCTCCTGGAGCCAACAGCTCACGTGGATTGAGTATTCCCATAATACTCTTCCAGTAGCATCCACAGGTATGTCACCCTTTGAATGTTCTGTTGGTTACTCCCCTCCTTTATTTCTCTCTCAGGAACCCGATGCTGCAGTTCCGTCTGCCCTAGCCTTTGTTCGAAGATGTCGCCGCATCTGGAGGAAGGCTAGGAAGGCCCTGGCCCAGGCCTCTAGGCGGACCAAGGCAGCGGCTGATCGCCACCGGACCCCAGCACCCCGTTATGTCTGTGGTCAGAAGGTATGGCTGTCTACCAAGGACCTGCCTCTCAGGGCTGTCTCTCGCAAACTGGCACCCAGGTTCATTGGCCCATACCAGATCACCAAGGTCATTAATCCGGCTGCGATACGGCTCAAGTTGCCCTCCTCTCTTGGTCGGGTTCACCCTGTTTTCCATGTATCCAGGGTTAAACCAGTTTTAAGATCCCCTCTTAATACCAACAGTTTCTCCCCTGCCCCCTCGTCTAGTGGATGGTTCTCCTGTCTATGCTGTTAGGAGATTACTAGATGTTCGTCGTCGTGGCAGGGGCTTTCAATACCTGGTGGACTGGGGGGGTTACGGCCCGGAGGAGAGGAGTTGGGTCCCAGCTCGGGACATTCTGGATCGGTCGCTGATCGACGACTTCCGCCGCAAACATGGTAAGCCCCTTCCTTAGGTCGCCTGGTGGCATTCCTGGGGGAGGGGGTACTGTCATGATCTCAGTGGGGGCTGAGGCCTTTTCTGTCCTGGAGCACATGATTTGGGTTTTGCTGGCTCTCCAGGTGTTTCACTATTCCCGCTATGTTTTCTCCGCCCCTCTTGTTATCCCTGTTAACGTTTTCTCCCTCACCTGCACCCTGTCTTACTCTGATTATCTTACCTTTATCTTACCCTTGTGTTTGCTATCTTGTGTCAGTCCGTAAGCGTTGCTAGAGTAAGCTTCTAGTTGCTTGTCATAGTTTGCCTGACTTCGGTTTTTGTATCTTTTCTCTATCTAGTCGGCCTGCTGTTTTTTTGTTTGTTTTTTTCCCCCCTGCTTTGCCTCTCGTACTCAGTAGTCCACATCAACCAGGCGGCTGTCTCGACACACCTGTGCATTGCCTTCGGACGCTTCGGCTCTCCAGCGCTGATCTGCCACCTGTTCCTCCCTGCTGTGCGGCGGTCGCCGTAGGGATCTTCGAGCTGGCTGTACATGCAGAGCGCTGACTCTCTCATGCTCCAATGGATTAAGTCCTCTGAGTAACTCAATAAAACGCCTCATTCATTCTACCGCAGTTGGGTCCTGTTCCTTTCCTTGACACCTTCTTCCCGATGAGTACAAAAGGTTACATCATTACACTATACATGTACTCAATACTTGGTAGAGGCTCCTTTTGCTCATCTGCATTTTTTGGTCTCTTGTCTCTCATTTTCCTCTTGACTATACCCCGTAGATTCTCTCTGGGGTCTCACTTTTGGTGCTTTTGGCAGTTTGGGCAGGTGCCAAATCCTGCTGGAAAATCAGATCAGCATCTTCAGAAAGCTGGTCAGCAGAAGTGCTCCAAAATGTCTTGGTAAAAGGGTGCAGTGATTTTGGTTTTCGAAAACACAATGGACCAACACCAGCAGATGACATTGCACCCCAAATCATCACAGACTGTGGAAACTTAACACTGGACTTCAAGCAACTTGTGCCATGAGCTTCTCCATCCTTCCTCCAGGCTCTAGGAGCTTGGTTTCCAAATGAAATACAAAACTTGCTCTCAAAAAGAGGACTTTGGACAACTGGGCAACAGTCCAGTTCTTCTTCTCCTTAGCCCAGGTAAGACGCCTCTGACATTGTCTGTGTATCAGGAGTGGCTTTACAAGAGGAATACGACAACTGTAGCAAATTCATTGATACGTCTGTGTGTGTTGGCTCTTGACCCAAGCCTCATTCCTTGTGAAGTTCACTCAAATTCTTGAATTTATTTTGCTTGACAATCCTCATAAGGCTGCGGTTCTCTCGGTTGGTTGTGCATCCTTTTCTTCCAAACTTTTTCCTTCCACTCAACTTTCTGTTAACATGCTTGGATACAGCACTCTGTGAACAGCCAGCTTCTTTGGCAGTGAATGTTTGTGACTTACGCTCCTTGTGAAGGGTGTCAATGATTGTCAGAGACCATTTTGAATGCTCAGGAAACATTTGCAGGTGTTTAGAGTTGATTAGCTGATTGCATGTCACCATATTCTAATTTGTTAAAATCGTGAATTGGTGGGTTTTTGTTAAATGTGAGCCAAAATCATCACAATTAAAAGAACCAAAGACTCAAACTATTTCAGTCTGTGTGCACTGAATTTATTTAATACGCAAGTTTCACAATCTGAGGTGAATTACTGAAATAAATGAACTTTTCCTTGACAAATATCATTTATTGAGATGCACCTGTACTGTAAGTTTAAGTGCCGGCGATGCAGTGTTGCCAGCTATTGCTATTAAAACAAACAAAAGTGATATAAAAATAAATCAAAATTATTTCAAATCTCTTTTGCAAATAATATAAAATAAAGATATTGCTGACCCTAAACTGCATCTTCCTACTTTATTAACCTTCTAAAGTGTCCAAAAAGACTTAGAATAGCTGGATCTGGCAACACGGAGACTGCGCTCGTGCCCTCACTAACAACTCACTCAAGACTTGTTCACTTTTTTTTTTTTTCAAACCACAGAGACTAAACATTTTTGCTAACTGTCTAAACTGAATTATACATGTCATGCATGTCATTTGAGGAGTTTAACAGCAAATTCGATTTTTTCAGAGAACCAATTCTATTTCTGAACATGAAGGATTTACTTAGGTCTGGACCTGCCTGGTGCCATGTGAGTAAACACCCTGACGTGTGATTTCTGTGATTTCTGAGGGGTGAAACTGCAAGGTTAACAGAAATCTCCACTGTTCTACAACTGATTAAGCTTTTTAGGTGAGCTCCAAATGTGATTCCACAGGGTCTTTAACACCATCTGTGTATGAGATCCTACTGATTCACATGATTTTCAAGCATGATTATCAACTTTGGCATCATTAGTCCCAACCAAATTTAAACATAGGAATGTTTTTGTGTAAATCCAGCCGTTGTTATTTCAAAAATGTTTGTTCAGGTTTTGTTATCAGTGTTTTGTCAGGTTGTTTGAGGAGGTGGGTGTTCAATCTGCATCAGTACTGATCAAAGACACAACCAAGACTTCCAGACTTGCTCTCTCAGCAGCGGTGACCTCTGACCTGGGAGAGGCAGTTCCTGACAAGCAACAGGGCTGGATTGTGTCAGGACAGAGAACCCAAAGAACCCACTCTCCCTGTCACTTTATTCACCCCTGGAATGTGCCTGAATGTGCACAAGCTAATATGAGAGAAATATGAGATAAATTATCCAATCTTATCTTATATGAGATTCTTATCCAAGCTTTTGCTAAAATTAACAGGCTTTAAACCGCACTTCTGCCCATAAACCCCTTCTGGGTCTATTTCCCTGTCTTGTTGACATTTGGTCGGTCCTGCTGGGTGCATTTATTTGAGTATTTCATTTTTCTGTTGACAGAAGGATGTCAGAACATGAGGTTCTTCTTACATAACTTGACAGCTGTGGGCCGGAGAACAAAATATTAAACAGGAGTATTCAATTAAAGCTCCTAGAGGGTCCAGTCTCTAATGTCCTTCTCAACACAGATCCAAACCATCAAACATCCAAATAAACTATGCCTAAGCAAAGTACCTTTTAGGAAAACTCAATGTAAGTTTGGCAGCCATAATGCTGTACTACTAAAAATAAATGTTATTTATTGTCATCTATGGTTCCATGAAGAACTTTTTAAAATCAACAGAATTGTTCCATTACATATAATATGTTTTATAGTGGAATTATTTAGATTATAGAATTATGCTTTAATGTTCTTTAAGATAAATGGCTCTATTAAGAACTGTTCACTGAAAGGTAATTTTTAATTTTATTTTTAAGAGTGCATGTAAAAGTGTGAATTAATAAATCTTAAAAATAGTCTATTATCATTTGAACAAAATGAATTCAAAAATTATGTTAATTATAAAATTTAATGTTTTATGTAATATAATATAATATAATAACAACCATTTTGACATTTCTTCTTAGTAAATCAGTTTAGTCTTCTCCCTTCCCTCTTTTGACTGATAGTGCAGAGGAATTTTCCACACATCCTCTTGGGTTAACCGATGTTGACACTGTTTCACATGGAGTATATTTTCTCTAAACAGTGAAAGTCATTACTGACTGTAATTTATCCGTTCTGTGTGACTATGCACAGTTGGTGCTGTGAGTCCTCATTCTTGTTTTATGTCTCTAAACGACAGTTTAATCACTCGCTCTCCCCATTCAGAGGAATGGAAGTAAACCAGAGATTAAACATTTTATGACACGGGCCAAAGGATCCTTGTCACGCTTCATCCAAGTAAAACAGAATCCAGAGTACGCTTTTGGCAATGCTCAAACAGTCAGTGACCCAGAGAACACTTCAGTTGAACTGCTTCATTTGCAAACAAAATGAGTGACTACTTCAAATACTCATAGTGACCTCTAAACAACCTTCCGAAATCACCAATATCAGCTCCTGTGCCTGTGCAGGACAGCCCCCCTTGATATGTTTAATTTTGCAGGCTGGTTGACTTGATTGGTCTGCCAGTATTATGAACAGGTGATGATTGGTGGATAAAAAAGAAACAGGGTCATTAGTTCCTCCATCTTTCCTCAATCACTCCACTATAAGACTAATATTGTCGTAGTTTGGAGACTTTTAACCCTATAATGTTAGATAAATGTTTCAGTTAGGACCAAAAAGGGGTTCTGCAACAAGATGCCATTCTCTAGATCTACAGAAACTGCCATATTCAAACTCAGGTTAGTTTTTACTGCTTTTTATCACTTCATTCACTTAATTTCTTTGCATTCAGTCCACTTACATTTTCAAATGGAAGTTAATCTAATAAATTTTTCTTAGGACTACATTAATAATTTTTGTTGCATTAAAAGTATTATGCATTTTATGCATTTTGAGAAAAAAAGTGATATTTAGCATGCTAGATACAGCCTATGATTATTATACATTTAAAGGCAGTGATTAAATTAAATGCGAGCACTGCACACATTCTACAGGCTTTCAGCTTTCAGAGCAGTTCGCAATCAATGATTCCTGCACATTTATGCCAAGCAGTTGTTACTGATCTACTTGAAATTAATTACAGTTTGACAGTGTTTACTTCATAGTGTTTTTATTTCAATATATACTGTAGCTGATTATAAGAGTGCATATAATATCTCCCTTATAAAAAATAAAATAAAATCTCTTGTAGCTTCTCTCTGGGTCGCCCTATCACAGGAAGGAGAGTAAACACAATTTAATAAATGGATTTGACTAGTATCAGCATTGATGTATTTCTTGTCTTGTTTTTAACACAAAATCCAATATTGCTAGACCTCTAATCAGTATGTATTGATATATTACAGCATAATTTATGGACCGTATACAGTGAAAAGAACATATTTTAAACACGTTTTGCTGATGTTTTGATATCTTTATGAAGGTAATATGCTTGTATATTCACATATGCATTCATTATTACTGTAAATACTGTAAATTGATTACACTTCCCATTTAGTTCAGTAGAGGGCAGAAGTATAGTTTGCAGGTAAGCTACAGGTAATTGCAACTGGTTAGGTGTCTTCTTGTCCTTTTTTCATACTCTTTACTTCTTCACCTCTACCTTTCCTTTGTCCGCAATATCAGAGTGAGATAATTTTCATCATGGTGTCATCTTTGTTGTCACATCAGTATAGCCTGAAGATGAGTGAAATCCGGCCTCCCATATCACATGGCTCCTGCATACCTCACAAACCATGTATGGTTTCCAAAACAACCGGGGAAAGTTAGGGAGGGAACAGCAGGAGAGGCGACCATGCTGGCCCAAACACAGACAGCTGTTATCAGAACAATGAACACTCACTGTGGAGGAAATAACAGAGTCCCGCTGCCACAACCCACTTCCAACTGCATTCCTCTTTCTTTTCTGTCCTGGCTTTTAAACAAACAAATTGCGATTGAAATGTCTCTTCCCGCTTATCGTATTTTCAGATCTCGCGTTCATGCACTAGAGGTCTTTCACACCCTTTTGCACTTTTTTCACTCTGTCTTGCGTAACCCAATCTCTCCTCTTCCCATTTCTCCCCCACTGTCCTGCGGGGGATTCGAGGAAGTCAGCATATTTAGTCAAATCTCCTCTCCGACCAGTGTCAATACCCCTATTTAGCCTGATAATCTTATCTTCTCTTACTCACAGATGCTTCGTCTAAACAAAACGAAGCTAATTTGCAAATGGTTTCTGACTGTCATGTGTGCTCTGCTTGGGTGGATCCCACGGGAGTAAAACTAGAGTAAATACTATCAGCATTAGAGACCTGGGCCAGGAATGGTGTTTTATTAACACTGTCTGTCCGGTCGTCATTAGAGCAGAGGCACAGCTGTCTGAATTGTGGTTTTGGCACGGCATGAATAGAAATGAGGCTAGAATTGTGCTGTTATCGCTGGATGGAGTTCACAGGTGTCAGTGAAAAGTGTGGCGCAACAGCATGGATCCAAGTACATTCAGCTTTATTAATAATGAAGGTCCATTAATAATGACAGAACTACAAGGGTTAACGATGTGCCAGACATTTAGAGCCGGGGTAGCTTTATCAGTGTATTTGTAGCCTGTTGCAGTGTGTGTGTGTGTGTGTGTGTATGTGGATATATATATATATATATATATATATATATATATATATATATATATATATATATATATTAACTAAAAAAAATTACGGACATAACTGTGTTTTTTTAAGGGTTGTTTTGTTTATTTTTAATTGTAGTCAAAATTGTAAAATCACCAATGGTATCTGTAAATTAACAAATTGACTGTTATTTTAAGTATTATGACATTAACAATACATTACAGTAAATCACATTTTTCATACAGAAATAGTATTGTATTTTTTATATAGTGTTTCTTTTTTTCTTAAATTATGTACAAATATATGTAAACTTACAGAAATAATCTGTAATTAAATGGCAAAAAAACCCAAAAAACTCTTTAATTGCTGGCAGCCAAAAAAAAAGGTAACCGCAAAAACACAATGGTAACTACAAAAACCTTCAACACTATAGAAAACATAACAGCTTTAAACACTAACAGGTCTTTCCCTTTCCCAGTGAAAACAAATAAATCACTTAATTTCAACATTTATTCTCCTTATCCTGTCCTATACAGAGCATGCTGGGAACTAGAACTGCCTGCCTAAAAAAAAAACATTAAATCATTCAAATGACTGGCAGCAAAAAAAAACTAAACTAAAAATTAAAGTAAAATAATTTAATAAACTGAAAAACACTGTTATTTTACAGGAATTTGCATAATAATTATTGCATTATAATAATCTTTTTAAATGTTCAAATGACTGGAAGCAGCTGCCAAACAAACAACAACAACAAAAAACTAAAATTAAAGTATATCCTAATTTGGATAAACTGCAGAGGTGGAAAGTCCAGGGGTCAGAAAGTAAAGGTCCTGCCATATGTTTATTCCTCTCATGAACTCAGCAGCTGATTTCACCAGAGGAGGAACCAAGTCATTCCTTTCAAGTCACAAGCAAGTCTCAAGTTAAATCACAAGTCCTCAAAGAGTTCATGTTAATGAGATAATTAAGTAACTAATTAAATGGTGATTGTGCATTAGTGATGAACACCTGCTGTTATTGAGAGTTACAGAGGATCAGCTGTGGATGTTTTATGGGTTAAAATTATGGCAGCATCATAGAGATCAGTGTTTGCTTTAGTTGGGCTTTTGACCCTTATAATAATTAAAAGTATCATGCTTCTAAGCAACTGCATGATGGGAGTTTTTACTGTGGTGTTACCCATCATGCATTGCAGCATGAAGCCGTTTGTTGCTTGTGACCATTGTCGAGATTCATATTCTAGTTCTTGATGTCACTACGTAAAATTTTACAAATGTTCAAATATTTAGATGCATTGCACACAGTAGATTTAAAATTCATTATAAATAATAGAGCAATACTTTCCTTACATGCTGTAGATTCATAGGGTTGATTCAGTAAGCGTACACATATAAACTTGAAGCAATAAGTCATTTTGAATTTAATCAGGCCAGCGCCTGATGACTCTCGTCATATAAGAACTGCTATCAGCTGCTCACTGTACAGTACTGCTATCAATGTTTTACCACACCACGTGCACTGTTACAGAGAAAGATTTAATGAAGGAAGACAAGGGTCAAGAGCACAACTGAAGCGAACACTGACCACCATGATGGTGACAACAAACTTTATTATTTTTAGTAACACATGAACATCTAAACCTGTTAATTATTTTTTTATATGATAGAAATAAGGGCAAACTGGTTTGTAATTTAGAGAGATATGTTAGTGTTAATGTTTCGGATTTAAAGTGTTTCAGTAAGGTCTGTGAGGTTACCGTTGTGCTGAAGAGTAGATCCTGTGCTTCAGTCCAGCAGATGAACAGGAGTGATTTATGATATGCTATATAGTTACAGTGTTTCATGCATGCTGTTTCTTGTTAATTGCTAGAGATTTATGTTTTACGGTAAACATGTCTGTTATTAGTAATTCAGGAAATACCTGTAAAACAACAGTTTTTCTGTTGTTGTTTTTTTTACGCTTTTTTTCTGCCAGTGTGATTTTTTTGTGTGTTTTGAGAAAAGACTTATACTCACAAAGACTGCATTTATAGATTAAAATACAGTTAAATATTATTCAGATTTAAAATAATTGTAAAATATCAAATATTCCTGAGATTCCTTTTTTTTTTGTCACATGACCCTTCTGAAATAATTTTGTAATATCAGTGTTGAAAACAGTTGTGCTACTTTCATTTTTGTGGAATCCGTGATACCTTTTTGATGAATTGAAGGTTCAAAAGGAAAACATTTATTTGAAATAGAAATCTTTTGTCCCAATGACTTTTACTGTCACTATTTATTAATTTAATCCATCATTGCTGAATTTATATTATATTATGTTATATTATATTATAGAAAAGGCTTCAATTTAGTTTTTATGCTGCTTATTTTTGTATTTTATTTATAAAAAATTTTCTAATATGGGATTTCCAGCTGTTGTCTTTTATGGTTGCTGGTTTAGGAGCTGTCAAATGCCCAGTACAGGTTAAATATGATTTTTGGATGATATATAGACAGTGGGGATAAAAAAAAGAGTCACCCCTGTTTAAAATAATCATATTTTGTTGCTTTGCAGCCTGAAATGAAGACGGCCACATTTTTGTTTTATCCAGCTGTTTTTACTCAGTGTAACCCCAAGTGAAAGATATAACACCAACATGTCAGAAAAATAAATAAATAAATAAAATCACTGATTTGGAAAAAGGATCACCCCCTTGTGTCAGTATTTTGTTGGATCTTCTTTTGCTTTCATAACAGTCTGTAAGGGTTATGTCTCTACTAACTTTGCACATCTACTTTGCAATATTTGCTCACTCTTCTTTGCAGAACTGCTCAAGTTGAGTTCAATTTGATGGTGAGTGTTTGTGGACTGCAGTCTTCAAGTCATTCAGCAGATATTCAGTGGGGTTTAAGTCTGGGCTCTGACGAGACCATGCAGGACATTCACCTTTTTCTCCTTCAACCACTGTGTGCTCAGTTTTACTGTGTGCTTTAGGTCATTGTCATGTTGGAAGGGAAACCTTCTTCAAACTGACAACTTTCTGGCAGAGGGCAGCAGAATTTCCTGACAGTATTTTTCAACATCTATTTCTCATTCGATCATGACACGTGCTCCAGTCTCTGCTGCAGAGAGACGCCCCCCTTACAGGACATTTCCCCTCTCCAAATAATTTAATTTTAGTCTCATCTGCCTCAGAATCTTCAAGGTGTTTTGGCAAAGCTCAATCGTGATGCATGTGGCCTTTCTTCGGGAGTGGCTTTTTTCTTGCAACACTCCTGTACAATTTGTGATATTGTCACATGCACACAGTGACCATCTTTGTCATGAATGCCTTCAGCTGCTTCAGAGTTGCTGTAGGCCTCTTGGTCACTCTCTGATCAGATTTCTCTTTCATCCAGTTTGGAGCGACGTCCTGATCCAGGGAGGGTCTGTGTTGTACCAAATATCTTCCACTTCTTAATTATAGACTTCGTTGTGTTTCTAGGCATTGATAAAGCCTTTTAATTGTTTTGGATCCATCTCTTGACTTCTGCTTGCCCAAAACTTTATCCTGGATAACTTTTGACTGTGCCTTGTCACCCATAGTATACTGATATCCTCCAGGAAAGCTCTTTTCACACTAATCAAAATAAGTGCATACCCTCTGTATTGGAGATAATTACTGGTTGCCAGGTGTGAGAATATTATTATGATAACCTTTCAACAGGGGTTGGTTTTTGGTTATTTTTGGTGACAAATCATAAAAGAAAGGCTGGTTGTGGAATCAATGATGGCAACCCAAGGATTATTTACTAAACACCCCTCGACTGTGACTAATACTTACCATGCACACCACACTAATTTGAACCATTTCCTTATGTTAGAATGTATACAAGTTGAGGGTTTCCATCTCCTCTCTCTTCCAAACACAGATGACATTACCGTGTAATTAAGCACAGTGGTTTACACTGATGGGTCGCAATCCAAAATGGATCACAGATTTGTTCTGATCAAGAAAACAACGCTAAATGGAAACATTAAACTGCAGATAAGGATTTAATCATGCATAGTTTGAATAACAAAAATAAGCTTATGAACTTTTTAAAAGGGCGGATACTCAACATACCTTTTTGTTTTTGACATCAAAGGCCTTGCGTCCAGCTGGTATTTGGCAGAAACTCAACATGTCACTCAGTAAAAGCTAGTCAAATGATGCAGATGCCAACAAGAACATTGTGTGACATGCACTCATCTTCAAAAAGGAATGTTGGAGACTATTTTAAAGAGTTTCCCATTGACTTTCATTGTATGGACAAAAAAATACAATTGAGGTCAATAGGAACCAAAACCGTTTGGGGTCACACTTTGGTTTGAGGACCAATTCTCACTACTATTAATTATGACCTTTTGTCTCAATAAACTTTTAATTAGCTTATTAATAATTAGTAAGATGGTTTCTAAGTTTAGGTATGGGCGCGGATTAAGAGATCTAAAATATGGTCCTGCAGTATAAGGCATTAATATGTGCTTTATAAGTAATAATAAACAGCCAATATGCTAGTAATATGCATGCTAATAAGCAAGTTACCCTGCCTGGTTACCAACATTCTTCAAACTATCTTCTTTCATGTTTCACAGAAATAAAAAGAAAGTCATACAGGTTTGGAATGACATGAAGGTGAGTAAACGACAGAATTTTCTTTTCATTTTTTCACTTTTTTTATTTTCTTTGTGAACTGCTCCTTTAAATACGATGCCCACTGGGTGCACAGCTCAGCAGAACTGAGAAATAAATAATCATTTTCAGACCTTGGTTCCTGTGGTGAAATCAAAGGCAAAAGCTTCTCTCTCTCTCTCTCTCTCTCTCTCTCTCTTTCTCTCTTTCTCTCTCACTCTCTCTCTCTCTCTCTCTCTCTCTCTCTCTCACTCACTCTCTCTTTCTCTCTCTCTCTCTCTTTCTCTCTGTCTAAAAAAAAGAAAAGTTGTTTAGACTCATTTGAGGTGTGCCATATATTTTCCAGCACTTATGATTCCTATCAAACCCCTTCATTTTCTTTTGGAAGCTTCCCACCCAAATCCTCCCTCTTTCCTCCTCCACTCCTCCACTCTTTTGCCCTGTCCAGAGCATTCCAGTCGTATGCCATCATACCTGCTGCTGTTTCACACTCTTCCCGAGCTGACCAATCATGTGCTGACCTGCTCACAAAGACCTTCGCTGTTACCGGTCAGAGAGGGGATGAACAAAAAAAGTTGTTGGAAATGTCCAAAACAGGAGGAGTTTTCCTCTCTCTGGAAAAATAGGGAATTTCAATTTTTTTATTTTTTATTTATTTTTTAAAGTTGGCTCTTGACCAATCTTTCCCCTTGTAAGAGCCTGAGTCCCCAAAACGTGCAACTTTCACAATGACTCCACACCCTACTCAATTCCCCTCGTGATAAAACAGACCGATAGATGACTCATGCCAGAGGAACAGCGAAATGGACACCATGACTACCAAAATTAAGGAAACACCAAAAAAGAGGAAGTCATTCCAACGTCTGCTGGTTACCAATAATGCACAAGCTGTCTCCAAATCTGTCATTTCCTTCTGAGTCCGAGACAAAAGGCTTGTTTTGTTCACTATAATCAGAACTGGTGACTCATGCAGCCCACTGAAAGTTTTGGTTGTTTTTGATGCCGCTCCAGTACACATTTAAAGGAGAAGAGCGCATAGCAAGTTTTAAACTGGAGTTGCAGAGGTATTCTGAGTGATTTCTTTTTCATATTGTTTATGCATTTGCTAAAGACTTCTGAGTGGTTAATTGCACGGTTTACAACCTGGTTTGAGGTTTCATTCATGCTCACAGCACGAACACTGCAAGATGAGTTCGTTGCAGGACCATTCACATTTCAATAATGCTAAATGTTGGGTTGCTCAAATGATTTAATATTTTGTTGACTAACCTCTTATCCTCAATCACTCCTGTTCATAATGAAGTAATCAACTATGTTCTGCATTCACTGTGAGGATTGCATTGCCCAAAGAGAACATTTAATTGAAGCAAGAACAGCAGATATAATGTGATAGGCTGTGTGGAAACCACATGTGTGCACACTTCAGTGAAGACTGACTCATTCCCAAACACAAGCTACTAATCTACACCAGAAATGTCATAAATCCTCCAGCTACAGCTCACTGAGTCGCTCTGAGGTGTTTGCTATCTTACGATAACTACATTACGTTATGCATTCGATTTATGCAAGAAATGACCCCAAGCATTCCTCTGTTTTTGCCATGTGCACAGTTCATCTGAATGACTATATTTGTGAACTCTACATAGCCTTAGGAAATGTCCCAGCCGTTAATCATGTGCATAGTCGTTGTAAGATGACACTGAAGCCGCATAGACAATGAGAGGAAACAGAAAGCATTTAAAACCGATGTTTATATTTTTCTACTTAAAGGTGAGCTTTAAATTCTTCAGATGTTTCACTCGTGGTTTGTACGAGGGATACAACACTGTGCCGAACTGTTTTTTAATGCATATCAGTTGACGTCCTACCAGACAAGCTGTTCTGCTACAACTCACTCAACACTAGTGCATTAAAACTGTGCCAACACTCAGGCAAACACTTACGCACTCACTCACTCACTCACTCACTCACACAGATATACACATAGTTTTTGTCTTGCGAGTTGTTTATACAGACCTCACACTAATACGGATGTGTGCTTTTGGAGCTGCCTGGCACACACATACACCGACAAACACTCTCCGCCCTATTAAAAGATCACATTGCAGTGTCTCAGAGTTAATATTTAAGTAAAACGTGGAAGCAAAACCACGTTTGGCCGTGCAAAATGATAAAAATTTCAATAACACTCAGCAGCATATTAGCAAATATTATAAATCTGGGTGTGTGTGGTGGGCTGGTAAGTAGAATGTTGTAGGTTCAAACCCTAAATAAAAAAATAAAAATGATATTGTTTGCCTCATAAGCATTTTTATCCTTTTTTTTCCAGTAAATAAATTAATAAATAAATAATATCACATGCATTCAATTATAATATATTATTTCAAATAATATATTTACTATAGTTTTTTTTTCTTGACATTGGAAATGTGCTTAGTCTTTTGAGCATAAATCTATGTTAATATCAAGTTTAAACAGATTTGCAGAACTGCAAAAATCTGTTTCTTAATACAGATTAAGATTAATTACAGTTTCCATCCTTCAAACCACATTCAAAGTGTATCAAAAACACATGACCACATTGCATTAAATGCTGATGCATTCTGTTGCATCACTGCAAAAAAAAAAAAAAAAAAAAAAAAAACAGAGAAAAGACAAATGCATATGAAAGTGTCTCAGATCGGAATTAAAAATATCAGTTTTAATATGATTTTTGGTTGGACTTTATTTTACAGTACGTGTACTAACATGTACTTATAGTGTACTTACAGTGTATTTATCTAGAAAGTTCTGGTAACACAAGGTAACTACATGGGGTAGGGTTAGGTTTAGGGGTAGGTTCAGGGTTAGTACCTAGTTATTACATAGTTATTGTAATTACTATAATAAGTACATAGTATGTACATGAGGAATAGGACTGTAAAATAAAGTGCTACCTGATTTTTACTATCCATACTTTCTTCCTAAATCTGTATCACATATGATCTGTGCTGTATGTGAGGGTAAAAATCTCATTTGGGTCACATTCAGCAGTGGTGTGAACATATGCTTTGTAAGCATCTATTAAGTGACTACTTACTAAATTGCTTAGTCTAAGATAACATAAAAAATATATGCTTTTTTATGCCATGAATCATATATGCATGCAAAGACTGTACTAAGCAGATTTCTGCATTCTAAAACTGTTGTCTACTAAATTAGATTCATTACTGTAATTAAAAACAATTGTACCTGATCAGTCCAATCTAGATAAAAAGCACACTGAAGTTCCTCTTTACTTGTACAGATAAGAGCATAAGGCTCAAACAAGTATAGAGAAACAGATACTCTTTTGTATTGTGAATAATGTGAGAATTAGTTTGAGTTAGAATAATTCTAAATATATCATGAGATGAAAGCTGTACTGGTCTTACAAGAGTTCGTGTTGTAATTCACGTAGACGTGTAATTCACCTTGTAAAAGGTTTGGCTAGAGTGGAAACAGGAAACCTGGCACAATGCTGCTGGATATTTTTATTTTGTACTAGACAACTGCACAGGCTTCAAAGTGCATGTTCACAAAGACTGGAACACATGAAATTATTTCATATGTTCCTTTCGTAACAGTCGTAGTTGTAGCATAGTTTGAAGTCCGCATGTGGTATAAATTATATGACCAAAACACAAAGAAGCGGATATCTGTATTTCTTGATAACACAATGAGGTAACAATGCCTTTAGAAAGGCTTTAGTCCCTTGCTTTTTCCATTTCATTTCTGTTTAACGTGTTTAACAAATGTTTCTCCCTTCAATATCATAATAAACCCAGTACATTTATGATTGTACCCAGTTGTGACTTCATGATGGACCTTCTAACTACTCTAGAGGCTAAAACTGGACAGATTCTCTTATTTCTGGCCTTATGATCATTTCTCTTACATTTGAGCCCTTCTCGAACAGTTGCTTATTTAGTCGGATGGACTGGTCTGAGCTGTGCTACGAATTTTCCATTTTGTTTCATTGGATGTCAGATTGCTCTTAGGAGACTTTTCTTCCTCCAACTTACATGGCCATGCATGTGTCTCTTGGTCTTCATGAATTAGACTGCTGTTGGAGCTGTTTTACCTTCAAAAAGTGAGTGATATTTAAGTTAAAGTTAAATAATTTCATAACCACCAATGGATTCGAAATCAACATGAAGGTGTCAAGACAAAATTCAGGCCCAGATGGAACTTTGGGTGACTTTTTGATTTATATTTCTGTTTGCTTTGGTTTGGTTGCCTCATCCGTTCTGATTTTAGGGTACAAACCCATAGAATTATTGGGTAAAATCTTGGAAATGTGTTAGAAAATAAGCTGAAAGAGAAGGGAATGATATTTAAGTTAAAGTTAAGCAGTTCTTCACCAATGGAATCAAAATTGTTTTGGAAATGAAAAAAAAAAATGGTAGAATTAAAAAATCAGATCCAGATAGAATCAGGGATGTGTGTGTGTGTTTTTTTTTTTTTTTTTTTTGCTTTGCGATTCCGTGGAAGTCTTGAAAAGTCTTGAAAATGCGTGGGAAGAGTATTACACATTCGTTTTTTGTAGCCACACGCATGGAGTGTGGGATTTGTTGAACTCTAAGTGAAAGTTGTTGTTTTCTTCTTCTTCTCTATTGCGTAAATCTGCTGGTTTGTGGGTGGCCATCGTCTGATTACAATTGAGAAATACATCTACAGATATCTGCCTTTCAATATTATAAAGAATTTGGTTATTTCTTTAGAAAAATCCTTTAATTTGACTTGGCAACCAAGCCGAAAAACTAATATTTAATGGAGAGGTGAGCGGTCATCTCTGAGGGTACGGCTCAAGTCACTGTGGATCATGATGTAATATGATTACTGTGCTAAAACACTCCCATCCACATTCCTTCAGCTCCAACCCATTCTTTGGAAATTCAGTTTAATTCAAATTTTCTAAGATCACTTGATGAGCAGAAGGATCGTGATTCAGGTTCAGCAGGTCTGACCAGTGTCACTAAATCCAATTAACACTGATTTATTAAGAATCCTCCCCAGAAGGAGTGGCGTGACCTGTGACTGATGCAGGTGCATACTAAATAACCTGCATGCATTCTCGACAACAGCAAACTACATCTAAATGATCTTAATCAAAGTGTAAAAGGATAAGTGTTTCTTTACTGTTAGAAAGGGGTGCATATTTTAATTATGAAACTGAAAACGTATGATGCGTTGATACAGTGAATACACTAGGATAATCAATAGGATACACTTGTTAGATGTTTGCCAGAGATTCCTGTCTGGTAGGTGATTCATTTACAGAAGGTGCGAGTGAATTGTGTGAATGGGGAGGAGACAGAGAGATGTACAGAACAAGATGAAAATCATAACGACAGGAGCTGAAGGAACATCTGACATCTTAGGTGTGCAATACTAGTGTACTGTTATCTCCACATAGTGCTTTCTATTTAAAAAAAATATATATAAAATACGGAACAATAATTATTTCAAACAAAGTATGTTTTTGTCACATGACCTGATTATTATTTTTTATTATTATTATTTAGGATTTTTATTCCAATGTTAGGTAAAAATAAAAAATAAAAGTCTTAGTTTTTGCAGTCTGAGAAGGTGTCAAGAAGGAGATTGTAGATAAAAACATAGCCAATTAGGTTAATTTGTCCCATTGCACAATTCGGTTTCCATCACTGAATAATACAAATAAATAAACATTGACTTTTTACCACACAATTCAGACTTTGTTTCTTGCTATTCTGAGAAACAAAGTCGGAATTAAGAGATATAAACAGAATTGTGAGATATAAAATAAAAAAATGATAATTATGAGAAACAATTCAGAATCTGGACTTTGGATTTGGACAGTATCTTGTAATTATGACTTTTTTTCTCAGAATTCTGAGTTTAAATTTCGGAATTCAGGGGGGGGGGAGCAGGGGGTTGTCTCTGCTTTGAAATAAAAAATAAAAAGAGATTATATTTTTTTAGTCAGAATTGTGAAATAAAAAGTCACAATTCACAAAAGTCCCAACCTACATTTGGAACTTCATTAAGTTCTGAGGAAGACAGCAACTGAATTTGAACAATTGTATTTGAACAATTCTACCACAGAGACTGATTTTTCTCTTCCAACTCTTCTCCTTTTTTCAAAATGTTCCCTCTTTCTTTCTAAACACCCAGACAAACTGGGCATGGGCTGCAGAAATAGCTCTGAGTTGTAGAAACTCTGAATCATGAACCCACAGGCTCCTATAAAACTGCAAAGGTTGAAATTCTTCCATGGATTTCCCATGCAATCCAAAAATATCCAGGTCCCAATCAGAGTGGCTGTATTTTCCTTCATATTCATTTCCATATGTTAGGATGCTTTAGAGAGGAAGGATATCACGTCTGCTATTGTCAGAAGTGAGAAATCCCCACCCAACAACCAAAGAATGCTTAAAAAGGCCTTGTATAAAAATAAGTCAATTAGTTGTGTCAAAGTTGCAGTGTGGCTTACCAAAATACAGATTACACATAATTAAGGAACATAAATAACAAAGCTATTCTCTTGAAAAAGTAGTTAGTACACCAGCTAAAATAGTTGCATTGAGGCTACATAAAGAGAAAACCAACCTACCAACACCCTAGCAACTCCCTGAGTGCCCTAGCAACCACTCTTGGTACCCTAGCAACCGCATAGAAACACCCTAGCAACTGGACCAGGTACCCTAGAAATGGCATAGTAAGTACCCAAGTGCCAAAGCAACCTCATGGCAAAACCTTAGCAACCACCCTGGGTACCCTAGCAACTGGCCCGGGTACCATAGCAACCACATAGCAACAACCACATAGCAACACCCTAGTAACTGGCCTGGGTACTCTAGCAACTGCATAGCAACATCTTAGCAATGACACTAGGTACCTTAGCAACCAGTCCAGGTACCTTAGCAACCAAATAGCAACACCCTATAAACCGCTCCAGGTACCCTAGCAACCTCATAGCAACACCCTAGCAACCACCCTGAGTAACCTAGCAACCGCATAGCAACTATCTAGCAACTGGCCCAGTTACCCTAGCAACTGCATAGCATCATATGTCAGATCCAAGCAACAACTAAGCAATCACCCTGTGTACCAAATCAACAGCACAGTTACCTCAGCAACTGCATAGCACCCTAGAAACAACTTTGGGTACCCTAGCAACCGCATAGCAAGACTCTAGAAACCAGCCTATCAGCTGTCTGTCTATCTGTCTGTCTGTCAGTCTGACTGTCTGTCTGTCTGTCTGACTGACTGTCTGTCTGTCTGTCTCTCTTACTGACTGTCTGTCTCTCTTACTGACTGTCTGTCTGCCTGTCTCTGTCTGTCTGTGTCTATCTGTCTGTCTGTCTGTCTGTTTGTCTGTCTCTCTTTCTGATTGTCTGTCTGCCTGTCTGTGTCTGTCTGTCTGTATCTATCTGTCTGTCTGTCTGTCTGTATCTGTCTGTCTGTATGTCCGTCTGTATCTATTTGTCTGTCTGTCTGACTGTCTGTATCTATCTATCTGTCTGTATCTATCTGTCTGTATCTATCTGTC
Source organism: Carassius auratus (assembly GCF_003368295.1). Taxonomy (NCBI): domain Eukaryota; kingdom Metazoa; phylum Chordata; class Actinopteri; order Cypriniformes; family Cyprinidae; genus Carassius; species Carassius auratus. The sequence goes on from NW_020527735.1 coordinate 503,367, forward strand.
TGTCTGTCTGTCTGTCTATCTGTATCTGTCTGTCTGACTGTCTGTCTTTCTGTCTGTCTCTGTCTGTCTGTCTTTCTGTGTCTGTCTGTCTCTGTATGTCTATCTTTCTGTCTGTCTGTCTGTCTGACTGTCTTTCTGTCTTTCTGTCTGTCTGTCTGTCTATCTGTCTGTCTGTCTATCTGTCTGTCTGTCTGTCTGTCTGTCTGTCAGTCTGACTGTCTGTCTGTCTGACTGACTGTCTGTCTGTCTCTCTTACTGACTGTCTGTCTCTCTTACTGACTGTCTGTCTGCCTGTCTCTGTCTGTCTGTGTCTATCTGTCTGTCTGTCTGTCTGTTTGTCTGTCTCTCTTTCTGATTGTCTGTCTGCCTGTCTGTGTCTGTCTGTCTGTATCTATCTGTCTGTCTGTCTGTCTGTATGTCCGTCTGTATCTATTTGTCTGTCTGTCTGACTGTCTGTATCTATCTATCTGTCTGTATCTATCTGTCTGTATCTATCTGTCTGTCTGTCTGTCTATCTGTATCTGTCTGTCTGACTGTCTGTCTTTCTGTCTGTCTCTGTCTGTCTGTCTTTCTGTGTCTGTCTGTCTCTGTATGTCTATCTTTCTTTCTGTCTGTCTGTCTGTCTGTCTGTCTGTCTGTCTGACTGTCTTTCTGTCTGTCTGTCTCTGTCTGTCTGTCTTTCTGTGTCTGTCTGTCTCTGTATGTCTATCTTTCTGTCTGTCTGTCTGTCTGTCTGTCTGACTGTCTTTCTGTCTGTCTGTCTGTCTGTCTATCTGTCTGTCTGTCTGTCTGTCTGTCAGTCTGACTGTCTGTCTGTCTGACTGACTGTCTGTCTGTCTCTCTTACTGACTGTCTGTCTCTCTTACTGACTGTCTGTCTGCCTGTCTCTGTCTGTCTGTGTCTATCTGTCTGTCTGTCTGTTTGTCTGTCTCTCTTTATGATTGTCTGTCTGCCTGTCTGTGTCTGTCTGTCTGTATCTATCTGTCTGTCTGTCTGTCTGTATCTGTCTGTCTGTATCTATTTGTCTGTCTGTCTGACTGTCTGTATCTATCTATCTGTCTGTATCTATCTGTCTGTATCTATCTGTCTGTCTGTCTGTCTATCTGTATCTGTCTGTCTGACTGTCTGTCTTTCTGTCTGTCTCTGTCTGTCTGTCTTTCTGTGTCTGTCTGTCTCTGTATGTCTATCTTTCTGTCTGTCTGTCTGTCTGTCTGACTGTCTTTCTGTCTGTCTGTCTCTCTTACTGACTGTCTGTCTGTCTGACTGTCGGTCTGTCTGTCTCTCTTACTGACTGTCTGTCTGACTGTCTGTCTGACTGTCTGTCTGTCTGTCTGTCTGACTGTCTGACTGTCTGACTGTCTGTCTGTCTGTCTGTCTGTCTGACTGTCTGTCTGTCTGTCTCTCTTACTGACTGTCTATCTGACTGTCTGTCTCTCTTACTGACTGTCTGTCTGCCTGTCTGTGTCTGTCTGTATCTATCTGTCTGTCTGTCTGTCTGTCTGTCTGTATCTGTCTGTCTGTATGTCCGTCTGTATCTATTTGTCTGTCTGTCTGACTGCCTGTATCTATCTATCTGTCTGTATCTATCTGTCTGTATCTCTGTCTGTCTGTATCTGTCTGTCTGTCTGCCTGTCTCTGTTTGTCTGTCTGCCTGACTGTCTGTCTGTCTGTCTGTCTGTCTGTCTGTGTCTGTCTGTCTATCCAGATTTTATCTATCTATCTATCTATCTATCTATCTATCTATCTATCTATCTATCTATCTATTAATATTAAAGTGAAACTATTCACCATCTATTAACCATCATACTTTTAAACTTTCTGTGCTGGCTTGAGCACATTTGTCTCGACAAACTTTTTTATCTAGTTCAGTATGTGTCATTCAAAACAAGCATAAGCTCCCTTAATTCAATCTTATGGGAAGGAATCTCTTATCTAAACCCTTCACACTAGCCAAAGTACCACTCAAAGCTTGGGATAGATGAGAGTCTGAAGGAGATACAAAGGGGACCTGGGGGTGTATGACAGAACATCTCTTATCTTAGGTCTTAACTTAAGATTTGATATGTTAAGTTATGATTTTTCGGAAATTCGTATTACAGAAGCAAATCTCAACTTGATTAAGGATTCTTATCCTATCTTACAAAATCGGATCTTATATCTAGTTAGGAAATCAAGTTTGACAATCCACTCTCAGGCCTGTTACCAAGCAACCAAAATAGCCAAGCTGCTGATGAGGTAAACAAAATAACAGAAGCTACTTCACTTTGAAAATCACCCTTTGCAAAAACGTAAGGCATTAGTCACTCAAACTATAAATGGTAATGTGCTGTGATGCTTTAATGGTCTCTGTAATGCTGGTTGCATTCATGTGCTAAATGTAATATCATGCATCATGCTGTGCGGCAGTCTGTAATTACTTATAAGGGTTTTATCATCAAAATGTAACACATCTTCAGGGTCCTCCAAGAGTATTTCTACCATATCTGTTCTTAATTTCATTTAAATGGGATACCATTGTTGGACAGCACAATTGTAAACAGTTTTTCCATTAGTTTTATAATAAATTTTTAATGTTAGGACAGCTGTGGGGTTCTCCTAAAGTTAAGACAGTTTTTAGAATCTTTTGTCAATTTAATAGGTTTCTGTACTACCCCCTTCCTATCTGTAGTTAAAATCAGATGACACACTTAGGAAACGCTGTTCTGTAAATAACTTATGTCCTAACTGAAATGACAGGGGTTACCAAACAAAGAAGATAAGGTTTTAAAGTTAGGATCTTTCTGTGATATGCCCCCAGCAGAGCAAAGAACATGTAAGGGAGGGAGGTAAGGACGGATAGCTGGATAGGTCACGTGATCATTATTAGGAATAACTGAGCTCAAAATGTCAGAATCAAGCATTTCAGAAAGCTGTATAAAATAATTACATATAATTACTATTAATAATTACCTAAAAGTTTGCACATTTCAGTGCAACTTCCTGCAATATTTGACATACCAGAGTACATTCAAGGTGTGAGATTTATGAGTTGAGTGTTTGAACTAACTTTGCCCTGACTGATAATTTGAGACGTTTTCTCATCGGCAAACTTAGTATATAACTATGTAAATATATATAGTGTAGTTTAACGAACTGAAAAAGAAAGAAAGAAACTAGAAAAAAAAATTTAAGTGAATCAACTTCTACTTTCTTTTAGAGGGTAATAATTATTATTCATGGTGATCATTTATATTTTAGCATGCAATGCAAGCTTATTCTCGTCATGAACTCACACAAACTGCTAATTTGCCACACATTTTTTGCTTGATGATAAGCTTCCTGATCATACGGTGTCTCTAAAAGTCTCCATGGTAACATATCAAACTTTCATCAACTGAGCACTGTGTAGCAGAGGCCAGGAAACATGTGAATGTGTGTCAGTAGTAGTGTGTTCTGTGGTAACCCTGGTGCCATGACAACTAGGGGCGTGGGTCTGGTCAGGCGGCCATTGGGGAAGTACTCAGCAGACATACCACTGAACTCAACCACTGAAAGCCACCGAATATTTTACCTCTGAGTAATCTTGCGCTCCCATTCTATCTCAGTCCTACTATCTGATTTCAGCTTTTGAACAAATGCTGCAGATGTTTTGGGCTGTAATTGTTTAGTCTCACTGAGATCTCACGGAGGTTGTCTGAAAATTTGGTATTTTTACAATGCCTTGGTCACCCCGAGACATTTGGGATATATCTAATGCCTGAATAAGTTTCTATCCACAATCATTTCACGACGATGAGTGAATGTGTGGCCGCACTGAGACTTATTCATTTACTTTGATTCACAGGCATTCAATTTTTTATATAATTGAATACCTGACAGACACATATTAGGTTTTCTGTGATATATTGCTGATTTGACATCAATATAATATTATATAGAGGGCAAGAATAAATGATGTTTTGTCAAATTTGCGATAGTCTTTATGGTAAAAAAGTATCTTATGTTCAGTAAAACAGTAATATTGTGAAATATTATTACAATTTAAAATAAATATTTTCTATGTTAACCTATTTTCTAATAGCAAAAAAGCTAAATTTTCGATCTGAATGACAGGCTTAAGTGTATGATAGAAAAGTGGAAACTTCTCCCCCTCTCATTAATTGCCTGTGTCAACATAATAAAAATTGTAGTGCTCCCAAAATGTACTTATTTATTTCAGAATGTGCCCATCTTCTTCACTTCTTCCTTTTTCAAGATGTTAGACTTTATTATCATGCCCTTCTTCTGGGCCTCCAAGCCCGACCGTATTTCAAAGGCCCACTTACAGAAGCCCATGGAGGAGGATAGTTTAGGCCTGCCCGTCTTTCGGCATTACTTCTGGGCCTGTAACGCCAGAGCATGGGTTTTCTGCAATCAGTCCATGGCTGGGGGGTCAGAGGTGAGCGGATCCGGCCCTAGATGCCCTGAGATTGAGCTTTGTAATGCTGTGTCACTTACTGGTGCCTCCTTGTCAGCCATTCTATTCACTGAATCTGATGTTAAAATTAAATCGCTACGCAAATCGTTTTTTTTTTACTCTGCAACTTGATTAAAATTTTAAAGCAAATCAAGGTAATGCTGAACCTCCCAGCAAAGTAAATTCATGCTCCCATATGCCAGAACTTGGTTTGATGGATGCTGTTTTTACGCAATGGTCAAATAAAGGTTTAACTACTATCAGGGATCTCTTCATTGACAATCACTTTACATATTTTGCTCAGCTCCAGGCTAAGTTCAAACTCCCTACTAATACATTTTTTAGTTATCTGCAAATTAGGAATTTTGTCAAGCATACTTCTCTTCTAGATGCGACCCCCATGCAACATGACTTTTTTTGATATATTGACCAGCCCTCCCAACTCCAAACATTTGATTTCTCCATTTGTTAAGCTCTTCATTGTGGCACCCCCCTCTCTCCATATTAAAAAGGCGTAGATCAAGGACATTGGCAAAGTTATATCTAATGAGTTATGGGCGATAGGTTTAAAAAGGATAAAATCATGCTCTATTAATGCTTGACTTCAGCTTATTCAGTTTAAAGTAGTTTATAGGTTGCACGATTCCAAGATTAGCCTGAACAAAAGTTTTCCTGCTGTTTCCGCCATTTGTGATAAATGCAGATCAGCTAATAGAACTCTTGGGCATCTTTTCTGGTCCTGCTCTAAGCCTAGTTAGTGATACGAGGCTGCTTAAATGGTTCTTTGGCTCTTCCATTCGCTTTACGACAATCCCTCATGTTTGGAATGACCATTGTAAAACAGGTTATCCTAAAGGAGTGGAAGTCAGTTTCCCCTCCTTGCTTCAAGAGGTGGCTTAATTATATGGTTTCCTGTTTAATCCTTGGAGAAATTCAGTTTTCCAACTCTCGAGATGACTTCAAAAAGATCTGGGACCCTTTCAAAGAATACATCAGGAAGGATAGACCACAAACTGGGACCTAAATGCATTGTTTTTTTTGTTTTGTTTTTTGTCGTTGTTGTTGTTTTTTGTTGTTTTGATCCTTTGCCACTCCCCTAAAACATTTTGGGACCCCTGTTCAGTGATTTTTCCTTTTTACATAATCTGTAGATGCTGGCTGTATGTGTTTTCTTGTTTTCTTTGTGTCTTATTTGTCCAATTTACTGCCATTATTTTGTATTATATATGTAAAAGATCTGCATAAATAAGATTTACAAAAAAAAAAAAAAAAACACTGAATTTTCAGCATCATTACTCCAGTCTTTAGTGTCACACGATTCTTCAGAAATCATTCTAATATGCAGATTTTTAATATTTTCAAAACAAAGGCTATAGAGTGCAACATCATATCCTGTCACCCGCATTTGACACAGGGTGAGTAATTCAGCATGAAGTTTAAAGTGACACACCTTGAGAGAGTTATCAGTGAGAAAGTTGTATATACGTACATGCGCATATGCGTGTGTTTTGGGTGTAGTGGGGCGTCTCTGATTTCACAAAGATAATCGAATTAATATGCACAAAGCAATTTACCAGTGAAGCAAAACTAAAAGTATTAAGCAACATTGAAACCTGAACCTTGTAAGCATCAAATATCAAATTGTCAGAACACAAAGTTCAGACTAGTCATTGTTCTCTGGTGGGGTGTGAAGTGATTCTAAGAGTATCAGCCACTTGATGTGATCAGATACAATCAAAACTCAAATCAAAAGCTCAAAAAAAGTAAAGTACAGCAGGGATATCGGGTTGCAAATTTGTGATGAAACTCTCATTCCACATAACTCATGTTAGCTGTGCAGAAAGAATGTGCATGACGAAATGAACAGCTTCAATTCTAATTCACTCCTTTGTTGTTAGACAGCATGAAACATGCAATATACCCCCATGATTATTTAAAAGCACATAGAGATGTACACAAGAGCCTCAGAGGAAGGGTTGGCATGTACACTATGTGACATTAAATGACTGTTTTCGGTCTGGATGTCGCAAATAGTGACATTGTTACCATACCTGCATAAAAAGAAGAATCTTACTGTATAATTAAGCAATCTTTTGGGCAGAGACTTCCAGATTCATAACTCTGAGTTTTGTTTTCATGTTGATTATGAGATAAGATACAGGGAATGGCAGCAAAATGTCCTGGTAGAGTTCAAAACAACACAGACAAACCTGTTTTTATATTTAGAGAATGTAAAAAAACATTCCACTAGTAACTATGGTTCTCTTTGTGTTCTTAGTTCATCATTAGTTCAGTGCACCTTGAGTCCAAAACAAATTTGCCTTTGGGGACAATACAGTGTATTTCATTTCAGGGGTGTTCAAGTCAAAAGATGTACCACATTTTGCATTAAAGAGAGACGTTGTTGTAATTCTGATACGCTTTCTCAATCTCTGAGTAGATAAGAGTGAGTCATAGGCACGCTGGTTACAAACCTTACAAAATATCTTAGTTTCAGTGGCATGAATGCTTGGCTTTCTTTAGATAACTTCAATAAGTCGCTTTGAAAAGCTGGTCCCAGAAACCACTTGGAAATGTGATGTTTGTTTGGTTGGGTGGTAGTTTATTTGTTTATTTATTTATCTGCTTAGCGATGTGTTTCTAGTTTTGTTCCATTTGTAAAGTCACAAACCATAAAATAATAGGATTTTATTGGATTGTTATATTCAGGCAGCTATATGATAATAAATAATGTTCTCTTGTTAGTTGTTTGGATATGAAGCACACAATTATTATCAGGACATGTCTGAAAATAAAGATGCATTAAACTTGCATGGAAAAATTGAGCGTAATTAGGTTTTCCCTGGTTCCTCTCAGAAACAATAGCCGGGGTTCTGTATTCTTAGGAAAGGCTAGCACCTAAAGAAATTATGACTCCATGACTGAAAAGCAGTGAAGAAGATTAAAGCAGAGGGGATCTCAAGATACTGTTAATTAAATCAGTAACTTTTCTAAATGCTCTTGTATTAAGCTATGTACATTGTCTGAGATGCCAAGATTTGTCACCCAGAAAGGAAAAATTTGACACGTGCACCGCAGCAGGTCATCCCACTTTAGCAGAAACTGCTCAGGAGCGTGAAGATGTTATCTGACTTAGTTAACATAATTGACTTCAATAATGAGGCCTTTTATGTGAAACAACACATGCTTGACCTGATGACCCAACCACATAAACACCTGGAGATGGTCAATGGAAAGGACTGTGCTGGAGGAACAGGTCAAGGCAGAGAGTTTTGTTTGAGCAGATACTGTAAAGCTTAGAGAATTACCAAGAAATTCAGTGCATTGGTGTGGTCATCTAGAAGCATTTTGGATATTCAATGGCTCAAACGATCCAATCGTATCAGAAAAAAAGTCACATATCTGTAAAGATTCAGGGCAAATCTTAAAACGTGCCATTTTAAACCCATTAAATCATTTATAAAAAAACTAAAATTGGAGAAGGCCTAAACTTATCTTAAGAATTTCCCAAAACTCAAGCTTAATTGTTACCTTTAAGCCATGTTGAAAAATAAAATTAAAAAATGCCTCAGGTTTTTTAACCATAAACCCAGAAAGACTATAAACCTGGTTAACTTCAGGAGGTCATGGATTCCAGAGGGTTTCAGGACTTTACGGGGTGGATTGAGAAACTGAGAAACTGTTGGTGGCCTCTATGATGGATCTATTATAGTACATGACCTTATTAATTTGCACCAAAGTCAGCTCAACTTTATAGAGGCATTTCAAGCGTTTGGGTCACCATATAATATATGTGTGGATTTAAAAAATGTATATCAGATCACAAGTGAGTTGGGTGCTGGAGGTTATTCTAAAGTGCAGCTGGGACATCACATGCTCCACTTTGTGAAACTTCCAGTGCTGAGAGATAAAACATGTCAGCTGTCACAGGTTTAGAGTGAATTTAAAGCCTTCCAGATGTCTTATTTGTAGTTGCTAGCTATTTCAATGTGAAACATTTGGCTTGTAGATTCTGGTGCTGCATTAGAGTACTTCAGTATTAGTGTTTAATATTATTGACTTATTGTGTGTTCACATTCTAGATTTGGGCTTTTATCAATGGATCCATTCTTTTATAGAACATATAATCTATCTATCTATCTATCTATCTATCTATCTATCTATATATACATATATATATATATATATATATAACCAGTATTATACAAAAAAGGTGGAAAATATAGAAGCAACTTTTTTGTTTAAACCATTAATATTTCCAGAATTTCTTTTTGTTTCTAGTCATAATAAATTACAAAAACATCCATGTACTGTTTGGGCTAGGAATGAAGGGATATGAGTATTGAATTTCAACCACACCCACTACTACACCAAAGCACCGGCCAATCAGAGCCTTGTTTTGGCTCCTCCCTCTTAGCAGCACATAAAGTAGGAGTCAGAGTCTGCTGTGCTCTATCTGCTCGAGTTTCTCCAGCACAGCAGACAAGGCTCATATCTGCTGCTCTCGCTCCAGGTCATCCTCTACCAGCACAAGACAGAAAACACTTCAGCAGGATGTCGTACACTAAGAAAACCAGCTACTCAGTGAAGTCCTCTTCCTCTGGATCTGTCCCACGCAGCTTCAGCAGTATGTCTTACTCCGGCCCCAGCGTCAGCCGGCAGAGCTACAGTGTGCGCAGCTCCTATGGAGGTGCCAACCGTGGCATGGGAGCTGGAATGGGAGGTGGTGGCTTCATCAGCAGCTCTTCTGCCTATGGTCTTGGCATGGGCATGGGTAGCGGTGTCGTAGCTCCCATTCAAGCGGTCACCTTCAACAAGAGCCTACTGGCACCTCTGAACCTGGAGATCGACCCCAACATCCAGGTTGTCCGCACCCAGGAGAAAGAGCAGATGAAGTCCCTCAACAACCGTTTCGCTTCCTTCATTGATAAGGTGGGTTTAAAGTTTCTTTCATTTCAGTTTTATTGGTTAAAGAGTTACAAACTAAAGGTTGTAATTACTAAAAAGCAAAAAATACCACAAGATGATATAACTGACTGCATGTACTTGCTTAAAACATCTCTAGAAGTTGCTGTAGTGTGACATAGAAAAAAAATCTATATATGGGGTTGGAGAAAAGGGTGTGTACGTGGTCAGAGTGTGATGGCTTTTTATTTGAATGGGATGCCCCGAAGCTCTTCTGAAACCCTTGTGGAGAGTCCACACCCAAATAAGGATGTCCTTAAGGACATGAAATCTGTAATCTGCATATTAACCTTGTTAAGTTAATACAACTACGTATTATTGCATTTACAGGCTAAAAAAAAATCAATATCAGAAGAAAAGATAGTCACATACCTAGATAGTTAATATTTAATTTGAAAAACCGGGGTCATGTTCTGGATAGCACTGGATAGGTTACATAACAGCGTTCAAGGCAACAAAAAGAGGAAACATTCTGTCACACTTTAAAGCCTTTATGTCTTTGTGCCCTTCCTGTTAACTATAATAGTCTGCTTTGCATTATATTATTTACTTAAAACACACTGTTTTGAATAAGAAGCCTGATTAGTAGTGTCAGCTGGCTCAGTGACACCTTTACTGTAAACTTAGTCTGTATGCAATGTTCACCTTGAGCTGTTAAAGCGCTATCACTGAATTATTTGCTATGTAGATAGTCCCATCCACAGGATAGGTACAGCTCTAGTCACCCTTCCTAATGTTCTACTGGAATATGCGTCACCATTTCCAAAGGGAAAAAGTGTTTCAAACTGAAAACATGTGCCTCTCTCGTTATTTAAGGAAAACAGTGCTTTCTTTGTGAAGATCATGAACCACAAGCACTATGTTGGCATATGGTCTTACTTCTGTGAGCTGGCGCGGTACCGTGATTCCAAAATGACTTTGCAACATCGGTCTGGGGGCGTTGCTCACCGAAGCTGCACTTGCTGCCAAGTATGGTTTTCATTTGTGCCTTGAATGAGACAAAACCTCTATTCTCATCTTGCCAATGTAGGTACGTTTCCTGGAGCAGCAAAACAAGATGCTGGAGACAAAATGGAGCCTCCTTCAGAACCAGACGGCCACCCGCTCCAACATTGACGCCATGTTCGAGGCATACATCAACAACCTGCGCAGACAGCTCGACAGCCTCGGCAATGACAAAATGAAGCTGGAGGCTGACCTGCACAACATGCAAGGCCTTGTTGAGGACTTCAAAAACAAGTACGTACAATGACTTTCCCAAAAGACTAATTTTAATTTGGCAGGACATTTGGTCTGGGGGATGGACGGCGCCCAAGTATTGTCAAAGGAGGCTTTTGTGGTGCACTTAAGTTTTCCCAGAATAAATGAGGCTCTATAAATTCAAATGGAGGGAAAACATGTTTTAAAGATCTGATGGGAATAAACTCAATTCATTATCCAACATGGCTTATGTAACTGATACAGAAACTGCATATTTGCTGTAGTCACTTGCTGGTAAACCTGCGCAATGTCCATAATTTTTTAGATGTCTGTGCCTTAATTAAATGGGTGTCAGCATGAGTCAGATAGATTACAGCTTTTGAACAAACATCTCAGAAGTACCTTTCATGGATCTCTAAACAAATCATTCATTCATATCTGATCGGCCGATTAATGCTAAAACCCATGGGAAAGACTGAACTCAATCCAAAAAAAGTATTTCTTACGAAAGATGGAGCATTGCTGCCCCCTAGTGAACAACACCCATTTATAAACAATTCAAAACATTCCTGATTCTAAACAGTCATTTTCTTCACTTCTCTTCAGGTATGAGGATGAGATCAACAAGCGCACAGAGTGTGAAAACGATTTTGTGCTCATCAAGAAGGTTTGTAGATTGTCTTTTACTCACATAGTTCAATACTCACAAATGCTTACTTCAATCGTAAATGATGATTAAATTATGTTTGCTTTTTGTAGGATGTCGATGAGGCCTACATGAATAAGGTTGAGCTAGAGGCTAAATTGGAAAGCCTCAGTGATGAGATCAACTTCCTCAGGCAGATCTTTGAGGAGGTAAGTTACTGTTAGAGATTCCCACTAAGCATATAGTTCACTTACATATGACAAAACACACTTTGATAATGTTGTGCCCTCTCATTGTGAACTTGTAGGAGATCCGTGAGCTGCAGTCTCAGATCAAGGACACCTCAGTCGTTGTGGAGATGGACAACAGCAGGAATCTCGACATGGATGCCATCGTCGCTGAGGTCCGCGCTCAATACGAAGACATTGCTAACCGAAGCCGGGCTGAGGCTGAGATGTGGTACAAGTCCAAGGTGTGTTATCTTTTGAGTATCATCCAAACTGTAAAGTCTTCATCTAGTTGTTCAAAGCAAATTTTACTGTTGAGGTGCATGAGATATTAAATCGTATGATCTGTTCCTCAGTACGAAGAGATGCAGACATCCGCAACCAAATACGGTGATGACCTTAGATCAACAAAGACAGAGATCGCTGATCTTAACCGCATGATTCAGAGACTGCAGTCCGAGATCGATGCAGTGAAAGGACAGGTATGCAACTACACAAACAAAAAATGTAGAATATTTGAATATTACGTTTGTTTTGTAGGCAACAGACATTAGAGTGAAACTGAGCACAAATATTTCTTGTTACGGCAGCGCTCCAATCTGGAGAACCAGATCGCAGAGGCAGAGGAACGAGGCGAGTTGGCCGTGAGAGATGCCAAGGCCCGCATTAAAGACCTGGAAGATGCCCTGCAGAGAGCCAAACAGGACATGGCCCGCCAGATTAGAGAATATCAGGAACTGATGAACGTCAAACTCGCCCTGGACATTGAGATCGCCACATACAGGAAGCTCCTGGAGGGAGAGGAGGACAGGTGAGTCAATGAAATGCATGCTTGCTGTGAGACCTAGTATTCTGTCTTTGAGATGAGGTTCAGATTCTCATTCTGCATAGGAATCTCATTACTTTCTTGTTCACTCTTTCCAACAGACTATTATCTGGAATCAAGTCCGTCAATATCTCAAAACAGAGCAGTAAGTTTGATTCTATATCACAGAGAACCCTACTGAAAAGCCCAGCATGGGGTTCTAGTATGCTCTTGTATCATGGACATTCTGTGCTGGTCTTTTCAGGATTCTTTCTTTATATAAAAATTCTTATAACTATATGAAATCAAGAGATCCTAAACATCTTCATGTTTCTGTCCTGATAGCGAGCTATGGCTCTTATCCCATGGAAAGTGCAAGCAGCGGCTACTCTAATTATTCCAGCGGCTACGGTGGTGGCTACGGTGGCGGCTACAGCTCTGGCGGTGGCTACAGCTCTGGTGGCGGCTACAGCTCTGGCGGCGGCTACAGCTCTGGCAGTGGCTACAGTGAGACCGTCTCTCAGACCAAGAAGAGCGTTGTGATTAAGATGATCGAGACCAAGGATGGCAGAGTTGTGTCTGAGTCCTCTGAGGTTGTCCAAGATTGAGCGAGTCCCCTTCCCCAATTCTGTCCTCTAAACCACACGCCTTTTATGCATTCCTGACCTTCCCTCTCAACCGTTATGACTGCGGCCGGTCCAAAGCACTAGAGAGGAATGCAGTCATAAACAAGGTTGTAAGCAATAAACCATTCACTCTGACCAAAAAAAAATTTTCAGAGGGACCAAATGCTATCACTGCTCTTTTCGTGCCTTAATCCACATCACTAAAAACTCACGCCCTCAGGCCACTGCACAACAATACTGTTTTCAGATCTTACCTTGCACAACATGGCCACGTCTGTAGGCTGGACAATCCTTGATGTGCCACTAACATGAGCTAGCCATTTAGCTGAATTGCTCAACAAGCTAAGAAACTGATTTCCAGTAGTCATGAAGGGATATGTTTGCGTTTGTGCTAAATTACTAGCATGTTAGTGGTAGATCCATGTGGTTTGCCTATTTAGTAGAGACTGTCGTTTCATTGTACTCTGCCAAATAAGAAAGATGTTGCCCATTGTTTATCCTGTTTCCTGAGGTGCTGTTTTTGCTACCAAAAATAAAGTGTTTACCTAAAACTTGTCTTCATATCTTTTGTGTGTGTTTGTGTGTGTGTGTGTGTGTGTGTTAGCTAACTAGCCTCTCTACAAAGCCCACACCCATCAAAGACATGTCAGCAAGCTAAGGGCTCTTGGCTGGTTAGCATGATTCAGTTAGTCCCTGCTGACAAATGTCATAGGCTGATGACTTACTCTACACCATCTAGACAAAAATATATCTGAAATAATATAAGCAAGCAGTCAATACTATTCTGAGTAAATAAAAAAGTGTGGTATTCTGGGGGGGTTGGATGCTTACAACAACTCAGATTGTCAAGAACTCAATAGATGCACATTGTCTTTCTTGCTGGATGAGGCACGTTGTACGAGTGTTCCTCTTTCAAAAGAAACCGAATCGATTCCTAATGCGTGTGTGACCCCTAGAGATACATGACGGAACTGCATGGTGCTTGTGAGCCGCGGACAGACATGCAAATACAAAATGAAACTGAAAAATGCATAATACTGAAAATAAAATGAGTAAAAACAAGCCAAATATAACCTTTTACTGTCATCATATACAAGATTAAGTATATTTATTGGAAGGTTAGTTAGCCTACTTGTGATAGTAATTTAAATCATAAGGGTTCAACTGGCAACAAGGGGGGAAAGCCAGGACAACTGCATGCCACCCATTTCTCAGTTAATGCAGCAATGTCGCTTCTTACTCATGCATGATATTTTGACTTTGTGCTGTCTGACTCAAACACTGAGTCACTATCAGGCTACAGTATATTTCCAGGAAAGCAGATAGACCTAGTCCCTTACGAAAATGAACCATGGTTTTACTACAAATAAAATCAAAAAACCATGGTTACTATAGTTAAACCATAGTAACCACAAATTAACCATGGTTTTGCTATATTAACCATAGTTTAACTATGGTATTTGTAGTAAATCTGTGGTTATACAAATGGTAGTCAACACGCCAAATACCATGGGTAACTACAGTTTTACTATAATAAAACCATGGTTGTTTTTCGTAAGGGGTAAGTTACTTATAAAATCAATACTATTAGAGATAAAATTGTAACCATTCAGACGTCAGCTACAGTATCGCATCAGACAGTGCACTATAGACCCCCTGAGGAACAGTTCCACTAATTCTCTACTACAGGAGAGGAAGAATTGTATAAACTTGTTAAATCATCTAAACCAACAACATGTATGTTAGACCCTATAAAGTGAAGTGACATACAGCCAAGTATGGTGACCCATACTCGGAATTCGTGTTCTGCTTTTAACCCAACCAAAGTGCACACACACAGCAGTGAACACATAAACACACACTGTGAACACACACCCAGAGCAGTGGGCAGCCATTTATGCTGCAGCGCCCAGGAGCAGTGCCTTGCTCAAGGGCACCTCAGTCATGGCATTGAAGGTGGAGAAAGCACTGTACATGCACTCCCCCCATCTACAATTCCTGCCGACCCAAGACTCGAACTCACAACCCTTCGATCTTGAGTCTGACTCTCTAACCATTAGGCCATGACTTCCCCACAACGTCCCCTATACCATCTAAGCTCCTAAAAGAGGTGCTTCCAGAATTCATAGATCCTCTTCTGACAATTATTAATTCCTCATTGTCATTAGGATATGTCCCCAAAACCTTCAAACTGGCTGTTATTAAGCCTCTCATCAAAAAAAACCCAACTTGACCCCAAAGAACTAGTTAATTATAGACCGATCTCGAATCTTCCTTTTCTGTCCAAGATACTAGAAAATGTAGTATCCTCACAATTACATTCCTTCTTAGAAAAAAATTGTATCTGTGAGGATTTCCAGTCAGGATTTAGACCTTATCATAGTACTGAGACTGCTCTCCTTAGAGTTACAAATTACCTGCTCTTATCATCTGATCGTGGGTGTATCTCTCTATTAGTTTTATTGGATCTTAGTGCTGCGTTTGACACTATTGATCACAACATTCTTTTGCATAGACTTGAACACTTTGTTGGCATTAATGGAAGTGCATTAGCATGGTTTAAATCATACTTATATGACCTCCATCAATTTGTAGCAGTGAATGAAGAGGTACAGAATGATATTGATCGTAAGTGCAGTATGGACTACCTCAAGGCTCAGTACTAGGGCCGCTACTCTTCACGCTTTATATGTTATCCTTGGGAGATATCATCAGGAAACTACCTTTCACTGTTATGCTGATGATACTCAGCTCTAGATTTCTTTGCGGCCCGGTAAAACACACCAATTTGAAAAACTAATGGAATGCATAGTCGATATAAAAAACTGGAGTAACTGAAACTGAAAGTAATTTCTTACTGCTAAATTCTGAAAAAACAGAGGTGTTAATTATAGGACCTAAAAACTCTGCATGTAATAACATAGAACACTGTCTAAGACTTGATGGCTGCTCTGTCAGTTCTTCATCATCAGTTAGGAACCTAGGTGTTTTATTTCATAGCAATCTTTCCTTAGAAAGCCACATTTCTATCATTTGTAAAACTGCATTTTTCCATCTAAAAAATATATCTAAATTATGGCCTATGCTCACAATGTCAAATGCAGAAATGTTAATCCATGCATTTATGACTTCAAGGTTAGATTATTGTAATGCTTTATTGGGTGGTTGTTCTGCACGCTTGGTAAACAAACTACAGCTAGTCCAAAATGCAGCAGCAAGAGTTCTTACTAGAACCAGGAAGTATGACCATATTAGCCCGGTCCTGTAATCGCTGATCTGGCTCCCTATCAAACATCGTATAGATTTTAAAATATTGCTTATTACTTATAAAGCCCTGAATGGTTTAGCACCTTAGTATGTAAATGACCTCATGTTACATTATAATCCTCCACGTCTGCGTTCTCAAAACTCAGGCAATTTGATAATAATATCAAAATCAACTGCGGGTGGCAGCAGATCCTTTTCCTATTTGGCGCCTAAACTCTGGAATAACCTACCTAACATTGTTCGGGAGGCATTCATTAGGTAAACCGGAACCGGGAACACTTCCCATACCACCCGATGTACTTGCTACATCATTAGAAGAATGGCATTTACGCTAATATTAGTTTGTTTCTCTCTTATTCCGAGGTCACCGTAGCCACCAGATCCAGTCTGTATCCAGATCAGAGGGTCACTGCAGTCACCCGGATCCAGTACGTATCCAGACCAGATGGTGGATTGGCACCTAGAAAGGACCTCTACTGCCCTGAAAGACAGCGGAGACCAGGACAACTAGAGCCCCAGATACAGATCCCCTGTAAAGACCCTGTCTCAGAGGACCATCAGGACAAGACCACAGGAAACAGATGATTCTTCTGCACAATCTGACTTTGCTGCAGCCTGGAATTGAACTACTGGTTTCGTCTGGTCAGAGGAGAACTGGCCCCCCAACTGAGACTGGTTTCTCCCAAGATTTTTTTTCTCCATTCTGTCACCGATGGAGTTTCGGTTCCTTGCCGCTGTCGCCTCTGGCTTGCTTAGTTGGGGTCACTTCATCTACAGCGATATCGTTGACTTGATTGCAAATAAATGCACAGACACTATTTAACTGAACAGAGATGACATCACTGAATTCAATGATGAACTGCCTTTAACTGTCAATCTGCATTATTGACACACTGTTTTCCTAATGAATGTTGTTCAGTTGCTTTGACACAATGTATTTTGTTTAAAGCGCTATATAAATAAAGGTGTCTTGACTTGACTTAAGTAAAAACAATTCAGTTGTTTAATTTGGAAAGCCTTTTAATATTGTCTTTCAAAGATTCTGCAACTAAAATAAGACAATCAATTTGTGTAATTTTTCACACAGTGTAATGAACTTTAAGGATCCCTTTTTTGCTTTATTTGTATTTTCATTTTATAACAGTGGTCGTTAATACCAAATTACCCCAATTTTGATGTAGTTGAGTTAACTCTAGTGACCTAAATACTTAAGCAAAAACTAAACTAGTTTACGGTTGCCACTGAACAAAAAAATCTAAACAAACTATAGTGTTCATGCATCGCTTTGAGAAATCTGAACTGATAAAATTAACAAATTTATAATTATTACTACAATAGCATAAGCAATTGCATGTGTAATAATATAATATAATATAATATAATATAATATAATATAATATAATATAATATAATATAATATAATATAATATAATATAATATAATATAATTAGGGCTGTCCTTAGCTGACAAAATAAAATCAAATAAGGAATTCTGGTGAAAGAAGTGTTAGGAAGCACTAAAGATTTCCTTTCAACTGTATGGTAAAAGTGTTGATTATTCAAATCTTTTGTGGACATCTGGTGGTTAAAAGAATGAAAAGCACCTTTTGTACCAAGAGGTTGCAGTTGTTGAAAGTCTATGGGTTAATGTAAGCTATTATTGTTCTTTTCCTTTTAGGAGTTTTAAAAGCATGGCACCAAACCATAAACTCAACTAATAATAATAATAATAATAATTCCTTACATATATATATATATATATATATATATATACACACATATATATATATATATATATATATATATATATATATATATATATATATATATATATATATATATATATATATATATATAGCACTTTTCTAAGCAATCAAAGCTCTTTACATGAAAGGGGGAATCTCCTCATCCACCACAACTGGCCAACATTATCTTGAAATTATGAGTATCACTGTTATTATTATTAAAATTATTGTTGGAACTTGATTAGTTTTTTTTATGTGATTAATTAAAAAGCTGTTATACCATAATTCATATATGAAGCTCATATGAAGCTTTTCTTATAAAATAAGTCAAAGGATTGGGGCATATGTTTAAAACAGACAGATCACAGATTTTATTTATGAAAATATTTAATGTTTATTTTACTTAGTGCCAATTATAAACAATAAAACAATTACTAATCTATTTCCTTAAAATAACATGAACTCTCATGAAAAAAAAAACATGACCACATCAAGTTGTGTTGAACTGCAAAACCTTACAAAACATTACAATTGCTCAGGCTGAATTTATTTGAATAAAAAAAAAAAATGTTGAAAAAAATGTTGCTGCTTCATATTTTGTGTGGAAATTATGATGCACTTTATTTTTCAAGATGTTTTGATAAATATAAAGTTTAATGAACAGCATTTATTTGCATTTAGCAAATGAAATTTGTAATGCATTTATTAAATAGAAATAATTTTAAATGTCTTCACTCACTTTTTGTCATTTTCATGCATGAATACAATTATTAATTTATCTCTCTTTTTTAAATCTTATACAAATGTTTAAGTGGTATTATTGTTTCCACAAAAATATTAAGCAGATACAAAATTCTGAACAAATAATATGTATGCATGGTTAGAAAATCAAATAAAATAAGTGACAAATAAGAAAATTACAAAAATACTAAATGAAGCCCAAGTAGCCTCGACATGCCCAGACATGTTTTCATCAGATCATTCACTCAGCTGGAAGATCAGACGAGATGCTTGAGGAGGCTGATCCATAACCTCCAGAACCTTCGGATGCAAGCTAATTCCAGAAAGATTCCTTGTGTCTACACACAAATTAGTTAGTGCCCAATACCACCAGCCAAACTATATTAAAACATTCAGACGTGGCTTCTTCCACTAATGTTTCCATAATGGAAAACAAGTTTCAGAGGAGGTGTCTCATAATGTCTCTCCTCCTAAATCTTCTCCTCAAGTCTCAATGGAGAGCTGGTCAAAAAACAATCAAACAGTAGAGACAACTTAAAATAGCCTACGCAGTCATTTTTGCTCATAAAGGTAAGAGTAATAGCCTACAACATAATTCGGAACTTTAAAAGGTCTACTTTTATGTGTAGGCTACACTCACAATATCAACAAAATGTTGTGCTTTTATAAAATAAAGAAAACAAACAGAATGCGGTTTCTGCTGTCTCATCTTAAGCAGGAGTGCTTCACAAAAATGAACCGAAAAAAACGTAATAATAAAAAAAATTAAAGCTGCAAGCAGCGATGAACGGGCCCTCGCACACGGGCTCACCACCAGCGAGTTGCTTTAGTAAAAAGATGAACAGTGAGACATATGCATTTAATGTTATAAATATAAGTGGAATATATCAAAGTATATTCCATCCTGTTGCCAGAAGGTGGCTCTATCATTATAATGGAATATTGGCCTTCAGATGTGTTCAGGCCAGGACTCTTATCAAACATGTGAAGTTTGGGGAAGATCGAACATTTTATGCTTGAGTTACAACAACTTCTACTCCCATGGCGAGACATCGAATTTTGTCACGCTGCCATGGACACGCCCTTTAACGAAAACTCAAGATCTTCACAATTTAACATCGCACAGGCCTTTAGATTAGACTGACTACAAAAAAGACATTGATGTCATAACATTTCTAGGAGTAGTTTGGCGCAGCATAAAATATGACACTTCCTGTTGCCAGCAGGTGGCACTATGACTATAACGGAATATGGGCATGTTAATCTATTCCGTTCCAGAGTCTTATCCACCATGTGAAGTTTGGGGCAGATTGGACATTGTATGTCTGAGTTTTAGCAGTTTTTTGGTCATAAAATCTACAGTGTTGATTTCCGTCACATGCCACATCTCCTGAAAGCTCAAAAATGTGATGGGAGTGTATGATATTGATGACATCACCATAGTTCATTTCTGACTTGTCAAACTAACAGTGTTACAACACTCCTGGGGAGACAGGGGAGTTACGGCAAGATGTTTGTGGGAACTCACAAATCTGATAGCCAGAAAGTACTGTATTCAAAAAATAATTGCCACTTGTCTGCTCTAGTTTTTACTGTGTGGAAAAACATATAATGCAGTGTAACACTGTACAATGATGATTGAGAGATTGAGAAAGCAGAAAGTAAACATTCCATAGAAGTCGGATATTTTAACGTGTTATCTTTTTATTAATGATGGACAATCAAGTAAACCTAAGTTGCTCTGATCTAGTTCAGTTTTATCTTAAAATATGAACTGAAAATGTGAGCCAGTGCATTGGTGTGATATAAGAGATGTGAAAGAAGCATTGGCCTCAAAGAAAAAAACGTTAGAAAATACAGTACAAAGAGAAGATAAGTGAAGGGACCATGAAACTACAGGAAAAATAGAACATCTGATCAAACAAAATGTACCAAATCTACATATTAAAATTTTATTATTATTAGTAATAATTAGCTAACACACAACATGCAAGCATAAGAATAATTTAAGTCTTAAACCTCAGTCTGTTCTTCACAAAAACTATTAATCATCGTTTTGGGGAATGGCTAGATGGTCACCAGACCAGAGGGGGTAAATATTGCTTTCGCTGGAAAGAATGACCTCCGCCACCCAGAGAATAGATTTTATCAAGTCACAATCCGGTCCTGAATCCAGTTCTATTAAAAAAAGTCTCTGGTCCTGTTTCTCTGATAAGATGATATAACTTTAATACCATATTAGGACAGACTCAAACTTTGAGTGACTTTCATGAATTTGAACAGACATCCACCTGACACTAGGTGGTGCTATAATAAAAATAATTTATATCATAATTTCTAGATATAAAAAAGAATTATACAAAACTGTCACTGGGGATGTACCCTTTACAAAGGTACTGATATGCTCATTTTAGATACTAATAGACACTTCTAAAATGCTAATATGTAGCTTTAAGGTTACTAAGGCAACTTTTAGTTTTTGTGGCTTATGGGTACCACCCCATGACAGCTGTATCCCTTTTTTTTTTAAGGTAATGTACAATGTTCAAATAAAAATTAAAAAATCACTTCTATGGAATCCAATGATCAAAAGATTTCTATTTCTGTCAATATAATATCTGGTATTGCAAGTTGTCTGAATAAGTCTCCTTTTAACTTGTCTTATGTCTTTTCATATGAACAATTAAAAGAAAGTGTGCATCATTTAGCAAAGATGCTCAAAAACATGTTCATCAGTTTATTATTCACAGATGGGATTCTCTAAGAGAAAACACTTGAGTAATTTTGAACACTAAGCCCAAGCTTGATTATAATCGGTACACTTTCAAACCAGGACATTCGTAGGACAGAATCAAATTTTATTTTATTTATTTTTATTTTTTGTCCTAGGGTGCACAATAAAAATAAAAAATGATATATATATATATTTTTTTTTTTTTTTTTCATAAATCAATACACTCATGATATTCATTGAGATACAGATTGGGGCGGGGCTGCACCTGGGGCGGGGCAGCATATTTTCCTAAAAATAAATGGGAATAAAAAGTCTATGCTTTGCAATGTAGTAAAGAAAATTGAAATGGCACGCAGCAGACATATCAGCCTATTGCGGTGTCAAGTGCATGACAGATAATTAGATGTAACAATAATAACGATACACCCTTTTCATTTCCTTCCTCATACTCTGATGATATGAAATGATCAAATTTTCTAAAATTTAATTCATACTTTTATCTGAAGACCTGATCCTCCCACTGTGGATAATCAAACTAATTTATTTACTAAAATGATTGGGTTGTTCGTCTGTTAGCCTAAAGATCAGCTTAATTTAGCTAAACAATCATTATTATTATTATTTATATATATAATGAAGGCTTTGTAAAACTGCACAGCGTGTTTAGCTTTTTAAACATCATACTCCATCAAACTAAGGACACATTTCCTATCATGCATGTCTATGAAAGACAGCTGAACCAATCAGAGTAGGTATGGGGTGGGGCTACACGGGGCTACACCAGATTTATTAACCCAATGTTCATTAATTTAAATATTTGTTCAGTCATAGTTGTAGCAACAATAATCGTTCCCGCTACATTTGTGCTCAGTTACTGTTGTTGTCAATTGTAACTGCTTTCAAAAAGACTTCGGACTCAATTGCACTGGTTCCCAAACGGGGTGTGTGCAAGCCTGGAGGAGAAGTGTGTGCTCTGGGGGAGGGCAGTGCAATATTTGTAATGGCAGAATGCCAGAATATCTCATAATAAAATTACATATGACACATGTCAGTACTTTATTGGCTTTTTTCCTTCACTATCAGCAGTTTAAGCTCCAATTTACTGTTCTACATATCTCATGATTTGAAACCGGTCGGTCATCAAACAGTTGTCTATTTTCATAACCAGTGAGATCTGCTGGTTCATTTGCTTAGAGTAGCATACAGTCAATCGCAAAACTGGATGAGAAATGTTTAAAAATACCTTTTGCATGCATTGTTTCTGAACTTCGTCCATATCTTTTAATTGTTAATAAATGTATTAAGTCTTAATATTTTATATTTAGATCAAATGCAAACTTTAAACTATCAGATTCCCATAACTGCTGGTGGATTTGAGTAGGCAGACTCGATCATAATGCTGTTGGCATCACGCTGTAGGGATGAAAACTGCTGGTTAGTTGATTGACATGGGCCTGTGGCACTGCTTGTAAGAGCTACAGTCCCTTGTGGAAATCTGCTGTTCAAAATAGTTCTGCTGATTGATTATCACTCAAAGGTCACCACTAACTTGACCTCTTTTTACACCAGTTATCAGAAGCCTGTACTAGACCTGTGGGCATGTGCTCTCAATTCAGTGCACTTCTAAAAGCTGTGACAGAAGCCAAAGACATCCAGGTGGAATTTAATTTATTATTTTCATAAAAAAAAATAAAAAATACATTTCTAAATTATTAAAAATAAACAACATTCATTTGATTTCATTTTATAATGTAATTTTGTTCAAAAATATTTAAATGAATGTAAAACATTTAATATAAAAATATTAAAATGGAATCGTGATGAATTTTGACCCCTAACACGGGAGCTAATATACATTACTGACCTCATATAATGATGAAATCATATTATGGGCCCACTGAATGCATGCATCTATTGAGGAGCTGGAGTCAGATTTGCAGGTTTGACAGCTGTGATGAAGCACACTGCAGTCTGTCAGTGTAAGAGACAGGGGAAAAAATTATTTATTAAGCAGAGGACAAAGTATATACCCTGCAGTGCAAGACAGGTTAAGGCAAAACCTTCCACACACACATACAAATATTACACGTAGACCTACACTTCTTACATGACAGACCATTACCTTAGTACTCGGGGGTCTTTCATTAAAGGACGAGAAAATTCCATCATGAATATGTGCCTGTGCCTGTGCAGCTGCAGGGGACAAACACACAAAGTAGGCAGTGGGAAACTAAAATACTTTAGAGTCTCCGCCATAAATCCTCAGGGCGTCAAGCTCTTTAAACTACACACCTTTTATTTCTAAATATCTTTCAGAATGGCCAAAACCTTGACAGCTCTGCTGAAACCAGCATTAGAATAACAAACACTAGTGACAGTGGTCTTAAATCAAGACATAAGGCTGCTGTTTTTGAACAGATCATGTTTAAATTGATTGTACATTAAGCATCTGTTACAGCTACTAAAAACACTGACGGTTATAAATGTCCAGTAAAGGTTCTATTATCGATTTAATTTTGAATTCTAAGGTTGTTTTTATATAGTACTTGTGCAATATGTTTTCACCCAGTGGATTTGGAGATAAAGTATTTTATTTGTTTCCTTTTTTAAGCTAGGGAGTTTGAGTTCACCCTTTATATTAGCTATCCATTAGCTCTCACCCATTGCTGGCCCCTTTAGATCCACATCAGGTTTAGTCTCAGTTCTATAGGAAAGGACATCAACTAGATTTTCATATATTCTAAAGAGGATGTGTGCATCATTTGCCATGTGCTCTGAGCTGTGTTAGCATGTTACTATGCATTTACCAGGGTGTTTACTAATTTATAAGGTGTTTCAAATGTTTTATCATCCGTCAGGCAAAAATACAGTTCTCAGCACAAATGAGTACACTCCCTCTGAATGAATACAAAAGGACAGGGTAGCATCTTCTGTTTCAGGTTGTTTTATTACATCACACAGTGGTTTATGAATTCATGACAGCATTGATGAAGCACAGCTCCCTCACACCTTCATCACTCATACATTCCTGTCTAAGAGCTTTACTACAACTGAACTTCACTGTGGGAACCAGGCACTTCTCATTGTACTCCTCCTCTACCAGCACCTGTTAGGTGACATGAAACCAGAGCATGGATTCTCAGAAGTATATATTTTGTAAATACTGGCATTGGAAAAGTTTATTGTGTTTTGGCTACAGTAGGTAGTTCCAGTGTGGACAACAACCATGCATGTCACTTCTGCAGGCGGCATCTCAATCTGTTAGAGCAGTCACTCTTTTCACAGCTTTTGCAGGCTCAGAGACATCTGCTTGACATTTCTCCTCACTATATGAAAGCTTAAAGTGAAGGCCTGATCATTTCAGGGGCCTTGTCACAAGTCCATTGTTTTTACAGTACATTTCTGTGTTGCTATATTGTCAGACTTAAAGCAATGGTCTGTTATTCCTCCTTTACCATTGTCCTCTTCTGTGCTAAAAAATACATCTCCTGACTGTTCTTTCCCAAGTGATTCTAACAATGATTCAGTGGGCTATATAACACATTTACTTATCAAGAAATTACTTCTTTTTAAAAGTTTAGGTTCAACATACTTACAGGTGCATCTCAATAAATTAGAATGCTGTGGGAAAGTGAATTTATTTCAGCAATTCAACTCAAATTGTGAAACTTGTGTATTAAATAAATTCAATGCACACAGATTGAAGTAGTTTAGGTCTTTGGTTCTTTTAATTGTGATGATTTTGGCTCACATTTAACAAAAACCCACCAACTCAACAAATTAGAATATGGTGACTTGCCAATCAGCTAATCAACTCAAAACACCTGCAAAGGTTTCCTGAGTCTTCAAAACAGTCTCTCAGTTTGGTTCACTCGGCTACACAATCATGGGGAAAACTGCTGATCTGACAGTTGTCCAGAAGACAATCATTGACACCCTTCACAAGGAGGGGAAGCCACAAACATTCATTGCCAAAGAAGCTGGCCGTTCACAGAGTGCTGTATCCAAGCATGTTAACAGAGAGTTGAGGGGAAGGAAAAAGTGTGGAAGAAAAAGATGCACAACCAACCAAGAGAACTGCAGCCTTATGAGGATTGTCAAACAAAATCAATTCAAGAATTTAAGTGAACCTCACAAGGAATGGACTGAGGCTGAGGTCAAGGCATCGAGAGCCACCACACACAGACGTGTCGAGGAATTTGCTGAACCACAGACAACATCAGAGGCGTCTTACCTGGGCTAAGGAGAAGAAGAACTGGACTGTTGAACTGGACCCATTGGTCCAAAGTCCTCTTTTCAGAAGAGAGCAAGTTTTGTATTTCATTTGGAAACCAAGCTCCTAGAGTCTGGAGGAAGGGCGGAGAAGCTCATGGCACAAGTTGCTTGAAGTCCATTGTTAAGTTTCCACAGTCTGTGATGATTTGGGGTGCAATGTCATCTGCTGGTGTTGGTCCATTGTGTTTTTTGAAAACCAAAGTCACTGCACCCATTTACCAAGACATTTTGGAGCACTTCATGCTTCTTTCTGCTGACCAGCTTTCTGAAGATGCTGATTTCATTTTCTAGCAGGATTTGGCACCTGCACACACTGCCATAACCACCAAAAGATGGTTAAATGACCATGGTGTTGGTGTGCTTGACTCTATGGGGGAATCTATGGGCTATTGTCAAGTGGAAAATGAGAAACAAGAGACCAAAAAATGCAGATGAGCTGAAGGCCACTGTCAAAGAAACCTGGGCTTCCAGTCCACCTCAGCAGTGCCACAAACTGATCACCTCATGCCACGCTGAACTTAGGCAGAAAATAAAAGCAAAAGGAGTCCCTACAAGTATTGAGTACATGTACAGTAAATTAACATACAGTACTTTCCAGAAGGCAAACAATTCACTAAAAATGTTTTTTTTTTTATTGGTCTTATGAAGTATTCTAATTTGTTGAGATCATGAATTGATGGGTTTTTGTTAAATGTGAGCCAAAATCATCACAATTAAAAGAACCAAAGACTTAAACTACTTCAGTCTGTGTGCACTGAATTTATTTATTAAGTTTCACAATTTGACAGTTTGACAATTTATTGAGAAGCCCCTGTACCTTTAAAAAAAAAAAAAAAAAAAAAAAAAAAAAAAGGTAAAAAAAAAATCAGTAGGGTAGTAATTTTTGCAATAAAACATTTGATCACTTTGATAAGAAAATCTTATTTTCCTGAATAATTTTGATATCCTTCTTTAATATTTGATCAAGCAGACTTGCTAGAACTATATATATATATAAACCCTAACATGTCTTCAACGTAAAGGGTAATTGTTAAATTTCACATTCATTTACGTTGTGCACTGTGCCTATATTCAGTGTATGATCAATACAAAAACAAGCAAAAAATGCATAATTTGAGGTCTTATTATTATCTACAAATGTTGTAGGACAAGTTAAATGCTAAAGTGTGATACTAATTTTTAACTAATTTAAGTTATGAGCAATAGTAATAACCTCACTATTAATAGCAAGAACCACTCATAACAGAATTTAATTCGACTGCATAATCATTAAAACAGACAAAGATCATGGTACGTCTATCCTCAAATTCATTATAAGGCCATGGTTTTACTTCCCAGGGAACACACTGATGTAAATGTATACCTTGAATGAATGTATGTTTCTTTGGATGACAGAATCTGCATTCGTGTATATATTATTAGTCATATTCCAAAGGGGGATTCCTTAAATGAAGCGGTCACTGGCCATGAACAGAGATAAGTCTGCCATAGATGCATGTCCAGGGTAACAGGGCTCTCGGTTACAGGAGCAGAGAGCCAGAGGGTTGGGATGTGGCAGGACAATAAAATATTAGGTGGAGAAAATAAGGAGGAGAGCAACTGATGGGAGGGGAACGCAGTGAGTACGGGAATTCTCTTGTAAAGGATTATAGGAATGAATGGCTCGATTTTAGCTCTTTATTTGAATGACCTTCTACATCTAATAAGCTTGAACCTAAATGTTTGAAATACACTAATTTAAAACCAGTCTTGCAACAAATATATTAATTTGACATGCTGGGATTTGAAACATCAGCTTGCACTTGTGTTCGATGAATTACAGCTATATAACTGCAGTATAGTCCGACTGAACTTTTTTTGTCAGTTTAACTTATTTACTTACAGTTTGACTTTTTTACAGTCAATTTTATATATTTTTTTTCCTATTCATTATTTTCATATAGTGAGTACTTAATAGAAGCACCTTATTCAAATGCATTCAGTGCATTTACATCAGATTAAAATGATGCAAAAGTAGGACATGCACACGGATATCATGCAAAGCTGTGGAAAAGTGTGAGAGAGGGAACCAGTGGATCTGCTTCTTGTCAGGCAGGTTATGTCACCCAGGTTTATGTCCTCTGGGCCTCACAGTTTCGCTCAGTAACATTAGTGAGATAACGGATTCATGTCAGGACTTCACTTGAGACTAATAATGTTATTAGAAGAATTAAGGTTGTGCAAGTAAGATATTTTTCTGTGTGCCTCTTGACAATCCTTTGATTGAAGTGTGTTGTTCCTGTATCAACCCATACTTAAAATATTTGTAATTTCATGCACGCAGCAGATGCTTTTATCCAAAGTGACATACACTGCATTCAAAGATGACCCCTTCATGCATTTCCCAGAATTGAACTTAGTTTTGCAAGTGTGATGCTATACTGTTTAAACAGTTTTGCAGTGCAACCAAACTAAATAGCTCCCATTATTATTGATTTTGCAGTGTATTATTGTTAATAATGGGAGCTACAGTATTCAGTTTAGGTTTTTTCTCACTGCTTACTAATAGTGTATGTTGGGTGTGATGCAGTCAAATCTTCTGTACTCCTTCCATCTATAAAGAGTTATTTGTGCACACCTCTCAAACCGTTTTCACACGCTCTGTTGCCAGATGACTCCACCATCGTCTAAAAACACCTCATATAACAACCATTTACTTCAGTTTATCTCATTTTTTTGTTTAATCTAGATTTTCATTTATTTTTATTACATACATAAAGATTTTATAAATTAATAAATGCAGTTTCAGTTTCAAAAAATATTTTTTAATAACTAAAGCACTTTTTAGAGAGCAGATGAGTCAGGTAGACACTAATATTTTTATTTTTGTTCTTTTTTTTTTTACATTTATTCAAATACAAATATTTTAGGTATATTTATTTGAGATGCATATGTAAAATGAAGCCTTTAAAATGAATCAGAATTAAGTGAGTTTATGATTAAAACAAGAACAATTATATGTCAGTGGGAAATAAACGTGTTATTGATATGAGTTTATAAGTCGCAGACAGTAAAACAAGACAAAACCACTGAGGAAGAACATCACGGTTTTTGTAGTGTACCCATAGGAAAGAAAAATCTAAAGTGAGTCTTATGTCTCAGTCTTGATTATTGACTAATTTGATTATTAAGACTCATTATATGGTATACATGTTTGAGCTCATATTGAGGCATTTGACTTGGTGCACACTTTGTAAAGTTATTGAGATCACTTCTAAAATTTAGAGGAGACAAATGTGAGAGATCCAGAGTCTTTAGTGTAGGAGAAATATCTGAGCACAGTGTGTGATGTTGTTGAGATCTCATCTAAAGCTTTACAGAAGATCATTGTGACGTTTCTCCTAAAATCCTGCACATATAACCTCTGTCAGAGCCATAGACTTGTAGGTAACACATCATCACATTTGGATTCACATCATCACATCATCATTTTGGATTCCTTTCGTTCATAACTTTCTCATGTCTCAGTTGTGTCTACTTTTATTTCTCCTAAGGATTTTTAGGAGAAACATCTGAGACACTGTTGAGACTAAAATGAGAAAAGGTTAGAAAGAGCAATCACTGAGCAATAAAATATTCCTATGGGATAATCAGAAGTACAGTAAAGTTATTTTCATATTCTAGTGGTTGGGAGCAAAGCTGTTCAAGCCTTGAGCAATTTTCTTTTTTGTAAAATTAAAAGAAAGCAATGAACATCGGTTGGAAGTTGTATTTTCAAACTTTGAAGTGTTGCAAATATAACACATTGTCTGCTCCCTATACATTTACATTAAGTGAACACACTGATATACAGTCCTGTTACTCACTATATGATTTATTAAAATAAATTCATGTCATGTTTAACTGTTCGTTCACATGTGCTGCTGAAAATGTTCTCTCTGGTGCGAGAAAAACTTTGACATTTCCAATTACTCAAAGAATAAAACCACCCGTGAATCACGTCCTCGTGTAAAACAAACAAATCAGAATATGGCTTAATAACACTATTCACAACCCACATTCTTAAAATATTAACCTTTTAACACCTTTGTCTGTTTAAAACATGTTGTGTTTACTTTTAGTAAGATGATAATTAAACCATCATTGTGTAAAACCATGAGACTAGTGCCCTTTAAAATCCTTTTTAATGTGGGCCAAACACCGACACACCTTTCTCAATCCCAAATCAAGTGAAATACAGCCACTTCTACTCACTGACAAGCTGTAGCCTACCTATAAATCACTTCAACATTGATCAAACAAACAGATGCTAATTAATTAACAATCAAATTAATAATATTACCAAATAAGCATTTGCCTTAAGGCTAAAATTGCACACATTGAGAGATGTTTCCCCTCCTCCTACACTGAAAATAACACTTTTTCTGCACAATGTCTATATATTTCACAGATAGGTCTGAGAACAAACAGGAGCCACAGACAGCTCTTTGCTCCAGCAAATATCATTTCTCTTCCTAAGTGATGTCTTCATGTTTCAAACATCCAGACAGGTTCAACAGAAAGTTGTCCAATCACACATGATTGTGCTTGGCAGCAGTTACTGAGGTGATCATAATATAAACCAGAAACATAAATAAAGCAAAAGCATTTCACAATAACATGAGCTAGATTGATATAGCAAAGCATGCAGTACTTTGTGTCACTTTCTATGCACACCTGTGTGTATTACTGTAAAAATGCCTTGAAAATGGGTATGTAGCTTAACGAGTTTCAGTGCCACAGGCTTTTCATTTTATAGCAATATTGACATTATTTCACACAAAAAAAAAGCTTTAAATAATTTCAGAGAATGAATTTTACAAGCTTAGAATTCCTCCAGCCTGATATCATTGTTACTGCATTTATAGGTGTTTGTACAAAGCTTTTAAACATACATTTGGATATGCACTGAAACAATATGAACATATTAACAGCATCTAAAGCGTAGACATTTTTCCATATGCACAGCTTTAATATCTTATATTATACTGGTACACTTATATTCTGTTTTGTAAAATTGTATAGTGAATTTGAATTTTTTTAGCTTATATATATACACAATAAATTAAATAAAATCTCATATATATTCTATAAAGTTTTTTTTTGAATGTATACGTTTTTTTCTAAAGTTGTTCCTATGTCAAATGCTGGTGTCTTATCATTGTCGATAATAATGTACACAAGTATCTACACAAATGCATGACTTTTTATGTAGTTTTACCTATGAGATCATGTTGCTTTCTCACTTGCACCCTCATATAATGAAAAGTCAAGCTGTGCCACTGCTGTTAGGTCAGCAGCATCAACACTCACGTCACTGCAATTATTAAAAAGATGCATTGCCGAAGCATGCATGGGAAAAGTACAGCGTTTATATAACACAGGTTCAATCATGCCAAACAAGCTCATAACCAGAAGATGAAACTCAAAAACTGCTTGAATCCATATTTTAGATTCTGTGACAGAGTGATATGACTAATGTGAGATGCACAAAAAAAACACCTATATAACAGATGTTAGTGATGTATTACTGCAGTATATGAGTTCATACATGTCTTTTGGACATCTGCCCGTCACTATTTTCTCTGCATAGAAAAAGTGCTCATCAGGACCATCAAGAGTTACAGGTTTGAATGCTTTCTGAATCCTGAAACCAGCATAGAAAAGATACAGGCCACCACGCCTCAGGCTCAGTACGACCCAAGGGTTTCCAGGGTCTCAGATCTCCATTCTCAGTCTTACCCACAGGACATAATAATGAAGAATTAGAACAATGTCATAGATCATCCTGACCACACCTGTTGAGAAGCGAAGCTGGTTCAAAACAAGTTTCAAGCCCATCCACTCCAGTTTATGCTAATGTCTCCTGCATTGTTCATACATTCTCTGCTTTTGTTTCAACATAAGTGGCTATTTTATTTGTACAGCACTTTTCACCAAACAAATTGTTCAATAAGTGGCTTTAAAAAAGACTTTACTCAAAAACACGCTTTAATAAAAGTGGTTGCGTAGTGATGCCATACAAGATCCATTTAGGGTTTCCCAAAGCACCTTTTATTGAACAATTCACTCTTTTCCAACATAAAGAAACGTTTCCATGGATTTTAAAGGTTCTAAATGGAACCAAAGATGCTAAGATCAAGAATTATTTCTCGAGACATGACAAGATCCACAAGATGGTCTTTTTAGTACATCATTCCTAGATTTTATTTACTACTAAAGCTCCTTCTGTGAACTAAATATTCTAGTAGATTCTCTTACACTTACAATAAAAAGGCAACATGTTCACACAGCACACCGACAGAAAAAGCACTCAAACACCCAAGTGTTAGAGGTGTGTCCATGTTATCCTAATCAGTCATTGTAGTATGAGTCCTAAAAGAGCTGAAGGGTAAAAAGCACTTCACAGACAGCAGTTTTAAATTAAAAATGTACAATGGAAGCCCTTTTCTGCCACAAAAAAAAAAAAAACTAATTAAAATAAAGGTAATTGCGAATTGAGATTATAATTATAATATAATATAATTATTTTTGGGTCAAGTTGCAACTTGCAATTGCTATTCAGTTTATATCAAACAATTGAGAGTTGATCAAATTCCAAATTGTGAGATCAAAAGAAGCATTCAATTTTTTTTTTTACTGTTGTGGCAACCAATTTTTTTTCTTTTTTCATTTTCAGAAATGTTAATTTCTACATAAACTGACACTCTTTAATGCTTAAAGTTAACATAGATTTTTTTACAGTGTAGTTAGGATTCGTATCCCTTAATGCATTAACAATGAGCTAAAAATGACAAATATGGTGTTTATGAACGATTCAATTCATTCATCAATAATTTAATTGTTTTATGATGCCATTCGTTCATCCATCTGTGAATTTTCCAAACGGCTTGTCCAATTAAGAGTTGGGGGTGCTTCATTCTATCTCAGCAATTAACAGGACTAAATAAAAGATTAATAAATACTGTCAGAGTTAGATGATTCCTAAATAATATACTATCTAACAAGACAGCTAATTTGATAAACACTGCTGTTTAATTTCAACAGCAATTTTATGCATGTACTTACACTCTGTGAATTATGCGGTGATGTCAGTGACACTCCATGCACCAATAGCTGGAAGCAACAACAGATTTAGAGTCAAAATACATCATAAAACAAACAATTCATTTATGACTCTGTGAGGGCATGTCTCAACTGTGAGGTAATTGACACTCTCACTGAGGATGTTTAGTGAGTCTTACGGTGCTCAGGCCAAATGTATGATTCAGAAAAGTAAAAAGAGGCCTCCCTTGTTTATTTAGCATTTTACACTATAAGCTGGCTCATGCCAGTTCGATCTGGTATCAAACGCATTGCTGTGACCTTGCCCCTCAAAAAAAGTGATTACAGTTATTATCAAAAGCAAGTTTAGATCAGTGTCAAGAAGATAACATCAGTTATCTTTGATGCCATGCCACATACTGTATAATGTGTTGGAGTGGTACACTTTTTTTTTTTTGTGAATATACAGTAATGAAGACCAACCATAGTATACAGAAAAATATAAAAATAACAAACATACATACTAGCAAAGGATTTTCACTGATGACTTTAAAGTCCTGTGGGTTTTCCTTTGGTAAGTGGCATGTTAGCTCAGGCTGTAAGAACACAGAAGGTTGTGGGTTCGAATCCCAGCAGAGTTGGTGTGTTCAGAGCTGCTGTTCCTAAGACCATGAACTAGAGTTTATATCACACCTTAGACAACGTAGGAGTCTAGATGTGTGAAGGGAGAGAAAGATTTATGTCCTTCATTAAATAACTCCTGGCATGTTCGCTACGATGTTATAAATAGTATATTTTTTCCAGTGTTTTTGTTGACACATCTATGCCTTTATTGTTTATATGTTTACAATGTTTCTACTTAATCCATACAAGCCGATCATCAATCGTGAAATTAATTTTGTGTAGTGATGAAGATCTGTGTTCCTGTAGCTCAATTGGTAGAGCATTGCGCTTATCAAGGGGTTCAATTCCCCAAGAACACATGATAGGTAAAAATTTATAGGTAAGTCGCTTTGGATAAAAGTGTCTGCTAAATGCATAAATGTAATTTTAATTTAATATGTGTGGATATTGTAGAACATCTCATTGATGCTATGCCACAGATAGTGACATGATAACTGTGGTGGTAATACTGTAAAAGATCTTTCAGTACAATAAACCAAGCATGCATTGCATTGCACACGCAAATGAGAATCTTTCTGAAGCAAACGGTTATGCTAAATGGATAGTATTAACAGTAAGCAAGATCAGTCCAAATATATTGGTAGTTACTGAGAGTATCTTGCAGTTTACGAACGCAGCGTAAAGTAAGTGAAATGTACAGTTCAAAACAGAACTTATATTGAATTTCTATTTAAACACAGATAATTAAATGACTCGAAAGGGTATGTTTAAGTTGAACTGGAGCTTCATGTAATAATCTGTAGGCTTTTGAAATGCAAAAGTCGTGAATATCACTTAACAGGACAGAGAAATCAAGTGAAATCCAAGCAATTCTACACTTTGACAAGTCATTGACTTCATATACACCTATTCCCACATGCACTCACATTCATTGTAGACGCCCATCACCACACCTGGCTGGTCCAGGTTAAGTCTGGTTTATGAAAGAAAAGGGGCCTCAATCACGCCTTTTTCAGACATGTTGGCCCAGCCCTATGACTCAGCCTGGAGACTCTATGATAGAACAGGACGTTTCAGTTATCATCCGAATAATTAAAGGCACTCCTATGGGAAAACTCTTTCCAAACTGGTTGTACGTGAGGGGCTCCTTATCCAAAGATGAGCCGCACACATAGCCCCACCTACACATGCAAACTTATGCTAACGCTGAGGCCCACTTAGTTTGGTTATCTTACTGGAAATCATCACCAAAAAAATTCACAGAAATGTCAAAAAAAAAGAGAGAGAAAAGTGTCATAATGAATCTTGTGATGTGCAAGGATTGTAGGAGACATCTAAAGCATTCTTCAGCTTGTGCTGACAAGTATTATTGAATGTTTCTGCAAAGTTTCAGTATTAGAAAATAATTATAACAGACAGATAGAAGAGGAATGTTTCAAATAGTCATTTACAGTATTATAATACTCATGTATCCCAACTTAATTTGCAGAGACAACTAAACTCAACGTTAAGATTCATTTATATATATGAATAAGAAAAGTTGTGTATTTTCTCACTATTTTCAATCCCTTCGTGCTATTAGTTGTTCAATTTAACATAGGGATGCATATTATATCAGTATCATACTGTATACAAGGTATTTTTTAATTGCCCATGCTTAAATTAATCTCTAAAACACTAATAATTTAGAAACAACGTTAAATGTAATCTTTATCTGAAACTGAATATTAATTTTTCATACACATTGATGCTGAGATTGCTAGAACTGATTCATTGATTAAAACGTTTGATTTAGTTTCATTCTTTTTACAAAGTTTTCTATTCTAGTGTGTTTTGACAGAAATTCTTCCTTTCATTCTGCATTTTTTAAAAACACACCTGAATATTTAAAAGCACGATTTTTTTGCAAAGATGAATGTAGCAAACATTAATCTAAACAGAAACAAGTGATGAGTGCAGTTAATTATTCTTATGCAACAATGTATATTAAGTACACATTATTGTACTCAAGTGAAAGTGTATTTTGATGCACAGAAGATACACAGAACATTTTCTTCTCTTCATTTATTTCCATTATGTACTGTAATCCAAACTGGGAAATTGAGGCTGGTCTGCAGAATCCGTTCGATGCAGGAGACCCAGAACCAAATGTTATTTTATTTAATGAAAACAGTTATTAGATCATAATGCTGTCTTCTTGTGAATGGTTGTAACAATATTTGGAAAGTGATCTCAAAGGGTTGGGTGTGGACAAGAAAAAAGGATGTGGTCTGAAAAGGTGGGACCCATCTTACTCACTAATGATTGGTGGGCTTTCATGAAAAGGAAGATACAGTATCCCTTGTTTCAGCATGATGAACATGACTAAGTCTGAGCAAGCACGCAACTCTCAGATTTCAGCTAAAGAGCTGCTCTGCCTTTATATCATCATAAACTATTGAAGACTGAAAATATGAGACATTATAGTAGAGTAAAGCTGTGCAAAACTTTCTCTTTTTATTAGTTTGAAACAGAGGTACATTTAAAAAAAAAAAAGCAGTCAAAAACTGAACACATGGAACCTATGTAATAAATTACAGACAAATTATCATGTAAAAGTATCAAACGGTGGAAGTTACAACCCACTACAAGATAGTAAAAAGTCACTCCAGTGAATATGTGAATGAATAAATCAGTTTTCTGGACAACTTTCAAGCATTGCGTTATTGGCAATGTTGGGCCCCGCCTAATGTGTAGAACAAAATCACAGCGTTCATGTTCAGACAATCCCAAACACAGTATGACTTACCAATGATTCACTCTTCTTTGTTGCACTGTGTGGTGATGCCATACAAATCCTGGATTAAACAGAGGCCACCATTTCTCATTTCTATAGTTCTTCATTATTGCTGCTTGCTGGACTATAAAATATTATACCAGTTAGATTTTGGGTAAAAACAAGAAGGCACAAGCCATGGCATTAGGTTTGGGCCAACTTCATTGAGGCCTCACTAAGACAGATGCTGCCAAATATGCTCACCGCCAACTGAAAATGTCAAATTTCAAAAGTCAACTCAATGCAATCATTAGAAACTCTTTAGCTGATTTTGTTCACCCCTTCTCTTTCCTGCAGCAGGCCATGCTGATTAACAACAGGTGTCATCCATTATCACCAACAATGAATCCTTTGTTGCGATTTGAAGTACAAGGACAGGGATAAATTGGAAGCTGGTGTATTGCCATTCAGTATGAATTGATGCAATTGATGCACTATGGCTGCATTTCCACTGCAGGTCTTGATGCCCAAATCCGATTTTCTGACTATATCCGATTTTTTTGACGACACGCTTACATCATCTTTTAAAAGTGTCCCATATCCGATTTTTGCAACGGATGCAGATGCAAATAAAATTATACAGTGTTTTGATTTCCATAATATTTTGAAAAGTCAACAAAAAAATCTGCAAAACATGGGTCTCGTACAGCGGAGAAAAAAGAGAAGCCCTTGTTGCAGCCTGGGCGAATTTCGCACCTATAATAAGTCATGTGATCACAGTTGTTGGTGTCCACCTGAGTTGACATCACTTTTTTAATGATGTATGACTTGCATTTACTGGGGAATATATCAGATTTGTCTGCTTACATGGCACACGCAAATGCACTTATCCAATTTATTACCAAATATGAATGAGGCCTGAATCCGATTTGAGAACATCGGAATCCATGCAGTTTTTTCCTGCTTACACGTTCACCGGTCAGATCCGATCTGTGCCACATGAGAGGAAAAAATTGGAATTGGGTAACTTGAACCATGCAGTGTAAATGGGGCCTATGTGATGTTACGGTAACCTAGTTTGATGTACCATTTTGTAGAAAGGACTACGAGTTGTTATTGTGAAAAAATGGTGCAATGAGAAAATAAAGAGTGTGTTGTGCTTCAAATGTGCCTCTAAAAACTAATTTAGAGTCAGTTTTATAATATTAGTTTTTGTATTTTTACCCAAATTATATGTATAAAGGGGATAGTACCAGTTAGTCCTGAAATGTAACTGTCCAAGACATTGTTGCTGCACATCATAAATCGTGTTTTGCCCTGTTAAAAGGTTTCTTCATATTGTTACAGGCCAGTAAAGTAAAAATCAATACAATTTGCCTAAAAAAATAAACAGAAAAATTATCTATAATTGTAAATGCTATCAAATGAATTGTCATCACAAAATTGTAATATTCAGTATGAAGAATCCTCAAAATATTTGGGATTACATTCAAGTGTAATGTAATCAAAGGTAATCTAAATTGTGGAAATTAGCATTATCATATCATATCAGTATAAACTGATATATTAAATTCTACGTATAATAAAAATTGATAAGGGGGGGGGGGGTGCTCTCTATAATACTGACCCTCAGTAATAAAGTAATTGGCATTACTGTATACTTATACATTCAGTGATCACAAAAAAAGGCTATACATTAGATATTTCAGTCATTATGGATAATGTCAATATGATAATACATATTTATATTATGCCAGTATCTATATGTACATATTACTGCATATTCCTTTACTTGTTTTGGTTGTCTCTAGAAGGCAGTTTAGTCGTTCAGATAACTAAACTGAATAACAAAACAATTTTGATTACTAAACCAATGTTCTCATATGTCCCAATGAAAATATAGTTTTATACCAACATATGCACCCAAAATGCCCTACTCTTTCATCTTAAATGAATTGATTGGTTGTTATGAGAGTGATTAAAATATATAACTCCAAAGTCTCAACAACAAAGTACAAATGAATACAGAAATTTCATGCATGATCAAGTTAAAACGCACATCTGTGGAAAATGTCAAATTCAGGCGTTTTTTTCTAATTACATTAAAATAATGACATCAATATGGGACGCTTCAAGACATCTTTGATCTCACAATCCAATCTCCCACATTGTGTCACTTCTATCACCTGACAGATTGCATTGTATGCATTCAAAGAAAATGCTGGGGGTGAAACTCCACCAAAAACCCCTCAACATCATTTCACATTATCACTTTTCAGATCAATGGATTAACAATACCATTTTAAGAAAAATGCACTGGGGGCTAAATACCACGTAAACAATGTATGTTAATAAAGTGACTCATCCTGAACTTCCACAGACAAATATGCTAACTTTTCCAGTGACAAGTGGCTATGTTTATAGAAGTCCCTGTTAATGTGCTAGCTCATGTCAGTAAACCTGCTGTACACTTCACTTTATCTGATGAATACTTCAATTAATCTTTCCACAAGTCTGTCCAGATCCACATTGACACTTTGAACATGATAGAGGCGATACTGACATGCTAACAAAAGCCGCACGTGTTGTTAAATAATGCCACCTAAGGACAGCTACAAAAAAAACCACACCGCTCTTTGCAGCCACCATGCACTTTTCTGAGTTGTAACTATCCAAACTAAAAGTCTAGCATGCTAATGCAAACAAGTTGTTGACATTTCCAACAAAGTAACGTTTCTGCTATGTGTTTTAACATAGGGTAACATAAAAATCTACTTTGCATGCAACTGCGTCAGCCCTCTGGGAACCACAGTACAAAGTGGTGAAGTAGTGTCCGTGACAGAGCCATTGAGGCGAGAGAACAGAAGCTTGATTGTTTGACTGGAAAGAGGAGCCTGAAGGTCACAATGGCTTCCAGGACGAGCGCCAACCATAAACATTTAAGCCCTTCATCAAATATTCCCCTATTTAATACTCCTGCATGGCGCTTGAAGCAAACAGAGTGCCATGAACCTCCCAAAATCATAAAATATGCATGGAGTTGTATAGTTTTCCATGCGTTAAGTTTATAGAATGCCATATGGTTATTTAACGAAAGTGCTCTGGATTACAGAGCACTAGTAAAATCTAAAGATTTTGTAGTACATGCAAAAAGGTAGTTTGACCTTGTTTTTCCACTCCCTGTTCCTCTCCTAATTTCTCCACTTGACGTGAGTGTTTATGCATAAAAATCAGGGTGTGGCCAGGCCTCCTCTGCTGAAAGTACTCCCATACCAGCTCAGCAAGATGGGTGTGTGTATCACTTGGACAGGGGCGAAAGGCAGGACAGGAGCCTGAGGCCGAAAGGGGAGTGGTCAGGTGAGCCCCTCCCGTAGCATCAGGTATAAAAGCTGCTGCACTCCTTGAAGAAAGCACTCAGAGGGATTTATATCACCTCTTAGTGAGTTTGCCTGCTCTGGATCTCTCTGTCTCATCCTGTTCTTTCTCTTTCTGATCCTTACCCCTTCATAGTAAACAGCAGCAATGTCTTCAGTCAAAACCACTTCTTACACCATCAGCGGTGGAAGCATGAGTGGCGGCGGCATGGGTGGAGGCATGGGTGGAGGCATGAAGAAGACCTTCTCTAGCATGTCTGCCAGCGCAGCACCCATGGGCAGCAGAATGAGCTCTGTGTCATTCCGTCGCTCCGGTGGTGGCGGTGGATCTGGAGCAGGCTTCGGCTACAGCATGGGCGGCGGTGGCTATGGAGGAGGACTCGGAGGAGGTTACGGAGGAGGTTTCAGCAGTGGTGGAGGATTCGGCAGTGGTGGAGGATTCGGCAGTGGTGGAGGATACGGTGGTGGTGCAGGATACGGCAGTGGTGCAGGATTCGGCGGTGGTGCAGGATTTGGTGGAGGATTCCCTGGTGGTGTGGTACCCATCACAGCTGTCACAGTCAACCAGAGCCTCCTAGCCCCACTGAACCTAGAAATCGACCCCAACATCCAAGTTGTCCGCACCCAGGAGAAAGAGCAGATAAAGACCCTCAACAACCGCTTCGCTTCCTTCATTGACAAGGTTAGTCTTCTCTTTTCAAGCATACACAATGGTACAACTAAATCTAATTTTGCACCTCCAACATTTTGACTTTTCATCAGAATGTCTGGTTTTCATGCACATATTTGAAACGCCTTCACATGAGCTGGGTTCTTCTCATTAAATATTTAACAGCCAGTCACTTGCACACGGAAATCCTCCTAGTGTCAGATTCTGTATAACGGTAAACCCAAAGGAGACAGGCCGGCATTGCATATGACATTTTGCATTATTATCACTAAATTTAACTCAAGCAGTCAAAGTCTATATTTTAGCACAGGCTTTAGTATTTTTTCATTCATGAAATTGTTCTTAGACAAGTGGGGGTGAGTTTGGAAACCCAAGCCAGGTGAGATCCAATGACTAGGCCAATCCAAATAAGGGCATGGATCAAGTATGCCATCTATCCCTATGGCAGCATTGCAGATGTGTGTGTATGTGTGTAACAGATGAGCATAATCTTTAACTCTTACTCAATGCAATGCCTGTCATATAATTGGTACCAAAATTTTTATTCTTTATGTAGGTCCTAATAATAATAATTTTAATGTATCCTAAACAAAACAAGCGGTTTTGATTCTCTTACACCTTTGAGGAATTTACAATGTAACCACACCTTGTAAATTCCACCCCTTACCTAGGTGCTACGCCCATTTGTATGATTCTGGCAAGAGATATGATCAGCAATCATGTAGCTCACATAACTCTACTGATGTCATTGATGCATTGTCTTTTTTTTGGGGGGGGGGTGGTATGTGAATCTTGCAAGTTCTAAGTCATTGTAAGAATTTGTAGAAAATGTATTGCATGGCATAAATCTACTAGAGGGAGGGAACAGTTAGTGCCTGAGGGTAGGGCGTGCTATATCATCTCTGTTAAGGCCTGCAGCTTGGCACAGGTCTCCTAGGAGCCCCACCCTTTTATACCAGGAGGGACACATTGTTTTGGGAGCATAAATTGGAGCAAGGAGAGTCTGAACATGTTGTGCTGTCACTTTAGGTTAGCATTTCATTATCTCCAAAAGGGAGTGTGCACATTAAGAGGACAGTTACTCCACAAAATGAATATACAAGCTGTGCTGGCCAACAAGGCATGGCACAAATGCTACTAAAATCCCCTAAAGGTGCCAAAGGTGTGTCACCGCAAGTCCTGATATGCAATAAGAAGCATGCTTCATAATTACTGTAAAGGACATATCTTGTGGCTTGAGTAATGGCAGATCAAAGATCCTTGATGTTCTCCTTTCCTATTGAAGCCATTTATTCATATCGTTTACTGGTTTATCTCCAATACAGGTGCGTTTCCTGGAACAGCAGAACAAAGTACTTGAGACAAAATGGAGTTTACTGCAGGACCAGACCACCACCCGCTCCAACATCGACGCCATGTTCGAGGCCTACATTGCCAACCTGCGCAGACAGCTTGACGGACTTGGTAATGAGAAGATGAAGCTAGATGGAGAGCTGAAGAACATGCAGAACTTGGTAGAGGACTTCAAGAACAAGTGAGTAGCTGTGCAAGAGCAGGTTTATAGTATTTGGATTACACTTTGTGTAATTAGCACCATATGCTAAAGCAGAAAACTTATCTTTGCAGATATGAAGATGAAATCAACAAGCGTGCCTCAGTGGAAAATGAATTTGTCCTGCTCAAGAAGGTAAAACGCTTGTCTGCTGTCTTGATTCTCTAGTTATAGTTACATTTCTTTTCATTGTACATCTGTAAAGGCCACACACTGTATTAAGCTCCATGCATGTCTTCATAGGATGTTGATGCCGCATACATGAACAAGGTTGAGCTTGAGGCCAAGCTTGATTCTCTTCAAGATGAAATCAACTTCCTCAGGGCCATCTTTGAGGAGGTGAGAGTTTGATGAAACTATATTATTATTATTATATACCACTGATGCTAGTTTTACTTATGCTAGGTTTATCTCACACATTCACCTTTCAATTTTAGGAGCTGCGTGAACTCCAGTCACAGATTAAAGACACATCAGTCATTGTTGAAATGGACAACAGTCGCAACCTGGACATGGATTCCATCGTTGCTGAGGTCCGTGCTCAGTATGAGGACATCGCCAACCGCAGCCGCGCTGAGGCCGAGTCGTGGTACAAACAGAAGGTAAGAAATGACATTCAAGCATCAAACCAGCATTATTTTAAAGCAATCAACTGACAGATAGTAATCACAATGACTCTCTTTTCACCACCTAGTTCGAGGAGATGCAGTCATCTGCCGGCAAATACGGGGATGACCTTCGCAACACCAAGCAGGAGATTGCTGAGCTCAACCGCATGATCAGCAGACTTCAGAATGAAATCGAAGCTGTCAAGGGACAAGTAAGAATTTTGTTAGTCTTTGGATGCTTTTGGATGAAGTTTGGACCTGAATTACACATCCAACCAAATCCTTAGTGTGTACTAAATGTACTTTCATAAGAAAAAAAGTTGTACTTTATAATGCAAATTTCCATGTTATGTTGGAAATAACTTAATCTAACGGAGTCCCTAGGTTGGGGATTACTGTAAAAGTGTTTCTGAAAACTGAAGTAGCAATGTCTTCTGCTCAGCGTGCCAACCTGGAATCTCAGATCGCTGAGGCTGAGGAGCGTGGAGAACTGGCAGTGAAGGATGCCAAGCTCCGCATTAAGGACCTGGAAGAAGCCCTGCAAAGAGCAAAGCAGGATATGGCGCGCCAGGTGCGTGAGTACCAGGAGCTCATGAATGTCAAACTGGCCTTGGACATTGAGATCGCCACCTACAGGAAACTTCTGGAAGGAGAGGAGAGCAGGTCAGTCTCCTTGCTCTTTTGAAAGTCTATTTTTTCTGTAAATGACATTTTCTGTGATGTGTCTTAATACTGACATTTATTTTCATTTTGACTTTGGCAGGATTGCTTCTGGTGGTGGCTCCGCAACCGTCCACATCCAGCAGACAAGCAGCAGTGCCAGCGGTAAGTGTGTTATCTTTTCCAATCATGACCGTAGACACAAAACCAATAATTTGTTAAACTAATGTGTGTGTTTATTGGTTCACAGGTGGCGGCGGCGGTGGCTTCGGATTCGGTGGTGGAGCCGGATATGGTGGTGGTTCTGGATTCGGTGGTGGATCCGGATTCGGTGGTGGTTCTGGATTCAGTGGTGGATCCGGATTCGGTGGTGGCAGTGGCTTCAGCAGTGGCAGCGGCTATGGCTATGGTGGTGGCTCAAGGATGTCCATTGGTGGCGGCGGCGGCGGCAGCCAAATGTCCATTTCCCGCTCTGTGGTTCAGAGCCAGCAGCGCCACAAGTAAACCAACAATGTCCAGCCAGTTCCCCGCTCCCAAATTTCACCTACCATCCAGGCAACTCCTATCTTTTTCACATTTCAATGCTTCATACCTTTTTGATGTGTTTAATCCCCAAAAACCACGGTGACCCAAAGAGACTCTCATGTCAAAGTGTTATATCAGAATGGCTTTTCACGCTCACGGTGTTGTCTTTGATATTTGTTTTTTCCTCTTTGCATCGCTCCTCATGCAGAGTACAAATTGTCCTTAAGGGGATACACAATGATAAAGGAGCTAAAGACAGACAAAGCATGGAGCTCAAGTACTTCTTCAGAGTGAATAGCTTTTGTTGCTCTATGTAACAACATGCAAGCATTAAAGAGAAAATGAATGATTTTTTCAGCTGACTCAGAATTCTGCATCACTACAAACAGCATTTTAATGCTTCTGCTGCATACTCATAGTGCAACAAACGCTACTCAACTGAGATTGTACTGCCCTCAGAAGGGGGTAACTGTGAGTCAATCTCAGTTATTACCCAACTTTTACTCTTTCCTTTTCCTGATTTTGGATGATGGGCTGATGAGCTGTTCTTATGTCAAAACTGTTGTATCATCGAGCCATGTATCACATGGAAAAACCAATAAATCAGGGTTACATAAAATCATTTGTCTTCAGTTGTTATTTCTTCAGACTTTCTTTTTTACACAACATAGGAATAAAGAATGCAACCAATTTTTAATTTAATTATCACTGCTGTAGAGATATTTGGCTCAATAACATGTCCACAGTAAA
The DNA here is from genome assembly GCF_003368295.1 of Carassius auratus. NCBI lineage: Eukaryota > Metazoa > Chordata > Actinopteri > Cypriniformes > Cyprinidae > Carassius > Carassius auratus. The sequence continues at coordinate 547,612 of NW_020527735.1, forward strand.
GAAAAGGGGGGTTAAGTACTTTATGGTTTAAAAAAACTTTTGGGCCGATTTTAAGAAACGTTACAAATTTAATGACCCTAAAAAATGTAGTGTAAAATGTAATAGCATATTTGACTTAGACCTTAAATATATGTGAGTGTACACATCTTAATCATTCGTTTAAAATGGATTTTAAAATATATTTTTATAGTTTTTTTTATGGTGCAAATTAATTAATAAATGTCATTAAATTTTTGATTAGTCACAAGTGAGAATTACATTAATTTGTGTAAATTAGAATTTTTGTTCTTTTAATAAATAACAATAGAAGATCATACTTTCTACTTAGTATTAAAAATGTAATTCTTTTCATTAATTCAGTTTTTTTGCCATCTCAGCCTGATAATTTTGACCCATATTTTGAATTCACACTAGCAAACATGGTATCCATGTTGTAGACAAATTAGCTAGCATCCATATAACATGGATCACAACAAAATGTACCAAAACAACCAACAAATGTACCATGGTAATAACACGGTATTCTTTTTCAAATACTTTGGTTTTTGTACTTGAAAAACCTTTTAGGCAAGTAATTATTAATAGAATAAATTAAGAATAAGCATAAAATAATATTACAGTGGGAAACAAGTACATCTAAGATCTCATCTTCTAGATCAATGTAACCAACTATTTGAGACTTTTGAGATTTGAGATCCACCACTGTTCTGAATATTGACTACACTGCTAGTAAATAAAGCTGATAACGGAAAAAAGACTCTTATTGTGACGTTCACCTCAAGATTAGAAAGGTCAACGCGTGCAACATTCAAAAAGATGAGGAGAACCAAAATACAAACTCTTCAGAGAGTTAAATAACGCTGTTAAAAGTACACTACACATGAAAACATTTGTTGGCTAAACAGATAAATACTACCCAACCACTATTCAAACGCATTCCCATAGGACCTACCTGACCAAGCAGTGCCAAAATATCGGGTTACATCAGGTAAACTAAGCTTCCTTTCAGTGAGGGTTTAGCTGGCAGGTCAGTCAGTATTACTCAAACTCCTTTAAGGACAATTCTGTTGTTGTTTAAGTGGATGAACCTGATAGCTATTGTCCTGTGGGAGATACCAACCTCTGTTGAAAGCAGCTGATTGATTTATCAGAGTGAAGTGTGTTTTTTGCTGCACTGTCATCCAGCAGATCCAAAATATATTCCGTTAACGGTGAAGGCAGGACACTTCAAAGCAGACTGGCCTGTTTGAATCATAGGTTTGAATGGAGATTTAAGGTAACTTAAAATACTAAATTTACCTTCCAAATACTGCCCCCTAACGGTAAGTTAAACATTTACATCCATCTTTCATCCGATTGTTTATAAAATACAATAAATACAATATAAACCAGTTGATATTAAATATCAGTATAATAGAATAGAATATTAATGCAGAACAAAGGCATCCACAAAAAATGTTTATTTTTTATTTTTTACACTTTTATCTTTCTTCACTTGATTATCTTAAAATACTTGATATCTTAAAAAATCTTTAAAAGTTGGTTTACACACTTAGACAGAGTCAATATCTATCTAGTTAACACTGATAACAAAACAAAACAAAAAAAAGGATGAAAAACTGTGGAACTGTGCTTGAAAACAACAGGTTTTAAAGACATTTGATAAAAAAGCAGACAATAGTCGATCAGTGTGTTTGATTGTTTGGAGTGCTGTTCTCCTGATGTGAATATGAGGTGTTATGTTGCAGTCGCTCTGGGGTTGTCCGGGTCAAATGTCATGATCTCCATGTGGATAAGACCTGTGAGACATGAAAAGGCAGAACACTTTTAAATATCAATAATGCCAAGACCATCATTAGAATTTAGAAACGTTTGAGAGCAGATTAAACAGAATGTCAGAGTACACAAGCAGCATCAATGTTAAATAACATGGAGCTGTATATGTGTGTATGTATATGCTCTTACTCTTCCATTCGCTGACGGCCAGATCCAGACTCTCAAAGGAGTCATCATATGCAGGAGACACAGGCTCGTTTTCAGGGTCGTGGAACTCAGAAAGATATGGATGCGAAAGAGCATTTTTTGCCGTAAGTCTGACCTCCGGGTCTAAAACCAGCATGCCTTCCAGCAGGTCAATGGCTGTTGATGGTACACACATTAAATCAAAGCTAAATTACAGTAAAAAATGCATCAGATATGGAACCCTGTCGAGACAAATGCTAATATTTTCTTTACAAAGCCTTGTTTGAGAGTTTAGAATAGTATTAAATGCTTAAAGCTTTGTCAAGCAGTATAATAATAACAGCTATCATAGTAATATAGTAGCTAACGTGGTAGTCTGCCACTAGAGGGCGACATTATCTCATTCAAAACCAATACAATATCACACAAATGCATTTGTGACGATAATTAAAGGAACAGTTCACCCAAAAATTTTATTTTGCTGAAAATGTACCCATTCTCTGGACCTCGGCAGTAAATGAGTGCCATCAGAATAAGAGTCTGAAAAGCTGATAAAAACATCACAATGGTGCCGATAGCTTCAAAGGTAGCATGTTGACATATGATGCGGATGATGTCCCGAGTTTGAGTCCCAGTTTACAGACCTTTCCCAATTCTTCCCCCCACCCCATCTCTCCCACTTGCTTTCTGTTAAAAAAACACTCTCCTATCAAATAAAGACAAAAATGACAACAACAACAAAAAAAAACACAATAATCCACCAGTCCATCAGTTAATCTCTTGTAAAAGTGAAAGCCCTATGTTTTGTAAGAATCAAATCCATCGAATCGCCTTTAAACGGTTCTTAATCTGTGAACATTTCTTCTTTTTTATTAAAGAAAGCAATGGTAGAGGACTCATATTTTAGCCTAAAGCAATAATTTGAAGTTAAAAATGTCTTAATGGATTTGTTTATTAAAAACATGTAGCCTTTTGCTTCATAAGATGTTAAGTGATGTTCTGGAGTGGTGTGGATTGCTTGTGGATTACTGTGATGTTTTTATCAGTTGTTTGGACTCTCATTCTGACGGCACCCATTCACTGCAGACGAACCATTGGTGAACAAGTGATGTAATGCTACATTTCTCCAAATCTGTTCTGATGAAGAAACAAAATCATCCACATCTCTGATGGCCTAAGACTGAGTACATTTACAGCAAATGTTCTATTTTGTGGGCTAAACTATTCTTGTTAACCTGTTAGATAATACTTACTGAGTGCTATTAGTTTTTCAAATATTTATGAAACTGAAGTCGATTCAGGAGTTGTAGACATACCGTTAGGATCCATACCAGAAAAGACCTCTTTGAAGGCCTTTTTCTTTTGGACTGGAAGGGAGCGGACATATGATTGTGCCTGCAAACACATCAATACAATAATGAAAAATAGACTCCTAAAACAGACAGTAAGAGTTGGTCTGATGGTATTTGCCTACATCTTTGCTTTGCATTTTCTGAACAAGCGTTGAGTTTGGAGTGCCTGTCAAACTGAGGATCTTCTTCAGCTGGTCAATACCTTAACATGGCGTTAAAGAATAGGCACTCCTTTGGCCAGCAGATATATTTTACAAGTGATGAGAGAGAAAGGATACTGTCAGTGCCTGGGAAAAGCACCTCTCCTGTTATCATCTCGGCCAGGATGCAGCCAGCAGACCAAACATCAACTGAGAATATGACCCAGCCACAAAACACACAATACTAAAATAGTCAGTCTCTTACTTTTTAAATCACCTTATACACAATGGGTTGGGTCAAAGGTCACCTGTTTGAGTATAATGCATCCAGTTGAAAATGACTTCAGGGGATCTGTACCAGCGAGTCACCACATAACCCGTCATCTCCGTTTCAGCGTGTCTCGCCAGTCCAAAGTCCAGGATCTTACCAAGAGTGTAAGAAAGCACATAGTATAGGCCAAATAGTAGTTAAACAAACAAACACAAATAGTACAAGAAGTTTCAAAAGGTTTCAGGAGTGAAACAAACGAACAAATTACTCTTCTGGTCATAGTCAACACCTTACATTCATTCAGTTTTTTCATATTATATTTAATAGTCACCTTTAATTCACAGTTTTCATCCACTGCAAGGTTACTAGGCTTAAGATCCTGAAACAAGACATCAGTGATTACCGTCATTTCATCGTGTATATCAGCAACGGGGTTTACTTGCACAAGAATATATTCCAAGCCTATTAATCAAAGATTGACCATATTGTGAAGTAAATCCATGAATACATCATGAATACAAAAAACATTCAAAGAAACATCACAGCCTCTATTTGTAGTAATCTCATGATTAACGTTTTGCATTTAATCATGCTTTAAAATTGATGAAAAGTGACAGTAAAATCATTAACTCTTACAGACCCCAAACATTTTAATACTAGTATATAAGTATGTTTATTACATACCCGATGAATGATCCCAGCAGAATGAATATACTAAGGGAACAAGTATCTGTTACTATTTAGATGCAATATCAATCAAAATTCAATTTCATCAATAAGTGGTGTTCAAGGAACTTGTGTATGACGTCTATCGAAAACATCAATAATGGAAGTACAGTGCAGAGTTTCAGTGAACAGACTGAAGGCAGACCTTGAGTCCTCGCAGAATCTGATAAAACAGGTATGTGATGACTTTGCTGGTTAACTGTTTTCTCTTCATTATGTGCCCGAGATCCTGAGCAACAAACGGCATCACCATATAGCTGGGCAAAAAACATTAGAGAATCTAAGCATTTCAATACTGTTGACCTTTGTATTTTTCAGTGTTGTTTTTCTATTCTGTTTACTTAAACTGAGATTTTAAAATATATGTATAACTTAACATTGAAAAATCACTCACATCAACAAAATGGTGAAAAATGAAAAACTGCATAGAGCACATAGTCTCGATCACACACACATACATCCACACATATATGTACTGTATGCATGCACTGCATCCTTCAGCCTGTCATGACAAGCGTATGATTTTTGCACAGGAATGCATTCTGTTCATCTTGACACTCACAAAGTATCAAATTTCTCCAGCGTGGAATCAGGGGTGAAGACATTCAGGAGGCAGATCACCTACAGGAAGAAGCATACAGTATATTTGCATTCAGGGTTGGTCTCTGCATTGCATTGTTTTGTTATGATTAATTTCACAATTATTCAGCATGACAATATAAGTTATTTAGTTTAAGGCAATAATAAAAGAATGGCACATATAGTGTTTGTTAGTTTTTAATATCTTTCTTGCATTTTAGGAAGCAGGACTTCAGGTTTAGAGTTGTCAGCGCTAGCAGACTGATCAGGCGACAGTCCACTGGCCAAAGTGAAAATATCTTACTCTAAAGACATCATTCTTTGCTCATGTATGTCTTATGGAGCACCCAAGGTGACATTTTTGTTCATCTAAGAAACATTGCTCACAAACTTTTCCTCACAAAGCTTTGGTGCTGGTACACAAAACTTTAGCTTTCTCCAAGAAACTCCAGAAGAGAATGCAAAAGCAGTGTTCACTCACAAAACGCAAAACTGATGATGGAAATATGAGATGGGAGAAATTACTATATTTCAATGCTTTTATAGGCAAACACAACATTTCTTGGGAGAATGCAAACTTGAAGGAAAACTTTTGTAGAGAATGTGAAAGTATTGAAATGTTACTCTTCCTACCATCTGATATTTTTTCCATTACTGTGTCTCCTTAGGGGTTCCATATGGGCTTGAAGAATAAAATGATTAACACTTTTTCAATTTCTATCAAATGCTTGTTCACACGTTTAAATGGATTGTGTGTTGTTACACTATTTAGCTACTCCTCCTGTAATTGTTGTTGAATCATCAAATCATCTCAGTTTTACTAATGTAATTGTATTGAAAATGAATATTTGATCTTAAACTGATGCCACCAAGAGGTGTCTTGACTACAAAAAACAAACTTATTGCAAATTTGTGATTAACCCCATAATTGCTGCTTGCAGCTGTTTATTTGCTGTTGCTAAAAAAAAATTATTAAAGCAAACTTTGCCCTGGAAAACTCAATGCTGCTAAAAATACTTATGGACTTGAAAATGGTAGTGACTTAACTGGTTTGGGATTTGAAAAGAGGATAAAATATAGCATTAATTATTCTTGCTACTCAACCAAAAGTCTATTTTAAACAAGCAGCAGCGTGAGGTCAAGCATATAGTTTACTGAGCACAGAAACCAGTTTGAGAAGATAAAGGGGGGCTTACACAACAACAGTATCGTGAAATCTTTTCATTCTCTTTAAACTGACAGAAGGATTATGATGCTATTAAAACAACATACATACATAATAACTGGTCTAAATGATAAATGAGAGTTCATAAATTAAAAGGCTATCAAGAAGACAGTAAGAAAATGTAAGACGATGTAAATAATACAGAAACAACAATATTTGATGAAAAGTCTGGTCTAGGTGTATTGTGTATATTGGGAATTTGAGACTTACGTTGTCGTGCTGGATGTGACGGAGCAGGCGCAGTTCTCTGTAGGCACGTTTAGCATGGATCAGAGACTGGAACGGTCTGTACAGCTTTTTAATGGCCACCTTTTCCTTTGTCTTCTGGTCAGTTGCAGAACTGCGCACAAGTTATCATTAACCCCCGTTAGAAACCTCACCACACGTTCGTTGAACACATAATTAGTTAGTTTGCAACTCCCACTATTGTATGTCATAAAACTAAAACTAAATCTAGATTCATTAATTATCATCATTATGTCGGAGTCACAATTTTGATATAAATAAATGTTACAGAACTAAGAGTTAAACTTCCCTTTTTCTGGTTCATTTCATTTGTCCTTGGTGTTACCACATTATTGATGAGAAATTATGCATAATGTTCCTTTTAGATTATGTGCATTTTAGATCATGCATATTGAAATAATAATAAAAACCATATATGCTGCACATTTGTAAATCCACTGTGCTCCACTTACTGCATTCAAATCAATTAGCTGCAGTAAAACATGTGTTCAGGGTTTGCGGTTTTAGTTGCAATGTAGCATGTTAAGGGAAAATTACAAGCAAGAGGACTTTTATACAGAACACAATGTAGCTTTGCTGTACTCCATTATAGAGATCTTTCGATCTTAGAAAATGTCTTATATTTTAAGTCAAATTCTACAAAAAAAATAAATACAAAATTATATAGCATAACATGCTATATATTATTTGTTCTTGTCCCATGACTTGTTCTAATGGGGGTCAAATTTGACCTGTAGAGTCAGAAAAATAAAAACTAATTATAATATAATTCCAATAATAAAACATAACCTTGTAACCAACAATACATAGTCATTCATTATCAACTGTCGAAAAGACTCTGCTCATGACAGAAGAAAGCTATTGATTGAGACAGTGTCAGTATTTTGGGGGAATTTCTGTGTTATCAGCAAGCGTGCTGAAACCTGCCCCTCAGGTATGTGAGTGCACATCTGTGTTCATTACACCCAAGGCTCACTCAGTCTCAATATATAACATATCATCTATGTGATTACATTACATGATAAACATTAGAAACCGTAAAGTGTAGCACTGCATTTTAAGAAAAATAATAATACTAATAATAATACATTAAGCTCATTTTATACAGAATTAATACGTCTATACCACTCTTTAAAGAACTGTTGTCAACATTTTTGGTTCTTCTCCAAATCAGTTCCATCTAGCATATATAAATCCTCTTTAACATAGCCTATAAACCTCCTTAACATTTATCACTTGCCACATACCATATATAACTCCCCCTTACATATACAGTATAAACCTCGTTTCCATATGTAATTCTATTTCTACATATAACAATAGCCCTCTTACCACACTGTCCCATAGGCTCCAGAGCCAACGGGCTTGAGTGAGGAGTAGCGGTCAGGAACGTCCCATGTGGTTTTCTGGATCTCCAGTCTGTGGAACCCCGCTTTCAGAGGAGAAGCCATGAGCACGTCCACCTTACTCTGCGTGTCCACTTCCGTCAAAGCGCACTGCTCGACCCTCGGATGGTTCACTGTGACCCAGGTGAGCGCCAGTCAAGCGCGCGAGGACACGCCCACCTCCACGCGCCTTCACCGTCACGTGATTAAGGTGAGGGTCCTTGTTCTCTGCTCATCCAAAATAACAATTAGGATTTTAACAGTAGCTATTTGTCTTTTGCGATGAATAGTGCACACCTGACTGTCGTCTGTCTTTGTTCATCAACAACAAAAACTTTTGCTGAACGTCCAGGAAGTTGAGGGTTTTATTGACTACTACCATAAAAAAAAAAAAAATTAAATAAAATATCAGGAAGAATATGAAAGCTCTTTGAGAGAGATCCCATTTCATTATTCATGGTTTATAGTAACTGCAGTAACTATTGTTTGTTTGTAGAAACTGGTTTAAAAATTTGTCCTACTATATAGGCCTAATATTTTATCTGTATAGCAGTGTATAAAATAATATATTAATAATGTATAAAAACATAGTTGAGTTGTTACACAAGTGCAGTGGTGTATGTTGTCACACTACATTGTCAGCATGGTTCCTCCCATTAAATTACCGTTATAGATAAAATGTGTAAAGGTTTATGCATATATACACTACCATTCAAATGTAAGAGGCCAGTTTTTCTTTTCTTTTTGAGAGGAATTAATACTTTTTATAGAAATTAATACTTAATTCAGCAGGGATGCATTAAATTGTTCAAAAGTGACTGTAGAGATTTTTATGTTGCTACAAAAACATCAACCTATTTCAAATAAATGTTGTTCTGAACTTTCTATTTACCAAATAATCCTGAATTCTACACACACACACACACACACACACACACACACACATACAGTATGTAAAAGTATATATCAAGATTTAAAAAAAAAAATACTAGTTTTAACAAAATTGGCAAAAATATTGTTTTTAGAATTGATAATAGTAAATATTTCTTGATCTTCAAATCAGCATATAAGACTGATTTCTAAATGATCATGTGACACTGAAGACTAATGTATGAAGGTATTTTTGATTCAAATTAACTGAGCACCTGTGGCAGTGCGATTTGTAGTTGTAGAGAAAAGCCACACATGTGTATCAGTAAATTTGAAGTCACAGAGTGAAATGTTTTAAGAGTTGCAAACCTGTAGCCTTTTTTTCTCTCCCACAAACACAACACAACAGTTACACCTTCTCAAATTCTTCATTGCAGGTGCACAAATCCTATTCTACAAATCACACATTTAGAAACTCGTACGCTCACATTTTTGAAACAATTGCTGCAGTGAATGTGGTGCAAAACGCATTTACACACCCGCATCAAGAAATGTGAAGTCGTGGAGAAATGTTGAACATCCGCAAATCAGTACGTGAATTCATCAAATGAGAGTTGCACACTTGTAGAATATTTTCTCAGAATGTCTTGTATATTTTTCTAACACAAACACAAAGTACATAACTACAGCTTCTTGAATCTGCTGCGATGAAGCTCAAACACTGTTTTTCGCTTTCAAGTGACAAGTTTCGCGCTCTCCCTTTTGCACGAGATATTTGGTTCAAAAGTGATTTGTGCATCTGTAGAGGTAGTGGGCGGGACTGTTTAGAGATTACAGAATTTCAGCCAATCAGAAGAGCTACTGAGCCAGTAGATATACGCCCCAAGCAGTTTTACGCCCCTGTTATTCCTCATGCGTCCAGTAGGGGGAGGCTGCAGACCTATGACCTACTGTAAAATGTATTATTTATATATATTTATAAACTGTTTTTATATACAGAGATTGACTGATATATGATGTTGTGAATTTATATTAAGATATTAACCATATTCAGGCCATTAGACATACAGTACTGTGTAATCATATGGATCCTAAATGAAATATTTGCTTTACAATTCACAATTGCTCGTTATACAGCAACAGAACATGTTCTACATAGCATTTTATGAAGACCAACAAAATTTAACAATTTTCTAAAGTTCCAAGGGTCATTTAAAAGAAAGACAATATTGTTGTTCACAAAAAATTTTTATTAACACCATGACTTGGTTATTTCTTAACAGCATGACTCCTGTAGATGACTCTCCAATGGTTTGCCACTCTGTTTTAATTGTTTCTTTATCCTGCGGTCAAAGTGATCCCACTCACTGATAAAAATAAATAAAAAAGCAAAAGTTGCATAGTGGTAGAAAACAATGGTTATTTATCAATAATGGCAGGATGTCATGTTTCAATTTTTTTTTTCCTTTATAGGATCCTTACAGTACCTTGCGTCAATGACAGGTCCTTGAAGGAATTTCTCCTCAGCCTCCAAGATGGACACATCTTTCACAACAGCAAGAGCACAGATGATGGACTACCAGAGAAAGATTTATCACAGCCCAAATAAGCCAAGCATCATTTTGCTTTTTTTTTTTTTACAACAAAATCCAAAGTTCCTTTTCTATATTAAGCACAAAACTATTATTTTATAGAAATTATCTAACATTATGGATAAACTATTTGACATTAAAAACAATGTGAATATGACACCATGCAGAGCACAACTAACACACAAGACCATACCTCTGGAAAAGGGACATCCATAATGAATCTGATCTGGTCACTGTGGGTGTGTGTAGGTGTGCCATCCAAAATTGAAGTCATCTGAGTGTAGATAACATCAATTCGCTCCTGATCTTCAATGAACAATATTGATGGAACACTTGGAAAAAGTGTCAAGTCACTTTGATTGTTTTTTTTTTTTTTTTTTTTTTGTCCATTGATGATAGACTGTGGTTAGTTAAGTTTGAGTCAGACAGAACATCTGACTCAATCAAGTACTTTTGCCTCTCGAAATAAACTGATCCATCTTTTGAATTGATATCGCTATTCTTTCTTATTTAATTGATCAATCTTTTATAAATAATAAATGTTGCATCATTACACAATACAATCAACAACAAGTACTTTAGCAGATTATTTAACATACCTCATCCGTATCGCTTCAAGAAGGTCTGCTGCTATCATACATATAGATATGGTCTGCTGTTCTTATAAATGACTGGGCTCATATACTAATATACTGCCTCCCCCTACTGGACGCATGAGGAACAACAGGGGCGTAAAACTGCTTGGGGCGTATATCTACTGGCTCAGTAGCTCTTCTGATTGGCTGAAATTCTGTAATCTCTAAACAGTCCCGCCCACTACCTCTACAGATGCACAAATCACTTTTGAACCAAATATCTCGTGCAAAAGGGAGAGCGCGAAACTTGTCACTTGAAAGCGAAAAAACAGTGTTTGAGCTTCATCGCAGCAGATTCAAGAAGCTGTAGTTATGTACTTTGTGTTTGTGTTAGAAAAATATACAAGACATTCTGAGAAAATATTCTACAAGTGTGCAACTCTCATTTGATGAATTCACGTACTGATTTGCGGATGTTCAACATTTCTCCACGACTTCACATTTCTTGATGCGGGTGTGTAAATGCGTTTTGCACCACATTCACTGCAGCAATTGTTTCAAAAATGTGAGCGTACGAGTTTCTAAATGTGTGATTTGTAGAATAGGATTTGTGCACCTGCAATGAAGAATTTGAGAAGGTGTAACTGTTGTGTTGTGTTTGTGGGAGAGAAAAAAAGGCTACAGGTTTGCAACTCTTAAAACATTTCACTCTGTGACTTCAAATTTACTGATACACATGTGTGGCTTTTCTCTACAACTACAAATCGCACTGCCACAGGTGCTCAGTTAATTTGAATCAAAAATACCTTCATACTAATGATGCTGACAATTCAGCTTTACATCACAGGAATAAATTACAGTTTAAAACATTCAAATAAAAAACTGCTATTTTAGATTGTAATATTTCACATTATTATTGTTTTTACTTTATATTCATCAAACTGAATATAGATTTGATGTCACTAACCTTGCAAACTTGAATCTTCAAAAAAAAAAAAAATTCCTCTTCAGCAGAGCATGCTGTATTGCGTTGGTAAACTCTGCTTTGTTTCCAGACAGACTGATAAAAAAGGGCGTTGAGCTTTTACTTTCTGAAGACAATCAAATTCGAGCTTTTTATATTATATATAAAAAAAGTGTTTCCAGGTTTTGTGCGCATTGTTACAGATCAAACGGACGGATGGGCTGTGGGATGGACTGTGGGTGGGCTGTGTGATGTTTCAGGCTATGACATCCAGCAGCAAAGTGTGAGCAAATGAGCAGAAGAAAAGAAATCAAGAGATAACACTGACATAGTTTGCCATAATGATTCTTCAGATCATCTAGATTATTCACACATAGGCCTACGCTGATATCGCTGCAGATAATATGACTCATTATTATTTGCCAGACGGAACTTCGTGAGCTGCATGTACAAATAATGGACAACATTGGACCTGAATGACTTTCATTGTATGAAAACACACACACACACACACACACACACACACACACACACACATACACATTTGACAAGATCCAATGTTTGTCAGACAGCATTTGTCAACGTAGTACTGGTCAGAAAGATTGTCAATGCGGGGTATAGCAAAGGGTTAGTTCAGAGGAGGTTCAGTTACATGTGTTTTCCACATGCAGGTGTTACATCTAATACAGATGGTGTTTGCAGACTCCTCAGATAAAACAGTGCTGCAGAGGAATAAATAGACTGTCTTACAGAAGGTCAAAGGTCAGTTCCTCAAGTCAGAGAACTTTCATCACATTCAAACACGCTAAAACATATTCACAATATTATCACCATTATCATTTAATTAAAAATGTTGACAACATTGTCCTCTTCTGGTTGTGGGCAGCATTACAAGTCTTAGGTTAAATGAATCCCTTTTTATCTTTAGACGATTGACAGAGTGCGTTTGGTCCTTCAGTTTTGTTTAGTTTGGTTATGCTATCTTAAGTTAATTCTATCCTAAGTGGGTTTTTAAAGATTATATAGGTGTGTGTGTGTGTGTGTGTGTGTGGGCATGTTTTTGTGGCATATCAGGACACAACTCTGTAAAATGACATCGGCATGACACATGTATTACAAGGAGAGGGTGACTTATGAGGACATAACCCATGCCCTTATTTTTCAAAACACTTATAAACCATACAGAATTCATTTTTTTGAGAAAGTAAAAATGCACAAAGTTTCCTGTGAGGGTTAGGGTTAGGTGTAGGGTTGGTGAAGGGCCATAGAATATACAGTTTGTACAGTATAAAAACCATTACACCTATGGGATGTCCCCACTTTTCATAAAAACAAACGTGTGTGTGTGTGTGTGTGTGTGTGTGTGTAAGAAAGTCAGTCTTGGCTTTGATAATGTACTCAGAAAGTGTCCTTAATTGTAACACATGTATTCAAAATATACTCCGCTACACTGTGGTTTTCAAAGCAATGAATTGCTCTGATATGGGCAAAATAAACATGGTGTGTTTGTGGAAAAGAATGAGGCCTTGATGTTGGTTTACTCTGGAGGTGTGGAGGAGACTGCCCACGGGGCATACACAGAGGTGACAGGAGATTGGTTGTGTTTTTACGAAGCCCACTGTGAGGTGAAGAGGGATTGGTCACATGACGGTGATGCTGGATGAGAGGTGTGGCCCGACTGGGTGTGTTTTCATGAATGTGTTTGTGTGTTCTTTCTTTGGCTCTGTGAGCTCCCACCGCACAGACACACCCACTCAAACAAACACCCACCATCTGTGGGACCATGAGCATATACCCTCTCTCTCAAAATCTGCCAAAGACAGAATGTCTAGAATGATGCAATCAGAGATGGAAAATGACTAAATTTCCTAAATAAATCAACTGCTTTAAAGTATTCTGTCATTTTTGTTTCCTACACTACTTTGCATTTCCTCTCAGTTTCAAGCTTTGTTTGCATTTATAGCTAGCCCAAATGTGACCTTTGACCCTGTCATCCTCTCAATAAAGAAGAAACTGAATGAGGCTTCCATTTTACATCATGTGTGTTATGAGCTAAAGTAGCAGAGTTTTATATTTTAATTGAATGTGAAATAAACAAAAATTATTAAATGGGTGGATGGATGGGATGGGATGGGATGGACGGACAGACAGACGTACGGACGGACAGGTAGATAGACAGAAATAATCAATTATAGATAGTTAGGCAGACAGACAGACAAATGATAGATAGATAGATAGATAGATAGATAGATAGATAGATAGATAGATAGATAGATAGATAGATAGATAGATAGACAGATAGACAGACAGACAGATAGATAGATAGATATTCACAAAAATACAGTCCCAAATGTATTTATTTAAATGTATTTATTTTCTTTCAAAAGAAAACAATGTTCATCTGTGTTTCAGGGTTTTTGTTTGTTTGTTTGTTTATTTATTGAACTATCTACCAGAACCAGGATTCAGTGAAGACAACAGACAAACAAACCAAACAACCAAATGCAGACTACACTGTTTTAACAAACAAAAGTAAATAAGGTTTTCTTTCAACAAACAAATACATAGCCTACATTTTTCTTAATACAACGAAACAACATGATTGTTTTTGTTGCTTTTAACAAACAAACAAACAAACAAAAGCAAAGAAAGCATTTAGATGAATAAAGATGGCTGTTTTCGCTTGTGAGTGGATGGTTGATGTCTGAAGCCCAGCCCTCTTCCATCACTCACGGACAATAACACACTGAACCGACCGACGCTCACCTCCCGTTATCCCTCAACATACACACACAGCCGCGGATGAGAGACGGGCAGAGACGGGCTTCCCCGAGTCTGAGCGGCTTAAAATACACATTTCACTTATGAGATTTTAGGAAATCGTTCTTTGCGTGGACACACACACAAACACACGTGTGTAGAGACGGGCGGGCGGCAGTCGCGCTCCCGGTGAAGTTACAAACGGAAAGTCTCTTCTCTCGCGCGGATTAACCGGGATTCAACTCACCGCGAGTCTGTGGGAGGCGAACCGACGCCGTTTTGTTCCGAAGAAGATCTCAACGCTTTAAATGCAGGTAAAGAAAGAACAGCACTGTTGATTTAAAAACTGCTTTGGGGTTTATAATTGATGTAGTCGCGTGCTCGGTTTAATCTGTTGTTAATGTGGAAGCTGGAGTTAGCAGTAGTGCAGTAACTTCTGTGGTAGCTGAGGAAATTAACCAATGAAATGGGCACAGATTAAACAAAAGTTGCCAACACCGTTTAAATCCAAACGTCTGTCTTTTTCAGTATAATTTCGGATTCCGCTTAAATGCTCCCATTTGTGTATTTGAATGTGAAGTCTGTGCTTTATTGGAGGAGCTCATTCAGTCTCTGAGGTTGCAGTCGGGAAAAGATTGTTTTAGACTGCCATGTTTAAGTTGTTTTGTTGTTAATCTGTATACTATTATATATTGAATTACAGTATATATTTTTTTATTGATTCAATGTTTCAGGTTATACATGAAACTGGGCAATAGAAGCATCACCATAATAAACTTGCTGTCATGATCAGCTGCTCTTAAAGTGCTCTCATTTTTTGGGGGGGTAAATCAAAATGGTTTACATGCACAAAAAAAGTAAATAAATAAAATGAAGGTGCCTATTAGAAACAGTTTTAATGATTTCAATTAAGACATACAGTAAAAAATGTTTTAAATTACACTTCATGTTGGCTTCACCGGACAGCCTTGCATTATGAGTCCTACATTACTAATAACATGTTTACTAGCTTTTGGCTAGTACTTTACAAATCATCTTCAGAAGAAATGTAAATCAGCAGCAGCTAGTAAATCTTCATACATCCAGGCTGTTAAAAGTGTACTTTTAACAGTAAATCTCCGATACCTAAACTCCTTGTACTTAGCTAGATAGTTGTCAAAATGTGTGTTTACATGCACTTTAAATGTTCAATATCAGTTGGATTAAAGCAAAAATCTGTCTTTTTAAAATGTCGTGTGAATGCTTTGTTTTGACTGAAATTGTACCGGTCAGGACTAACAGACCTAGATAATGCCATTCTAGCTGGGCTTCATCCAGCAGGGTGAAAATTGTAGCTGAAATACACCAAACCCCGCTGTAGCTCGGTTAAATGGTGATCAGAGAAGAAGCTGTGAGGTACGAGGGTTTTTCATGAGCATGTATTTTAGGAGGTCATGAATCTGCCTGCCAGCATCTGTTGCCTCATGGTGCATTCTTCGGCTGTGTGTGTGTTTGGTTGTGGCAGGAGATCTTTAGATGCCTTTTAATGTCAGTGATCTGGTTCATCTGTACTGTTTCATGCTTTAGCCAAGAAACACAAAGCAGCCTCATATTTATTGTGAATATTTTCATATTGGAATGAGTTTAGATTATGCAGGGGAATTTTAAATAAGAGTCACCAGCAGAGATCCAGATTTATTCTAATTCTACTGGATGGCATATTGCCACCTGTATACTTTACACTTTACAACCATACATATTTCATTAAGTGGTAAATTACGAGCCTACTTAAATCTGCTATATACCTTAAAATCTATTGATAACCACCAAAATAATACAGGAGATAAACCACACAATTAAACTGGTTAAATGAACGTCTGTCCGTATCAGTACTTGGATATTGATTGTTCACAGGGTCAAAGGAAAAATACTATCATTTTAACAAAGATGTCAGTAAAATAATGCAATAAACATTAATAAAACATGAAATGTAACACAAATCACCTAATGTGCACTGATAACAAATATAAGAGACATGGTTATGGCCAGGTTATGGCCTGTTAAACCTTTTTTCAATGGTAAGGTTGCATTTAGAATTTTTGTTTTGTGTTTTATTTGTACAAATTGTAAACATTTTGACTGTAGCTTGATTTGTAGCTTCAGAAAAACAGTTTGTTGCATGATTATAACTGTGTAAATATTCAATGTGTGGCTGATGGCATCCCTCCTCCCATTAGGAAAAAAATAAATAAGTTGTTCATACTCCCACACTCTCACATCCAGCAAACGTTATTTAGTTGCTGGATCTCACAGAAGGATGTGTTGTGTGGAAGACTGTGGTGGACTTGTTAACGGACTGTCCATTGCACTTTTCATGCTCTGTGAAAGGGTTACTCCACCTCAAATAAACCTTTTAATCACGATTTTGACATACACACAGATATGCTTTACAGTCATAAAGGCATTCAGTATGAATTTGAAACATTTCCAAAACAAAAGAAAAGTTGTAACATGTCTCTAGAACAGACATAAGTCAAAATAATCACTAAGTAAAGGTGTGACAAAATGTCTAGACACATGGCTTTTTTGCCATGCATTAGTCATAGAGCTCATTGTAGCGGTGCTTCAGGTGTTGAAATATATTTGTTATACATTATACAGGTTCACACGTACCCCATTTGCAGTGCGTATACAGTATGTGTAAGCGGTGCAGAAGCAGCAAGGAGAGCGCATTATTGTAACGCGAAAGCACATTAAAATGACGCGTGACCCAACCCATATTTGATTTCTACCTATAGAGGAACACATTAAGGTTCAATATACCAATATATAAATATATCAATATTTTATCTTCTTCATTATCTGCACAAAGATGTGAACGTCAAGTCAAAAATGTTGCGGTTAAAGTAAAAAACGCTTCTCTTGTTTCCATCTCTGGTTTTCTTGTCTTAGCAGAAACCTTGCTCAAAGATGACCATCTGCTCGCATGCTTTGTAGTTTCCTTCAGCCCAATATCAGATTAACCCCTCACCTCATGTTCTATGGGAGTGTGGGGTGAAACCACGGGTCTGGAGGGTGCCAGCATTCACAGGTGCTAGCAGACATCGACTGGCCATCTCATTTAAATCCACATCCTAAAACTCGGGTTTTGGTGTTCTTGGTGTGTGTTTTAAACTTGCGTTAATGATACTGATTATGTAAGATTTGTTTTAGCGATTTGATCACTATTGTGTCATCGGCTTATATGTGTCACTGAGCAAAAACTGAAAGATTGCATAGTACATCCAAGTTTTTGGTCTGTTGCTATATCTTCATTAAAGCTCTGTTAGAGAGAGGAAGGTGTAAGGTACAAGTTTTTATTGAGTGGGTATATTAGGAGGTCATGATTCTGCCTCCAAGCATCTGTTGCTGTGTGACCGAAGAGCTTCCGATGACTTTTAACCATAAGGCACTGAACTTGACATTTTAGTGATCTGGTACATCTGCACTGTTTTATGTTTCAGCCAAGAAACACAAAGAAAACTCATAATTATTGTGTAGAGTTGTGAAATTAGATGATAAATAAGCCACCAGATATCTGGATTTCAGGCTTTTCTTTGCACGCACAGGCTTGCATTTCTATACAAATACCAGAAATCATGAATCCTTGACATATTAGGCAATTAAAAACGATGGTTTCCGGGCCAGGAAAAGCAGCAGAAATTAATAACTTTTATTTATTTAATGTTAAAAATGACATAAACTAGTCACTTTCAGCTCTATAATATTTAAATATTTTTGTGAAAGCAATCAAAATAATAATAATAATAATAATAATAATAATTGTAAAAAAAAAAAAAAAAAAAAGGGTTTCATTTTTGGTCCATGGTTTTTCTGTCATTGTTTTTCTTAACCTGAGTTATAATCTCCAAGCCCACACGTAGAAGGTTATACACACCAGAACTGAAAAATGGAAAGTAGATAAATAATATTTAGTGTATACAAGAATGTATGGGAATGTGGAAAGAGCCTTGAGGAACAAAATGAAAGAAGAAGATAAATCTCTCTGGGTTCTAATATCATGCCAGTGCTGCCATGGCAAGGTCAGTTTCCTCAAAGCCGTGGGTCACACCACCAGTTATCTGAGGATGGGTTAGAAGAGCAGATGCTCATTAATAAGTCTGGCAAACAGATGAAAGCTCTAAAAGAGATTTGAAATCGGCTCTCTCTTTTTATTGTTGTGTTTCAGGTCAGCACAACCCGCTGCATACAAGAGCACAAATACAGCGCACCTCTTAAAACTTTTACAAGTGTATTCTATTTTTACCACCATCATTATTTTAAAACCCAAGTTGTAATATGGCTTAGTGTTATCAAATTCCAAAGGATGTGATTTAATTAAATGTATCTGTATCTTAAATTGTAATGTTATAGTCATACAATAAAATAAAAATGTACAATATTGTTAATATACGCTATATATTATTATTATTATTTATTTTTATTTTTTTTACAGTGATTCTGCAAATGTTCCAAGCAAGCACAGCAAACCTTGGAAAAAAATGAAGTCACATTTAACATTTTAATGGCAATTTTTATCTGAAAAATTTCATTAAAATAAACCAGCCATATAAATCGCACTCTAGCAACCACATAGAAACTCGCTAAAAATCACACAAAATACCTTAACATTGTGACTTAGTTTTGTACTGGAAATAATGTGCTTTAAATAAGCTAATTCACTACGTTTCACATATTTCCCACATTTAGAATAGTGTATTGAATACTGAAATAATGCTGTTGCCTTTGTGAAACCATGCCAGCTTGTGTGTTTGTTAAAAGAAAGCCCACCCGGGGCTTCTCGTTTCTTCTGGTCACATGTGTAAAGGCCTTGCATACCTCTCCTTTCCTCCTGTTGGGTACACTTTTAGACTAACAACCCTCAGATAGCTTCCCTACACCAGCTTTCTCCCATTTCACTACTATGTTAGATCTAATATTTGCTCAAATTAAAACTTTGTACTTTTTTCTTTAGCAGTGATGATCTTCTGAATATATATATTTTAACTTCATATACACGTCTGTTGTCAGGGCCCTGCTGAGAAGCTAAACCTCAAATGCTAGGCTAGTGTGCCAACATCCATCCTAGCTGTGCCTTGAGCATAAATAAGCCCTTTTATTAGCGCACGGTTGAGTGTTTACTTTGCAAGAGTGAGCTTTTCCTGTATTTTTATTCTCGACTGGGGCCAGGTGGAGAGATTAAGAAGTGTGTGGAGGTGTTGCGTGTGCTAACAGGCGAGGACAGTTGTGGCTAGCATGATCTCTTTGGGGTAGGTGATTGCTCAGTTCATTTGAGGAACTGTTGAATGTGTGAAAACACTTTCACTGTGTCCAACTTAACACATACTTGTCATTTTGTCTCCCACCGGTGTGAGGTTCCTCTCCATGATAGCAAGTGTTGTAAGTTGTTGAGCTAAAAATATTCAGTGGTGCATATGTGCCGTGACATAAGTGTGCTTTCTTGTGAAGGCCATGTATGGTGTTTTTATATGGTGTTAAGGTGAATCTGGAGAGAGTAGCTTAGAAAAAATGATTTCTCCGATCTAAAAGCAGACTAAACTTTTCGTTCTGTTTATATATTTTTTTCCTTGTGTCCACGTCCAGTTTCATCTGTTTGTATTATTTCTCCTTTCCTGTCACATTTGACTGTAGAAGAGTAGTTCATTTTATAATTTACTTACCCTCGTGCTGTTCCAAAATTTTTCCTTTCTGTGTTTTTTACATGGAGCTAAAATGAACACGATTTGAAGAGCTGGTGAGTTTCATAAACAAACTGGACTGATTTGTAAGTTAAACCTTTTGACTATTTGTGAGCCAATTCGACTGACCCGTTTACATTTTTTTTAAGTATCAGCTCACTGAAAGGAAAGATTATAACTGAATAATGACTTGAATGGGTTGCATGAGTAAAATAATGACTGAATTCTCATTTTGGATGAACTGTACATGTTGCGATTTGACATATGCCACTTGCCGTTTCCCCCCGCAGAGCTTTGCCAAGCCATATGAAATGTGGCTCCTGGTGAGTACAGTAAGCCAGGTCTGTGCCACAGACAGACAGCCTGACACGACAGCTGCATCTGCTCTCATTTTGACTAATCCATTAGCTGAAATGTTACAAGCCACTGGAGGGGGTTTGACCCGGGGTCCTTTTGACAATATATTGGCTTTATCTGTGGACATCCGCACAGTGACTCACATATTTGTTTGGGTGAGATGAAATTAGCTGTGACTACTGAAGCAAAGCAATTGTACCAGAGATGCACAACGACTTTTTGCTGGACAGCAGCCTAAAGTAGGAGAAGAGGCAGATATTGGGAGATGATTCTAATCTATAATCTTTATCTACATCTATTGCTGGAGTATAGTTTAGTTTCATACATTTGAGTCTGTGAGTTAAAATGCATGCACAAAGTTGTTGTTGCGTCTTAGATTTCACTAGTGTCATGGATCATTGGTATAGTTCATTATCTGTTTACCTCTGCTAGTTAGTTAATTGCTCACAGATCCCAGTGCAGATGGGAACAGCTAGTCCATCTGTGCAGCTAGCATGTGATTGCACGTCTTACTGAAAGTTAAGATTTTGAAGCATCAATGTTGATGTCACATGCATTAAACTGGATAATATGGTATAGTATCTCAACAATTTTGGTTTTTCAAAAATGTGACTGAATATTTTTTTTTTTTGTATAGGCATCCTGCTGTTTTGAAAATAGTAACGCTATTGTATTTTATCAGTGTATTATCCCAAACACTTCCTTGTCTTCCATTATTCAGCCAAACAGATCCCACCTCTGAAGTTGACATGTGACAGCTCAGATATAGCGCAATGTTGAAAGCACCACGGTGCACTTTCAGAAAAGCGGCTGCTGCTGGGACACTACCCTTTCAAAAGCTGTGTCTTTGTGCCTTATTTACTCCCGAAAGGTGCATTTTAGTAGCTTAAAGGTACAGATTTCTACCTAAAGTGTACACATTAGTATATGTACTGTATTGTGCCTTTTGAAAGGGTACTGCCATAGTGACAGCTTTGCTACTTTTTAAAAAAATAATGAAAATAAGGTTATTAAAATCGAATAATATCTGAGTGGATATAAACATTTAAATTGCACATGAGGCATTTTTTATATCAGCATTTTAATGATTTTAATTATTTATCTACTAATTAAATGGTGGCCGTAATAACTTTTCATCAGACATTTATTCAAACTTATGTTAAAATGAAATCTAATGAATATGTAATATAGTGCATATATTTAACAAAATGCTCCTCTCTAGAGTTAATTTCTTTTCTAGCTACCTAATGATGGACATTGGCTTTCCTGAGGTCAATGTATGTTGTGGTGAACAACAAGGAATCGATATTGTCACTATTGTTGTAGATCATTCAGGTTGTGTACATGAAGTAGGCATAGATTACACCAAAGCATGTCATTGGAAAAGTGCTAATTTAACGTCCCCATTTTGGTCAATTATTTCGGCCCTCCAAATCTAGCTGAAATCATATTTGCAAGTGTTTTCATTTACTGAAATGTTGGTGCATCACTAGTGTTTTGACTCATGAGATGTATGCATAACTTTTAATGTATTTTTTTATAAATTAATAGACCTGAGCAAAATAATAATAATAATAATGTCATTTGATCCTTACACTTTGGTGCAGTGGACAAATATCTACTTCTGACTTGAACAAGTATAGTTCAGGGTGTTTGAAAACCAAATGGCACAAACTCCCATCTTCCAATGCATAAACCCAAGCTCTAGAAATGCATGCAAAAGTGCAAATTGTCTTGTCATTATTCCCCATGCATGACTGAATTACTACTAAGGAAATAGTGGTGCTATTCAACACAGTTTTCCATGCTTATAATGGCTTTAAATGTGGTTAGTTTGCACTCAGTTCCACTTGCAGGCACCACTGTACAGTAATACAAGCTGGCTGAGCTAACCTTATTTGGCAGGAAGCTGTAAAAAATCTATGTCATGGCTAAAATCAGTGAGGCCAAACCATTGCACGTGTAACAGTCCATTTTCCAGTGTCCACCCAGAGCATCACACCCTCATCCCAGTCACACCCTCAGAGAGAAAGGAGGATTACACCTCTCAATGAAGAATCACCCCCTTTCTTCCCCAAATCTCAGATGATCGGAATAATGAAGAGAGAGATGGTGGGAAGCCAGGCTGACTCCACACGCCCCTCCCTTCCGGTTATTCCTGCTCCATAATCCCTTAATCCCATTGGATCAGGGAATATTTCTGTTTGATTAACGATCAATTCATCATTCAGCTACTTCGTCCATGTTTCACATAGCTGAGCACAGAGCATTTAAGGTATGTGAAGACTGCTGGAGCTCGCCAATAGTGACACACAGTCATTAAACAGCCAGTTACTTAAAAGCACTTTCATATTTTTCTAAGTGTTTCAAAACTTCTATCCAAATGTAATGTGCAGAGACAATTTAATTATAATTGATGAACTGATAATTCATGTTGTTTGTAATAAAATTAATTGTAAGATCCGTATTGTGTAAGCACTGTTTTTTACTTTTTGGACTGTAATAGGATTTTGTTTTTATTTCCACAGTAACACCACATGACATTTTCATGTGCCATTAAAGTGATACCCCCCCCCTACCCCCCAATAATTTAAACTCTCACCCTCATCTTTTTCTTCACCCTCAAGCTATTTCTAAACTCAATTTCTTCGGATGACCACAAGTTTATTTTATTTAACTTTTTAAGAAAAAATCCACCTCTGTGAATCCACGTAATGCATGTTCCTGACACTACAATAACAAAACAAAGATGATGATAATCCATACAAATCCATTCATTCTTCTAAAGCAAAATAATTGGTGTATGTAAAAAAAATACTAATATTTATGTTTAATATTAATGTTTATTTTTTCTTTTAAATATCGTCCCACTCCACTTATGAAATAAAAGCATGCTGGGCTTGATGATGGCCATGTATTTGCTTATGTAAGAAGTTTCAGTAAGTATACAGCTGAATGTAGTGCTGAATGAAAGGAATGTTTTCTTGGATTTGGAGTTTGTTCAAAGGCATTTTTTGCTGAGAGGATGTTCCAGCACTCGTCTTATCTCTAAAGCTGTGCTCAAAGTCACATCATGGGGTAAAATACTTCACAAAGCCTCCAGCATATATCTGATTTGATTCTGTTGTCTTTGTAAGTGTCTTAGACTAACCTCTGCCTGCCTCAGTTTCAAAGTAAGCAAAGAAACAGTTCAGTTGATTGTAAAATAAATCACTTGTTCATGACCCTCTGAAATTCATAAAAAGAAGATAAAACGATGAAGAATAAATATCTTGCAATCATGTTGCTGATGTTTGGCTTGTGTCTGTCAGCCTTGGCTAAAGATCCATTCCCCGTCTTGAGAGTGTTACTGTTTCTATTTTATTGCCGAATTAGCTGTATATCCCACATAGAGGGGTGAAGAAGTTAATCGATTTCCTGACAAGAAATTAAACTTAACATACTCATAAATGAAGAAATGTGTTCCTATGCCAGGCCTGTATCTTCAGGGCAAGAGGCATGTAAGCATTTCCCATGGTCTCCATGAATCTGCTGTGTTATTATTATGGGATAGTGACAGCAGTGTATTGCTGATAGAATTAGGGTTAATTTCTGTAGTCTGTCATCATGGCTATAGTCTTTCATTTGATTTTGGCGCAGTCACATTTTCTTGAATGTCTGCTCATGAAAATAGTTGTGCGATTATCTCTTCTAAATAAACCTCATAAGAACTTCTAATCTAATTCAACTTCTGTGTTTGGTGTTGTACTAAACATAACAGTAAAGCAAGGCCATGGTCACTTATCTTCTCATTGCCTTATCCTTGTTATGCAGTTTGATTTTTTTTAGGGGATTTTTACTTCTGTAAACTTTATAAAAAAAGAGAAGTAATATTGTATAATGTTACATACAATTTGTTGGCTGATTATTAAATTTAAATTATTATTATTTTTATTTAGAGATTTATTTTGAATGATTTTATTTTATTTATTTTTTATTTTGAATTGAATGAATATATATATATATATATATATATATATATATATATATATAATTTTTTAATTTGTGATTGTAACTTATATTTTCAAAATGTAAACAGTTTAAATTTGAATCCCTTTTTTGCACATTAAATGACTATATTATTGCATAATATTTAATTGCACATAGCCTACATATATGCTTTCACTCTTTGTTTTTATTGCCTTCAAATTGCACATTGCACAAAATATTTTTATTTTTTAAATATAATTATTTTGATATAATAATAATGAATTAACATATAATAATAATAATAATTATTCGAATACATTGCATGATATTCGATATCCGTTCGAATTAGATTTGTCTCAAAAGTGACAGCCCATTTGAAAAAGTATGTCGCAGACCTAGAACATCGCAAGACGTTGAAACCATACAGAGATGGATTTTTTGATGATCGCTGACATCTGTTTTACTTCATGAGCACAATTTCTCAGGAGATTCATGCTCTCTGTCCACGTGTCTTGTTGTGCAGACAGACCTGTATGTTTTTCAAAGAATACACACATTAAATATGTGCACACATGCCCTATATGAAGGTAACATTATTTTTGGATGGATTGTAAAACTACAATGTATTTCTGTCCATACACTACCATTCAAAAGTTTGGGTTCAGAAAGAGAGAGAGAGTGTGTGTTAAATAAATTAATAGTCTACTTTATTTCAGCAAAAACATTCTCTCTCAAATAAATTATTTGAAACTTTCTATTCATCAAAGTAGCACAACATTTTTCAGCATTGATAATAATAATTAATGTTTCTTGAGCAAATCAGTATATCAGAATGATTTCTGAAGATCATGTGACACTCAAGACTGAAGTAATGATAGTCAAGATGCAGCTTTACATCACAGGAGTAAATTCGATTTTAAAATATATCAATAAAGAAAACAGGTTTTGAATTGTTGAATTGTGAATAATATTGCTATTTTTATTGTATTTTGTATCAAATAAATGTAGTCTTGGTGAGCAGAAGAGAATCTTCCTGACCACAAAAGTTTTGAATGTCTTTTGTAAGCCTGCTAAAGATTTTAGGAGTTTTTGAAACTTTAAAGGCAGCTAAATATTTCCATGTATTACGTGTACTGCTACATGTTCTGAAAATTAAGCTATTAAGTTGATTAATTTTATTATTTCTATTACTATTATTACTTTTTATTTTGCATAAAGTTCAAACTAGAACAAGTAAATATTTTCCAGATAATTATCATGATATATTTCTTTTAAAGGCAGAGTTTAAAGGCTTATTTTTGCTCCTAAGTGAAAGCTATATAAACCAGTTATTACTCTTTATGGTCAAAACATGACAAACACTTCACGTTGAATTCTTTATACTTTTCCAGTCATTTGTCCTTAACAAAACAAATATATTTATAGAAATATTAATTTCTTAGTTTCTGCATGTCCCAATTACTGATACTGTATCATACCATGAGAAAGGTTTGTGTTACCTTACATTGATGATATGTATGTTTAGCACAGTTTGCGGTGCAAGTTTCAAAATAATAATAATATTATAATAATATTACCTTTTTTTGGTCTCTTAGAAATGCACATTTGACATTAAGTAGGCAGTTATAATACAGATGTAAATTTATGTTTATTATAAAAAACAGTGCACATTTTAAAAACCTAATTGCGTTTTATTAAAATTGACCATTGGTCTTACATAGCAGCAAACTATAAAATATAAAATAAAAACTATATATGGTCTCTAGGTATTGAAAACAGTCTAAATACATTCAGTATAAATGCTAAAAACGTAATAACAAAAAACAGAAGGCTAAATATATTCCGTTACTCTATTAATACATTTCTACATTCATAATATAATACAATTCAATATGAATTTCCCACATTTCTGCCATAATAACATGCTACAGTTGGTGTTACTATGGTAAATCCATTCTAAACGTTGGCGATTTGTTGGATTTGAACAAACTACTTTGTATGAAACTGGCAAAGAAAGCTAAGATGAAACTGACAAAATCGAATCATCACAAAATCCTTATCCATGTGATTTGTGGCTGATATTAGCTATTATTAGCTCAAAAAGCCTGCACAAAAGCATCGTAAAAAAATCCCATGGGAATACTATGTGACGCTGACAACCTTTGATTTTCTGTTTTGTAAGAAGACACTGGTTGGTGTATTACTGAAGCAATACTAAACAGGCCATGTTTTTCCACCCATGTATATATACTTCATAGAGTGACAGCCACAGTCTTAATTAGGGCTGCACGATGTGTCGTTTAAGCATCGATATCGCGATGTATGAATCCACGATAGTAGGCTGCCTTAGTTGATCTGTTATTCATTAACTGTACGGGCCAGCTGCTCCCTGGCCCTTGACGAATGTGATTCGCGGATTAATTGCACAGCTAAACCATCATAGAGGGGAAGTTTATCATTGACAGGACTGAAAAACACACGCAAGTTTAACAGGGCAGAGAGAGAGCGGACGCGAGAGATTGACAGAGAGAGAGAGCGCGCGCGAGAGAGACACAGAGAGAGAGAGAGAGCGCGCGAGAGACAGAAATAGAGAGAGCACGCGCTAGAGAGACAGAGAGAGAGCGATGCATCTTCAAACAACACGAGCGCTGTCTTGCTCTCTCTCCCTCGCGCATATTAATCAATTGACACAATGGTGTCGATGTTTAAATCATTTAAAATGAGAATGTATGTGTGCTCACACCATTTTTTTTTTGTATGAAAAAATATCGCAATATATATCGCAGAAAAATAAAATATCGCAATATCATTTTTTCCCAATATCGTGCAGCCATAGTCTTAATGGACTTCATTGTGTATCATATGTCATGTACTAAAGAATGTACACAGTGTTCTTCACTCTCAGGTGTTCAAGCTCAAAAACACTGTTTAAAAGCATTCATAATCGCCTGTGTTAAGTGCATAAGCTAATGGGAAAGTGCTTGGCTGAGGTGCTAGCCCAGCTGCTTGTGACTGCATTACAGATGGGTGGACCCACTGCACTGACACATGCAAAACAGCCAGACCTCCTCAGAAAGAGCCATTCACGGCAACCCTAGGTAAACTTTCACTCTGAACACCACAAATCTCTCTTTATTTCACCGTACTTAGACCCAGTGATGGAAAAAGACCACAGTGTCCCAGCCAGAGCTTGTTAAACATTACACACGGAGGCTGTGAGGGAACAAACAGGCCTTCTGGAGATGAGGGGTTGTTGGAAAACTGCTGTGAATCTTATCCATTTATTTTTAGCTCTGTTTCCAATGCGCTTAAATGCTGTCATTATCAGGGTACTCATGTGCTGAAAATGTAAAACAACCTTGCAGCTCATATATTTTCTCTGTTCTTAAAAGGATAGTTCACCCAAAAAATGAAAATTATGTCATCGTTCACAACTGAATTTTTGATGAATATCCTGATTACTTTTCACTCAAATAGTTATTTTACACATCAGACTGAATTGGTTCTGAATTAAACTGACTTTACTTTTAACCACCCTTGAGAAGGAGCTATTATAATTAAATTATGACTTGAATTTCATTATGTTCATAGCTTTTCATTCCTCGTTCATTGTAATTTTATTAAGGAGACTTAATTTGTGTTACCTAAAAGGGAAAATGATACATTTTAATTTCTGGTTGAACTATTCCTTTTAAAGTTTTGGTTTGTTTATGAGTATATGAGGTGAACCCTTCTCATGGTGAAGTTCTTTCGCTGGTCGTCGTCCAGTTTCTTGCCTCTCAAAGGTCTGTGGTGTGAAAAATTTTTTTGATATCCCCACATCACTTCTTCATTTTTATTTTCTTTTCATGCTTCATTAGCGTCCCAGTACAACAGTACAACTTTAAGAGCTAAAGCAGCAAATAATTTAGAAAGAACAATTCTAGGCTACAAGCTCCAGTTCTCAAAAGTCCTGGGAACCATTTTTCTGTATGTGTTTATGGCCTTATTCAAGTGATTTAACATTTTTAGTTTTTCACCAACCACGCATAACATTTTTTTTTTTTTCAAAAACACAATCATGTACATACATGCTGCTCACATATTATTGTAGCCCAGTTTGTGCTGATTAAAGTTAGGGATATGCCGGTATCAAATTTTCCTGTTGCGGTTAATTGATAATGCTTTTATCACGGTATTATCACGGTATTGAAATATTGTTCTAAAAAGTGGTCATAAAACAGTATAAAAGGTTAAAAGGTAACTTTTTTTCTTATAACAAAAATAACTAAACATTTAAAACAATAAAGCGATACAGAAAAATATTTAAAAGTTAAATGTTTTACACATTAAAGTGCAAAAGAACTATAAAAACCAATAGGTATCACTTTACATTAAGACCTCATTAGTTAACCTTAGTTAATGCATTAACATTCAAGGCAAGGCAAGTTTATTTATATAGCACATTTCGTACACAATGGTAATTCAAAGTGCTTTGCATAAAAGAAAGTAAAAAAAAAATCATGAAGAAAAATAATCACAAAAATAAAACGAGCAATTTAAGAACTTGAAAATGAAAATTATTTAAAAATTGACTTAAAATGAATTTAAGACAGTTTAAAAATAGAAAATGGTTTTACATAAAATACAGTGCAATACATAAAATATAGTGTAATCAGTTCGGACATCGCATATAGTGCTCATTCAATAAATGCACAGCTAAATAATGAGCAATAGCTACATTTACTATAGAAGTTATTAATCTTTGTTAAAAAAAAATACATGTCTTAGTTCATGTTAGCTAGATGGGAATACTATTCTTAAAAAGCATTCCAAATTCTGAATAATTTGTAATGTATATTTATTCACGGTATTTAGAAGTGCCCACGATAACAATATCGTGCATATTAATCACTGCAATATATCGCATTACTGGATACCGGCATAAGTCTAATTACTGTGAGATTAGACTTTAGCCATTTAGATGTGTATAAGAAACTGAAAAAAACACAAATGTCAGGGCATGACAAAACTTCTCCAGCCCCCCAAAATACCCTTAGACTCCAGAGGGTTAAGCCTCTATAGCTTTCCCTTCAGGGAGATACAGTGAGCTAGAGGAGAGGAGACACTGGTAGGTCTTATAGTGTGTGAGGAAACCAAGTGTTTGTTGATTGGGTGCTTTACATATTAAATTTATTTAGATGGGCGGTTCTTTGCCAGAATAAACTTTTGTGTACTAAATTGGAAAGCACTTTCTCGATCTGGCAAGCTCTGATCTGATTGGCTGCTTTTACGCAACTTCAGGAAATAATTGCTGTATTTAATTTTTCAGGCAACTGGGAAACAAGTTGATTACAAGTTGTCTCTGACTAATACAAGCACTTTTGAAAATGGAATAATTGCTAGATTTTCCAAAGTATGCAAGAATGGTGGCTTTAGCGTATACAAAGTTTTGTTTGAGAAACAAGTGAACTAGATATTTTGTTTAACTTTCCAAGTATAGTAAAGCCGTTCACATTTTTCCCACACCAGTCTATTATTGTGATAAAATCTTTCAAATTTCAGATAAGCCCACCCTTAAAAGGCAGATTGAAACAAAACAAACGGTGGTTGATCGCTTTACATGTTGGTCAGATGGTCTTAGTTCGTGTCCAAGTAGACGTTTCTTGGCCGGAATAATCTGCAAAGTGGCGCAGACTGTATGCCATTTAATTAAAGCGCTGCTAAACAACACTGCTAGATATGTGACTTAACTGGTGACAGTTTAGTAGTGCCTTTTTCACATTTTATGTAGTTGTCTTGTGGATATATCAGCCGTTCTTCTGAAATCCATTTAAAGCAGGGATCTCCTCCATTTGCTCTGCTCTGCAGGAGTCAGCTACTGGATTGGGCCGTTGTTGATTTTGCTGTTGCTTTTGGCTCCCGGGGCAGTTACACTGTTTTGCCAGCTGTGTGCTGTCTTTTGTTTTTGCTCATAGCATCATGCGCTAGAGATTCAAGGAGGTGTTTTCTCAACATGCCAACAGTTGCCAAAGTCTGGCTTGCCTCAAGGAAATGAGCCATATTTCAGAAGAAAGAACTTTGATTAGCATCCATTTCCTGTGTGTGAAATTCAGTCTTAATGCGTGAAAATGTAAAGCGATACGCTCGTTTTACAGTTACTGTTGCAATTTAAACCAGCTCTGACTCAGAAACTGGCTTCACATGAGGCCGAAGCATTAGATGAAGCTTATTTATACACAAAGACATCGGAGCAGGAGGTTGTTTGCAGCTCTATGTAAAAGGTGGTTTTTGGACTTTGAACTTCATGGTGATTTGTGTATTGTGCCGGTCTTCGTAGAGAGTATTGAGCACATACATTAGCAGACAGACACCACGCTGCCTTTGTAGCTTCAGCTGTTTACACAGTTGAGTCACTGTGCATAGATTACAAGGAACCGCAACATTAGACCGTTACACACTCGGACATTTGTCCTGCTCATGTTATAGCTGCACAAAGACTTGTGGAGGAATAATACGTCTCCTTTGAGATTTTTTTTGCTTCTTTCTTTGTTTCTTTCTTTGTTTTTTTGATGTTCTTCCTCCTTTTCCATCTGACCTTTTTATATTTCCTTCATTTTATTCATTGTTTTGTCCTTCTTTCCTTTCGTTTATTTCCTTGTTTACCTTGATTTCCTTCCGTTTGTCCTTTCCTTTTCTTCCCTTTCATTTTTTTCTGTTTATTCTCATTTAATGCCATCTTCATCCATCCTCCCTTCCTCCTTTCCTTTATAAAATCTTCTTGCCCCCAGTTCTGTGTTTGCAGAACTTTTGAGGCCGACTTTCGGGTTAATGTTCCTCGGTGTGTTCAACTTAAAGGCTAAACCAAATGGCTCACGTCCGTTCGACTGAGGAGGAGTGATGAATTAACCTGACAGGCCGCCTCCCTCTTTAAGGCATCCGGTCGTTTCCATGCAGAGCACATCCCAGAATTCACTTCCTCTCTGTCTTTGACTGCGGTCTCGGTCGAGGACGGAGGAATAGAGGGGGATCGTGGGATGACCGGCGGCTGAAGCGAGTGTGGGAGCGTCCGCTCTCTGTGTCCGACCTCACATAGCGCTGCGCACTGAATATTAAACCACTCCCTCCATTGGACGGATTGCTGTTTAGACTACTGTCAGGGAAATGCCAATTTCGGTTATTTTTATTTGTGTCATGCGTTTCATTTTATTAAATACTGACAGATGGAATTGTTCGATTTGTACTTCCCTTGGCTGGAAGACATTGTTCAAGGTCAATGCCTAGGAAGTCTTTTTTTAATGGAGCAGAACAGAATAATGGTCTGTTAATTCAGTGTCGTCCCTCATCAAAGCTCCGATAGATAAGCGGAGAATCTGCACTGCGATGGCATTCTTTATCAGGCTGTCTGGATCGGGCTCTCGCGATTGATTCCGGGGAGAACAGAGCACCTCTGTGTCTCTGGCCCAGCGGAGCTTGTCCTGCGAGTGACTCTGCTCATATTAATCATTTATGTGGTTCCCAGGTGTCTGGCCTGTTAACTGACTTGCAGTGAGCACAGGGGAGAACCCCAGTGCTTCCCTCCTCTGCACACTTCCATCCTTCAAAACCTCTCTGCTTCTCTTCACACTTAAAATCTCAAGGGACCACTCATGCCAGCTAAAGGGTTTATGGCCTCGTTCTCCCACCCTCTATCTCTTTCCATCCCAAGATTGCTTCAATTAAGCTAACGGCGGGGTTACTTGAGCCATTACCCATGTTGCTGGAAGCCGTGTTCTGTCTATCTCCGTTCTGCTCCCTGTAGATTGAGGAAGCCACGTTTGTCTGGTTGTTCATGTCACTAGTTCCTTTATTAATCACATGCAGACAAAGTTGTTGTTTTTTTGTTTTTTAATTAGGGTGGATGAGTGTCTGTTTAGGATTTTGTATAATATACTGTAAGGAGACTTAATTTGTCTTACCTAAAAAGGAAAATCATACATTTTCATTTTTGGTTGAACTATTCCTTTTAAAGTTTTGGTTTGTTTATGAGTATATGAGGTGAACCCTTCTCATGGTGAAGTTCTTTTGCTGGTCGTCGTCCAGTTTATTGCCTCTCAAAGGTCTGTGGCTTTATTCAAGTGATTTAACATTTTTAGTTTTTCACTAACCAGTCATAACATTTGTTTTTCTCAAAAACACAATCAAGTACATACATGCTGGTCACATATTATTATAGCCCAGTTTGTGCTGATAACAGTGAGATTAGACTTTAGCCATTTAGATGTGTATAAGAAACTGAAAAAAACACAAATGTCAGGGCATGACAAAACTTCTCCAGGCCCCAAAAATCCCTTTAGACTCCAGAGGGTTAAGCCTCTATAGCTTTCCCTTCAGGGAGATAAGGTGAGCTATAGGAGAATTTTTTTTATATATATAGATGTATATATATATCAGTTGTGGTTTTATTTAGTTTATATTACTTTTTTATATTACATTTTTGGTGCTATTTATATGCTTTTACTTAACCTGTTGTCAACATAATAAGAAATAATGCAAAAAGATAGAGATAAATGGCTCCTTGAGGATTTTTATTTGATTTTTTATTTTCTGGAGCCCTGCTAGTGGACAGCAAAACTGACTCAAAATTCTGGGACAAACATATAATAAAGAAATGGGTTCTTCTGACATGAGTCAGTAAATGGCTGGAATATACCACATGACTTTTAAAATCTGAAAAGTTACACTTTGTAAATGGTTACAGAGAAACTCTGGGCATCATTCATTGAATGACTGAGGATCACACACTACCATCATTACACACTAAGTCATTCTGAACACAATATACTCATGTCTCAAATGAAACTGTGGTGTAAAATTGGCTCAATATAGTATTATTAATTATATAAAAATAATAATAAAACATGTTTACTATCCTCCTTCTGGATGGAATCATAGTCTTAAGGGGAAGAAATCAATGTCTGCACACATCATACATTGCAAAATGTTCTGTGATACTCACCAGCTCTGACTGCCCAAAGTCTGTTTACTGACTCTGACTTTTGGCAGCTATCTTAGAAAGATCCCGACTGCAAATTTGGACAAAAATCTGGGCAAAAGTCACGTTGTTTATTCCAACCTTAAGTAACCACCTAGCAACTACTCAGAACACCATGGCAACCACCTAGCAACATTCTAGAACCCACTCAGAACATTTTAGCAGCAGCATAGCAATGACAACTTTTCCATCAGAAAATACAATTAGTGATTTTTATTTTATTATTATTCATTTTTTTTTTATTATTAAAACCTCGCTTTCCAGTTTGATGCGAGTTAAATTATGTTCTGTGTAAATTAATGATCTTTTGGATTTAAATGCAATCCCCTCTTCATGTAAAATACATTTAATGATGATGATCAAGTTTGTTATTATAAATGGCGCACTCTTAATGACTGTTTTTATCATTTACGGCTGTGATTAAATGAAAATACTCAATGTAGTAGTGGAGAAATGTCTTTATTTTCTGTGAAGAGCTGCTGATACTCTGACCTCCTTCAATCCGGATACGCCTGTGATGTGAAACGGGTCTAAGAGTGAGGTTAAAGGGTAACTAGCACATGTGGGCTGATAAATGTTCCATTTTCTAGAATGACAGCCAGATGTAGATCCCCAAACGTGTGTCCTTTGTCCTGACTTTGAGGACATATGCGGGCGTCCTGGTGGACAGCGCCGTGGAGAGCTCTTGCTGAGAGAGGAGGCATCTGCTGTGCTTTTCAGAGACCACCTCTTGTTCCTCAGCTCCAGTCTCCCTAGCTTTTCAGTCCAGGCTGAGCCCGTCACCTCTTCATGTCCTCGCTTTCTTCCCCTTTCTCGCCATGCCATCCCTCACGCTGAAGAAACAAACAGACAGATGTCTTAATTTCTACCACCTGCAGAGCTCCACCCACCAATCGGGGTCGATCCTCCTGCCGACCCACGCTCATGCCCACAGTCAGTGACACTGGGGCTTTTCAACTTGGCAAGCCAACATCGATCGCCAACGATTTCCTGACAGCGGTGACTGAGAGGGCTGGCGATTGATCACTCCCAATTGTCTAATTGTGTAGTGTGGGATTGTGTGCATGCTCAGTTGTGTGTTTCCATCCAACTAAGTGAATGAAACCAAAGAGAAGGGTTTTTATAAAGTGCTTGACAACTGTAGACCTCCCACTCCAAACGCCACGGCTTAGATTCTTCTCATTTGCAATCTGCCAGCAAGGACAATGTGTGTGTCCGGGGGTAGTCCATTGTCTTTCAAATGAAGCTGTCCCCCTTCCAAAACTGGAACAGAAGGTCATGAAAGCTCTCTCCGTCCTCTGCCTCAAAAGCTTATTTGTGGGTGGATCTCTTTGTTGACGCAGATTCTGCTGATTGTGATGCAGGTCCAAAATTCACAGTCCCTCTACTCTGACCTACGCTGTCCTTGACCGCTGTCGTCCTGTATTTAGTGTAATTCATCAACGACGCCTACTCGCTCACTACGTGTGCGCTTTAATAAAAAGAATAATGAACTCATGTGGCATACGCAAGAGTCTTATCTGAACTAGTAACTAGTATTGATTGCTATATGTCGTCAGCTCTAAGTAATTCCCTTGTTTAAAACGATCCATATGCAATCCAACAACTGCATGGCTGCATTGGCAATGGACGCTTATTTTCCCCCAGGCTTTGCCCACTCAAAAATCAATCAGAAAAAAAATATAGATTGTTATTTTCACAGTGAGTGGCAGTGTCCAGCTGTATGTGTGGCTCCTTGTTTAATAACTGGCTTCAAATTGACTTCCCAGCCATTAATTCGGAGTCAATTTGAGTCGATTTGATCTTAATTCATTCAGGATGTGTGCTGGTGCAGCCCCTGGGCTGTTTTGGGGGGTTAGTATAGATTTTTATTGCTAAAACTTTAAGTAATTTGATTGTTACAGTGTTCAGTGTTGGACCAGGTTGGATTGGCTAAAATAGGGTAAAGGGTATTAAAACAAAAGACTGGTTGTGGTGAGCTGCATGGAAGACTGAAACCCCTTTATAATTACTTCAGCATGGCTTCTCTGGCACTGGATCAAACACCACGCAGGACAAATGAGTGAGAAACTATTGTCCACACTGGTGAGAACAGGGCAGTCACACCAGACCTGCTGCTGTAGTTCAGCCAAAAAGATCTTTGTTCTGCTGAGTGAATAAAAATGAGGGTTCAAGATTTGACTGATGATTTATTTTGGCCGTAATGATTAAGATAGGGGGTTGTTTCCAGATCAGTATTTTTTTATGAAAACACTTTACAATAAGGTCTCACTAGTTGACGATAGTTAATGCTTTAGGCTTACTAACCAATTTTATTAGTGTTTATTCATCATTGCTAATGTTAGTTGCACCTATTCATCTTACCCCATAAAAAAGTGTTAGCAGGTATTAACAATCAAATATTATTCAAATTAAATAGTATTAACAGTATGACAAGAACTCAGGGACTGTCAGAACAAATTCATCTTGATAATTTTGATAGACATTTGATAGAAAGATATGTAATAACTTTGAAATAAAGATACGTAATGGATTACAATCAACCAAAACTTCAAGCAAATGTTAGTATGGCAATATTTTCACAACTATCGATACTTTGTTGAACAATTACCAAGCAATGCTTAATTTTGTTCAGTCTGTGGTGTGAATAGGTTGCGTTAGAAATTCAGGAAAAAAACACATAAGCAAAACATGGTGAGGTCAAAGTGTCTGAATAACTTTTGGTCCCATTTTTTTCTATCAATTTTACTAGTAGTCCACTGTATGAAGAATTTTTGGGTATAATATGTCACAGTTCGCTTTATTTTGCTATACTCACTTAGCTAAATTAATAATTCGGTTGTTAAGTGGTAACGTAAGAAGCCCTGTTTCCGGGTCCAAGCGACGACACGCAGTAGTGGCCTGTCAACTGTCCTGATCATCTTTTTAGGCTAGCCTCAGCCAGACTCGCTGGGGGCCCCCACTCATCAGTGGGCCCCTATAATCGTCACCACCTTTCACCACACTTGCGACAGCCCTGGTTGTGGGCCTAAATTTCTGCTGGAGGTCCTGGACATCTTGTTTAGATACATGGCATCATGGTTTCTATCAAATACTAACATATAAAAAATCAGTAAGTGAATGACTCTGTTAGAAATCTTATAATGGGCCATGTTTGGATCGTCCAACTGTACAATAATCCAAACACAAACCTCAAAAACAACCCCGAAATGGGTCACTGAGCTCAAAACCAAGCTTCTGCTGTAGCCATTCCAGTCCTCTGACCTGAACCCTACAGACAAGAAGTGTGGAGAACTGGAGAGGAGAAGCACCAACATGGAGCTGGGAATCTAAAGGGTCTGGAGTGATTCTGGATGAAGAAACGTCTCTGATCTCTTGTGAGGTGTTCTCTAACCTCATCAGGCATTATAGGAGAACATTTAGACATGTTAAACTGGCAAATGGAGCTTTCAAAAAGTATTTAATAAAAAGGGTCCGTTAATTGCGGCCAATGTGTTTTAGAGAAAAACCTTTATTTCATAATTAAGTTTTTCCCCCATTTTAAATTCTTATTATCCAATGAAAAGATACATTTTTGTGAATTTTTTTAATAAAAGATCAAAATGATTAACAATGCAGATTAATTTTCACAGCCTTCTTTGATCATATTTACCAAGGGGACTGATATTCTTGGCCACGACTGTACATACTGTAATAGATTTATTAGATCTATTAGATAAGAGATCTACATCTCCTTTTTCCAAAAGATGATTTCAGCTTCTTGATTTCCAATCGGATGCTTGCATATTTGTCCGACAGAGTCCACACAGGATAGTTACAATGTTAAAAAGCTGAGTTCTCCATTAGTGCCACAGTTGGGGTGCAAGACTCTTGGGTATTTCATCTGTGTTATCAGCAGTCCTCCCTGGAAATAACGCTGCCTCAGGCACCTGTGAATGAATTAACATCCATTACAGCAGCTCCTCACAATGCCTTTTTTCCAGCACATAGCAGTATAAATCATACTCACTCATCATTATGTTACTTATCTTATCATATTTGACTTCTGCATGGCATTTTAAAGAAATGGTTCATTCAAAAGGAAATGTTCTGTCATCATTTACACACCTTCATGTCGTTCCAAACCGGTCTGACTTTCTTTCTTTAGTGTAACACAAACTATCACTTCTGTGATGAAAAAGAACTAGGATCCATGCTCTCGACTGCCAAAATGATATTTTAGAAAAGCACAAAAATCAATTCGTATTGTGCAAAAAATGTCAAATGTTTCTGTTTTTTGGGTGAATGATTCCTTTCAATACATCCGCAGTAGATTTTCAGTTTGTTTGGACATTCTTATTGGCATTTGTTGTGAGCCTTCGCAATTCATTTGTATCCTTCTAGCTAAATGCTAAGATAATTGTTAGTTTAAAAAGTACACTTTTCACTTTTAATGCAGCATTCCCAAAAGATAAATATAAATTAGATTTTGCATACATTGAAATGGAAACTGTGAAGAAACGCTTCGTCCTGAACACACATACTAAATGAGTTCCAGGCTACCACACTAATATTAGCTCTGACGTCTATCCTATATTTCCTCTCGTACAGCCTGTGAGAAAAGCCTCTGTGTGAGTGAGTGATTTGCACAAGGATCACACTATTAGACTGCCAAAGTTGACATTAAGACCCAGACAAATGCAGATTTCACTCCTGGTCAATGTATGCAGTTGTATGCAACTGTAAGTACAGTACAGGACATAAAGAAATTGCAGTATATGCCTTATTTTTGCCATTAAATTATGTTCTTTTGTTCGATATTCTTGGAAATTATTGATACTATTAAAAAAAATAATGTTGGGAGATGCACAGGGTGTATGCTGTAAACTTTTACACTCTTGGTTAATTTAAAGGTGTCAGTCTTTCTCAGTGGGTGTAAGCTAGAGTAACAATATTAGGTCTTTTAGGCCCTGTTTTAGTGTGAGTTAATAGACTCCCTGTCTGGAGCTCATATCCATGTAGACTCCCTCATCGCTGGACCATGGGGTGTCGTCAAGACAACCTCACGCTACAAAGAGCCTTCACAGCCCCATTCAGAGGCACGAGAGAGAGGGGCTTTTGT
This sequence comes from Carassius auratus, assembly GCF_003368295.1. Classification (NCBI taxonomy): domain Eukaryota; kingdom Metazoa; phylum Chordata; class Actinopteri; order Cypriniformes; family Cyprinidae; genus Carassius; species Carassius auratus. The sequence continues at coordinate 586,416 of NW_020527735.1, forward strand.
GCTGGAGTTGTGGGTGGGAAGTAATATATTCATTTAGTGTGCAAACAGATGAATAAGCATGCTAACTCGGCTCCGTTGTCTATCACATTTCATATCTGTGAGCAGCTAACAGAAGTCCACATTTACATGGTTAATTGATGCTGGATATGGTCATACTGATCTCATATGGACACAGACACACACACTCACACACCCGTACATGAACTCATGTCACAATGAAACCGAAAGCTCAGAAATGAATTAGCCTCTCACTCCGCCATTTGTAAGTTGAAAAAACAAGCACTGTTGAACTATGAAGACAACATTACTCTGTATTTCTGACCGTCCCGACCAGCTACATTGGCCCAAGCAAGGATGTGAGTTTGAGGTATCTGTTTCTGTGACTAATGGCAGATGGAGGAAGGTTTCTGGAAACTTATTTTTAAATATATTATTTTGATTTGTAATCATGCCAGATCTGATTATAAAGAAAAAAGATACAACTTGATTGCAAGCTGCAAAGATCCTTAATGAAAAAGTGTACTTATATTTGTAATTACCCTATTGTCTTTCATTGTATGAATCGAAATATCATCAAAATTTAATTGCATCAAAATATCTTCTTAAGTATTCCCCAGAATGAAGAAATAGATGTGTGTATTATGGAAACATATCACACATGTTTGAGACTATTATACATTATTATTATTTTTTTCATTTTTGGATGACTTATTTGGATGAGTCTCAGAAACATATAGAAATGTTAGGTTACTTTTGCCATCATCTAACGCTCACTTAAAGATTATCTTTAAAAACACTATTAATTTAATAACAATGTTAAATGTGATCTTCAACAAATCTCAAAATAAATATCCATTCACTGTAAATTATGATGTTGTCTATAATGGCTGAATTCACTTGTATAATTTAGTGTTTAGTATTTTATACTAGAAAAATATAAACCATTATTGGTTGTCAGCTGTAAAATGAAAATAATTACTGACTTACCATATCGAATAGTGCATCCCCTAGTAATGAAATTTAATTTGAATGATTGTAGTTTTGTGTTTTTGTATTGTCATAATAACCCCAAACAGAAACGACATTATCATATGCCTGGATAAACTTGTATTTAATAAACTCAGATGGACATCTAAAACGAATTAGAAGGGAAAATAATAGTATAATTTATAAATAACTTTCATTGTTTTATTGTTAGGAGCACAAAAACAAAGAATCAACTCCGTTAAGGGTAAAACATGATGTTAATAGGATTTAAAACGATTATTTGGATCCATGTTGATGTTAATGGCTTTAACAATATATGGATAGCCAATATAACGCTGAGGCCTTTGGCTCCTGTTCAGCTGCCATATTAAGTGAGCCATTTGTGATGCTGTCCTGCAGGAACGTGATTTTGTACGAGCAGCCGACATAATTCAGGGAAGTGTGTGAATGTGAGGGCAGGATGATAACAGCTGGCTCTTTCATCATACTGCTGCTAAATACAGTTACTACAGGCTGTGTATACAGTCACTGACACAGCACATGTCCCCTGACTCACACAGTACAGTGATGCCTTGTCTAGACACAGGACACGAGTCAAAATGCAACCAAACTCGATGCTTAAAACATAGTCATTTTCGGTGCAAATATTTCTTTTTTTTTTCTTTCTTTCTGTGGAAAGAATATTCACACAACTCTTTTGGATACATCAACCGTTCATAATCACTGTTGCCATAATAAACAGAACGATAAGGAAAAAATTATAATAATATATAACCTCAATATTTTTTGTTTATCCTATATAAATGGTTATTTGTTTGAGATTATCAGTGATGTATGATAGTAATGTAATTATCTTATTTCATTCAATATTATTAATATTATTCAGTTATTAATAAAATGTATTAGTTATAAAAATATATGCAAACACAATTTAAGTAGTTGTTTGTAAGATTATCATAGAGTAATAATGCCATTATCATTTAATTATTACATAAAATATTTTATCATTAATTTAAATTATTACAATATTATCAGTTATTAAAATATTATTTATAAAATCATTATTTTGTATTTTTATCTGTGTATTATCTAAATAGTAATTTGGTTAAAATTTTTAAAGAATGTTTATTGTTGATTAAATGTATCAATTATTTTAAGAAATATTATTTAAATGTATATAAATAATTATTTGTAAGATTATCAGTGAGTAGTAAAATAATAAGTACTGTATGTGATATATGATTATTTAAAGCTGCATTCTGTAAATTTTACTTTTTTGGTTAAAAATGATCTAAAATAAATTTTTGAACAAGTACATAATCAAACAGTGTTCAAATCTATCTCCTTACCTAAGCCTGATTCACAAGGATGAGCTTGTAATAATTTTTTCTAATTTGAATGGTACTGTTCCCACTGGAAATACGAGCTTGCCGCTGTTCATCTTTGTGTCATTGTGTCTGTATACATAAAGAAGGAGTCCCACCTAGTAGCGGATGACTGATATATCGGCTGATATCTGGCATCTTTCAAATCTCGGCATCGGCAGATAAATTTTTCTGCTTGGCCGGTGTGTTTAAGGAGGGACTTTTATTTTGACGGCGAGCAATATCGGTTGACCACTACCTGCTAGTAGACTCTACCGCATGTGTGGATGCTGCAGGTGGCAGATTAGCAGATAATGCTAATACACACTAAATACACAGTCGTGCAATCTTGATGTTGTTGAAATTAACAATTTGAGAACAAAGTACAACAATAATCATTTGCACGGTTTTACGTGATCTGAGCTAACTTTGAGATTTGTTATATTTAATCAGCATTGGAAGCGCAATTGATTGTGAAAAATGTTTTTTTCAGTTGGTCAGAACAAAACTCGCAGACATTTTACTTGGTTGTTTAGTTGACTTTTTTCGTTGAAACACTGCAGGTTTTACACAGAGATGGTGACGAAAAGGCAAAAGTTATGGACAGCAGCTTTAATCATTAAAAGATTGTATTATTAAATGATAACTTTTATTAAATATTATTATTATTATTTATTATATATAATCACGTAATTATTACAGTATACACAAAGCCATTGGCTGTAATGGTAAGCTATTGAAAGAGAGCCCCTGCTCTTGCCATACTTCAGAAAGAAATTAATTAATTTGATATGACATCATGGTGAGTAAATGATGAGTAAATTCCATTTTTGAATGATACCATTATATGTTTGCAGATATTTAAGAAACATGCTAAGTTAAAATACATGTTAATCTGAAAAACAGTGCTACAGTCAGTTATTCTCCTTTGAAAATGTCTGTTCCAGCCTGGATCATCAGTAGTGATCGACCGATGTATCGGTTTACCGATATTTTTCCCGATATTTAAGCATTTTTCCATAATCGGGTATCGGTTTTGTAATATCGGATTCGCCGATTTACGGCGCCATCTTGTGGCCGTTTTGAGATTTCCGCCATTGCAGCCCGGGCGTCTGAGGTGATCAGTCAACAACAACTCAGTGCACAGGTAAAGTATATGTTCTACTTGGTTTGCTTTAATTAATCAACTTTATTTAACATAACAGACATGCACAAATGAGATCTGAGACATAAATTCCTGATATAGTTAATTTATGCAGCTTTCTAAACAATTGAGACGAACTCATCGAGTTACGTAGTGTTGGTCATGTCCTGCTTCAATAAAGACGTATCTTTAAATGAATTAAATAAAACAGACATGAATGAGTGCATGTTGAAAATAAAAAAAATGTTTTTTTTATTCTTTTATTATGTGTTTTATGTTCTGTCGCTGTTATTCTGTTGTACTGCGGAGCTTCTGTCACGAAAACAAATTCCTCGTACGCTATGTGTAAACATACCTGGCAATAAAGCTCATTCTGATTCTGATTCTGATTCTGAAAAGCGTTGAATTTAATTCTCTATGTTGTATTTGCTCACCATTAGTCTAGAAGAGAAAGTTTGTTCATATTGCTTAGCAACTGACGGATGATCTGGAGGCTTAAGCACGGCCACTGAATGAAACTTTTGACAAGATTATCTTGTTTAAACACCCTAGATTATATTTTAATTTACTACATAACAAATATTTCGCTAATACACATATAAATATAGCCTACCGCTTTGTGGAAATTAATTATTTATTATCTCCATGCGCGATCGCGGTTGATTAAGTTATAATCAAACAGCACTTTGTCAGTTGGCATTTCATGATTAAACATTAGATTAAATTTAGATCATAAAATGCCAACTGACAAGTGCTGTTTAACTTTATATAGTCTCGGGAAAAAAAGTTTGTTCATATTGCTCAGCACCTGACTGGGTTGATGATCAGGAAGCCTCAAGCAATGCCACTGAATGAAACTTTTGACAAGATTATCTTGTTTAAACACCCTAGATTATATTATCATTTACTACATAACAATTATTTCGCTAATACACATATACATATACCGCTTTGTGGAAATTAATTATTTATTATCTCCATGCGCGATCGCGGTTAATTAAATTATAGTCAAACAGCACTTTGTCAGTTGGCATTTCATGATCTAACGTTAGATTGAATCTAGATCATAAAATGCCAACTGACAAGTGCTGTTTAATTTTATATAGTCTCGGGATAAAAGTTCGTTCATATTGCTCAGCACCTGACTGGGTTGATGATCAGGAAGCAAGCAGGCTTACAGGGCAGAATGCTGAAAGACTCTGTTTTCTACACTAAAACCTAGTTCTGCTTAACTGGGAGTATTAAGTTACACTACTAAATAGCTATGCACTCCTAAATAGCCCTCCCGCCCCCACCAATATGTTAGAATCATTTTTGTGCTTTATTTTTTTACCCATTTTTATTTTTTTACCTCATCAAAGCTTTTATTTTAAAACAAAGACACTTGCACTTGCACAGTGCACTTACATTTTTTGGACTCAGACCCCTCTATTTATTTGTGTATAAATATAAAGTTTTTTTTGTATGCAAGGAAGGAGTGATTGTTATAAATAAAATGTTTTTTTTTCAGCTCATTTGTGTTGTAATAATTGTCAGAAACAGAAGTATAACAGTAAATAAATATCGGTTCTGCATATCGGTTATCGGGTACATAAACATGCAAATAATCGGTATCGGTTATAAAAAATCAATATCGGTCGATCACTAATCATCAGTCTATGTTTTGGTTTGTGAAACCCTGCCCACTGCCAGTTAACCCAATTTTATTTCAGAACCGCGGGTTGCCAGTTGGCGGAAAACACAGTGCTTTTCATTTCATTCATCGACAAACCCTCTCCATTATTTTGAATTTGGACTGCAATACCTAGTTCAACCACTCGGTGTCAATCCTACATACAGCACCTTTAAGTTAATAATTAATGTAATTGAAAGCTTGTTAGTAAACGGTGGCTTGATTCTCCTGACCCTTCCTTGACCTCAGCTTGACACCAGCGTATGACGCCCAATTGAGTGCCTGTCACATCTGGGTCACTCAAACCCCCTTTCCTTGTTCCATCACTGTTAGATTCATCAAAGCAGCCCAAAGAAAGCATCTGGAGTTTGCTATAAAGGCAGAGAGTGTGTAAATAATTGAAGCCTGCCTCAGGACTCTCCCTGATAAACACGCGTCCTACGGCCACGTGAGCCCTCTTTTCATCTGAATGTAGGATAGGGCTCCAAAAGTGTCTGTTCACCCTCACCTGCAGGTGTGTGGCTCATCCCCCACCCCGGTTTTGTTTTATACTGTTCAGCTGAAGCTGTGGGATTTCTTTTCTGGTTTGTCGAGGCAAGACAAAGGCTAGTTTCTCAGAGGGGGACGGACATCACCCCTCTGAAAACGTCATAATGGGAAAACCCATGAAAAATTAATGACAGACAGCCATATTAGGAAGCTGCTGGGGGCCTTTAAATGCTCCTCAAACAAAGTCACTGGTATCGTGTCGGAGAGATGTTTAACATGTGCCTTGTTAAATTTGATTTATCAGTTCTGAACTCTGACTGATATCTGATAAGTTGGTTTTAAAATTTCTTGCCAAATGCAGAAATGCAGTCGGTTTAATTGTAATTACATATAATTTCAGTAATTAATCTTGGCAGATGTCTTCTTTTTCCTCATTCTCAATCATTGACTTGCTTCCTTCCTTTCTTGATCAGCATCCAGTTGTTTTTTTCTGGTCTCTTTGACAGCTGCCATCAATTACTATTGTGGTGCTGCCCAGCAGTCAGTGCTTTGCCACATGAACCAGGATTCAGATCTGCAGTTTTGCTTCTGCATTATTGATCACTTGAGAAGGACCTAAAATTTGCATATATCTGCTAGCACAAAACGTATGTACTGCACTGACAATGTCAGGGTTGGAGCAAATAAAACAATTAAAAATATTTTTTGTTAATAGAAGTAAAATATAAAATAAATATTAGATGGAAAAAAAACTTTTTTTGTCAACTGAAATGAAGATGAAATAAAATTTACGTATTATATTAAGCTAAAAATAATAGGTATTAAAATAAAAACTAAAACTGAAGAGAGAAAGAAATGAATAAAAAATAATATTAATACTAACATAGAAGCAAGTGTAGAAGCACTAAAAGTAAAAATTAAAAACAGTTCAAATAAACAACTGATAATATTTAAAAAGAAAAAAATGATAGCAGCACAGCAAAATTACTGTAAAAAATATAATTAAAACTGAAAATATAAAATTAATAATTTTTAAATAATATTAAAATACCACTGCTTTAAAATTAGAAATGTTGCCTTTAAAAACTAATTGAAATAATGCTAGTTTACATTAAAGTACACAATCTATGACAAAATGACAAAAGCATATAACAAAATTACTAAAATTAAATCTTATATATATATATAAATAATAACTATACATTACATAGCTATAATAGTATATATTTTATATTGGTTTGTAAAATAACACTGGTTTGGGGAGCTGCTTTGGAATTTTTACAAGGTACTGTAAATTGTAAGTAGCTGAATTACAGTCAAACACACAAAAAAAGTAAATACCTTAATATTAGCTGGTTTAATGACAGCTGACACGCTATCGCCCCCTTTAGTACAGTAACACAGACACTTGCAATGTTTTGGCTAAGCTTTTGTGTCTTCATATGCATACTCATGTGGGGAATATGTCTGGCTTAAGTAATCAAGCAATACAATACACTATTGCATCATAAATCTTATCTTAAGCAATGAGTTATTGCCAATATAAGCCCAAAAATCTTGCATGGTTGCACACTATGAAAATCCATACTATGATTAAAGACACTAATCCTAATTTAGTATACTATGCATTTAGCATGCTATACAACTCATGTTATGAGTTATATATTAACATTTATCTCACATGTGGTTTACTGTAATTGATTTGATGTGGGATTCTTAGGGTACCACAGAGTTTCAGTGCTGGTTTCTGTCAGTACACTGGCACTCCGAGTCGCTCTCATTGGTTTGTGTGTCAAGTGTAATTGTGGGCACAGGCGAGCTTGTAGAAAAAAGCACAGCATGACAGCGACAGCGCAGACAGATACAGTGAGAGTGCTGAGAAACTGTAGACTTAGCGGCGTTCATTTGCTAGTGTCTCCACCCGATCTGCAACTGTGACACAAGTGGTTTAGGATGGGGATATTTATAGTGCCGAGGGTCCAGCTGTCATGGGAAGTTCATCTGCTTGAAGGAAGTGGGAAACTATACTCTAATTACTATTTTTAAAATTATAACGCGTTAGATTACTCCCTTACTAAAAAAGTTATCAAATTACAGTAACGTGTTACTAAGTAATGTTACTGCCCAACACTGCTGTTCATTAACAAGCTGTATGTGATCTGGTGTTTTCAGGGTCTCAGAGACATTGTTAATATTAGCTAATGTTAATTTTACAACAATAATATTAGAACTGTAATTTTACAGTTGTACTGTTTAATACAATTATTGTTGTTGTTGCTGCTGTTGTTGCTGCTGTTGTTGTAAATATTATTATAATTTCTCAAATAATTTTTTTATTATATTTTACAGTGAAATATTACAACAGTAAAAATTTTCTCGTTTTGTTATTTTTACATTCAGTAATAATATATGAATAACTATATCTATAATAATTATTAGTAGCAGTGGTAGTAGAAGTAGTTTAATTTATTGTTGTAGGTTATTCATTATCTTAAATTTCTTTTTTAATTTTACAAAGAAATATTACTATTAGTTAAATATACTAATATTTATTAGTTTTATTAAAAATTGTATTTAGTTGTAGTAATGAGAATTACTATTATTAATAACAATGTTATTTTATGATATATAATCACAAATAGTTTTTACCAAATTATGCAGCTCTACAAGAAGGCACAATATTGCATTTTAAATCATAACCACAATTTTTATCAGAAAATCGCTAATCGATTTTTTTCACCCCCAAATTGTGATTTGATTCTTCTTTAAAACAATCAACATATTTGCAATGTTTTTTTTTTTTTTTTTTGCAAGTAACGTTTCATATCATCTTTTTGTTCAGTTGTGCACTTAATTATTATTAAATTATTTTTCCCCATGCTGATCTGTCAATCAAATCAGATAACTCCACCTTCTAAACTCGACTTAAAACTAAACGCTGTGTGGTTGGTTGTTTTAAATCAGATGATTTTTATCCTGTCTAGTTTTGCAGTTCTTAGCTAGTAAAAGCTGCACATCTGGACCAACATTAGTGATAAAGTCGGGCTTCTCAAGCCTCTGGAAAGGTCAACAATAGCGTCAGGAATGCAGGGTATGCTGCGATGCCCCTCTACGATCAGGAGCTCTATTAATAACATGAACATGCCACTGTTTCACCCTCTCACTCTTCCTCATTTCTCTTTCAGTTCTCTTTTCAGTTCTTGAGGATTGTTCACTACACCCATTCACCATATTTTACAGGCAAATCTCCTTTAGCGGAGAGGCTAACGACATCGGTTTGATATCTGAAAAGACGTCTAATAGACTGTGAATTATGTTTCATTCCTCATTCGATGTGCTGAAAGGCCGCATTGTCTCCAGAGATGGTTAAATAGCTTTCTTAATCATCCAGAGTGGCAACTTTACATGTTCATTGTCATGCCCAATGAGGCCTGACAGCGTAACATTCTGTTAGAGGCCATAAAAATGTGGGGTCACTGCCAACCCCTTCCAGAGACACAGAGGGGTCAGTCTCCTCTCGGCGCTGCTGTGTGAGCCTGTTGTTACCCTCCGGTCCCGGCGTCTATCTGTGCCCCTGGGAACACTTCCAAACAATACACTCCCTTCAGCCCAGGGACGATTCGGAGGGGTCGACTCAGAGTTTTATCCTTTAATACCGGGTGAAGTGCTTGTCATTCTTGTGTGGAATCCTTGCTCTCTCGCTTTTCTCTTTCTCTATCTCCTTCCCCCTCTTTCTCTATGACTGGTCTGTGAAAAGGAGACTCTGTATTGTGTTGGCTTTAACTGTCACTGGTGTTAAATCAACACCACCTGCATATCTGCTCTAGTGAAGATTTAAAAGCAGTCGGCCTAACGAGCCTCTATTATTCAGGTTGCTGTTCGCTAACTGTGGAGGATGAGCTCTTTTTGAGACCTTTTGTCTGTTTTCTAATCAGTCAACAGGACCTCTTGGAACACACCTCCAAAGTCTGGTAATAGGTCAGCTTGGGGCACTTTAATTTGTTTGGTTTTGTTAATAGTAGTTAATAGTTAATTTTACTGTCATTCTCTGTTAACTCGGGTGAAATTTATGCGTTTATATACAGTTTGGCAGAGGCACTTACTTGGTTAGCTTTAGCATGTTTGCGCTAACAAGTTTGTCATTAGTTCGCAACTTATACTTTACACTTTTAGTTGTAGTAGTTACCTCATTTTCAGACTATTTTGGTGCTTAAAACATTTTCTTACAAACTGTACACCTAATAAATTTCATTAAACAAATAAAGTTTTAAATGATGGACTGTGTGTTTAAAATTCATATTAGCTGATTCGTATCAATGGCCTAGAAAGCGTCGAATACTGACTTCTCATGACTCTTGTGTGCCCTTCAGTGGCGGTTCTACATTGAAATACACCCTGGGCGAGACCCCTTTCGAGCGCCCCCCTCGCTCATCCTGACCAGTGGCAGGATGAGCCACAATAATAAGTGCCCCTGAAATTGCAATTTAACTGCATTTGAAATCAAAAGACCATAGGATAATGTTTTATAAAGCTAAAACAGCCTACGGTCAAATTGACTCAAAACATAATAGAATGGTTACATAAACATGCTCTTACACACTAAATGTCTGTAATTACACGCTATATCCTCCTAGACCCGGAAAATAAAAACATTTATTTATTTCATTTGTTTCCCCATGTCATCACATTTTTTAGAGCATAGAAACAAATAGTAAAAAAAATACATTGAAAAATTATATTTTATTCACGTTATGCTATGGTCACTGGGACTCAGTTGTTTAAAAAAATAAAATGACTTTAAATTATGTGTATAGGCAAAAACAAAAACTTTTTGGGTTTCAGGATATTTTTCAACCAAAATTAGTATATCAATCTAACTATCATGGAGGTGCCATTAGGTTACTGCCTCAAATTATACGCATGACACACTTTTAGTTATGGCTTGTAAAACTATACTTAGGAAACAATACTTGGCATACTGTGTAGCAAATAAAATGCCATTGGTTATTTACAGGGCCTAATGTTAAACCAACTGATGGAAATGATAACTGAACTTTTAACAGTTTTATTACAAAAAAACAATATTATAAATTAGATCTCGCCATCGAGTTGAAACCAAATTATTGTTGTATAAGCATAGCAAGCATCATAGCAAAAAGGTTAACAAAGAGTTATACCCACCACCAATTAACATTAGCCCTTCATTCATGAAATGGATACTGTAATCATACAGAGACAATAGTTGCATACCTTTATCTTTTGCTCGTTTCTCCTCTTCTTCTTTTCTTTTTTTTCGAAATTGGGCACCTGGCTTTGACCTTTTCTTCTCCACCTCTGTTTATTTGGCACTCGACAATCAACAGATTTCCCATCCCCCCAACTGTCACTCAGGACCAGAAGTCAAGACTAAACCAATTCACCTTGATGACCGCATAATCGTCTTGTATTACCTAGTTTCATTTGCAGGAACTATAGGCCTGTATTATAACATTATGAATGAAATGTGGGTTATTTGGAAGAAAGTCGAGGTGTGTGACTGACTTTAGCCTATTATTAATTATTTTACTAGTGTGGATCCCCCGTCCCCGTCCACCCCCGCCCTGTCCGTTCCATTTGAGAGAGACCCAGAGGTGAAATGTCGCACGCGCCTCTCGCCCCACTCACTTACACTTCTCTCACAACACAAAGCTACAGTGGATATTTTCAGCAAGCAGGGACGCCGGTGTCCTGACATTTTATCCTACCCTGTCAGATTTTCCTACGCGGGTTTACTGCGCACGCGCACATCAATATCGCGTCCTTTGTCTTATGCTAAACAACGATATTTAATGTATCTGCATTACTGTAAGGGTAGGTTTAGGGCTGGGGTAGGTGTAGACTTTAATAAAAACGCAATCTAATTGGTAGAAAATAATATTTATTGTTGGTTTCCTGTAACTGTATCCCTTTTAGCTACAACTGCGAATATAACACATAATTACTGTATTTGCAGTACTGTAAGGGTATGATTAGGGTTGTGGTAGGTGTAGACATTAATAAATCATAACTTTACAGTAGAATTTTCGTTGTGGAATTGTACTACCCACTGTTTTGGTGGGAGGTAGGAAAATCTGACAGCGTAGGACAAATCGACAGAACACCGGCAGCTGCAGGGAGTGCCAATTTGCCAATTCCACACACAGTGAAATGATATAAATGACGAAAAACCGCTTCGCGACACAGAGGATTTTTTGTTTATCTGCTCGTGCTGCCGCGAAAAAATTACGCCCCGGGCGTAATCATAAGCGTATACAGCCCAATTACTAAAAAGAGCTTGCCCATTAAAAGTCCTTTGTGCAAGAATCAGACTTGCCAAACGAATGACTCATATGAGCCATTTCTTTTTAGTGCACCAAAAACATAAAGCATGGCCACTAAAATCATCAGGAATCAGACATAAGAACGAATTACTCTTATGACCCAGTTCTTTTTAATGATTCATTCAGTGTAACAAACCATCGTCATTTTGCCTAACAGCTATATTTATGTAAAAATGAAACAACATACTTATTCTGCCTTGTACTAATGTAAATTCTTGTATAAAAAAATTCTCATAATATTAAGATTTATTTTATTTTCAATCATTTTCACTTCCTTATTAAAACCTATTGGTTTGAAGGATAGTGGTGAAGTATACAGATTTAAATGATCAACTAATAGGTATTTTGGGGCTGAACTATGATCCTTGAATAGAGTCTTTTAATATGGCATCAAAGGATTCTTGTTCTGCATGATTTGTTGATATATTAACTATTGTTAAAAGTCATTTTGTGCTCAGAAAAAAAAGTTAAACATTAAACAGGGCACATTATAATGTATAGACATTTTTTTTAAGCTGTATTACACTTTTATTTTGCATGAAAACCAGTTTTTGTCTCTGACCTACATTAATTATGAAATTATTACAGCATTTCTGTTTTCCAAGTACTTCTTCCTCAAATGAAAAAGAATCATTTATAGAACAAGAATCGGAACCATTGTTACATTCCTTTTGATTCAAACCACCACTTTTATCTTAAACTTAAATAGACTACCTATACAAGTAATGTCTCTTTGTATTATTTTGTCCTGTTATTGACGTAATGCGCGTCATTGACAACATGTGCCACCGATAGTTGTTCGAATAGTTCGAATATTCGTGCTTTTTTTTTGTGAATATTCGAACGTAATTTTTGAGCAATTTTGACACCCCTAGTGCTCACTTGGGGTAATGGAGAATCAGGGGTGATGCTGAGCCATAACACAAGTAATAAAATCACATTATTTCACTTTTTATCTTTTTGATTGTTTAGGTCAGCTTGAATTGCCTCCGTGACTACTGCATTATAATTCCTTCTCATTAATCGCATCAAATTCATATAAACTATCATCAACAGTTTTCCTCCTCAGAATACAGGATCTCTGCCAATTAGCTACTGCAGAGCAATGCATTAGGACTCCGATGGTGGCCTGTATCATCCAATTTCCTGTCAGGGAAGGATTGCTCAGCTCAACAGCTGTGTCTCCCCTGAGCCACAAATGGCATTAACCCTGCTCTCTTCAGATTGCTCAATGCCGCTCCGTGTAAGAGCTAACCGGCATGTTTTTCTACCCTCACAGACTGTCTCCACAGGCATGTGCTATGCCACTGGATAACCAAGAGGACAGCAGCCTCCCGAACATTATATGTCTGACAAATGGTATGTGTGCTATTTTCCCATTGTATTTATTCAATAGGGTTGTTTTTACAGGCCTTGTCTGAAGATTGCGGTCTTGTCCAAATGATAATTCATTATTGCAGCAGACCACTTCATTCTATTCATGTAAATTGGTAACACTTGGTATTATTTTAAGTACATTTTTATTGTTACTTAAAACCTTACACCATGGTAATATTTATTTTAGATTATATTACCGTAATACAAAACAAAACAAAAAAAATACTACAATATGTTTTTGTTGTTATTGTTATTTTGTACATTTACACTTACATTATATATATTTTTATAATAGTTCAGAGTACCATTTAAATGAATATTAATTATTTCAAATTAATATTTTGAAAGAATATGGTATAATACAGAGTATCATACAGTTCTGTTGAGGTTGACTGATAAAAAAAAAAAAAAATCAGCAACCCTAGTATTGTTCATTGTTAAATATTCAATAGTAATATTTATATTTATATACTTCACTTAAAAGTACAAGACATTTTCATGGTTCAGTGCTTTTTATATATATATATATATATATATATATATAGTTTTCTTGGAGTGTAATGTTTCTTTTCATTCAGTATCCATTTTAAAAACTATTTGTTGATTTGTTGACAGGCCTGACAATCATTCTTAATTGTAATCATAATAATAGCCTAATTCCTTAAATGTTAATACATGTTGTTGACTATCTGTACTGTGTTTGAGATGACTCATTTGTAATACTGACCCATGTCACATGCGATCAGTGTTTTTGCAGTGCAGTGTGGGATGGCCCTCATCTTGACCCTGCTTCAGTCCTTCATCCTGGGTGCTCTGGGGGTCCACAGCAGTTACCCTCGCTTCTCCTCCAATGACACGGTCTTCCAGCACCTGGCATTGCACCCTGACCCCAGCATAGGCACAGTCTACGTGGGGGCTCGGGATCATCTGTTCCAGCTCGCTGGCCTTGATGGCCTCCGTCTTGAAGTGGACGAGAGAACCGGCCCGGTGAGAGACAGCAAGGACTGTCTGCCTCCGGTTACCCTGGAGAACTGCCCTCAAGCTGGGCTTGTTAACAATCACAACAAGCTTCTGTTAGTGGATCCATATTCCCTCCAGCTCATCACCTGTGGGAGTGTACACCAGGGCACCTGCCAGAAACGCAGCCTAGCCAATGTGAGCGAAGTCCTCTTCTCTGCTGAGAGGCCTGTTGATACGCAGTATGTGGCGGCTAACGACCCTACGGTGTCAACGGTTGGGCTTGTGGTGCGACCGCAAGACAAGGATCCTGTCCTTTATGTGGGACGAGGCTACACCAGCAGTCATCCGCCAGTTTCCACTCGCCAACTTTCGACAGAGCCTGTATTTTCCTACGAGGAAACCGCTAAGCTCGCTGTAGCTGGGCGCCTCTCGGAGTACGACCACAATTTTGTCGCAACTTTTGCGCGACGCAACCACGTTTACTTTTTGTTCTACAGGCGTGACCTGAAAGCTTCATCAAGGGAATACCGTACGTACGTGGCCCGGGTGTGTTTGGACGATCAGGCGTATTACTCCTACGTTGAGGTACCGCTAATATGCCGCTCGGGCTCAACAGGAAGGAACTACAGTTTCCTCCAGGGGGCGCAGGTGAGCGGTGAGGAATCTGGAGGCTCGCAGGTTTTGATGGGAGTCTTTTCTACGGGGGTTAGTGCTGCTAATGGACCCGGCGAGGAATCTGCTTTGTGTGTGTACTCTCTGAATGATGTTGACCACGGTATTGATTCTACACGAGATCTGTGCTACACGCAATACGGGGAAAAAGATGGCAACAAGGTGGCATACATTGAGTATGACGTTAAATCCAACTGTGCCTACCTGCCCACGGTGAGTACCCCTCGGTAATTTGATTCCAAAACAGTTGTTTCAAAATGTAATTTCTTTTACATAATTAATAATAAATTAATAAATAATTAATGTCTTTTGAAATTTGGTGGAAAAGACAATTTTCCAAAAAAGAAAAAAAATGATAGAGTTCTTCTGTGAAGCCCTGGAGAAATCAGACGATTTTATTAATGCTAGAAATATATTTAATTCATGAAGAGTTCCTTTTACAGGAATATTTGATAGACGCAGTTCACTTGTACATTGTCTTCACATTGAAACATTATACGTATATATTATCCATATAAATAGGTTTTGAGGTCAACCATTTCCACATGATCATCATAGTAGTTTAACTTTGTTTGAAAAGCATGGGGAAATGATGCCCACAATGTAACTCTAGGGAACTGGGCCACATCATTTTCCTCTAACAGTGTATTCAAACTAACATTTATCCTAATTTAGATGCATCGCCCCTCATTAATTCTCAGGCAAATTGCTGTAGCGCAGACGATTCTGCCTGCCATGATCTGAGTGGATTATGTTTTCACTCTTTGACGAGCGTAAGACCGGCCTACCTAGCATTAGTCCTAACAAGATCTTAAGACATATCAAAGACCTCAAGGATGTGGGCTCACAGGCACACAACCTGCTCATGACCTCCAAGTATTTGCCTATTCAGCATCCAGAACCCCGCCTGCTCGGTCCTAAACAGGGTTAGTGGATCAATAAACCCCCAAGCTCAAACTACTAATGATGTCTGCTAGAAAAGGGGGTAGAGAGGAGAAAGTCTGAAGAGGGTTACTTAAAGAAAGGAGAGCATTGCCTCTTAAAGGGATAGTTCGTTTAGCTAGTTTTAGCTCATTTATTGACCGTCATGATGTATTAACCAATATGACATTATTTCATAGAACACTGAAGGAAATATTATGCAGAATGATCATGCAGATCTTTTTATTACAATGAAAGTGAATTGGAGGAGATCTCCAAAAATGTAAAGAAATATATGTATATAAAGCTATTTAACTTTGGACTTATATGGCACGGTTTATACAGAATACATTTATAATAATTTATTATGCTTTTTTGTCCATATTGGTCCCTATCCACTTTCATTGAATGGAAAAGAGCAGCTTAAACATTCTTCAGAACATCTTCTTTTGCCTTCCACCAAAGGAAGAAAGTCATGTTTTTAACAACATGAGGTTGAAATGTCATTAGGGATGTCACTGATCCACAGACAAACACTGCCACCCAAATACAGGATTCTCTGTGCTTTTTGCAAATCCCCAAACACTGAAACACATTTCCCTGATCCCCATATGTTCTTTAGTCTGGTACACAAACAGATCACTTTTGATGATTAGGGAACATGGCATGACATGCAAACTAGATTTGATCAAAGAAAGCTGGAGCAGATCTGATAGTGTTAGTCTCTAAGAAAGGAGCAGCCTTGCCATCCTACTGTGAGACCAAGATAATCTTCATCTAATCTGGCTTTCTCTAAGAGGATTCGACAGCCTTGAGGCAATAGACTGAGAACCACGGTACAAAAAACACGAGATTTGCAGAGTTTATTATTACACAACATGAAACTGGATTGTGTCATGATGGTTTTGCCAAAACCAAAGTCACGAAAACTTGTTTTTGTGCCTCACAGAACACCCTGAACGCTTATCCTTGTGGCTCGGACCACACCCCGAGTCCAATGGCGAGCCGGGAGCCGGTTGAAACTGAGGCCGTGTTGAGCAGCTCATCCGCCCGTCTCACTGCTGTCGTCGTTAGTGTGAAGGAGGGGCACACGATTGTTTTCTTGGGTGACTCCAAAGGCTATTTGCATAAGGTTTGTGACATGAAAATTAGCCGTTTGACTGGTCATTTCTAAAACAATTTAGTTATGATTTATAGTATGCCTTTTAAACCACTAGGGAAATATTAGTCCACTTAATATGGTAATATTATCTATCTACTTAAGCAGATGGAAAGAGATTTGGCCTGCAGGGTGAATGTGTCATAGCCAATACAGTGCTGAAACAGCATACCTAAAGCTTTTTGTGTTTCCTCAGTAGGACCGGAGCACGCTGTGTGAAACTCTGTATTTGCAGGATTGTGATCACTCAGAGACCACCGAAATCTCAGTTTGACAATGCTTGCAAGGGCTCCTGCTAAGGGCTCCTAGGCTGAAATTTAAACACAGACCAAGTTACGTCTAGGCCTTGCACTGACTAGATTTGCGTGTCTCAATGGACAAAGGTTAAACAAAGGTAGTGTTTGGTTAAATCTGAACAACAGTGCATGACATAAGTCCCCCCTATGACAGCCATCCACTGTTCTCTGCTGTTCTGACACATTTTGGCAACTCAGTGTTATTGTTCACAAGCATGCGTGACATTTTCACAGTGGAAGATAGTGACGCATTTAGACAACAACGTATTGAAGAGGCATCTTAACTATATGCATAAAGTTTGGCTGTTTAATATGTTAAGTTTAATTAAATTATTAAAATGCAACAACAGAAATGGGAGGTGTATGTATTGCGTATTATATAAATAGATATTGTTTTATATACTGTAAATACATGTTAACCGGTAACATTGAAATATGAAAATAAAACAGTACACACTTTACTAGATAGATTGATAGAATGTAATAGAATGAGTGTGTGTGTGAGTGTGTAAACATATATGTATGTATAGAGAGAGATAAAGTGTTAAATTGTTTTTATTTATATTTAATTTAACTTAATTGCATTTGTATTTTCCCTCACAAACAGACATGCAGGAACACCTCCTCTAACCCTACATCTACACAACTGTTTGGTCTTGCATGATACGATGATGTTGCAATGCATGATTTTTCCTGCAGCAGACTGTGGCCGACAGTTCGTCAATGCTAATCCAGTTAAAACACAAACCTGACTGGGTGGAGTGCGTGAGCAGCTCGCGGTGTAAGGTGTCTGAGACTCTTAAGCAGGATACCTGCTCTTCTGAGGGGATTCTCACTATTCTAATCTGGTTTGCTGAAATCGACCCGTCGTGATAGAATTCAAGAGGCATTAGGCACCTCTCTCAGATCCTTGTAGGTCGTTTTCCTTTAATAAGACGTAGAAGTGCTCTAGCGCTAAACCATTTCAGCTGACACTTTCAGCACTTTTAGTTAGACCTGTCTACATGGTCTACGAGGTGTCCTGTTGCAATTAGTGCAGTTCCACAAGCCTAAATATTCAATTAAACCTTGAAGAAGTTCTTAGGAGCCGTTGTCAGGTTAGTTATTGAAACTTTTTTGTTTTTTCGTGGTGAGTTCAAGGTGTTTTTCATCACATGTTAGGTGTTCCTGGGTAACTCAGGAGAGGTGAAGAAGTACTCCACCCTTCTCATCCAACCTGGTTTGGCCATCAACAGTGACTTACTGCTGGATTCCACCCATAGACACGTCTACATCATGACCAGCCGTTCTGTGAGTTAACAAACCATGACATGAGTACTGACAGTCAAAAAGAATAATTAAGGTTTATTATGCTCATCAAGGCTGTTTTTTTATATATATATATATATATATATATATATATATATATATATTGTGAATTTGGTATTATGAACTATTATTTCAAATTTAAATAATTCAAAATCCCCTTTTTTTGGCAATTGTATCACAAGTGTGCTTATAAAAACTGCAAAACTGTTTGTGATTTCTCCTGCTTGCTGTGGTCAGGTGGAGAAGAGGCCTGTGGCAGAGTGTGACAAGCACACTGATTGCACTTCCTGTCTGGCAGTGAAGGACCCGTACTGCGGCTGGTGTGTTCTTGAAGGCCGGTGAGTCTCTTCCTATAATTCCTGCAATGGACTGCAGTTTTCAGTTTATGTTAGGAGCATTTCTCTCACTCCTCCTTTTTCTCCTGCAGGTGTGGGATGCGTTCAGACTGCAGGCTGGGCTCGGTCGAAGGTCACTGGCTCTGGAGTTTTGATGAGCAGCAGAAGTGCTTGAGAGTGGAGTCACTGAGCCAATATAACGCCAGCCTTGGAGAGCAGAAACAGGTATAAAATCATCATCAGAATTTGATTCAGAGCCCCATCAAGCTTCAGTCCTCCTTCAGCCATTAAGCCTAAAGTAGACCCTGCAATATCTTTCATCCACTAGCATTCTTAAGTTTAGGGTTGTCTCTTATGCTTACCAATGTTAAAATAGTCAAAACAGTAATATTGTGTAATGCCACTGCAGTTTAAAGTAGCTGCTTTCTATTGTAATATATGTTAAAATGGCATTTATTCCTGTGATCTAAAGCTTTTCAGCATCATTACTCAGTCTAATATGCTGATTTGCTGCTCAAAAAACATTTATTACTGTTTCCAATGTTGAGCAGTGCTGCTTAATAATATTTTTGTTGAACAGATTTTGAAGATTGTTAGTAAACAAACTGTTTTGGCTCCCATTGACGTCCATTGTATTTTTGTCCATGCGGTGCAAATGTAATTCACTGGGAACCAGAAATGTTTAGTTATCAACATTCTTCACAATATCTTCTCTTTTTCTCTATTTATTTTTGGATGAACTGTCCCTTTGATTAAAAGTCACTAAGCCAGCAGATTCTGCCCTGCACTCCCTAATGGGACATTTCACACGTTGAGTCATTTTTGATGCTTAAAAGCTTTTTCCCTAATCATTGTCATCTTAATTAAACTATTCCTTAAGGGATGCTTTTGTAAGAGAATGATCAAAGCTATAAAGCTTGATGACACAATGAAATGTGTTTTGTGTTACTGGACAATGATTGCTTGATTATAACCACAGCTAATATGTGTGTGTGTGTTTAGATTGCTGTGGGTGTCCCAGGTTTGCCCAGTCTGTCAGAGGGTGACATGTACTCGTGTTTCTTTGAAGACACTGAAACGGCTGCTTCGGTCCAGGGCACCACAGTCACCTGTGCCACTCCTGAGGCCCACAGACTCCCAGCGCTGCCACAGGGAGAGGGTGAGAAACCCCACACACTCATGACAACAAGCTTTCAACAACCTGAAAAACTGGCCTTAAGGAACTGGTTTACAAACCTTTGTGTGATGTGTGCAGACTCGTTCATGAGCGGGATTGTCGTGATTTGACTTTCAAGCACCAATCAACTAAATATAAGTCCAGTCCAGATTGTCAGTGTGAGTTTTTCTCACAGTTAAGAATATATTTCACAGTATTAAAACTTTTACTGTAGTTTTGATTAAATAAATGCTCCCTTGAGAGACTTATTTCAAAAACATCAGAAAGATCTGTTGAACAGTAGTACATCACTCTAGAATTTTATAACAGTCCTGTTCCAGTTTCTCTTCCGCTGTTGGTTTTCCGCACGTTAATCTTCCATTGAAGGAATCCACTGAAAAGTTAATGACGTTAGATGAATTGTGACATAAGCTGTGGATGGTGCATTTAACTACATCTGATTATTTTTTAAGGTATTGCGTGACATGATGTTCCAGTGCCATAATATCCATTTAACAGTTTGACCCAGAGTCCTCTCATTTTTGTCCTCTATAACAGATTCTGTGTCCGTCGCGCTGTCCCTGCGCTTTCGGACGGTCACCGTAGCGCTTGCAGACTTCACCTTCTACGACTGCTCTGTGGCGCAGCAGCTCTCTGGCACCAGGCCGTAAGTCACATGGACTCTCCTGCGTTTTAATGCCACATGAATAAAGCAATCATTAAAAAAACAGTACAACGTTTTTTCATTCTAAAAAATAACAGTTTCAAACTTGTGGTAATTGAAAAATAACTAATAAAAGGTAATGCTAGTTCATGTTAGCTAATATTAACAAAAAAAAACTTATTTTTAAGAGGTAGTGAAAAGTTTTAGCCATATAGTGTCATGCCATCATCATCCAAGAGCAATATTAAACCTCCACTGGTGAGCGGCTGTCATGTGTTGAAGAATGTCCCAGAGGCGTGAGAGGGGCAGGGCAGCTGTCTGTCTCTCCGGACCTCACTAGCACATCCCTGATGATTTAACAGCTGTGTCCCACATTCCTGCCGTATCATCCGCCCTGACCATCCTCCCTTACCCATACACCCCTGCAGTCAGCCGCTGATTGGGCGGCTCTCCCTGATGCTGTTTTGATTTGCGATGTGGGAAAGCTGTGAACTCAGCTCTGTGTGCTTTGATGAGTTTAGGGGAGTCATGTGTCATTCTAGACCTCAGCTATTTTGGATTCAGTGGTGCTTTGCTGTCTTTATCTGAATGCTCAGAGGGGTGTAGATGGGTTTAATTTATGCGGTCACTTCTAAACTTCTGGCCCACTGTGTTCTGTCTCGATCTGTTTCTAGGTGTAGGGGCTGTGTGAACAGCCGCTGGAAATGTAACTGGTGTGTCCACCAGCATGTGTGCACTCACCGGTCCACGTGTGACCGTGGTGTGATCATCTACAACCAGCATGTAAGTTTGTGTTAGTCTGTGAGGTCATATCTGTGAGTTTGATATGCTGTGCAATTATAGTGGAGGCAAAAAGTCTGAGACCAACAGTGAAACTGCATGTTTGCATTTTTTATTTTTTTTTTGCTTGGCAATTTGTGGAAGTTTAAGTGGAAAAACGTATATTTTGTCGTGATTTTGTTACAAGTGTACTTAGTAGAATATGAAAATTTTTAAATCACACGTTTCAGTGTAGTCTCCATCTTTTAGACCCCATTGTATGTGTTTTTGGTTCCTTTTGCTTTGAATAACCGTTTTTGGTTCATATTAACTACCATTTGAAAATTTGAAAATTGAAAATTAATACTTTTTTCAGCAAGAATGCATTAAATTGATGACAACAGATGACAAAAACTTTTATGTAACAAAAAATTTATATTAAATAAATGCTATTCTTTTGAACTTTGTATTCATCAAAGAATCTTGGAAAAAAGTGTAAGTTTCCACATAAATATTAAGCACAACAATTGTAGACAAACAACATTATAATTATAATAAATGTTTCCAAATAACCATATTATATGATTTCTAAAGGATCATGTGACACTGAAGACTGGAGTAATGATACTGAAAATTCAGAGAAACATAAATATAAAATATATTCAAATAGAAAACAGTTACTTGAAATTGTTAAATATTTCTCAATAATAATTTTGTTGCATTTTTTAATTAAATCAATTCAGCCTTCAAAACTTCTTTCAAAAATATAAAATCTTACCAAACCCAGATTTTTAAATGGTAGTGCACATAACGCTTTCTTGTGTGTTTTATAATTTTTAATGTTTAATTCAGCCCCATTGTTTATTGATTTGAGTTGATATTAATTTATTTCAGTTGCCATTTATTTCATTTTCCCCCTCATTCTCTCTGTTTTGTCCTGTGTTTGTCTAAAGTTTTCACCCTCCACGTCTGCTTCTCAAACAATAAAAGACTTTGACGCGTACACGTACACCACCTCCACACCCACGACATCAATCCTCTCCACCACTGAGGAGGCCATAACGACCGAAACCGCTGTCACAACTACCCCTCCTCTGACTCCACCCACTACTCCAGAGCCCACGGCCGCCCCCACCACAGCTCTGGAAACCACAACCCCCCTCGAGCAAACACCCACCACCCCCAACCATGCTACAACCTCCTCTACACACCCATCCAGTGCCACTACAGAGTCAACCGATACCATCTCAGAGGGCACCACCCTCTCACAAAATACCTCTTGGGTGGAGGAGAGCATCCAGGTAGGTTTGCTGTCAACACCAACCCCACAGTCATACGAAGAGCTGGTGGGACCTTCGTCGCGTGAAGAGGCCGCTGAAGTGACGCTGCCCGCGTTGAGAGCTGGGGAAGTGGTGACGATGGGGCCGCTGATTGAAGCACTGCCCTCATCCACCTCTGAAGTGGTCACCCTCTCGCAGACCGAGATGGATATAGATGCTCTTATAGACACGGGCGTCCCTGTGTCGTCAGCCAGCGCCCCCTCTGGCGACGGCGAGGCAGGGCCTGATTCATCTGATTTCCCCCTCGCTCCAGACACAGATTACCAGTCCGACTCAGCTGACCTTTTCCTCCTGGTGAGTGTGGGTCCTCAGGCCAACTCTGCTTGCATGTAGCGCTGCAGATGCTGGAGGTTGAACGTACCTAAAGCGTGAATTACATGCGTGAATGATGGGATATATAATTAAATAGATGAAAGTGGTTCTGCTCTATTACAAATTTGACCATAATTATATATGAAAGTCATTTAATGTCACAACATTAAAGCAATGTTCTGGGTTCATGATGATGCACTGAAACTCATTTTGACTTGTTCATCAGTTTGCAAAAACAAGCAAAAATCTGGGTTAAAGTAATGCTCTTGCAGTTTAAATGGATAGTTCTCCATACTCCATTACTCACTCTCATGTTGTTTTAAACTTGTATGACTTAATATGGAAAAGATATGTTTTTGAAAAATGTTTCTTTTGTTTTTGTTCATACAATGAAAGTCAATACCCATTGACTTTCATTTTAAATACAAAAACAGCTTGTAAAAGAAACACTTTACAAAATAGAAAATATTCAAAAAAAAATTGAAAAATCATGGGTAATGTATTTCCTTTTTTAACCAGGTATTCTGCTGCTAAACACGAATAAAGAAATACAGGTCTCTGTATTTCTTCTCAATAAATTAGAGTGCAACACAGGTACCTGTAGTAAAAATTTATATTTAAATTTTCTTCTATAGGGTAATTTTTTACATAAACTTATCAACATAAACTTAGAAGACAGACCTACTGTGAGCAAAATGTGGTATTCACTGCCAAAGAAGCTGGCTGTTCACAGAGTGCTGTATCCAAGCATGTTAACAGAAAGTTGAGTGGAAGGAAAAAGTGTGGAAGAAAAAGATGCACAACCAACCAAGAGAACTGCAGCCTTATGAGGATTGTCAAGCAAAATCAATTCAAGAAATTGAGTGAACTTCACCAGGAATGGACTGAGGCTGGGGTCAAGGCATCAAGAGCCACCACACACAGATGTGTCGAGGAATTTGCTGAACCACAGACAGCATCAGAAACGTCTTACCTGGGCTAAGGAGAAGAAGACCTGGACTGTTGCCCATTGGTCCAAAGTCCGCTTTTCAGATGAGAGCAATTTTTGTATTTCATTTGGAAACCAAGCTCCTAGAGTCTGGAGGAAGGGTGGAGAAGCTCATGGCACAAGTTGCTTGAAGTCCAGTGTTAAGTTTCCACAGTCTGTGATGATTTGGGGTGCAATGTCATCTGCTGGTGTTGGTCCATTGTGTTTTTTGAAAACCAAAGTCTAGAAGGCCAACAATTCACTAAACATGTTTTTATTTTTTTATCTTATGAAGTATTTTAATTTGTTGAGATATTGAATTGGTGGGTTTTTGTTAAATGTGAGCCAAAATCATCACAATTAAAAGAACCAAAAACTTAAACTACTTCAGTCTGTGTGCACTGAATTTATTTAATACATTATTTTCACAATGTGAGTTGAATTACTGAAATAAATGAACTTTTCCACAACATTCTGATTTATTGAGATGTACCTGTATTTCTTTAATCGTGTTTAGCAGCAGAATACCAGGTTAAAAAAGGAAAAACATCACCCATGATTCTTCAACAACAAAAAAATCTCCACCCATCTGGGAATTAAAGCAAGCAAAGAGCACCTAAAGAGCTCTTTAGTGCCCGTCCTCTCCCATGAAGCACCACAAATCACGCAATAGTCAGTCTTCCTATGCTATCAAACTGGTAAATATTGTAATAATTGTAAAATATAATATTTCTGTGTACATGTATGAATTTAAAGGCCAATAAATGTATCCATGCATCCATAATTTTTCACCGTGTAATTCACAATGCTTAATGGGAATGTAGTTCTTTCCCTCATTAAAACTGATAAGTACATAGTACATAGCTTTTTGTTGTTGTTGTTTTTCAAATCAAAGTTTGTAATATTGTAATTCACCTCGTCACTGGTTGATGTTGTTCATGGATTATAACTCTTTAATAAATACTTTTTTTAAAACCCCTATTAGAATAATTTATAGAAAAAAATACTTCCTGAACCAGTGCGGAGGGATAGTGTTGCACTGTATTGAACCCAGAACATGTGTGACTTCATGTGTGTCATGTGTGACTTCCTGTGTGTCTTTTTGTGTCCATTTTGTTTTTCATTAAATCTCTGTTTAACACTCTCACTTTTGTTGTGCTGCCAGTCTGCTTGTTATACGTGTTGCTGTAATGTAGCAGAAGCAGAGAGATATTCCACATCTGCTCTTTTCAGAGCCGTGGTGTGTGTAATGAAGTGTGTTGTCCATCTGTGTGTGTGTGATCAGGAAGAGGAGAGTTTACTCGTGAGCAGAGGTCCTCACACCTGTCCCTGTGTGGAGGCCATCCAGGGCAGCTCCCTCCTTCCTGTCAATGTCGAGAGGAAGATCACTCTGCTGGGGCGCAACTTACACCTCTATCAGGTAATCAACGTCTTGAGGCTTGTTGGGGCTTGACTATGAAAATAATGACTGGTAATGCTCACATAGACAGCAAGGGGCTGTGGTTTTTTCTAGCCTGCACACTAATATAAACCTGCATTAAAGATTGGGGTCAGTAAGATTTTTCAAAGTCTCTTCTGCTCACTAAGGCTGCATTTATTTGATCGGTAAATGCAGTAAAACAGGAATACTGTACAACAGTATACAGTAATACAATTTTATGAAATTACTGTTTTCTGTTTAAAAATGTCAAAGCTTCTGCATCATTACTCCAGTCTTAAGAGTCACATTATCCTTCAGAAATCATTCTAATATGCTGATTTCTCAAGAAACATTTTAATTAATATCAATGTTGAAAACAGTTTTGCTGTTTAATATTTTTGTGGAAAACGTGATGCATTTTTTTCATGAAACTTTGATGAATGGAAAGTTTAAAAGAATTGTGTTTATTGGGTATTATGTTGTCTGGTTTATTGATGAAGTGTTTAAAAACCTGTAGGCCATGAACAGAATATATCTGTGTGTTTTAAGGACAGAGATCTTGATTATCAGTGTGTGTTGGTGATTGAGGGCCGATCGGTGGTGGTGGACGCTTTCGTGGAAGTGGACGACTCTCAGCCATCTTTGTTCTTCATTACCTGCCAGCTTCACCAGGTCTGTTAAAAAAAAAAATCTGTATTAATATGAAAATATTTTTCATGGTGATTTTTTTTTTACACGTGTTTTACCTGCTTTTTGAATTTGAGCACTTTTATTACGTTGTGTTTTAGAGTTAGTTTACGGAATTTAGAATTAACGGAAATGTCGGTAAGAATTATTGGACAAGGTCCAGGCAGAAAAATGACCAGTACGTTTTCTTTTTCTTTCTTTTTTACAATGTATATTCAGATTGTTGATGACCTGTTATAGTTTTTAGGAATTATTTAAATTCCTTTTATTTTTCATTTTAAATTTAAAGGTTTAATTATGGTGTTCATTTTTTATGCTTTTGTCATTTTTATCAAAACTTTTTTTTTTTTTTTTTTTTTTTTTTTTTAGCATATTAAATGAAAGTCTGAAATATTGCCTTGGCAACTAGCTGAAATAAGTCTAATTTTTCTATTTTTTTTTCTTCGTTATATTTCACCGCAATCTAATTTAACAGTAATTGTGTTGCTGGCACAACCAGTATGTGGCAGATATATAACATCCATTAAATATCTGAATGTGCCTGTTAAGCTTTGTTCTGCTGATTGTATTTCGTTTCAAAGTACTCTTATTCGGCTGCGGTGGAGGAATACAGGAGCTTGATCTCAGTCAGGAGGAGGGACTCTTTCCAGGTGGATTACCCAGAGGACCTTCATGGTACGTCACCAGCTGTTTGCTGAGGTTATGAATGTGCCGTTCTCTGTTTGTGACGTGTGTTTTGTGTTTGCAGTGCGGCTGTATAACTGCTCCGTGGGCCGGTCCGACTGCAGTCGCTGTCACACAGCTGATCCGCGGTACGAGTGTGTGTGGTGTGAAGGGTCTCGCTCCAGCTGCGTCTACAGGAGCTCCTGCACCCAACACGTCCAGCAGACCTGTCCTGCTCCTCACATACACACGGTGAGGGACACACCTGTTTACTTCTGCCTTTTGGGAGCCATTAACACTATACTCAGTATTGTTAAAGTTACAGTTCTGTGTTTTTGCCCTCCGTTTCACTCACAAGAAGATCTTCAGCCGTTTATTTTTTTATGTGAACTGTCCCTTTAAGAACTTGGAATAAACCTTGCCGGGCTAAACTGCATTGTGGAAGGATTTTCTTCACTCCTTTAAGGATTGACCCTTGTCCTTATGCCTTTCCTTGCTGACCTGTGTGTTTGTACAATAATAATTTTGTCCATTAGATGTATAAATCAGAGCATAGCAGATTACAATATTTCAACTGACATTAGATGATTAGCTAAATTACCTCATAGATGTGTGCAGGGACTTTTCTTAATGAAAATGTGAGTAATATTGCTAGTGCTGTGGATGTTTGGCATGCCATCGTAATAAGGTAATATGAAAGCTGTTCTTTGAAATGTTCTGTTTGTCAAAGTGATCAAAAATGGGATAAAAAGGTCTAGAAGTGGTAACGCAGGAATTAATGAAATGCAAGGAATTTTTAACTGAAAAAAGCAAACCTTTTACATTGCATAAATTTATTTTCATAGTGTTTTGTCCTGTCATCCTTTAAAACTATTTTTTTTATATATATATTAAGTTTTTTTTAAGAGTATAGATTTAAATGTTTATTTTTTAGATAATACAGAGGGTTTAATGCATCAAATGAGAAAAAAATGCTATTAGAGTGGGGGAAAAAGTTCATTTGTGAGACTGTCATGTGCTACACTGGAAAACAAGACAAAATCTTATGTATTTTTCAAGGTTTTTAATATGATAAGATCAATGGTGTAACACCACACAAAAAATAAAGGAAGAAAAGGGAAAAAAGTAAATATAAAGTGAGATTTGTTACATTTTTCAGGAGAAATTTCTATTTTTTTTTAATGTATAATAAGCAGCACAACTGTTTTAAACACTGATATTAATAAGAAATGTTTCTTAAGTAGTAAACCATCATATTAGGATGATTTCTGAAGGATCGTGTGACACTGAAGACTGGAGTAATGATGCTGAAAATGCAGCTTTACATCACAGGAATAAACTACATTTTATAATATATTATTAACATAGAAAACAGCTGTTGTAAATTGCAATAATATTTCACAATATTCCTGTTTTCCTGCAAATAAATTCAGCCTTGGTGAACAGCACAAGAGATTTATTTAAAGAATATTTTTTTGAAAATCTTACCAACCCCAAACGTTTGAAAATTAGTGTAGTGTTTTCGATGCACATCTATGATTTTGTCATCATCGAGTCCATTTCACATGTTGTGGTGTATTACAGATTGAGCCTCTTTCTGGTCCAGTGGAGGGTGGCACAGTGCTCACGGTGTCCGGCTCTAATCTGGGTCAGAGAGCTGAAGACATCCAGCACTCGGTGACGGTAGCCGGAGTCCCCTGCACGGTCATCCCCGACAGATACGAGGTGTCCTCCAGGTAATGTGATATGAGTGTGAGAGCGAGGGCATGCTGGATATTACTGCCACTCGTTAATGACATTGTGTAAATGGCTTCAGGCAGTTGAGCTCCACAGTGTGATGAAGAGTATTGACCCAGTGGTCTCTCTGTGTGTCTGTCAGTATTGTGTGTGAGACCACAGCCAGTGCAGGGGAGCAGAGCGGCCACGTATCAGTTCAGGTTAAAGGAGGAGGAATCGGGCAGTCTGCCCAGCGCTTCCGTTACCAGGTAAACATTAATCCAACAGGCACGAAAGGGATACAAATTGTTTAGCAAAAATGAATAACATGCAAGGAATTGATCCTGTATTTATTAAAGGCAGGGAGGCATTCAAGCATTTTAAAACAAAGTTTTACACTGCAGAATGACTTTTCCTTAACAGTGTTTTTGTCACACTTAAGACTTTATTCGTTTGTTCATTTGTTTATTACATAATTGTGAAAGGTATATTTGGAGTTTATATTTTAATAATTATTTTTATTTAAAAAACATTGTGTGTGTATATATATATATATATATATATATATATATATATATATAGCAAGATTAATGCTTCAAACTATGGTGAAAAATAAAGTTATACTAAAATAGTTATGAATATATATGTATATGTATATATATATATATATATATATATATATATATATATTATATATATATATATATATATATATAATATATTAAGTTGTTTAAAAAAATATTTTAGATATGTTTACTGGAAAATAAAACATAAATATTTAATAGGATGAGTAAATATTGTGAGATTTATGCTTCAAACAAGAAAAGAAAAATACTATTTTATCAATGTAGTGAAACATTTTTTTTTTCATGTTATTTAAAAAGTCTTGAGCCTAACTCAATTTAATAAAGTAAATGCATATTATTTGAAGACCTAAATATTATGCATTTTTCAGGGGCTTTACCACACAATCTAAAGGGCGAAAAGGGAAATATAGTGAGCTTTTTTGGTTAAAAATATCTATATAAAGTAATTTAAAAAAATAATAATTTTAATGTAAAAAATCTCATACAGTTCAGTTACATAAATCTATCTTATTTTAAGGATTTTTAGATAGTTCTCCTGGCAAACAAAAATGCATTATTCAGGGCTTTAACAGGATGAGGTCATTGTGTAACAGCAAACATGTATAAGGCAGTGTTTTCTAACGTGTGTGTGTGTGTGTGTGTGCGTGTCTGTGTGTGCGTGTGCGTGTTCTGTTTTCCTAAACTCAAGGACCCAGTGTTATTGGGAGTGTCTCCACTGAAAGGCCCAATGTCGGGCGGCACGTCCCTCACCATCACGGGACAGAACCTTCTGACGGGACGTCCCAATGAGATCAGCATCCTGATTGGTGGAGTCCCATGTTACATGTAAGTGACTGTGTAGAGCAGCGTCCTCTGCAGCCGTCCAGTCAGACAGAAGTCATCTCTGCATCTTATTAGATTAGATTAGTTTAGATACAACTTTGTCATAGCACATGTAATGTACAACGCAACGAAATACAGTGATTATGTCAGCTGATTGTGTTATAAATAATGAATCATCCTTCTGTTAACACTGGAAGTCTTTGAAGATCTAAAACAATGAGCTGTGTTCTAAAAACATCAATTCATGACTAGAATATACTTCATAAATTACTCGGATTTATTGTCATTTATTTCTATTCCCATTTGACAACACAGAGTTTTAGTAGTGTATGTCTTACCAGTTCTCCCAAGCAGTACAACAGTGAGCGTGTTGAGTGTGTGACTGGAGGGAGGAACAGAACCGGAGAGAGCGGCGTTACGCTGCGCTTCGGTCGAGCTGAGCGCCATCTACAGGACGTCCTCTATCAGTACACCCCAGACCCCAACGTGACCCATGCTGCTCCCTCCAGAAGCTTCATCAGGTGAGAAACAGCACATCACATCAACTTAAGCATAGTTTTATTTCATTTATTTATTTATTTTTTTTACAGAATTACACTAAGTATTAAGACTTGTTTTTTAATCTTTCTTTTTTTTTGTAGAAAATTTAATATTTTGCCAGTGGAGTGAGAACAGTATGTGCTGGTTTTAAATTAAAATGTATTTATTTTTTATATTTATTTTATTTGCGAAACTGCTTGTCCTGTGTCGTGGAAATCCTGTAGTCTATTTAATTTATATTAAAAAGCTTCATTATGCTAATACATGCTTACTAAACTTATTTATTTTAAACATTGTGCCAATGGAGTGAAAATCCATGAAGTTGTATTATTTTAAGGATTTTTTTTATTTGTATTTTTATATATCTTATTTTATATTACAAAACTGCAAAAGACCAAGACTTGTTATATATATAGAGTATATGTTAATGTTTATTTTTCATAAGCTAATTAAAGTAGGACATTTTAGTGAGAATGCTTCAAATAATCAAAAACATTTTGCCAATCTTTTGTTTTTGTTGTTGTTGTTGTTGATTTTTTAACAAGTCTTATTCAATTAAGTAATTAAGTAAATTAATCAACTTTCAACTTTACCTTAAATGTGAGCAATCTTATATATGCCAGTGTATTTATCTGTCATATTCAGAAATTGTTTTTGTATGAGTATGTTAACATATGCAATCCTTTTTATTTTAAAAGTTCAAGAAGAAAAAGATGCATATGA
Organism: Carassius auratus; assembly: GCF_003368295.1. Taxonomy (NCBI): domain Eukaryota; kingdom Metazoa; phylum Chordata; class Actinopteri; order Cypriniformes; family Cyprinidae; genus Carassius; species Carassius auratus. Next base: position 617,815 of record NW_020527735.1, read on the forward strand.
CTTCTTATATTATAAACTCTTTATTGTGATTTACAGAAGTGTTGGTAATATCATTTGTTATATATTTGACACATGCACAGTTGCGCCAATCAGCAATTTAATGCTTTGCAATGTTTTTTTTTTTCTTCAGTCATCTGTGATTTGGAAATAAAAAAATGAGTTATTAGTCCAGCATATATAATGACCATCTCATGGATCATGTGTGTTTGTCTAAGCGGGGGTCGTATCATTCGAGTGTCTGGCCAGCATCTGGACGTGGTACAGGAGCCTCGTATCCACGTGACCCTGTCCCCACTGGAGCCACACTCACAGAAGAGGAAGAGGAAGAGGAGCAGCGTGGATCCCAGTCTCCTCAGAAGAGCTCGGCGGATCGTCCCAGAGCCCAACTGTCCTGAAGATAGTCTCTGTGTGGTCAAACAGGTAGAGTTCACACAAGTGAGTCTGTGCTTGTGCTTTCTCACAGCATTAAACAAACTGTCCAGTGCTCACGTGTCAGTTATTGTAACACAGTTGGTTTCCTCGTGTCCTGTGGGTGATCAGGTGGAGGAGCGGTGCACAGTGAACAGCTCGACTCTGATCCTGTGTCCCACTCCGGAGGTGGGCCCCGAGGCCCTGCGTGCTGCTGTCAGCGTGCGCTTCCTCCTGGATAACCTGCACTTTGAGTTTGAGGCGGTCAGCGGCAACCCCTTCAGTTATGAGCCCAATCCTGTCCTTCACAGCCTCAATCAACACGAGCCCAGCAAACCCTTCAGATACAAACCTGGCAGCATCATCTCTGTGGAGGTCAGGCCCCTCTCACACGTGTGTGAATGCACTGAAGATTTGTAAAACAAACATATGCTAACTATAATTCAAAGCCCCAAAACTAATAATAGTTAAGATAATATAATATATTTGTATTTGTATTATATAAAATTATATTATATTAATAATACCATCCTATAAAAAAAACATACATTTCTTTTTAGTATGTTTATTTAATTACAAAAATATTATTAAATATTAAATATTGACATTATTACCATTAAAAAAGTATTCAGAACCAGAGTTATTATAGTTAACAAAAACCATACAAAAAAAAAATTATTATTAAAAAAAATGAATAAATTATATAAAAAAACAATTTTAACTTGATAAAAATTACTAATAACTAATACTGAAACTAATTACATATATTAAATTAAAATGAATTACATATATATATATATATATATATATATATGTGTGTATATTCATTACAAAACTTATAATGTATAGACATATTAAAAAAGCAATTACTAATAAACATAATGACAAAAACTTACAAAAACGTATAAAAAACTGTAATAGTATCTAAATGAAAATGAGTTTTGAGTTATAAATGTTCAAAACTCAAAACTTCCTCACCAGAACAAGTATTGTTTTATATTATGTTACAATATATGATATTACAAGTGTCATGCTGGATGCATGAATCCACTATAATTTTACAAATAGTACTGCCGTTGTGTGTAATTTGTAGTTTTAGGAGGTTTTTTTGGTGAGAATGTAGTTGTTTAAACTTAGTTAATAAATGTACAAATTAAATTACAATGGATTATTAGCATTTTTAATATTTTATATATATATGAGTGTGTGTGTGTGTGTGTGTGTATATATATATATATATATATATATATATATATAATTGTTTTATTTAATAAAAATAAATTATGCATTAAAAAAGATTGCATTGTGCTATGAAAACATACTGTAAATCTAGATTGGGATCTCTTCTGATCTGTGTGTTAATACACAATATATATTTTTGTTATTTCCACACTTGTGTGTCCCATGAACTTGTCTGAATGTGGGTTCTAGGGGGAGAATCTGGACCTGGCCATGTCTAAAGAGGAAGTGGTAGCTCTGATCGGTGATGGAGAGTGTGCTGTGAAGACTTTAACCAGAACCCATCTGTACTGTGAGCCTCCGTCACTGCAGCCGTCAGTGACCGCGCTGAAGAAACGAGAGGCGGCCGACGCGCTCCCAGACTTCACTGTACGACAACTTCTATCTTATAACTCTTATTCATTTTGTGCTGTGTCCCATGATACGGAATGGAAATCTGGTGTGTGTTTGTGTAGGTGAGGATGGGGAATCTGAACTTTTCTCTGGGACGGGTGCAGTATGATTCTCAGGGCCCCGCTGCGTTCCCTCTGGAGGCTCAGGTGGGGGTCGGGGTGGGCGCCTCCATCGTGGCTCTTATTGTGCTGGTTATCGTGCTCATATACAGGTATTCCCACACAGTTTAACCAGTTTATTTCTGATTATTGACATGCACTGGGATCAAAAATCTGAGAAAGCTAGTGAAAGTAGCACATTTTGTGATTATATTACATTATATTATATTATACTATATTATAACCTACCCATAATACCTAGATGTATTTCTTTACAATCAAGTTTTGATATAATTAATTATAATTAATACATTGTTTAAATTAGTCATTGATTAAATAATAATATAATAATAATAATAATAATAAAATGTATTAATTATTCTTCACAAGTTCATATAAAATTAGGAAACATATATCTAACAAATATGTAAGATTTAAAGTATTTTCTCAGACTTTGGACCCCACTGTACAGTATATATGTTTGTGCTGCTATGCTTTTCTTCTCAAAACTTACAATAAATCAGATGACTAGGATGCACAGTTAAGAATAAACAGACATTTCCAGACTCAGCAGTGTGTGTGTGTGTGTGTGTGTGTGTGTGTGTGTGTGTGTGTTTAACAGGAGGAAAAGCAAGCAAGCACTGAGAGACTATAAGAAAGTCCAGATCCAGCTGGAGAACTTGGAGACGAGTGTCCGAGACCGCTGTAAAAAGGAGTTCACAGGTCAGACGCTCCCACGTAAACATCAGCCAGACTCTGCCGACATGCTTGAAATGCCTCTATAATAAACCGTCTGTGTGTGTGTGTGTGTGTGTGCAGATCTGATGACTGAGATGATGGATGTGTCCAGTGATCTCATGGGCTCTGGGATTCCAGTCCTGGATTATCGTAAATACTCGGAGAGGATCTTCTTCCCCGGTCACCGTGATTCTCCTCTGAGACGGGACCTTGACGTTCCCGCTTGTCGCCGGGCCACAGTGGAGCAAGGCCTGGTTCAGCTCTCCAACCTGCTAAACAGCAAACTGTTCCTCACCAAGGTGGGCTTTCCTTAAACCTGCCAGGAAGAATCATTCAAACTGGGTTATATAGACCATTAAGGCTTTAGGGTTGGTAGTGTCTTCTTCATCTCATATCCCTCATATACTTCCCTGCAGTTCATCCACACTCTGGAAGCCCAGCGGACCTTCTCTCCGCGGGACAGGGCGTATGTGGCCTCCCTCCTCACGGTGGCGCTGCACGGCAAGCTGGAGTATTTCACCGACATCCTAAAGACTCTGCTCAGTCACCTGGTGGAGCAGTACACCACGAAAAACCCCAAACTCATGCTGCGCAGGTCAGTAGTGACCAGTCTCTCACATCTGAACTGATACCATTGAATCCGTGCATAAATGACCAGGAGCTGGATCCTTTCGACTTATAATTGTTGCATTATGAGTCTCAGTGGAAACCTCTCGTCTGTTGCAGGACCGAGTCTGTGGTGGAGAAGCTGCTGACTAACTGGATGTCCATATGTCTTTACAGCTTCCTCAGGGTGAGTGATGCTTGTGTTCGGCTCACAGTGAACTGGATGAGAGAGGAAGACATGCCAGTATTTGTATTTAAATATGTAACTGTACCATGAAAAAGTCACTTGGATTGCAGATTAACCCTATAGAGCCTGCTGTATCATAGCTGATGCACACATTTCTAAGGTTTCATAATGATCTGCATTATTAAAACTTTACTGTCTGAAGAAAGAACAAGTAATATAATTGTAAAAATGTCCCCTACACGATTCTATTCTTTACTGATTTTACAGTAAATGTGAGAATAACTTTATTATTGTTAGTAGTATTGCAAGATGTACACTTACTGGACTGAATCAATGTAGGTTTACTTGATTATCTATACTGGTTTTTTTTTAATCATGTTAAAATGTGTGTCAAATATGATACATGAGGTTTTTGAGGTAGATTAATCATCATTGTATTTCATTAAAAACAGATTTGAGCAAAAAAACTAAGCATTTAAATATCATCTTAATAAGACATATAATATCCACGTAAAATATGGAATGACAATTGATGTATATATGCATTTTAATTAAGTAGTCTGCTAAACCGTAATAAAGATTTAATTTTGAATTATATCCCTTTACCGTATACATTTTTCCGCACCAACTGCACCTTGCCTATTTTTGTTCAGTTTGGTCACGAAAAAACATGTGGAAACTTTCTTTTTTGTAAATATATATTGTCTGAAGAGTCAGTAAATGGAGTTAATCCAGCATAAGCATAACTCAAATTATTATTTCATAATTACATTTTCATTTAGCAGTTGCTTATATCCAAATGACTTACAAATGAGGACAATGGTAGCAATCAAAATCAACAAGATAGCAAGTGCTATAACAAGTCTCAGTTTCATAACGCAGTACACATAGCAAATATATAGCATATATAATAAAAAGAGAACAGAATAGAACAATCTTTTTTTAAAGAAAACAAAGCAGTTAGTAAATGAAAAGAGTGCATGTCTAAAAGAATTCACAAGCTTCTAGAAGACACATAAGTCTGAAGTAGTGAATTTAGGTAAAGGGGTGCAGAGACAGGGCTGGTTTTGAAAACAAACATTAATGTCTAGAATTATATGTGAGCAGTTATTGTTAACCAGTGCAAACTGATAGACAGAGGTATTTGACATCCATGTGTTTATTTATAGGATTTATTTATATATATTTATTTATTTTTGTATTATATATTATACATTCTTATATTATTTATTTATATATGACCCTGGACCACAAAACCATAAGGGTCTGCATAATTTTTCAAAATTGAGATTTATATATCATCTGAGAGCTAAATAAATAAATTTGATTGATGTATGGTTTGTTATGATATTTGGCCGAAATACAACTATTAAAAAATCTGGAGTCTGAGGGTGCAAAAAAAAAAGAAATTTGAGAAAGTCCCATTAAAGTTGTTAACAATGGATATTACTAATCAGAAATTAAGTTGTAATATATTTACGGTAGGAAATTTACAAATTAACTTTATGGAACTGACTTTACTTAATATCCTTATGATTTTTGGCATAAAAGAAACATAATTTAATAATAATTTAATAATAATAATAATTTGACCCATACAATGTATTTTTGGCTATTGCTACAAATATACCCCAGCGACTTAAGGGTTACATATATCCATGTATTTATGTGTAGGACACAGCAGGTGAGGCGTTCTACATGCTGTTCAGAGCCATAAAGCACCAGGTGGATAAAGGCCCAGTGGACGCTGTCACAGGCAAAGCCAAATACACACTCAACGACAACCGACTGCTGCGGGAGGACGTGGAGTACCGCACACTGGTGAGACACACACACACACACACACACACACACTCTACACTGATGCAGAAATAAACATTACACTAAGTGTTGTCCATAATTCAAGGTTGATATGGTTTTTAATCTGATAACTCTTTCACACATGACATATAACTTTGCAGAGTCCTGAAAAAATATAGAACGTTTTTTCACGAGCAGTAAAAGGAAACGACAAGCTTTTCAACCTCTGTCCATGTTGCCCCATAGACCCTGAATGTCCTGGTGAGCAGCGGGGGTGCGGGCGAGTCTCAGACGGTCCCCACTAAAGTGCTGGACTGTGACACCATCACACAGGTGAAGGAGAAGATCGTGGAGCAGACGTGGAAGGGAACGTCATACTCCCAGAGACCCTCCGCAGACGCTGTGCATCTGGGTAAGATTAAAAACCCAGACGATTATTTAAATAAATGTAGATTTATTACTTAAAATACATAGAGATTAAATAATAATGCTAATTTGTACCTATCATGTGTTCCCGGGGAATCGAACCCCCTACCTTGCTTAATAGCTTGGTAGCACAATGCTCTACCACTTGAGCTACAGGAACACTAAAAATATATGTAAATAACACAGTCTAATTGAATATTGAGTAATAAATGTAAGTTGTTGTAATGGTGTGTTTTATAGAGTGGAGGGCTGGAGTGGCTGGTCATCTGATCTTGTCGGATCAGGACTTGACATCAGTGGTCCAGGGGTCCTGGAAGCGCCTCAACACCTTACAACACTACAAGGTCTCTCAAGTTGTTCATTTTGTGGAGCGAGACTTGACATGCTTGAGTCACTGTTGATTTGTAAGTGTTACCTATATCTCTGCAGGTCCCAGACGGAGCCACAGTAACACTGGTGTCACGACGGTCCAAGCAGATCCACCACGACAGCCAAGACTACGTCCCAGGAGAGAGTGCGTTTGCTCCTTTCTCAGCTTGACATATGGGTTTCGGTTTTGGGGTTTTTCGAGAGAACTAAACGCATACAAATTGACCAAATCTGTGCAGAATTCAGGGTTGAACTATCTCAGTCCTTTAGTTTTAAAATATTAGTTTTACTAAGAATACATTTTTTATTATTATTGAAGTGTGAAATAATTATTTGTTATGATAGTATGTTTTTATGTTCCAGATCAAATTAATTACACGTCATTATTTTATATTTAATTCACTGTTTTCAATAGTAGATATTGTGGATTGTTTATTGAATTTATGCTACCGTTCAAAGGTTTGGGGTCAGTAAAAAGTAATTAATGCTTGTATTTAGCAAGGATGCATTCAATTGATCAAAAGTGACTGTAAAGACATCTGTAATGTTACAAAAATTGAACTTTCTGCTTATCAAAGAAACCTTGAAAAAAAGTATTAAGCAGCACAACAGTTTTCAAGATTGATAATAATAAGAAATGTTTCTTAAGCAGTCATTCAGTATATCAGACTGATTTCTGAAGGATCATGTGACACTGAAGACTGGAGGAATGATGCTGTAAATTCAGCTTTGACTCACAGGAATAAAATAAATTTTAAGATATATTACAACAGAATTTAAAATTCTAAATTCAAATAAATGCAACCTTGGTGCGCATGAGAAGCATCTTTCAAAACTAAAATATTTTGAACAGTAGCGTATAATCCAGAATAATGACCACTATAAGAGATTTCTCATATTTTCTCCTATTCTTTCTTTCCTCTCTCAGAGACTCCGATGTTGGAGGATGGAGATGAAGGAGGAGTGAAGCAGTGGCACCTGGTGAAGGCCGGTGAGGAGGCGGAGCTACCCAAACACAGACGGGGCAGTCTGAGAGACAAAGAGCGTGAGAGAGCCAAGGCCATCCCAGAGATCTACCTCACACGCCTGCTGTCTGTGAAGGTACCTCACACACACACACACACACTCCCCTCTCACACCTCCCTCTAGACAGGGCCAGATGGGTCACCTGTACTGTGTTTTAGGGCACCCTGCAGAAGTTCGTAGACGATCTGTTCATGGTGATTCTGAGCACCAGTCAGCCGGTTCCTCTGGCTGTCAAATATTTCTTTGATCTGTTGGACGACCAGGCCGCCCAGCACAACATCACAGACCCAGAGACAATCCACATATGGAAAACAAACAGGTCGGTAAAGAATGAGCCAGGTATCACCAGTGATTCGGTCACAGCTTATATTTGGTCACTGTTTGCAGCTTGCCGCTGAGATTCTGGATTAATATCTTGAAGAACCCCCAGTTCATCTTCGATGTGCAGGCCTCGGACAATGTAGACGCGGTGCTGTCAGTCATTGCTCAGACCTTCATGGACTCCTGCACCATCGCCGACCACAAACTGGGCAGGGTAAGCCAATCAGACTGCATCGTGGGAAGAATCCAGATAGAGAGAGATCAGCTGCTAATGACTTTCTGTGTTGTACATACAGGACTCCCCGATCAACAAGCTCCTGTACGCTCGGGACATCCCACGCTACAAACAGATGGTGGAGAAGTGAGTTCAGTCGGCTCATGCAGTTAATGCAGTTAATGTGGAATGAGATGCACTCACCATACTTTGTTGATTGTATTTCATCTCAGATATTATTCAGATATTAGACAGACCATCCCTGTCAGTGACCAAGAGATGAACTCTTCTCTAGCTGAACTCTCTAGGGTGAGTTATGGGACGTCCACCTACACCGTGATGCTCAGGTTACAATATTTACACATCTGATGATGACGAACCGCCTGCAGTAGCTGCAAATGAACCACAAATAAAGCCCTCACCTGATCCATTAGATTGTGGTTGTTTTGACCGGCCTTCAAACATGACTCTTGTTAGAAAGCTCTTTGTATAAAGCAAACCGCGAAGCCCTGAACATACTAAGATGACGGACCGCAATCTGAGGCTGCCATATATTTATTTTATGTAAATCATCCCCCCACAGTGTGAGACAACAAATATGTTAAATGCATTTTTGAATAATAATGAATTCATTATAATAATATTTATCTTCTGTTTTGCTTCCATTGCAGAACTACTCTAATGAAGTGAATCATCTAGTGGCATTGCATGAGTTGTACAAGTATATCAACAAATACTATGATCAGGTGAGAACTTCTCTCTCTCCGTCTCTCTAGGTTTTTAATCAAACAGCAAGTGTATATTTAAATTTGTTGGATTATTAAAACGAAATCACGTTTGAACTCAAAGTAGCTCTTCTTTTGTCTGTTTTGGGTGCTTTGCCCTTCAGATGAGTTAGTGATATTTGTCTTCTCTGGTGTGAATAGTGATGAAGAAGTCTTGACAGCACGTTCTTGTCATGCGCTCAAGCTCATGTGTTTTATAGCAACCTAATAACAATAACAATGATGCACGGTATTAACAGTGACAAAAATAGACTCTTGTTGGAAACATCTACAATTACAAGCAGAACAATATTCGCCTGTAGACATAGGTCTCATTTTCTAGAGTTTTTGAGAATCAAATATTTATTGAGCTATGAACATACAGCACTTTCAGTCAGTTAAACACCCGACCTTTTCTTATAAAACCTTGTTTTCTATCAGATCATCACAGCTTTAGAGGAGGACTCCACTGCTCAAAAGATGCAGCTGGGCTACAGACTCCAACAGATCGCTGCAGCTGTGGAGAATAAAGTCACTGACCTCTGACCTGTAACCTCGGACAGACGCTCGGAAAGACTGTAAAAGAGACAAAGCCCGTGGCAGAAAGAGAGCAGAGACCTCGCCAGAAGGCATGAACTCGTACTTCCTGAAGCCTCCAGAGCACGGAGGATATCTGAGACGGATGGTTCCCATTAAAGACAGCATTCACAGATTGGAGGAGCCTGAACCTCTCACAGATGTCACATGTACACTGGAGCTGGTCTGTAGAGTTGCATCTGCACAGCCGTCACTCACCCACACACTTCTGAGAGGAGTCCTTTATCTGATGCGCTAGTGCTACAGGGTTTCCTGCATTGAGACGTGCGGCCCGAGCACAGAATGATCAAAACACCACATCTTCTGGATTTAAAAAGAAGTCTTACAAAGGCCTGTTACTGTTCGGTGGATTCTTAATAAACTGTTTATCCATGCATTCAGTGTGATGCGCTTTATGTTGCAGCCTTTGACCTGCTCATAAAGAACAAAGGATGGCTTCTGAGGACAACTGAAACGTCTTGCTCAACTCTCCCATTGACCTTTCGTTAACATTTCTCTTGAAAACAGGTTTTATCCAGATTTTTTTAGTTTTGTTTTAAATGAAAAACACTGGTTTAAGGGACGTCGCCCCAACAGGGCCGTTTGAAATGTTTTCATGTGGCACAGGCTACAGTATTATATACATTAACATGCATGAATACTCACCGTGAATTTTAGGTTGGCACATGCAAGTCGCGTGTGCATTTTAGCGTGGATTCTGATCGTGTAAATGGCAGGTTAACCCGATTAACACACTTGGTTTAGGTGAATAGGTTTCATGTGACGTTCACAATGCTCAGTTGTGCATTTGTTCTAGTCATTAAGGTTTGTTTGTTTTTCAGTGTTAAAGTGTGCTTTTCAATGTATTTGGTTGGCTTTCAGTAAAAGAAAAAAAAGGTTTCCGTGGCTGTCACCACGTGTGCACACTTAGCTATAATAATTATGCCTGAAGTATTTAATTTATGCTGTTTTGTTTTTGTTTTATATATATTATTTGTGCGATCATGACCATCCTTTCAAACATTTTTATATATATATATATCTCTTTTCTTTTTTTCTGATCAGATCACATAAATTTAGATTTTTCTATTTTTAAAGTTTTCCGAACCCCGAATGCACATTTTATTGTGAGCTGTTGTGCTGTGTGCATCGCTCGCACGTTTAACGTTCTTATTGGTTTTTATGTATTTATTTATTTATTTTGGGTTTGATAAATGTACAGACCAAATTTGGTAATTATGATGCACCCCTCCCAAATTTAAAATGAACTACTTCTTTTTTTTTCTTTCAGCCTGTAATCTACAGTGGACCGACTGCAGTTGTCAGTGTTTGTTCAGATCTCTTCATGCAGATAAACTGCTCTTATTTTTGCTGTAGTTCACTATTGTGCTCACTCTTTTGTACGTATGTGTGGCTATGTTTATTTTGTAAGTCTTGCACAGGATGTGTTGGCCTGTTTGAAGCGACTGTAAATTGTTTCTACCATCAGTTGTTCTTTTACCTGTGCATTTCTATTGTAAATAAAATGTTGCTATAAATCTAAATGTTTCACAATTTGTTGGACATTCAGCTTTACTTTAACAAACTGTTCAGAAAGTTGCATTGCAAAACAGAATGATTGCATCAATGATTGCAAAATGAACATTCTGTAATTGTTTACTTCAACTAGTGAAATATGTCTTTAATTACAACTCATTCACTTTTCAAGGCCTACTGAATCCTTCTCACTTCTAACAAACTCTTCATTCATTATTATGTGATTAACGCCTCAGCTGCTTTCTCATCCAGATAACTGCTTTTGATTTGTGTTACTGTCAGACACTTTGGCAGTTGGCAGTGTGAGAATAGCTGATCTATTTATGACCCATGATGCAGTTTTCAGACATGTCCCATTTAGAATACAAAGCCCAGGGGAGAACGCTAAAAGAAGGAAGAGAATTACCATGAAGCTTTCTGAGATACAGATTTGATTCATTATTATCAGTGTTTATTAATCATCAGATTGTGATCAGACTGAAATCGAACGGTGGCTTCCGTAAAATGATTCGACATTTAGTAAGTTTATGTGGACTGTATTTCAAACAAACATGAAACAGTATTCACAACTGATTTTATTTCTGTAATGCAGTGCATTTCCAAATCAAAGTAATTAACTTCAGAAAATATTGGGACTTGAATGGCACTAAATACCACAATGGAGATCTGAGTATGAGTTTGCTAAATCATTGCTCTGTTTTATTTACCATTTACCATAATGTAATATTTTTTGTGTTTTGTTTGCGTTTTTATTGTTTTATTTTGTTTTGCTATTTGCTCTCCGTCATTCTTCTACATTTGTTTAAATACATTATTGTTTTGTATTATTTTATTTTGTTCACTTTTGCTATTTACAACCTCTCATTCCTCTTCTAAATTAATTAAAAAAAGTTTTTTTTCTTTTGGTTCGTTTTATTTTGTTAACAGCTATTATTAAAATTTTGTGATATTTGCTATCCCTCATTCATTTGGTGAAATGTCAGAAAAGTTTTATTTTCTTTTGTTTTAGTTTTGGTACACAACTAATATTTGCATGCTTGGTTATTTACTATCCCTCATTTGGTAGCCATATAATAAATGTCTTTTTTAAATTCTTCTATAAAAAGTTTAAATGACAGAGTTTGGATGAAGTTGTATGATAGTAAACGCCGTCTTCGGGAGATGGATACTGTACTGCCCAGTTGGTGTTGGCAAAAGTGAATCCTTGTATAATCAAAATGTCTGCTTTGTATTTAGATGAATTATGTTGTTGTTTATATATATATATATATATATATATATATATATATATATATATATATATATATATATATAGCTGGGTTTATTGGTCTAAATATCTTCAGGTCTTGTTCCACTTTTAAGAACTTTTAATCTTAAGATCTTTTAAGAACATCTACCTAAATTACATTTCTTTGAGATTTAGTTTAAGTACTTTTAGTTGAAGATACATCCCAATAATTATAGAATTATAATTTTACAATGAATTAATTAGCATGCAGTTGTATGTGTTAATATTCAGATGAATTTCAGTTAAAACAATAATAGTTTCTGCATAATGTAAAATACTTTATTATAAATTATACATATTTGAACACATTTAATAATATATTATGAAAACAATATATTGTGTAATGTATAGTTTAGTCCATCTTTTTATTTTTTTTTATTTTTTTTACTTTCTGTGCTTGGTTACATATCGATGCTGCTTAAAATCAGAAATTAGAAATACAAGAAAAAAAATACTAATTTAAAATCAATTCTATGTTTTTAGTGGTGAAGTGTTTGTATCAGGTGGAACTACCATGGTAATGATTTATACTCTGGTACTGAGTACCATAGTCATACAATGGTATTTACCATGGTACTGTTTTGCATGTGTCAATAAAATGTTTTTTTTTTTTTTTTTTTTTTTTGCTTATGTATGCCATATATCCATATATGGGAATATTGTATATGCTCCATTACATCAGCAACCACTGAATCACTTATGCTTACATCTGCAAAAATGTATGACTCTTGTGATACTTTTTGCATCATACATGTGTGGTTATGCGTGTAGTGAGGTTTACCTGTAAAGCACCTACTCATTGGCCTCGGTTACATGAATATGGATTCACTCTGTCTGGCCAAGATCAACTGACATTACTGTGATGTGTGAGTGAGTCTCTCTCTCTCTCTCTCTCTCTGGCTCTTTGTCTCTCTTCCATTGTATGTTTGCACATACATCTCAAATGTTTTCCCTCTCTCCAGACCACTGGTCCCACAGCCTGTAACCCTCTTAAAGGACATATAGTGCAGTTACAGGGTGAGTTTAAGATAATTGGAGTGAATGGAATCCGTATACTTTCATAATATCATTTATGTAAAGTGAAGCACTGCATAAAAATTATAAATTATATAATAAATTATATTCATCACATATTCATAGTAAAATTAGCACACTTTATGATGAGATTCAGGGGTGTTTCTAGCCTTTCAACAGTAACAGGCAACCCATCAAAAATCTTCTTCTTCTTTTATTTGAATACTGTTTTGTATATAAACAATCTTCACCTGCAGTACAGTCATTCAACAAGCTGTATGTGCAAAAAAGAACTGTTTCATCATTAGCAAACAATAGAAGACTTTTACTGGTTTGTTTCCTAGGACTTTATTCATCTAGGATCTACACCTAGGATGGCTTGTGGGTGAGTAAATTGTCTCTTTACAGTTTTTATTAGTCACTTTGGCACATTTCATAAATCATCCTTGAGATTTGCAAAACAGTAAGTGCAATTCTCAAAACAACTCATACAAATAGAAGAACACCATGGATTATCTGCAAAAGCCAGTTTCTTGCTCAAAATCTTTAGTTCATCTCTCAGAAATAAATATCTGTGTCAATGAACATGTCAGTGCCATCAGAATGACAAGTCCTTGTGTCATAGTTTGCGGATAAGACACAAAATCACTTAGTCATGTTGTCAATATAACAGTGTACTCTGGAGGGACGTTCTGATGTAAACTATGGCAACATTTTGGATGACAGTTAATGTATTGAACAGTATGCAATTTGCTTATGTATGCCATATATCCATTTCAAAAGTATATAATACATTTAAATGTGCATATAAATAATACAGATAAATGTGCGTAATCAATTGCATGAATGTACAAAAGCAATCGCAACTTGTTCAAAAGAATGAGAAACTGGTTTTATGATGTGTATAAATGACTAGATGATGTGGAGGTTGTACAAGTAGTTTTGAGAATTTCATTTCTGATTTGATGAAATGCACCAAAGTGACTGAGAAAAACTGTAATAGACTGTCACTTGCTGCCACCTACTGGCATAATGGTGTAGCAGAGAGTCACTAAAAATGCCCAGCACACACTAATAAGTTTTCTAGATGGTCCTTCCTTTGCAGAATTTCAGCCAAACTTTGTCAGCAAAAAAGCAGATTCCTATTGAAATGACTGGATTGCAACAGTTTCAACGATTGTTTTCTGAGAAACAATAAATGTGACCGCACGTGGAACGCTACAGTACAGTGAAAAGTCCCATATTTCAACACTTTTGAAACGCTGCTCGGTGAATCACATTCAAAGACACACTAACTGTTGTATAAACTTCTCAACATTTCACATCTGTTCTGTGGGAAATTTGGGGTATGCTTTTATAGCATTTTAGTCTTCATGTAATACAGCAATACATACTGAGAGTCATTAGTTGATTCTTGACCGTTATTGTAGATATGTGTCTGCTGTTGGAGCTGCTGGGACCAGACTTCCTCATCTCATCCTCCAGGGGGCGCAACACACACTCACTCTTCAGCCATTAAAACCACAATCCTCCAGGGTCACTGATAATAATTCAGTGTGAATGAAGTAAATCATTACATTGTATTACTGCAATAAATGTAGCATTAATTCATCATCTGCTACTGTCACACAGAAGCAGCTGCAAAGCCTGGAAACTTGGATAATATCACTGAGAAGATTGCAGACCTTGGCAGCTCATGTTGTGTGGTGCAGTTCATATAATGCTGTCCTCAAAGTCAAAGAATGCACAGCGTGCTCTTGTGGATGCAAATGAATGATGTTTATACCTGGTTAGATTACTTCCGCTTTTTTTGTGTTGTTATAGTACAAACACTTTTGTCATGAGATCCAGACCAGACAGTATCTCTCTCTGGAGCCCAGCACTGTTTTTTGGGGTTGACCATTTCTATTATTTTTAGACCAGCTGGCTCATATTATTGAGCTCCTGGGTAACCCTTATGAAACAAAAATATATTGCAGTATATTGGAAAATATCATGTAATATATTGGCATATATTTTTATATATATTTATTTTTTTCCAATATATTGCAATATATTGAAAGCGGCAATCATTTGTATATTTTGCAGTATATTATATAATATATGTATCATCAATATATTATTAAATGTATTCAAAAATATAAAATATTAGAAAATAAAAAGGGAAAATAATATATTACAATATATCACAATATATTTTAAGAAATATATTGGTAAATATATTTTCCTTTCGTAAGGGAAGATCCCAGTGTCAGTATTTCTATCAGTATTCAACCGTAAGGGTGAGTACAATACTACATTTGGCTTTCCTAATTGGACAGGTCAGATTCATAATTTTAATGCTAGAATGATTTAAATGTTGCCCGGACTAATATTACTGTTATTCTCCAAAAGAAGTGTTGCAGCTTTTCTCTGATTCCTGTTACAGATGTTGGACTTCCTGCCAACAGCAGCCGAGTGTCTCAAACATCCCTGGCTAAATCTGTAACCCTCTCTGGCTTTTTTACTTGAATAGGTTTCTGTTCATGTCTGTTCTGTGTGTGTCGAATGAAAAGACTTTGTGAAAGTCCGTATAAGTCTTCATTTCCTCACTCTCATGTTGTCCTTTTCCCAATCTGTAGGACTTTCTTTCCTTTGTGGAAAACACATAAAAGATACTTTGATAAATGTGTCTGTATTAAGTGTCAATAGGGTCCAATGTTATTTGGGCACAGCATTCTTCAAAATATCTTTGTTTGTGATCCAGAGTAGAAAGTAATGCATGCAGGTAACATTAGGGCAGAAAGTAAACCATTTTTGGATGAACCATCCTTTTAAACAAGGATGGCTGGGTCTGGAACATAGATGTGTATGCATATAGCAAAGCTTGCATAGCAAATATATTTAAAGCTGTTTTTAATGTCTTTAATACTAAACAACTAAACTTTTTTTTAATCAAAGTGTAAAGAATGAACCTATATTGAGTGTTGTGTGTTTATAGATAAATGTGTGTTTTTTTCTTAAGACATTTCACTATATTAATTTGGCGCTCTGCATTTTAATGTCTGTTATAATAATGTACACTCATCTGTTTTTTTTTTTTCAGTCATCTGTTTGCCAATAAGCATAACATTTTCAGATTGAAATGAAACCTATATCATTGTTTAAGTAATAATATACAATGAAAACTCTACAATTAAAGCAATAAATCTTAATAAAATACAGAATGCTGATGTCTGGAATACTTGATTCTGATTGGTCAGTCTCAGCAGTCAGATATTTCTGAAATACTACCGGTACTACTTCATGTCTCTTATATCACAGTAGAAGCTTTAACATGATATAGAGGAACGGATATAAAATCATTTCAACTCTTTGCCTCTCTCTTGACAGACAGACATAGGACAGATATACATAGATAGGTAGAAAGACAGAATGACGGATATACCAACGACAGATAGATATACGTATAAATACAATGGCAGAACAATAAATAAGTAGACAGAACAACAGATATTAAGACAGACAGACAGACAGCTCATCCTTCCTCCTGTGTGTTTCGTCTGATCTCTTCCTCGTGTCTTTGTTTTCCTCATTGGCAGCAAGCTCTTTGGCCGAGCCGATCTCTAGCTCTTCCACCTTTCTCTGTTTCCCTTCCTTTTCCAACCATCTGTAGTTGTAATAGTTCATGATGTAGAGGAAGATACCTCCAAGCACCATCATCACGCCACAAGCAAAGTACATGTATTTATAGTCCAAGAAGATGTCGACCAGCAAACCTGAGGAAGAAATCTGTGAATAAGCATCCTCAGCATTGTAACACAGAGATACGTCAGTCAGTCCGTGAGCATCTGAACTTACCAGAGATTGGTGGCCCTAGCAGGACAGGCCCACACTCTATAATGGTAGCAAGCCCGACCGCACTGGAGAACCGCTGGGCTCCCACCAAATCCATGAGGACCTCGAACAGGAGAGCACACACCATCCCAAAAGCCAGGCCGAAAAACACGGCGTACACCACCAGGCCACTGTAACCTGGTAAGAGCGGACACATTATATGGCACAGGCCATTAAATATCACAGAGAGGCTGAAGAAATACTGGATCTTGGGTCTAATCCATCTGGTGTTGGCCACCAAACCCGTTCCGGGACGTGCAAACATGTCTACTAGAGCGAATATGGAGAGCAGGAATGCTGCGGAGTACTCGTCTATCCCCTGATGCTTGGCATATGGTGCCAGGAAGACTACAGGAGCAAAAAATCCAAAAAACATGAGCACATTTCCCACCAGATAGATAAGGAAACCTCTGTGCTTGAAGAGGGAGACATCAATGAATTGGTTGACTTTGGTGGCACAGCCTGACTGCTTGGACTCGTCTTCTCCAGCTCTCTGAGAGGTGACGTCCAGCTTTCCCGTGTCGTTCTCATCAGTGGTTTTCCTCATCTTGATGGGTCTCATAAGGGATCCTGCCATGCAGCAGTTGAACAGCACTCCTCCGAGGATGAGGAAGCTTCCTCGCCATCCAAAATGGTCAAAGAGAAACTGGTTGAGGGGAGCCAGAGTGGACAGGAAGACTGGGCTACCTGCCATTGCCAGGCCATTTGCTATGGGCCTTTTCACAAGGAAGTATTTACCGATTATTGTAAGGGATGGTTGCAGGTTAAAAGCTAAGCCAAAGCCTGTAAAACAAAAAGCATTTTATGTGAATTTTCATTGGGTTAACATTTGACAAAGTACATAAATCCCATACTTGAGAAGTACAGAGGTCCTGATGACACATTACTACAATAAATGTACTCTACTTAAGGGTTAAAAATAACCATGGGTTATTTAGCAACCCAGCTCTGGTTAAATATTGGACAGGACACATGGGTTGTATTATTTGTTTTAAAATGACTATATAATTCCTGGCTTCAAATGGTTTGGAAGCTAGAAATCAGACGCTCAGAATTACTAGAGGCAACAGTAATAATCAAAAGGTGAACAAACATTAATAAGCAAGAGCACACTGACAAATTTAATTTATTGGGGTGAATACAGCACGGTTTACACAATATTACATATATTTTAAATCGATTAACAAGCATTTTAGAAATAAAAAAGTAATATTTAAAAGTAACATTTCAATTTAAGTGTATTAAACATTGTCTATTATCCTTTTTATCCAAAATAGTCCTGATTCTCGTGTTGGGCGGCGAAACTGAGAACGTCAGACTGCTGCCTCGTGTTTCACTTACAGCTGAAAGATCCCGCGACTGACTCCACAACCTGCCCATAAACAAACAGTATGAGATTAGAGAACATATTTTAACATTAAAAAAATTACAGGTGCATCTCAATTAGAATGTCATGGAAAAGTTAATTTATTTCAGTAATTCAACTCAAATTGTGAAACTCGTGTAATAAATAAATTCAGTGCACACAGACTGAAGTAGTTTAAGTCTTTGGTTCTTTTAATTTTGATGATTTTGGCTCACATTTAACAAAAACCCACCAATTCATTATCTCAACGAATTAGAATATGGTGACATGCAATCAGCTAATCAACTCAAAACACCTGCAAACGTTTCCTGAGCCTTCAAAACAGTCTCTCAGTTTGGTTCACTAGGCTACACAATCATGGGGAAGACTGCTGATCTGACAGGTGTCCAGAAGACAATCATTGACACCCTTCACAAGGAGGGCAAGCCACAAACATTCATTGCCAAAGAAGCTGGCTGTTCACAGAGTGCTGTATCCAAGCATGTTAACAGAAAGTTGAGTGGAAGGAAAAAGTGTGGAAGAAAAAGATGCACAACCAACCAAGAGAACCGCAGCCTTATGAGGATTGTCAAACAAAATCAATTCAAGAATTTAAGTGAACCTCACAAGGAATGGACTGAGGCTGAGGTCAAGGCATCGAGAGCCACCACACACAGACCGGTCGAGGAATTTGCTGAACCACAGACAACCTCAGAAACTTCTTACCTGGGCTAAGGAGAAGAAGAAACTGGACTGTTGCCCATTGGTCCAAAGTCCTCTTTTCAGATAAGACCAAGTTTTGTATTTAATTTGGAAACCAAGGTCCTAGATTCTGGAGGAAGGGTGGAGAAGCTCATAAACCAAGTTGCTTGAAGTCCAGTGTTAAGTTTCCACAGTCTGTGATGATTTGAGGTGCCATGTCATCTGCTGGTGTCACTGCACCCGTTTACCAAGACATTTTGGAGCACTTCATGCTTCCTTCTGCTGACCAGCTTTCTGAAGATGCTGATTTCATTTTCTAGCAGGATTTGGCACCTGCCCACACTGCCATAACCACCAAAAGTTAGTTAAATGACCATGGTGTTGGTGTGCTTGATTCTATGGGGGAATCTGTGGGCTATTGTCAAGAGGAAAATGAGAAACAAGAAACCAAAAAATGCAGATGAGCTGAAGGCCACAGTCAAAGAAACCTGGGCTTCCAGTCCACCTCAGCAGTGCCACAAACTTGCCACGATGAAATGAGGCAGTAATTAAAGCATAAGGAGCCTCTACCAAGTATTGAGTACATGTACAGTAAATGAACATACTTTCCAGAAGGCCAATAACTCACTAAATTTTTTTTCTTTATTGGTTTCATGTAGCATTCTAATTTGTTGAGATCGTGAATTGATGGGGTTTTGTTAAATATGAGCAAAAATCATCACAAAAATCATTTAAAAAAAAACAAAGCCTTAAACTACTTCAATCTGTGTGCATTGAATTTATTTAATACATAGGTTTCACAATTGAGTTGAATTACTGAAATAAATAAACTTTTCCACAACATTCTAATTTACTGAGATGCACCTGTAAATCAGTGCATGTAATGCAAGGCTTTGGCAATAAAAAACTTACACAAGTTGCGGTGTGTAAAATAAATCATTTACAGCACAATAAAAACTTTAGAGATTAAATAAACCGTACCTTTCTTTCACTGAAGACGTGCACCAGTTCGGTGGTTGAAGACACAAAAAGCCTGCGCTCAGATACTCAAAACTCAGCGGATGGGCAAAAAAAACAAAAAGCATTGTAGACAAAAGTAACTATGATTTGACATAATCCATAACGCTCAAAACACCTCTTTGAGAGAAGGGTCTAATGTTCCAGACACTGTGACATTCACCACCATTCAAAGTTTTTCAAGGAAGATTTTATTTAATAAGTATTTTTTTATTTTTTTTATTAATAGTTTTATTCACCAAGACACATTAAACTGATCAAAAGTGACAGAAAAAGACTATTAATGTTTCAAAAGATTATGATATGATACTATTTCAAATAAAAGCTGTTTTTTTATTTATTCTAAATCATCAAAAAATATATACAGTTTCCACAAAAAAATATTACGTGGCACAACTGTCTTCAACATTGATGATGATAATTATTCGACAAGTTTCTTGATCATTAAATCGGCATTACTATCTTTAGTGTAACTGAAACCTTTGAACGGTAATGCAGATATGATGTTATATAGTTTCGAGTCCGATCAGCACACTGGAGCTCTGAGAATCATTTTACTCCCTCTTTTAGGCTCATTTCGAGTCAGACAAGACAGATTCAGTGATTTGTTCATTTAAAACTTGCTTCAAGTGCTTCGAGTTATTAATGAAATAGTGAGTGTTGCCACTCAATCTCACACATGAACAAACTGATTCATTCAAGATATCTATCACGTCTCGGATCAGTCACTTCACTTCAAAATAACAAGGAATGGCATGTTTTTCTAAAACCCAGAATATTAATTTAGACATGGAGATCAAACAGACAGATTTGACCTTGCCAGTCGTAATCTTTGATCTCTCTCTCACACACACACACACACACACACACACACACACACACATGCCGGGGAGGAACCCCAGTGCACTGTACTAACCAATCACAATCTAGCATGGTTTAGATTAGCAGAACAATATGACAAGCAGGAAAATGTATTTAAATGATAGAAACGTTGAAATATGTACCTCCAATGACTCCCACGCATAAATACAAATGCACAATGGTGGTGCCAAAAGAAGCCGTGACCATTGCAACCCCAACCATTAGCCCTCCAACTATCACCACCGGGCGGCTCCCATAGCGGTTCACCAAAACACTGCTCACGGGTCCTGCAAGGGGACACAGAAAGATGATGCAATGCTCATAATAAAAGTTATACTAAAGCCTTGACTTGTAATCTGACCTTGGTTTGAATGTGAGTGACTGCAAAATTAGACTAAAAAGACCACAGCTTTGGCTCATTATGCAACCATGGGGTACAAAGCAATCTTTGATTTGGGCTCCTTCTGTTATTTGGTTTCTTCTAGCACACACTGTTCTGCTCTGCCTGATTGTGGGAGCACCTGGAGTGCCAAGCAATGGCGCAGCTCTCCAAAACTGACATGCATGCACGTATATATTAGCATGCAAAGTTGAGTAATATGCTCTCTAACCTCCTGCGTACATGGTAGCCAGCATGATGGAGGAGACCCAGGCTATCTCACTGTAGGAGATGGAGAAATACTCCTGGATTTCCTTGAAGTAGATGGTAAGGGACTTGGGGAAGGCGTAAGAGAAGCCGATGGAGATGAAGGACCCGAACACCACAGCCCAGCCCCAGCCTCCATCTGGAGGAGTGTAGCCCAGGTTTGTGCTAGCTGGTCGGGGCATTTTTGCTTTAGTTCCTCTCTAAAATAATAATTTAAAAGTATGATTACATCAGTATCTTTCAATAGAAGTACAGAACACTCATTCACATTCACTCGGAAATCATTAGTTGATCTTTGTACACGTTTATCAATTGATATCTCCATTTTCACTAACTGAAAACTTTCTAGGAAAAGTGAATAAATATAAGCAAAGTATTAAAGACAGGATTAGTGAGCTTACCTCTCGGCGGGAGTTGAGAGACAACTGGCAAAGCCTCCAGACAGCTGTTCGTGCCCTGCTATCTTTTTTTCTTCTTCTTCATTTTCTTATCAGGTCACTCTTTTTGTGGTTCTTCATATCACGTGAAATGCCTTGCCTTTTTTTTTTTAAAGAGAGAGAGAGAGAGAGAGAGAGAGAGAGAGAGAGAGAGAGAGAGTGAAGGTGTGGATACATTTTTTTATTAAATATATTTATGAATATATAAGTAGCATTTTATATGCACATTTACACAGTCATATACACAATTTAAAATGTAACTAAATTTACTAAATAAATAAATAATATCAAATTATTAAATAAAATAAAAAATTTAAAAGAAAGTGTAGAACTTGAAGACATTATTTATAAACTTTATAAACTTTAAATAAGTTTTAATTTTTACATTTCTGTATTAGTAATTTGTGATGTGATTTTGTCTTTTTTTACTGGCATTTCTATATTTATTTTATTTCAGTTTTAGTTTTGTTTTTAGTAAATAAGAACTTTATTCATTTAAATTAGTTGCCAATGCAATATATATAATTTTATATTAATTAAAAAAAAGTCTTATATTTATATTTATATTTCTTTTTTATATTTTATTTGTTTATATGTTTTTCTTTTTGGATTTAAGTTATTTAGTAATTATTAAATAAATTGTTTAGTATTTTCAGTAATGTGACTTAAACTTACTGATTTCATTCAGTTGTCAAAGCAAAATTTATTGACTTTTTTTTAGTTTATGTTTTTTACATTAACATTTTTCAACTTTTTTTCAATGCAAAAAAATAAATGTTTAATAGATTTAGTTAACAATAACACCACTGTTGTAGACATATTTTCTTTTGATAAACGTTCACCAAGCAGGTTTGTGAATTCATCGTGTTATTATTTCATTTCTAAATCTTTAAGGTGATTTCAGACCAAAGTGTATTCCCTGTCTCTCCAGGAGATGTCAGTGTTGTGTAAATGTCTTCCGAGGCCTACTGGAAGCTTTTTTACATTTATTTGTTTTGTTACTTCACTCATTACGTAATGTCAAGTGTATTTCATTTGGATTTGCACTGATTACTGATATAATATTGGCACACAGGGATTAAAATTTTAATTTTTATCTCAACAGCCAATTTGAATATTATATTTTTTGTAATATTACTAGCCATTCATAACTTCTAATAGCCAAAAAAACAAAAAAAAAAAAAAAAACAAACAAACCTTATTTCATATTCTGAGTGGTTAGTTCACAGAAGTGACATAAATAAATCTTTCCCAATAAGTTTAAATTGATTTTTACCTGTTATGTGCAGTTTTACCTTTATAAAGCCATTTTTTTCCTATAAAAAAAAGTCAAATTCTTACATGTAATCAGTCAATAATAATAATAATACATTTAGACTGTTACTAAACAAAGGACATCTGTATCAACGAAACTAATCTTTTGCAGAAGTTGCATATGGAGAGGCATTTACATGTTAATGCAGCCTAGAGGGACGTGTAATGATTTATCCTGCCCTTACTCACTGCATAAATAATGTTCTGATATTTTAAACATGAAATGTTAAATACTGCTATTTTAAATATAATATATATATATATATATATATATATATATAATATATATATATATATATATATATATATATATATATATATATATATATATATATATATTGCGACTGAACCGATTCATTTAAACGATCGATTAATTCAGGAACGAAACACTAATTTTTTTTTTTTTTTTTTGGGGCGAAATAGACCAAGAACTGCTAATATGGTGTCTAAAACGTGAGTCTCTTAATATTAACGTATTGTTTATTGAATTGTTGAATAAAATCAATATCACATATGTAACCATGCTGATTTTTTAAAGGGCGCTCGTGTGATATTAACTATACGAAATTATATTTCCGTTGCTTCATAACGTTACGGTTGACCCACTGATGGCAGATGAACTATTCTGACGATGATTTTCCGACTTTCCTGGACCTTGACACTGTTATTTATTTGGCCAGTCTATGGGACAGTCTGGGAGGCCAGTTTTCATCCAAAAATATCTTAAATTGTGTTCCTAAGATGAACGAAGCTTTCACGGATTTGGAACGACAAGGCGGTAGGTGATTTTCATTTTTGGGATGGAGAATCCCTTCATTTTCAAACCACGGTGGAATAATACATTGTGTTGTTGTTTCCTCTTCACATTTTAGGTTGAATATCTGCTTTACATATTTCTCATGAATCGGTTGCAGTTCAAGCACAGGAAGTTATGGTGGCTGTACTATTTTTGCCTAGGGCTAATGTTCACTGAAGGAGTGTCTCATTATTTCTCAACCGGTTCCTGTGGGGGCAGGGATTAAACAAAGGCCTCCACACGGACTGGAGACAAACAGCAGTTTCAGTACGAAATCACAACATATTTCCACAGATAACCGACATTCAGCTGCTAGTTCGCAGTGTCTCTGCTCAAATCAAGCCTGTTTTTGATCGAGTGAGGCCTAGTTGTGTCTCTCCCTCTCCCCTGTGCTCTTTCCCGCACTCACTGATCCTGCAACGCTGAACAAAGATGGTTACTCAGGAAGCGCCTCGGCCAATCAGACGAGGCCTTACATCCTGCGAGCCGGAGGGCAGCCAATCATGGCCCTGCTCTGATCACACAGGCCTGAGCTCCGAGTGTGGAGAGGAGAGCCCTCCCTAGTCTACAGGCTGAGGCTGTCCTCCATGTTTGATAAGTGTTGACATTACACTGTTTCAGCCATGCATCCACAGAGGTAAGCCTGAGGTTTTCTTATGTCTGTCCTCTCTCGTCATTGTACTGTTTTCATCCACTGCTAACACTGTGAATTGCAGATTTGATTCTCCAGTGACCGGGAAGGCCTAAGCAAAGGCCTGTGTCTCAGAGAGAAACAGGGCAGAGGAGGAAGGAGGTGTGGGGGGAGAGGGCCAGAGGAGGGGGGTCAGGCTCTCTCCCTCCCGCTCTCCTAAACTTTGGCCCTTGGCTGCTCGGTCACATGGTTACAAGGCAGACGAAGTCAGATATCACTCATAGCTGTACTGACAAACAGCTCAGTGACAGTCATTTCTGGATATGTAGGGCCCTCTGTTGATCTGCCCCACGTAGGGGTGGAGGACCAGGGGGTGGGGTGCTCGGGCGCTCGGGCGATGTACTTTTCTAAGCTGATTGCCTGTCCCATTGTCTGTTTGTGTCACAAGCCCCGCCATAGAAAATGGAGGCATCTTTTAGGGCCTTATTAGAGAGCTGAGAGCCCTAGCTGTGGTCACTTTACACAGGGGCAGGACGGGTAATTTAAATGTTAAAAAAAAAATATATATATATATATATATATATATATATATATATATATATTATATATATAACATTTTATGCTAATTTTTTGCGTGACAGTCGTGTTTGTCTTATGTTTTCAGGTTATAGTTTGTTTCAGGAGAGCATTCTAGTATCATTCTTCATTTAGTCGGCGGTACAGCTATTTTTTGTGCTGTTTTTGAACACATCCTTAAGAAAATAAATGGCCATTTGCATTTTTTGATAACATTTATTACTGTCAGTCACATTCCAAGTATGAGTTTAAAAATAAATAGTCTGAGACACCTTTTCTTTCCCAAGCATGGATTATTCCTGAATAAGGATTTTATCTGATTCATATACATCATCCAAAGTATTTATATAATAAGGAAATCATTTTTCCTTAGGCCAATATTTATCGTGATACTCTACAACGCAGACAGCCACATGGCAAAACACAACATCGTCCGAGTTAATCAGAATTTTTTAAGAGCAGGATTTTTTTCCATTGCTGTATTGCAAATTAGCATTAGCACAGCTAAAATATTAAATTAAAATGTTGAATTCAGTTCCTTTTTTAAACTTAAAGTCAAAACAGATTCCTGTCATAGACCAGCCTGTGGTGTAAAACAGCGCTTTTAAAAAGATTATTTGGATGACGTTTACATATTATTATTATTATTATTATTATTAATCTCCTTTAAGTTTCTTTAGTGATTTATTGTGAAGTTAACAATAAAATAGCACTTCCACACAAACACACACACAGCTGCTCCCAAAGACAAAACAAGCGAGCACAAACCACACGGGACCGAAAGCCTCCTGATGCATTCCCAACAGATCCTTGGCCTTTCTAATGATATTTATGGCTGGTTTAAAAAAAAAAAACATTCAATACATATCATATTTCACCTGTTATCAACAACAAATGGCTTGTGAGTTAGTGTTGTTGTAATTATGAACAATTAATTTAATTACAATCACAATACAGTCGGCTAGACCTTTATATATTGTTTGCCTAACTACTCTTTATGGGAAATGACTGGAGGGTTTTATGTTGGTACGGTGCAGCTCAAAATGTGTTCCCAGGGAGCTCATGCCACTGTGATTGGGATTCGTGTCAAGGAAGAAATGTTAGAAAGGATTGTGGTGATTGGCTTTCTGCCATTGGGAGGAAATGACCAGTAGTGGTCTGACAAGGCTATTTTGCCTGCGTTATATCAGCAACAGAAGAAGTTGAGTCGTATCAACAT